>NC_054485.1:104526579-105190634 GCF_017639515.1 Carcharodon carcharias
TCTCTCTCTCCATGACTGTCTGTCTGTCTCTCTCTCTCTCTCTCTCTCTCCCTGACTGTCTGTCTCTCTCTCTCTCCCTGACTGTCTGTCTGTCTGTCTCTCTCTCCCTGAATGCCTGTCTCTCTCTCTCTCTGTCCCTGACTGTCATCTGTATGTCTCTCTCTCTCCCCCTGACTGACTGTCTCTCTCTCTCTCTCCCCCTGACTGTCTGACTCTCTCTCTCTCTCTCCCTGTCTGTCTCTCTCTCTCCCTGACTGTCTGTCTGTGTCTCTCTCTCCCTGATTGTCTGTCTGTCTGTCTGTCTCTTTCCCTGACTGCCTGTCTCTCTCTCTCTGTCCCTGACTGTCATCTGTCTGTCTCTCTCTCGCTCCTCCTGACTGTCTGTCTCTCTCTCCCTGACTGTCTGTATGTCTCTCTCTCTCTCCCTGACTGTCTGTCGGTCTATTTGTCTCTCTCTCTCCCTACTGCCTGTCTGTCTCTCTCTCTCTCTCTCTCTGTCCCTGGCTGTCATCTGTCTCTATCTCTCTCCCTGACTGTGTCTCTCTCTCTCTCTCTCTCTCTCTCACTGTCTCCCTCTCTCTCCCTCACTGTCTCTCTCTCTCTCTCTGACTGTCTCTCTGTCTCATGGTTGATGATGCTGCTGTAATAACTCAAGTGATAGCAGCTGGATCTGATTCTCTCTCCCTCACTCTCTGACTGTCTCGCTCTCTCTCTCTCTCTCTCTCTCTGACTATCTCTCTCTCTCTCTCTCTGACTATCTCTCTCTCTCTCTCTCTGACTATCTCGCTCTCTCTCTCTCTCTGACTGTTTCGCTCTCTCTGTCTTTCACACAGTGTCTCTATCTCTCTCTCTCACTGTCTCTCTATCTTTCTCACTATCTCTCTCTCTCTGACTGTCTCGCTCTCTCTCTGACTGTCTCTATCTTTCTCTCTCACTGTCTCTGTCTCGCGCTCTATCTCTCTCCCTCTCTCTGACTGTGTCTCTATCTTTCTCTCTCACTGTCTCTCTCTCTCTCTCTCTCTCTCTCTCTCTGACTGTCTCTGTCTGTCTCTCTCTCTTTCTCATGGCTGATGATGCAGCTGTAATAACCCGAGTGATAGCCACTGGATCTCATTCTCTCTCTCTCTCTCTCTCTGACTGTTTCTCTGTCTCTCTCTTTCTGCCACTGTCTCTCTCTCTCTCTCTCTGTCTCTCTCTCTCTCTCTCTCTCTCTGTCACTGTCTCTCTCTCTCTCTCTCCCTGACTCTGTCTCCTTCTCACCCTGACTGTGTGTGTCTCTCTCTCTCTCTCTCCCTGACTGACTGACTGTCTCTCTATCTCGCTCTACCTCACTGCCTGTCTCTCTCTCCCTGACTGTCTGTCTGTCTCTCTCTCTCCCTGACTGTCTGTCTCTCTCTCTCTCTGACTGTCTCTGTCTCTCTCTCTCTTTCTCGTAGTTGATGATGTAGCTGTAATAACCCGAGTTGATGATGTAGCTGTAATAACCCGAGTGATAGCCGCTGGATCTGACTCTCTCTCCCTCTATCTCCCTGTCGGCTGGTTGTCATAGATACGGCAGCAGAATTCATGGTGACAGCTCCGCCCGACCCTGTTGTTGCAGTTGTCGGGGGCGACGTGATCCTGGACTGCCAGTTGGTGCCGGCCAGAGCCCCAGAGAACATGGAAGTCCGCTGGATCTACATGGCCCTTAGCTACTCCTCACCTGTCATCATGTTCAAGGATGGGACAGAGGACCTGACATCCCAGGCGGCAGGCTACAGAGGCCGCACTGAGCTCTTCCTCAACGAAATCGCACATGGAAATCTCTCCCTCAAGCTCAAAGATGTCAGGGTCACCGACAAGGGCCAGTACAAGTGCTACGTAGCTTCCGGCATCAAGCAGGACGAGATCAAAGTAGCGCTGAATGTGTCAGGTCAGTGGCCATTTTGAAAACAGGGGCAGAGTCTCAGGATAAGGGGCTGATCATTTAGGACAGAGATGAGGAGAAGTTTCTTCACTCACTGGGTTGTGAATCTTTGGAATTCTCCACATAAGCACACCAGAAATAGGAGCAGGAGCAGGACCATTTGGCCCATCCACCCTGCTCTACCATTCAGTGTGATCGTGGCTGATCAAGGACTTCAACTGCACCTTCTCTCCAGCACCCCATATCCCCTCATTCCCTTGGGATCTAAAAAGCTGTTTATCTGAGTTGAATATACTGGATGACTGGAATTCTCTGCCCCAGAGGGCTGAGGATACTCAAAGATTCATAACCCTCCGAGTGAAGACGTTTCTCCTCGTCTCAGTCCACAATGGCTGACCTGTCCTCCTGAGACTGTGCCCCTCCTGTTCTAGATTCCCCAGCCAGGGGAAAACAGCCCCTCGGTCTCCACCCTGTCAAACCCCTTCCGAATCGTGCCCGTTTCAACGAGATCACCTCTTGTTCTTCTAAACTCCAGAGAACATAGGCCCAGCCTACTCAATCCTTCCTTAGGGGACAATCACCTCACCCCAGGAGTTAGCCTGGTGAACCTTTCCTGGGCGCCCCCTAGACCAAGTATTTCTGTCCTCGGAGAGCTGTGGATGCTCATTTGTTGAGTACATTTCAAGATGGGGGTGGATAGAACTTTGGATAATGAAGGAATTAAGGGACATGTAGACAGTGTGGCAAGTTAGAAGGTCAGCTATGATCTTAATGAATGAGACCTGTTCTAGCCCCTGTTTCTATTTTATCCCCCCTTCGCCAAGGGACCGTTGGAATGTTCTAGTTGTTTTCTGGCCTCTCCCCGGTGGTGTTTTTAAGTCTCTCCGTACTGATGAGCTGACCACATGGGGGAGGCGGTGGTGTAGTGGTATTGAATTGGAATCCAATAAAAATCTGGAATTAAAAGTCTAATGATGACCATGAAACCATTGTTGACTGTTGTAAAAACACCTCTGGTTCACTAATGCGCTGTTAGGGAAGGAAATCTGCTGTCTTTACCTGGTCTGGCCTACATGTGACTCCAGACCCGCAGAAATGTGGTTGACTCTTAAATGCCCTCTGAACAAGCGTAATTAGGGATGGGCAATAAATGCTGGCCTAGCCAGCGATGCCCACACCTCATGAACGAATATTTTTTTAAAAAAAAGCTCTAATTAGTTTCCTGGTGAATGGCCAAGTCAAACTATCCCTGTGATTTTGGGGAATCTGATTCGGAGAGCCCATGCATTCAATCCACTGGGATCACCATCTCTCCTTTCAGAAATCTTGGGCTAAAGTTTCTTTCTCGGGCAAGACATCAACAATCGAGTCGCGATAAATTGTCCTCAAAATTGTGCTCGGTTTCCATACGGGATGAACGCGATGAGTTCCTGCTCAAACTCACTCGCCTATCGCTGAATGTAGCATTGCTCATGAGCCTTGTACTGACTGGAAACATGGGCAACTGGGGGGGGGTGCTGTGAGAAAAGACTTTTTTACCCAGAGGGTGGTGACGGTCTGGAATGCGCAACCTGGGAGGGTGGTGGAGGTGGGTTATCTCACATCCTTTAAAAAGTACCTGGATGAGCACTTGCCACGTCATAACATTCAAGGCTATGGGCCAAGTGCTGGTAGATGGGATTAGGTAGGTAAGTCAGGTGTTTCTCACGTGTCGATGCAGACTCGATGGGCTGAAGGGCCTCTTCTGCACTGTGATTCTGTGTTTGTCACCAAAAATATGCATTTTGAACTCGAGTGTGGACTCCACTTCCTATGAGTAACCTGGTGTCAAAACAGGTGAAAATGACTTAACAGAGCAACTGAGAACCATTGGACACTATAACCAGCTTCAAAGTAAATCTAATGTCTTTTGAATACATAAAAGCTTTTAAAAGGTGTGGTGCCTAATATTATTCTTGTCTCAAAATGAAAGGGCTCATCTTTGGAGCCTCCTTGAAGGCCCCGAAACCAGAACCATTAGCGGAAATTTGCCCTGGCGATTAATTTGATCTGCGGGCCATTTCCCACTTGGATCGCCCTCCTTCCCCCTGCTCCATTGGGGTCTTTTCCCTCTACTCCCTTGAGTGCGATAGTCCCCTCAGGCTGGGTAGCTGGCATTCAATAAACGTACAGTTCAGCTGCAATGTAACCGAGCGACAGCGGAGGCATCGACAGGCTTTGCGGCCTACCCTCCCCCAGCTTCCTAATGTCCATGTCGTTGCAGGCACGGGCAGGCAGCCCTGGATCGAGATGGAGGGCTACGCGAGCAATGGCGTCAGGCTGGCCTGCAGGTCTGAAGGCTGGTTCCCAAACCCACCCGTCCAGTGGGTAGACGGGGACGGAGAGAACGTTACAGCCCAGCCAGATACCAAGTACCGTCTGGACACTGAAGGGCTGATGACAGTTGACAGCATTATTGAGGTCCCCAAGCACTCCAGGAACAAGTACACTTGCGTCATTAACAACCAGATCCTGAAGGAGACACAGGAGGCTCACATCCAGATTGCAGGTGAACAGAATGGCTTCTTAAAATACTCAACAATGTGGGGGAAAGCACTGGAATATAATTGCAGATATAAATGTAAAAACTGGAGCTGATACTGTGATGAACACAGGCCGCGCAAGGCTATACTGCGGGGGAGACGGTGGCATAATGCTAATGTCACTGGACTGGTAATTCAGAGGCCCAGGTTAATGCTCTGGCGTCATGGGTTCAAATCCCACTGCGGCAGCTGTAATAAACCTGGAATGTAAAGTTATTCTCAGTGATGGTGACCATGACGACTATCATTGATTGTTGTAAAAACCCGTCTGGTTCACTGATGCCCTTTAGGGAGGGAAATCTGCTGTCCTTATCTAGTCTGGCCTACATGTGATTCCAGACCCATAGCAATGTGAGAGGAAGGGTGTGATGGAGGTAGGGAGAGGGGGAGGGGGTGTGATGGAGGCAGGGAGAGGGGGAGGGGGTGTGATGGAGGCAGGGGGAGGGGGTGTGATGGAGGCAGGGGGAGGGGGTGTGATGGAGGCAGGGAGAGGGGGAGGGGGTGTGATGGAGGCAGGGAGAGGGGGAGGGGGTGTGATGGAGGCAGGGAGAGGGGGAGGGGGTGTGATGGAGGCAGGGAGAGGGGGAGGGGGTGTGATGGAGGCAGGGAGAGGGGGAGGGAGAGAGAGAGACTGCAGTAGAGGGTGTGATGGAGCTTGGAGGAGGAGATGAAGGAATTTGGGGGAGTAGGAGAGGATGTGATTTAACCAGGGAAGAGGTTGAGACAGTGAGCGTTGGTGATCTGGTTCTGGGACAGCGAGCGTTGGTGATCTGGTTCTGGGACAGCGAGCGTTGGTGATCTGGTTCTGGGACAGCGAGCGTTGGTGATCTGGCTCTGGGACAGCGAGCGTTGGTGATCTGGTTCTGGGACAGCGAGCGTTGGTGATCTGGCTCTGGGACAGTGAGCGTTGGTGATCTGGTTCTGGGACAGCGAGCGTTGGTGATCTGGTTCTGGGACAGCGAGCGTTGGTGATCTGGTTCTGGGACAGTCAGCGTTGGTGATCTGGCTCTGGGACAGTGAGCGTTGGTGATCTGGCTCTGGGCCAGTGAACGTTGGTGATCTGGTTCTGGGACATTAAGCGTTGGTGATCTGGTTCTAGGACAGGAAGCATTGGTGATCTGGTTCTGGGACAGCGAGCATTTGTGATCTGGTTCTGGGACAGTGAGCGTTGGTGATCTGGTTATGGGACAGTGAGCGTTGGTGATCTGGCTCTGGGACAGCGAGCGTTGGTGATCTGGTTCTGGGACAGTGAGCGTTGGTGACCTGGTTCTGGGACAGTGAGCGTTGGTGATCTGGTTCTGGGACAGTGAGCGTTGGTGACCTGGTTCTGGGACAGTGAGCGTTGGTGATCTGGTTCTGGGACAGTGAGCGTTGGTGATCTGGTTCTGGGACAGCGAGCGTTGGTGATCTGGTTCTGGGACAGCGAGCGTTGGTGATCTGGTTCTAGGACAGTGAGCGTTGGTGATCTGGTTCTGGGACAGCGAGCGTTGGTGATCTGGTTCTGGGACAGCGAGCGTTGGTGATCTGGTTCTGGGACAGCGAGCGTTGGTGATCTGGTTCTGGGACAGCGAGCGTTGGTGATCTGGTTCTGGGACAGCGAGCGTTGGTGATCTGGTTCTGGGACAGCGAGCGTTGGTGAACTGCTTCTGGGACAGCGAGCGTTGGTGATCTGCTTCTGGGACAGCGAGCGTTGGTGATCTGCTTCTGGGACAGCGAGCGTTGGTGATCTGCTTCTGGGACAGCGAGCGTTGGTGATCTGGTTCTGGGACAGTGAGCGTTGGTGATCTGGTTCTGGGACAGTGAGCGTTGGTGATCTGGTTCTGGGACAGTGAGCGTTGGTGATCTGGTTCTGGGACAGTGAGCGTTGGTGATCTGGTTCTGGGACAGTGAGCGTTGGTGATCTGGTTCTGGGACAGTGAGCGTTGGTGATCTGGTTCTGGGACAGTGAGCGTTGGTGATCTGGTTCTGGGACAGTGAGCGTTGGTGATCTGGTTCTGGGACAGTGAGCGTTGGTGAACTGCTTCTGGGACAGCGAGCGTTGGTGAACTGCTTCTGGGACAGCGAGAGTTGGTGATCTGCTTCTGGGACAGCGAGCGTTGGTGATCTGGTTCTGGGACAGCGAGCGTTGGTGATCTGCTTCTGGGACAGCGAGCGTTGGTGATCTGCTTTTGGGACAGCGAGCGTTGGTGACCTGCTTCTGGGACAGCGAGCGTTGGTGATCTGCTTCTGGGACAGCGAGCGTTGGTGATCTGCTTCTGGGACAGCGAGCGTTGGTGATTTGGTTCTGGGACAGCGAGCGTTGGTGATTTGGTTCTGGGACAGCGAGCGTTGGTGATTTGGTTCTGGGACAGCGAGCGTTGGTGATCTGGTTCTGGGTCAGTGAGCGTTGGTGATCTGGTTCTGGGACAGTGAGCGTTGGTGATCTGGTTCTGGGACAGCGAGCGTTGGTGATCTGGTTCTGGGACAGCGAGCGTTGCTGATCTGGTTCTGGGACAGCGAGCGTTGGTGATCTGGCTCAGCGAGCATTGGTGATCTGGCTCTGGGACAGCGAGCATTGGTGATCTGGCTCTGGGACAGCGAGCGTTGGTGATCTGGCTCTGGGACAGCGAGCGTTGGTGATCTGGCTCTGGGACAGCGAGCGTTGGTGATCTGGCTCTGGGACAGTGAGCCTTGGTGATCTGGTTCTTGGACCGTGAGCGTTGGTGATCTGGCTCTGGGACAGCGAGCGTTGGTGATCTGGTTCTGGGACAGCGAGCGTTGGTGCTCTGGCTCTGGGACAGTGAGCGTTGGTGATCTGGTTCTGGGACAGCGAGCATTGGTGATCTGGCTCTGGAACAGCGAGCGTTGGTGATCTGGCTCTGGGACAGTGAGCGTTGGTGATCTGGCTCTGGGACAGTGAGCGTTGGTGATCTGGCTCTGGGACAGCGAGCGTTGGTGATCTGGCTCTGGGACAGCGAGCGTTGGTGATCTGGCTCTGGGACAGCGAGCATTGGTGATCTGGCTCTGGGACAGTGAGCGTTGGTGATCTGGTTCTTGGACAGCGAGCGTTGGTGATCTGGCTCTGGGACAGTGAGCGTTGGTGCTCTGGCTCTGGGACAATGAGCGTTGGTGATCTGCTTCTGGGACAGTGAGCGTTGGTGATCTGGTTCTGGGACAGCGAGCGTTGGTGAACTGCTTCTGGGACAGCGAGCGTTGGTGATTTGGTTCTGGGACAGCGAGCGTTGGTGATTTGGTTCTGGGACAGTGAGCGTTGGTGATTTGGTTCTGGGTCAGTGAGCGTTGGTGCTCTGGTTCTGGGACAGTGAGCGTTGGTGATCTGGTTCTGGGACAGTGAGCGTTGGTGATCTGGTTCTGGGACAGTGAGCGTTGGTGATCTGGTTCTGGGACAGCGAGCGTTGCTGATCTGGTTCTGGGACAGCGAGCGTTGGTGATCTGGCTCAGCGAGCGTTGGTGATCTGGCTCTGGGACAGCGAGCGTTGGTGATCTGGCTCTGGGACAGCAAGCGTTGGTGATCTGGCTCTGGGACAGCGAGCGTTGGTGATCTGGCTCTGGGACAGCGAGCGTTGGTGATCTGGCTCTGGGACAGTGAGCGTTGGTGATCTGGTTCTTGGACAGCGAGCGTTGGTGATCTGGCTCTGGGACAGTGAGCGTTGGTGCTCTGGCTCTGGGACAATGAGCGTTGGTGATCTGGTTCAGGGACAGTGAGCGTTGGTGATCTGGTTCTGGGACAGCGAGCGTTGGTGACCTGGTTCTGGGACAGCGAGCGTTGGTGATCTGGCTCTGGGACAGCGAGCGTTGGTGATCTGGCTCTGGGACAGCGAGCGTTGGTGATCTGGCTCTGGGACAGTGAGCGTTGGTGATCTGGTTCTGGGACAGTGAGCGTTGGTGATCTGGGTCTGGGCCAGTGAACGTTGGTGATCTGGTTCTGGGACATTAAGCGTTGGTGATCTGGTTCTAGGACAGGAAGCATTGGTGAACTGGTTCTGGGACAGCGAGCATTTGTGATCTGGTTCTGGGACAGTGAGCGTTGGTGATCTGGTTATGGGACAGTGAGCGTTGGTGATCTGGCTCTGGGACAGCGAGCGTTGGTGATCTGGTTCTGGGACAGTGAGCGTTGGTGACCTGGTTCTGGGACAGTGAGCGTTGGTGATCTGGTTCTGGGACAGTGAGCGTTGGTGATCTGGTTCTGGGACAGTGAGCGTTGGTGATCTGGTTCTGGGACAGTGAGCGTTGGTGATCTGGTTCTGGGACAGCGAGCGTTGGTGATCTGGTTCTAGGACAGTGAGCGTTGGTGATCTGGTTCTGGGACAGCGAGCGCTGGTGATCTGGTTCTGGGACAGCGAGCGTTGGTGATCTGGTTCTGGGACAGCGAGCGTTGGTGATCTGGTTCTGGGACAGCGAGCGTTGGTGAACTGCTTCTGGGACAGCGAGCGTTGGTGATCTGCTTCTGGGACAGCGAGCGTTGGTGATCTGCTTCTGGGACAGCGAGCGTTGGTGATCTGCTTCTGGGACAGCGAGCGTTGGTGATCTGCTTCTGGGACAGCGAGCGTTGGTGATCTGCTTCTGGGACAGCGAGCGTTGGTGATCTGCTTCTGGGACAGCGAGCGTTGGTGATCTGGTTCTGGGACAGCGAGCGTTGGTGATCTGGTTCTGGGACAGCGAGCGTTGGTGATCTGGTTCTGGGACAGCGAGCGTTGGTGATCTGGTTCTGGGACAGCGAGCGTTGGTGATCTGGTTCTGGGACAGTGAGCGTTGGTGATCTGGTTCTGGGACAGTGAGCGTTGGTGATCTGGTTCTGGGACAGTGAGCGTTGGTGATCTGGTTCTGGGACAGTGAGCGTTGGTGATCTGGTTCTGGGACAGTGAGCGTTGGTGATCTGGTTCTGGGACAGTGAGCGTTGGTGATCTGGTTCTGGGACAGTGAGCGTTGGTGATTTGTTTCTGGGACAGTGAGCGTTGGTGATCTGGTTCTGGGACAGCGAGCGTTGGTGATCTGGTTCTGGGACAGCGAGCGTTGGTGATCTGGCTCTGGGACAGCGAGCGTTGGTGATCTGGCTCTGGGACAGCGAGCGTTGGTGATCTCGCTCTGGGACAGCGAGCGTTGGTGATCTGGTTCTTGGACAGCGAGCGTTGGTGATCTGGTTCTGGGACAGCGAGCGTTGGTGATCTGGTTCTGGGACAGTCAGCGTTGGTGATCTGGTTCTGGAACAGTGAGCGTTGGTGATCTGGCTCTGGGACAGTGAGCGTTGGTGATCTGGCTCTGGGCCAGTGAACGTTGGTGATCTGGTTCTGGGACATTAAGCGTTGGTGATCTGGTTCTGGGACAGTGAGCGTTGGTGATCTGGTTCTGGGACAGCGAGCGTTGGTGATCTGGTTCTAGGACAGCGAGCGTTGGTGATCTGGTTCTGGGACAGCGAGCGCTGGTGATCTGGTTCTGGGACAGCGAGCGTTGGTGATCTGGTTCTGGGACAGCGAGCGTTGGTGATCTGGTTCTGGGACAGCGAGCGTTGGTGATCTGCTTCTGGGACAGCGAGCGTTGGTGATCTGCTTCTGGGACAGCGAGCGTTGGTGATCTGCTTCTGGGACAGCGAGCGTTGGTGATCTGCTTCTGGGACAGCGAGCGTTGGTGATCTGCTTCTGGGACAGCGAGCGTTGGTGATCTGCTTCTGGGACAGCGAGCGTTGGTGATCTGCTTCTGGGACAGCGAGCGTTGGTGATCTGCTTCTGGGACAGCGAGCGTTGGTGATCTGGTTCTGGGACAGCGAGCGTTGGTGATCTGGTTCTGGGACAGTGAGCGTTGGTGATCTGGTTCTGGGACAGTGAGCGTTGGTGATCTGGTTCTGGGACAGTGAGCGTTGGTGATCTGGTTCTGGGACAGTGAGCGTTGGTGATCTGGTTCTGGGACAGTGAGCGTTGGTGATCTGGTTCTGGGACAGTGAGCGTTGGTGATCTGGTTCTGGGACAGTGAGCGTTGGTGATCTGGTTCTGGGACAGTGAGCGTTGGTGATCTGGTTCTGGGACAGTGAGCGTTGGTGAACTGCTTCTGGGACAGCGAGCGTTGGTGAACTGCTTCTGGGACAGCGAGAGTTGGTGATCTGCTTCTGGGACAGCGAGCGTTGGTGATCTGGTTCTGGGACAGCGAGCGTTGGTGATCTGCTTTTGGGACAGCGAGCGTTGGTGATCTGCTTCTGGGACAGCGAGCGTTGGTGATATGCTTCTGGGACAGCGAGCGTTGGTGATATGCTTCTGGGACAGCGAGCGTTGGTGATCTTCTGGGACAGCGAGCGTTGGTGAACTGCTTCTGGGACAGCGAGCGTTGGTGATTTGGTTCTGGGACAGCGAGCGTTGGTGATTTGGTTCTGGGACAGCGAGCGTTGGTGATTTGGTTCTGGGTCAGTGAGCGTTGGTGATTTGGTTCTGGGTCAGTGAGCGTTGGTGATCTGGTTCTGGGACAGTGAGCGTTGGTGATCTGGTTCTGGGACAGTGAGCGTTGGTGATCTGGTTCTGGGACAGCGAGCGTTGCTGATCTGGTTCTGGGACAGCGAGCGTTGCTGATCTGGCTCAGCGAGCATTGGTGATCTGGCTCTGGGACAGCGAGCGTTGGTGATCTGGCTCTGGGACAGCGAGCGTTGGTGATCTGGCTCTGGGACAGCGAGCGTTGGTGATCTGGCTCTGGGACAGCGAGCGTTGGTGATCTGGCTCTGGGACAGCGAGCGTTGGTGATCTGGCTCTGGGACAGCGAGCGTTGGTGATCTGGCTCTGGGACAGTGAGCCTTGGTGATCTGGTTCTTGGACCGTGAGCATTGGTGATCTGGCTCTGGGACAGCGAGCGTTGGTGATCTGGTTCTGGGACAGCGAGCGTTGGTGCTCTGGCTCTGGGACAGTGAGCGTTGGTGATCTGGTTCTGGGACAGCGAGCATTGGTGATCTGGCTCTGGAACAGCGAGCGTTGGTGATCTGGCTCTGGGACAGTGAGCGTTGGTGATCTGGCTCTGGGACAGTGAGCGTTGGTGATCTGGCTCTGGGACAGCGAGCGTTGGTGATCTGGCTCTGGGACAGCGAGCGTTGGTGATCTGGCTCTGGGACAGCGAGCATTGGTGATCTGGCTCTGGGACAGTGAGCGTTGGTGATCTGGTTCTTGGACAGCGAGCGTTGGTGATCTGGCTCTGGGACAGTGAGCGTTGGTGCTCTGGCTCTGGGACAATGAGCGTTGGTGATCTGGTTCTGGGACAGTGAGCGTTGGTGATCTGGTTCTGGGACAGCGAGCGTTGGTGAACTGCTTCTGGGACAGCGAGCGTTGGTGATTTGGTTCTGGGACAGCGAGCGTTGGTGATTTGGCTCTGGGACAGTGAGCGTTGGTGATTTGGTTCTGGGTCAGTGAGCGTTGGTGATTTGGTTCTGGGTCAGTGAGCGTTGGTGCTCTGGTTCTGGGACAGTGAGCGTTGGTGATCTGGTTCTGGGACAGTGAGCGTTGGTGATCTGGTTCTGGGACAGTGAGCGTTGGTGATCTGGTTCTGGGACAGTGAGCGTTGGTGATCTGGTTCTGGGACAGTGAGCGTTGGTGATCTGGTTCTGGGACAGCGAGCGTTGGTGAACTGCTTCTGGGACAGCGAGCGTTGGTGATTTGGTTCTGGGACAGCGAGCGTTGGTGATTTGGCTCTGGGACAGTGAGCGTTGGTGATTTGGTTCTGGGTCAGTGAGCGTTGGTGATTTGGTTCTGGGTCAGTGAGCGTTGGTGCTCTGGTTCTGGGACAGTGAGCGTTGGTGATCTGGTTCTGGGACAGTGAGCGTTGGTGATCTGGTTCTGGGACAGTGAGCGTTGGTGATCTGGTTCTGGGACAGTGAGCGTTGGTGATCTGGTTCTGGGACAGCGAGGGTTGCTGATCTGGTTCTGGGACAGCGAGCGTTGGTGATCTGGCTCAGCGAGCGTTGGTGATCTGGCTCTGGGACAGTGAGCGTTGGTGATCTGGCTCTGGGACAGCAAGCGTTGGTGATCTGGCTCTGGGACAGCGAGCGTTGGTGATCTGGCTCTGGGACAGCGAGCGTTGGTGATCTGGCTCTGGGGACAGTGAGCGTTGGTGATCTGGTTCTTGGACAGCGAGCGTTGGTGATCTGGCTCTGGGACAGTGAGCGTTGGTGCTCTGGCTCTGGGACAATGAGCGTTGGTGATCTGGTTCTGGGACAGTGAGCGTTGGTGATCTGGTTCTGGGACAGTGAGCGTTGGTGACCTGGTTCTGGGACAGTGAGCGTTGGTGATCTGGTTCTGGGACAGTGAGCGTTGGTGATCTGGTTCTGGGACAGTGAGCGTTGGTGATCTGGTTCTGGGACAGTGAGCGTTGGTGATCTGGTTCTGGGACAGCGAGCGTTGGTGATCTGGTTCTAGGACAGTGAGCGTTGCTGATCTGGTTCTGGGACAGCGAGCGCTGGTGATCTGGTTCTGGGACAGCGAGCGTTGGTGATCTGGTTCTGGGACAGCGAGCGTTGGTGATCTGGTTCTGGGACAGCGAGCGTTGGTGAACTGCTTCTGGGACAGCGAGCGTTGGTGATCTGCTTCTGGGACAGCGAGCGTTGGTGATCTGCTTCTGGGACAGCGAGCGTTGGTGATCTGCTTCTGGGACAGCGAGCGTTGGTGATCTGCTTCTGGGACAGCGAGCGTTGGTGATCTGCTTCTGGGACAGCGAGCGTTGGTGATCTGCTTCTGGGACAGCGAGCGTTGGTGATCTGCTTCTGGGACAGCGAGCGTTGGTGATCTGGTTCTGGGACAGCGAGCGTTGGTGATCTGGTTCTGGGACAGCGAGCGTTGGTGATCTGGTTCTGGGACAGTGAGCGTTGGTGATCTGGTTCTGGGACAGTGAGCGTTGGTGATCTGGTTCTGGGACAGCGAGCGTTGGTGATCTGGTTCTGGGACAGTGAGCGTTGGTGATCTGGTTCTGGGACAGTGAGCGTTGGTGATCTGGTTCTGGGACAGTGAGCGTTGGTGATCTGGTTCTGGGACAGTGAGCGTTGGTGATCTGGTTCTGGGACAGTGAGCGTTGGTGATCTGGTTCTGGGACAGTGAGCGTTGGTGATCTGGTTCTGGGACAGTGAGCGTTGGTGATTTGTTTCTGGGACAGTGAGCGTTGGTGATCTGGTTCTGGGACAGCGAGCGTTGGTGATCTGGTTCTGGGACAGCGAGCGTTGGTGATCTGGCTCTGGGACAGCGAGCGTTGGTGATCTGGCTCTGGGACAGCGAGCGTTGGTGATCTCGCTCTGGGACAGTGAGCGTTGGTGATCTGGTTCTTGGACAGCGAGCGTTGGTGATCTGGTTCTAGGACAGCGAGCGTTGGTGCTCTGGCTCTGGGACAGTGAGCGTTGGTGCTCTGGCTCTGGGACAGTGAGCGTTGGTGATCTGGTTCTGGGACAGTGAGCGTTGGTGATCTGGTTCTGGGACAGCGAGCGTTGGTGCTCTGGCTCTGGGACAGCGAGCGTTGGTGATCTGGTTCTGGGACAGTGAGCGTTGGTGATCTGGTTCTGGGACAGCGAGCGTTGGTGATCTGGCTCTGGGACAGCGAGCGTTGGTGATCTGGCTCTGGGACAGCGAGCGTTGGTGATCTGGCTCTGGGACAGTGAGCGTTGGTGATCTGGCTCTGGGACAGCGAGCGTTGGTGATCTGGCTCTGGGACAGCGAGCGTTGGTGATCTGGCTCTGGGACAGCGAGCGTTGGTGATCTGGCTCTGGGACAGCGAGCGTTGGTGATCTGGTTCTGGGACAGCGAGCGTTGGTGCTCTGGCTCTGGGACAGCGAGCGTTGGTGCTCTGGCTCTGGGACAGTGAGCGTTGGTGCTCTGGCTCTGGGACAGTGAGCGTTGGTGCTCTGGCTCTGGGACAGTGAGCGTTGGTGATCTGCTTCTGTGACAGTGAGCGTTGGTGATCTGCTTCTGGGACAGTGAGCGTTGGTGATCTGCTTCTGGGACAGCGAGCGTTGGTGATCTGCTTCTGGGACAGCGAGCGTTGGTGAACTGCTTCTGGGACAGCGAGCGTTGGTGAACTGCTTCTGGGACAGCGAGCGTTGGTGAACTGCTTCTGGGACAGCGAGCGTTGGTGAACTGCTTCTGGGACAGCGAGCGTTGGTGATCTGGCTCTGGGACCGCGAGCGTTGGTGATCTGGCTCTGGGACCGCGAGCGTTGGTGATCTGGTTCTGGGACAGTGAGCGTTGGTGATCTGGTTCTGGGGCAGTGAACGTTGGTGATCTGATTCTGGGACAGCGAGCGTTGGTGATCTGGTTCTGGGACAGCGAGCATTGGTGAGTTGGTTATGACTCTTTCTCTCTATCCGTACAGATGCCTTCTTCCCCAGTACTTCAGGGTGGTTGGTGGCATTCTGGATCCTGTTTATTCTGATGGCTACAGCAGTCTGTGTCGTAGTTTGGCACAATCGAAAATTACAGCAAAAGACCCGAGGTGAGAGTGTCAGCCGGCATCAGTTTCAAACATTAATAACTACATCAAGAATTAACAGTAAACACAACTTAATGATTCCTTAACACAAAATGAAAACAGAAAATGCTGGAAATACTCAGCAGCAGTAGAGAGTTACATATGAGTTTATTTTTGTGATGTTTGTAATTAACCCTGTGAAGCGGAACCTGTTGGCTACAATCTGACAGTGAGTCTGTACTTTCAGCTTCACGGTGCCTGTTACACCAATTAATTCATTTCATTTTTTTCTAGCCTTGATGAAATCTGCAGGTTTACTTGGTAAGTGATGCACCATCTACCCCCACCCCCCCGTCCTCATCCCCCCCCCTACTCTCCGCGCCCCCCCCACTCTCTGCGCCCCCCCTACTCTCCGCGCCCCCCCTACACTCCGCGCCCCCCCCTACACTCCGAGCCCCCCTACGCTCCGCGCCCCCCCCTACACTCCCCGTCCCCTCCTACTCTCCGCGCCCCCTCCTCCTCTCCGCGCCTCCTCCTACTCTCCGCGCCCCCCCTACACTCCGCGCCCCCCCTACACTCCGCGCCCCCCCTACACTCCGCGCCCCCCTACACTCCGCGCCCCCCCTACACTCCGCGCCCCCCCTACTTTCCGCGCCCCCTCCTACTTTCCGCGCCCCCTCCTACTCTCCGCGCCCCCTCCTACTCTCCGCGCCCCCTCCTACTCTCCGCGCCCCCTCCTACTCTCCGCGCCCCCTCCTACTCTCCGCGCCCCCTCCTACTCTCCGCGCCCCCTCCTACTCTCCGCGCCCCCTCCTACTCTCCGCGCCCCCTCCTACTCTCCGCGCCCCCTCCTACTCTCCGCGCCCCCTCCTACTCTCCGCGCCCCCTCCTACTCTCCGCGCCCCCTCCTACTCTCCGCGCCCCCTCCTACTCTCCGCGCCCCCTCCTACTCTCCGCGCCCCCTCCTACTCTCCGCGCCCCCTCCTACTCTCCGCGCCCCCTCCTACTCTCCGCGCCCCCTCCTACTCTCCGCGCCCCCTCCTACTCTCCGCGCCCCCTCCTACTCTCCGCGCCCCCTCCTACTCTCCGCGCCCCCTCCTACTCTCCGCGCCCCCTCCCTCCCCTCCTCACCCCGCCTCTCCCCTCCTCACCCCCCGGCCCCTCCTCAACCCCCCTGTCCCCTCCTCGCCCCTGTCCCCTCCTCGCCCCTGTCCCCTCCTCGCCCCTGTCCCCTCCTCGCCCCTGTCCCCTCCTCGCCCCTGTCCCCTCCACGCCCCAGTCCCCTCCTCGCCCCTGTCCCCTCCTCGCCCCGTCCCCTCCTCGCCCCTGTCCCCTCCTCGCCCCTGTCCCCTCCTCGCCCCTGTCCACTCCTCGCCCCGTCCCCTCCTCGCCCGTCCCCTCCTCGCCCGTCCCCTCCACGCCCCTGTCCCCTCCACGCCCCTGTCCCCTCCACGCCCCTGTCCCCTCCTCGATCCCGTCCCCTCCTCGACCCCTGCCCTCCTCATCCCCTCCTCCTCACCCCCCTCACTCCCCCTCCTCTCGCCCCCTCCTCTCGCCCCCTCCTCTGCCCCCCCTCTCTCTACCCCCCTCTCTCGCCCCCTCTCTTCCCCCCTCTCTTCCCCCCCCCCCGCCCTCACCCCATCCCTCCCCCCCTCGCCCACTCTCACCCCCTCCCGCCTCTCCAGCCCCTCCTTGCCCCCCCTCCCGGCCCCCTCCTCTGTCTCCTGTCTCTCTCGGCCCTCCTCCCTCTCTCTCTCTCGCCCCTCCTCCCTCTCTCTCTCTCTTGCCCCTCCTCCCTCTCTCTCTCTCTCTTGCCCCTCCTCCCTCTCTCTCTCTCTCTTGCCCCTCCTCCCTCTCTCTCTCTCGCCCCTCCTCCCTCTCTCTCTCTCTCTCGCCCCTCCTCTCTCTCTCTCTCGCCCCTCCTCCCTCTCTCTCTCTCTCGACCCTCCTCCCTCTCTCTCTCGACCCTCCTCCCTCTCTCACTCTCTCGCCCCTCCTCCCTCTCTCTCTCTCTCTCTCGCCCCTCCTCCCTCTCTCTCTCTCTCGCCCGTCCTCCCTCTCTCTCTCTCTCTCTCGCCCCTCCTCCCTCTCTCTCTCGCTCCTCCTCCCTCTCTCACCCCTCCTCCCTCTCTCTCTCGCCCCTCCTCCCCATCCCCCTCTCTCTCGCTCCTCCTCCCCATCCCCCCCTCTCTTGCCCCTCCTCCATCTCTCTCTTGCCCCTCCTCCCTCTCTCTCTCGCCCCTCCTCCCCATCCCCCTCTCTCTCGCCCCTCCTCCCCATCCCCCTCTCTCTCACCCCTCCTCCCCATCCCCCCCTCTCTTGCCCCTCCTCCCCCTCTCTCTCGCCCCTCCTCCCCCTCTCTCTCGCCCCTCCTCCCCCTCTCTCTCGCCCCTCCTCCCCCTCTCTCTCGCCCCTCCTCCCCCTCTCTCTCGCCCCTCCTCCCCCTCTCTCTCGCCCCTCCTCCCCCTCTCTCTCGCCCCTCCTTCCCCCTCGCTCCCACCCCTCCTTCCCCCCCCTCGCTCCCGCCCCTCCTTCCCCCCGCTCGCTCTCTCCGCCCTCCTTCCCCCCTCTCTCTCTCTCTCGCCCCTCCTTCCCCCCGCTCGCTCTCTCCGCCCTCCTTCCCCCTTCTCTCTCTCTCTCCGCCCTCCTTCCCCCTTCTCTCTCTCTCTCCGCCCTCCATCCCGTCTCTCTCTCTCTCCGCCCTCCTTCCCCCTTCTCTCTCTCCCTCCGCCCTCCTTCCCCCTTCTCTCTCTCCCTCCGCCCTCCTTCCCCCTTCTCTCTCTCCCTCCGCCCTCCATCCCGTCTCTGTCTCTCTCCGCCCTCCATCCCGTCTCTCTCTCTCGCCGCCCTCCTTGCCGTCTCGCCCTGTCTCTCTCGCCCCCCCCTTCCCCTCTCGCCCCCCCTTCCCCTCTCGCCCCCCCTCCCCTCTCGCCCCCCCTCCCCTCTCGCCCCCCCCTCCCCTCTCGCCCCCCCTCCCCTCTCGCCCCCCCTCCCCTCTCGCCCCCCCTCCCCTCTCGCCCCCCCTCCCCTCTCGCCCCCCTCCCCTCTCGCCCCCCCTCCCCTCTCGCCCCCCCTCCCCTCTCGCCCCCCCCCTCCCCTCTCGCCCCCCCTCCCCTCTCGCCCCCCCTCCCCTCTCGCCCCCCCCCTCCCCTCTCGCCCCCCCCCTCCCCTCTCGCCCCCCCCCTCCCCTCTCGCCCCCCCCCCTCCCCTCTCGCCCCCCCCCTCCCCTCTCGCCCCCCCCTCCCCTCTCGCCCCCCTCCCCTCTCGCCCCTCTTCCCCTCTCTCTCGCCCCTCCTCCCCCTATCTCTCGCCCCTCCTCCCCCTCGCCCCTCCTCCCCCTCCCTCTCACCCCTCCCTCTCGCCCCTCCTCCCCCTCTCTCTCGCCCCTCCTTCCCCCCGCTCGCTCTCTCCGCCCTCCTTCCCCCCGCTCGCTCTCTCCGCCCTCCTTCCCGCTTCTCTATCTCCCTCCGCCCTCCTTCCCCCTTCTCTCTCTCCCTCCGCCCTCCATCCCGTCTCTCTCTCTCTCCGCCCTCCTTCCCCCCTCTCTCTCTCTCTCCGCCCTCCTTCCCCCCTCTCTCTCTCTCTCCGCCCTCCTTCCCCCTTCTCTCTCTCTCTCCGCCCTCCTTCCCGTCTCTCTCTCTCTCTCGCCGCCCTCCTTGCCGTCTCGCCCTGTCTCTCTCGCCCCCCCCTTCCCCTCTCGGCCCCCTTCCCCTCTCGGCCCCCTCCCCTCTCGCCCCCCTCCCCTCTCGCCCCCCCTCCCCTCTCGCCCCCCCTCCCCTCTCGCCCCCCTCCCCTCTCGCCCCCCTCCCCTCTCGCCCCCCTCCCCTCTCGCCCCCCTCCCCTCTCGCCCCCCTCCCCTCTCGCCCCCCCCTTCCCCTCTTGCCCTTCTTCCCCTCTCGCCCCCTCTCTCTCTCTCTCTCCTAGTCCCACTGTCCCTGCTCTTTCCCTACAAGTCTACAGATTTTTTCCTTTCCAATTATTTATCCAATTCCCTTTTGAAAGTTAATATTGGATCTGCTCCCACTGCCCTTTCAGGCAAGCATTGCAGATCACAACAGCTTGCTGTGTGATGAAAGACCTCTCCTCCCTTTGCCGGATTTGTTGCAGATTTATTATGTCTCTGTGCCCCCGGTGACGGAGACTTCACCAGTTTCTGTGGATCTGCTCTTATTCAAACTGCGGCAGTGGGGGAGGGTTCATGTGATTGGGATGAAGCCCAGTGGCCTGGGTATGGGATAGGAGACAGTGTGATGGGTGAAGGGCCACTGCTGATCTTAATGCTTTTTTTTGGACTTGTTACAGAAAATGAAAGACTGCGAATTGACATTGGTGAGTAGCTCTTAGTAACGGGGAGTTAGTTATTATGGGGAAATAGGAACCCAGAGATGTGGAAATGTAGTCATCATATTGGAGAGAAGAATGTTTGTGAAACTGGAGGCTGCAGATATAATGAGTAACAAGTTGATTACCTGGGCATGAAAATCTTCATAGTTTGTAGATTAAGAAAGGCTTGTATTTCTGTATCACCATTCACATTCTGAGGATGTGCCAAACCATCTTACAGCTAGTGATGTCCATAAGATGGGAAATAGGAGCAGGAGGAGACCATTTGGTTCCTTGAACCTGCCCAGCGTTCAATACGATCGTGGCTGATCTTCTGCCTCAACTCCAGTTTTCCTGAATAATCCCCGAGTTCCCTTGGTAACCAAAATTCTACTGACCTCTGTCTTGTGCGCACTTTGCTTGGATGAGTTCAGCTCCAACAACACTCAAGAAGCTCGACACCATCCAGGACAAGGCAGCCCGCTTGATCGGCACCCCACCCACCACCTTAAGATCCACTCCATTCACAAGATGCTCTGCAGCAACTCACCAAGTCTCCTGAGACAGCACCTTCCAAACCTGTGACCACCACCATCTAGAAGGCAAGGGCACCAGACACATGGGAACACCACCACCTGGAAGTTTCCCTCCAAGGCACTCATCATCCTGGCTTGGAAATGTCACAGAAAAACAGAATCACAGAATCCTTACAGTGCAGAAGGAGGCTATTTGGCCCATCAAGTCTGCACTAGCTCTCCAAAAGAGCATTCTACTGCCGTTCTGTCACTGTCGCTGGATCAAAATCCTGGAACTTCCTCCCTAACAGCACTGTGAGTGTACCTACACCACATGGACTGTAGCGGTTCAAGAAGGCAGCTCACCATCGCCTTCTCAAGGGCAGTTAGGGATGGGCAATAAATGCTGGCCCAGCCAGCGACACCCACATCCTATGAACAAAGTTAAGAAAAGCTCATTGAGGGGGCACTCAAGTCTCTGGGGTAGATAATTCTGAAGATTCTCCACACTTTTGAGTGAAGAAATGTCTCCTCATCACAATCCTGAATGGGAGACATGATTGTTGGAAAGGCTGGGAAGCTGGGATTGAAAATCTACAGTGGCAGGAGGCTGCATCTACAGTCTGCAAATTCACATGGTCCATTCCTTTCTATGACAAAGGGAGGCTGAGCTTTACATAATTCTGTGTCAGCTGTGACTCAGTATGTAGCAGACACGCCCCTGAATCACAAGGTTCTGGCTTCTAGTCCCAGTCCAGGCCATAGGCACAAAAATCCCGTCGGACACTCCACTGCAGCACTGTAGGAGGGCTGCACTGTTGGAAGTGCTGCCTTCCAATCGGATCAGACAGTAAATTGTGGTCCCATCTGCCCGTGGATGTAAAGTATCTCGTGGCAATATTTCGAAGAAAAGCGGAGGAGTTATATCAAGTGTCCTGGCCAATATTTATATCCTCAATCAACATCACAAACCAGAGATTATCTGATCATTATCAGATTGCTGTTTGTGGGATCTTGCTGTGTAAAATTGGCTGCTGCATTTCCTAGATTACAGTGATGATTATGTTTCAAAAGTACTTCATTGGCTGGAGATCACTTTGAGATGGGTGGCCGTGAAAAGCGTGATTATAAATACAATTGCTTCATTTTGTGTTTCACAATCTCAGAATATCCAGATTATATGGTTCTTATCACGTTGCTATTTGTGGGAGCTTGCTGTGCACAATTTGGCTGCTAATGTTTCCCACATTATGACAGTGACTGGAGCTCTATTTCTATTAGAGACTCGGAAGCATTTGGACACTGTGTAAGGCGCTGTATCAAAGCAACATTCTTCCTCAGTATTTATCACAATTTCTTACATAATTTTTTTTTTCACTTTCAGAGGCTGAGAAAGAAAAGGCAAACCGAAGTAAGTGACCTGGTAATGGGGTCTTTATTTTGTGCTCCTGACAGTGTGCCTGGGAGTCCACTCAATTAGCAGCACATCAAGGCTTGGGGCCTACTGAGGGACATCAAGCAAACAGAGAAATCAAAAGGACATCTTGTTCATCATCCAACTGACAAGTTTTCACTTTTTTTTCCCCCCAGGGTATCAAGCACTACAAGAGGAGATAAGTAAGAAAATTAAACCATTTGGAAAGAGAATGACAGAAAGAGAGAGAGAGAGAGAAACCCCATGTGTAAGAAAGTGACAGGGAGAGAGGGAAAATCCCATGGGTAAGAGAGGGAGAGGGAGGGAAACTCCATGGGTGAGAGAGTGACATAGCGAGAGAGACAGAGAGGGAAAAGCACATGGGTAAGAGAGAGACAGAGAGAGGGGTTGGGGGTGGGTGGGGGAGGAAAACCCCATGGGTAAGAGAGTGACAGAGAGGGGGAAAATCCTATGGGGATGAGTGATGCAGGTCGGGATTGGCCACTCGATTTGTGCAACAAAACAGTAACTTCCAATTCCTGAGCTCCATCCTCTGTCCGACCACATTGCACTGATTGTGGAGCTAACCTAGTTAATCTGCGGGGCTCCCAAAAAGCAGTGCTGACTATGGGAGTTTGGGGTCTCTGTCACTCTGGGAGTGAGAGTGTATGACAAGAATCTTCCTGGCTGTTGTATCACACTTCCTGTTTGTTTCCTGTTTCAGATAAAACGAAGGAAGCTGGGAAAGCAGGTGAGTTATCGGAACGTACTGGATTCAGTGAAAAATTGCGATTGCTCAGACTGTAACATTTCCATTGAGTGTCAGACCGCCTTAATGCAATTTAAAAAGCACTGTCCCTATCACTCAACCAGCCAGGCTTCTAAACATCTACAGTGTATAACATTGTATAAATCGTTCCATCAGAATGGTAACCAATTACTCTACGTAAAAAACAAAAAAACTGCGGATGCTGGAAATCCAAAACAAAAACAAAAACAGAATTACCTGGAAAAACTCAGCAGGTCTGGCAGCATCGGCGGTGAAGAAAAGAGTTGACGTTTCGAGTCCTCATGACCCTTCGACAGAACTTGAGTTCGAGTCCAAGAAAGAGTTGAAATATAAGCTGGTTTAAGGTGTGTGTGTCCCCGCCCGCCTCTCTCTCTCTCCGCCCCACCTCCCACACACCTTAAACCAGCTTATATTTCAACTCTTTCTTGGACTCGAACTCAAGTTCTGTCGAAGGGTCATGAGGACTCGAAACGTCAACTCTTTTCTTCTCCGCGGACGCTGCCAGACCTGCTGAGTTTTTCCAGGTAATTCTGTTTGTGTTTTTGTTTACTCTACGTAAAGGCTCTCCCTTACTGGGTATGAAGTGGCCTGGGCGATTTCGGCCAATTCTCCAGTGTGAGCTGCTCATGTAGCTCAGTGTCAGAGCCAGCCTACCTGAGAACCTACTTTTCTGGGAATCTCCTGAGCAGATCGGGACAAATCCCGGAGCTGGAATTAATAAGGTTTCTGGGGAAAAAAAACTCGCGAGTTGAAATCTCGCAGTGCAACGCGACTGCTGGCATCGGCATTCTACGAAATCCTCACTGACCCGAACCCCGGCAAGTGCTGGAGGGAGAGAGAGGCAGCATCAGTTTCAGAAAGAAACTCTGGGTTTGTCGGGGTTAGAGTCTGCCCAATGACAGGGCGGCACAGTTACCCTCTCCTGCTTTTTGGGATCTACTTTATCTGTGTAACCTTTAGAACGCGGTCATGAATCTTCTGCAGGATTGCTGGGGATAATCTCAGGGATTTAACCAGGCATTGCAAGTGGTGGATAATCTTCGCACCAAATCGCACCCAACCCACACTCCTCCGCACCCATGAGAAGGGACCGCACGCCCCTTTTAGAGGGGAAAGTGTTTTTTAACCGGCCACTGATAGCACAATACCTGCTGTTTACAATTCTACAATCAGCAATTAGCCAAAAAAGGTAATGCCTATTTCTGTTTTGTCTGCTCTTATATGAATACCGATTTCACCATGACACAGGAATAATGCGTTCCTGATAACACACCGGCCGGGATTTTCCGGTGCCTCCCCCTCCCTCGGTGGCCGTGGTACTTTTCTCTGCGGTGGATGAGGTGAGCCAGTGGCCGCCGGCAGGAACTCCCGGTCCTGCCGAAGTCTATGGCCTTTTGCCTGGCTCGCCGCATCCGCCGTGGGAAAACCTGCCGCAGGGGCTTGATCTCAGCAGGGCCGGAAGATCCCGCCGGCCGGAGGGGCGGGGCTGGAAAATCCTAGCCACTGTTTTTCATCTGTTCCGAGTTGCTCCTGGCGGCTCTCCCACGTCCTATCCCCTGTCAACTTGAGCTCGTCAAAAACTCTGCTGCCTGCGTCTTAACCCGTAGCAAGTCCCGTTCCCCTGTCGTCCCTGTGCCCCTTGCACTGACCCTGGCTCTTCATCGAGCGATGCCTCAATTTGAAAAATCTCATCCCTTGTTTCCAAATCCCTCCATCGCCTCACCCGTCCCTATTGCTGTCATTTTCACCAACCCCACAACCCTCCGAGATATCTGTGCTCCTCTAATTCGGGCCTCTTGAGCGTCCCTGATTTTAATCGCCCCACCATTGGCGGCCGTACCTTCAGTTGCCTCAGTCCCAATCTCTGGAGTTCCCTCCTTAAACCTCTCCACCTCCCTACCCAACTTTCTTTCTTTTAACACATTCCTTAAAACCCCTCTCTTTGACCAAGCTTTTAGCCATCGTGTCTCCTTATGTGGCTTGGTGTCATAATTTGTTTTATAATGCTCCTGTGCAGCGCTGGGGACCTTTTCATTTACACTGAAGGTACTATATAAATATAAGTTGTTGTTGTGTGATATAAACAATGCCACACAAGTTCCACTAGCATAACAATTACTAAAGGGAAATCCTTTCTCGTTTATAAAATAGGCCCCTGTTAACAAAAATTCTCTAATGGAATAATTTCTTTCATGTTCTCTGTTAAATTTCGCATATAATTAATTGTGTTAAATTACCTTGCTCCCTCTGTGACAGTCTTCTCTCTCTTTCTCCCTCTAGAGTGTGAGAAACTTCAGCAGGACTTTGGTAAGAGATCATCCATGAAACCTCCAGACTCTGAAATTGAGGCTTCGCCTCTAGATCAACATATGTTCCTTAATTCGTGAATTATGAAATCCCCAACCTTTACCATCTAGAAGATCAATGGCAGCAGACAGATGGGAACACCACCACCTGGAAGTTCCCATGCAAGCCATTCACCATCCTGACTTGGAAATATATCACCATTCCTACACTGTCGCTGGGTCAAAATCCTGGAACTCCCACCCTAACAGCACTGTGGGTGTACCTACACCACAGGGACTGCCGCAGTTCAAGAAGGTGGCTCACCACCACCTTCTCAAGGGCAACTAGGGATGGACCCAGCCACTGAAGCCCACATCCCGTGAAAGAATTTTTAAAAAAGAAAATTGAGGGGCTTGTCCTGGGTTTGTTCCTGAGACAGTTGGGGTTGCTGGGTTTATTTTTTAGGGGCATATACCTTATTCAGGAGTGATTGATGGGGACAGTGTAGAGGGAGCTTTACACTGTATCTAATCCCGTGCTGTATCTGTCCTGGGAGTGTTTGATGGGGACAGTGTAGTGGGAGCTTTACACTGTATCTAACACCGTGCTGTACCTGTGTTGGGAGTGTTTGATGGGGATAGTGTAGAGGGAGACTTACACTGTATCTAACCTCGTGCTGTACCTGTCCTGGGTCTCCTGGTCCTGATAATGCAGGATATTTTTAAAAATGTTGTGCTCTGTGCACAATCTGTTACCAAGTTAGTGAGTTTTTGGGATTGGGTTAACTGCAGCATGATGATGGCTAACGAAATCTGAGAGTGTGGCTTTTGGCAAGATGGCATCCGGTTGTTCCAGTGAGCTCCTGGTATTTTACCTTCCTGTGGGGAGTGGAGGGTGTAGGATAATACGTCTCTCTGAGGAAAACAGATTCCACAGTGACATCCCTGGTAATGAATGTGTGGAACTATCCATGGTGGGCTGGTTAAGCTGACCCCTGACCTTACAGGGCTAGGCGAGGCGGTCAGGGGTCAGCTCCCAACTCCCAACACTGTCGGTCAGTGAGCCAGGCCAGCACGTTGCTGCGGTGAGAGAGGGGAGGGTTGAGCCTTCCAGATGGAAGCCCTGCATCTATAACCAACCACCTCCCCGCCCATCGCCCACAGTGTGTAGGGTGTCCCTGACTGGATAAACAGTGGGAAACTCAGCTGATATTGAGTTTCAGGAAGTTGCACATGGTGCTGTCGCCTCCCAGAAGGTTCTGCGCTTTAACGTTTGTTTCTTTTTCCTTTTACAGTAAAGGAGAAGATCGTCATTAAAGAAGGTAAAGAGAGGATTTGAGGAATGGGAGTTTCCTGGGTGGGTGGAGTCCTGGGTTGCCAACCTTGGGGATGCATTCCTGGAGACTTTATCACATGGCCTCATGCTTCCAATTACCTCCAACCAATTAAACAGCCCTTCCCCATCCCCCATGTTGTTGTAGAACTTTAAAACTAAAGACATTTGAGGAAACCACACAATGCTTCTTAATGCCTCCCTGATCCTTTGCTCCTGGTGCTTGTTCGCATTGTCCAAGCCATTGACCGTTCAGTCCTGGAGGTTTGGTGATATGGCAGGGGAGGGTCTGCGGTGAATACCTTTGACTGCTCCTCACTGTTTGAACTTGAGTTCAATGGCTTCTGGGCCGCAGTCCCTTCTCTGCAGGGTAATGGTAGCTGAGAAACTGCTCGCTTGCCTGCCTGACACTGTGGACTGACCCAGTATTGGCACTGGGGCTCAGATAGGTGCCTTCTGATGTGGGGGAGGGCTTGCAATGTGGGTACAGCTGGCAGCAAGGGCCCGTCCAATGGATCAGCCTTGTCCTACCCACCATTCTAGGTTCTGGTGATCAGTGCTTCCACTGCACACAGGCAGAGTGAGGCCAGGAAATGGACACGACCCTCAGTCCAGAGAGCTCAGCAACGAGAGTAGAGCGGAGCACATGATAGGAGATAGAAAAGGAAGAGAAATGGAATTGACATTGTGAAATTACAGTTTGTAATTGGTACCTCCCCTCATCTGTTACAGAACATGAGCAATTCAAGAAAGAAGTTGGTAAGTGATATTATCAAAATATTTAGTTGTGTCGATGGTCGATGTGAGTTGGCGGCAACTCGAAGCTCTCAATTTTCCCAGCGGATTCGTCGCTGATCTCGCTGGATCTGTTTCTTGGTCAGTTCTCTCACTGGGTCTGTTTCTCGGTCGGTTCTCTCGCTGGGTCTGTTTCTCGGTCAGTTCTCTCGCTGGGTCTGTTTCTCGGTCAGTTCTCTCGCTGGGTCTGTTTCTTGGTCAGTTCTCTCACTGGGTCTGTTTCTTGGTCAGTTCTCTCACTGGGTCCATTTCTCGGTCAGTTCTCTCCCTGGGTCTGTTTCTCAGTCGGTTTTCTCGCTGGGTCTGTTTCTCGGTCGGTTTTCTCGCTGAGTCTGTTTCTTGGTTGGTTTTCTCGCTGGGTCTGGTTCTCGGTCAGTTTTCTCACTGGGTCTGTTTCTCGGTCAGTTCTCTCGGTGGGTCTGGTTCTCGGTCAGTTTTCTCACTGGAGTATCGATGTATCCAGCCTCTTCAGGAACTGTCTGGGTATCTTTCCTTTTGTTGACTTGCTGATTGGACAGAAGCCACCCAGTGCCTTTGGATAATATTGAATTAAGTCTCTCTGTGTTTATTGCTCCACCCTTTCTAACCTTTTGATTTGTGTCTTACAGATAAAGAGAAGGCATCAGCCACAGCAAGTAGGTAACCATATCTGGCACTGAAGGAGTGGGACTTCCCAGTTCACTTATTACCCATGTTTTTCCAATGGGGAGGGGGTTGGCTGGGGGCATGTTGACGGAGAGCAGATGGAAATTTGGAAACATGCAGCAAATGCTACTCTACAATTCTCTTTCCTTCCCTTTTTTCATTCTCTATCTCTGGTTCGCACTTTCTTTTCCCCCTCTCCCTCTCTCCTCCCTTCCCCTCACCTCTCTCCCTTTCCATACTCACCTTCTCCCGCCTCAGCATCTCTGTCCCCCATCTTCGCACTCTCTGCTATCCTTTCTTTCTCTTTGATTCTCTCCATCTTTACTTTTTTTCCTCCCCGGCTTCCCCTTCTCTTTCTCTTCCCTTCTCTCTCTCAGAATCACAGAATGCAGAAGTGGCCCTTCGGCCCATCGAGTCTGCACCTACATGTCTGACCTACCTACCTGATCCCATTTACCAGCACTTGGCCCATAGCCTTGAATGTTATGACGTGCTAAGTGCTCACCCAGGTACTTTTTAAAGGATGTGAGGCAACTTGCCTCCACCACCCTCCCAGGCAGCACATTCCAGACCATCACCACCCTCTGGGTAAAAAGGTTTTTCTTCACATCCCCACTGAACCTCCTGCCCCTCATCTTGAACTTTTGCCCCCTTGTGACTGACCCTTCAACTAAGGGGAACAGCTACTCCCTACCCACACTGCCAATGCCTCTCTCTCCTCCCCTTTCTCTTTCCTCTCCTCCCTCTTTCTTCCCGCTCCTCTTGCTTCATCTTGTTATCCTCTCTAACCCCTTTCCCCTATCTCCTTCCTCCCTGTCTCTCTTTCTTTCTTTCTCTCTCTCTCTCTGTCTCTCTCTCTCACTCACTCACTCCGTCTTCCTTTTCTCTCTTTCTCCTCCTTTCTTGTCCTTCTGCCCAGTAAATTGTAGGGATTAAAGCACCATTGGTAAGTGGCTAAAAACAGCAAATGCTGGAAATACTAAGGTTAGATAGCATCTGCGGAGAGAGAATCAAGAGTGTGTTTCAGGTCAGTGTCATTGTATCATTGTGTGTAAATCACTTTGTGAAGTAGTGAAAGGCAGTATGTCGATGCAGAGCTCCTTTCTGATTGAAATCAGCATTAGTAACTGACTGGTAGTTACTGAAGTTGCACTATGCACTTACTTGTTTAGTGAGGTCATGCATTTAGTCGAATGATTGATTGTTCTAAGATATTAACCTTTCGCTTCTAACTGTTTCCAATTATTTCTTGCCTGCAGAATATCAGAAGCTTTACACCGAGTGTGGTGAGTTGCTTGTCAGTAAAAATTTGGCTTCATTCAGTTACAAGCACACAGTTGCGTAGTGGTAGTGTCACTGGACTGGTAATCCAGAGGCCCAGGTTAATGCTCTGGGGATACAGGTAGAGATTCCACCATGGAGGCTAATGGAATTTAAATTCAATTTTTTTTAACAAATTGAATTTAAACTCAATTAGTAAATCTGGAATATAAAGCTAATCTCAGCAATGACGACCATGTACAAACTCACCTGGTTCACCAATGTCACTGAGTAGCAAAGGGCTAATGAACTTTAGGGAAGGAATCTCCTATCCTTCCCTGATCTGGCCGACATGTGACTCCAAATCCACAGCAAGGCGGCTAATTCTTAACTGCCCTCTGCAGTGGCCTAGCAAGGTCAATTAGGGGTGGCAACAAATGCTGGCCTTGCCAGCGGTTACCACATCCAATGGAAGGATAAAGAAAAATATTGGGTTCTGGTACAGCGACTGAAGATGAAATCAGATTCAGCCCTGTTAATTCTGGGCCATTTCTTGTTCTCATTTGGGTGCCGTATACCTGGCAGTGAACAGTCTGATTTTGTGAACAACTGAACTAGACTTGGAAACAAAGCCCCAACCTCTTCAAGTTTTCCTGATGGTTGGACCATCAAGTGATCGCCTTGACTGGAACTGCAGCCTTTATGGAAAAGCAGCTGAGCCTTAATCTCTCAGTTTCATTGGAGATTATAGAGTTCCGTATTAATCATTGTCAAACTCTAGGTTCACTTCAAGTGACTTGATCATTTGAGATTCCTCATGACCTGGTTAATGATCTCAGGTTAGATTCTTAACTTGTCCCCAGATGGCAAAATTGGCTTTTAATAATCGGGCTCCAGCTGGAGAATCCGTCCAATCTTTATTCCTATCAACTTTTGCTAGGGTTGGAAGCTTGCACAGGAGAATGATCCCAGAGTGCTTAATAGAAAATGTACCCTTACATGTTACTTAGTTAAATATCAAGATAGTTGTTTGGTAGTACAGAACTTTAGTATTGCTGAAAAAAGTGACATGTCTTGCATCATCAGGGCAGTTTAATAGAATACCAATAGTAAAGGGAACAACAATTTATACTGCATGAGAAGAGAGTGCTGAGAGGTCGGCAAGTGGATCCAATTGGTAGAGGCATTGCCATGGAGAATGCACCAGGGAATAGTGAAATGCCAAGCATTTGTTCAAATTCAAACCAGGCAGGTCAACTCTGGTCAAGGCACTGCCATGGTGAATGAACCAGGGAATTGCAGTCCCCCCCCCCCACACTCTTTTGCTTGGTTGAAAAAGGTGCACTGCGGGAGATGTTCCTTCTGTCTGCAAAAGACAGGGCCCTGCATGTAGATATATGTAGCTTCTAGCATGCATATGTGAGCCACACTGCGTGCCCAACTGATAATCTTAAAGATAATCGACTTGCTTGGTTTGAATTTGAACAAAAGTTTGGCAGTTAAATGTTCCCTGGTGCATTCTCCATGGCAACATCTCTAAAGTCAGAGTCCACTTGCCAACCAATTTGCACTCTCTTCTCAGTCAGTATAAATTGTTGTTCCCTTTACTGTTGGTTTTTGTCCTGATGAGTGCAGGATAGAATGAAGTTGAGTGAGGAATTTAAGAAACTCACTCCATGGAGCCACTGGTTGGTCAGTGACCACAATTATACCGTGACTGTTGACATAGAAAAATTGAATGGGAAATGTTGACAAAGCAATTTTACAATGGTGATCAGAAATGGTGGCAGGAGGACTGGGTGCCATACCGACAAGATTTTCTTTATAATATATTAATTATTGATGCCATTAATTGAAATTTTAAAAATCTTGTTAATGAAGAAAACCTTTGCCATGAAGGGTAAGTTCTGTTAATAAAGCCACGTGTTGAGTGGGTTTTATTCATACTTTTCCATCTCTGTTTCCTTTTAGAGCAATGGAAACCTCTTGTCCAGTCAGGTATGTTCCCCAGTGTGAATGAAGGGATAGTCACTTATTAGCATTTGTGATTTTTTGATGTTGGCCCAGAATAACACTGAGCCAAATAGATCAGGAGAGTGTCAAGATCAAACACTGTCTTAATCTCTATTTTTAGTTAATCCTAGGAGTGATGTGTGTGCACGTATGTCCTTGCATGTGTGTGCACTTGTGTATATCTGTCCATGTGTGCACATGTGTATGTATGTATGTATGAATAAAACATAGAAGCATCATGGCGTGCTGGGTGATATAGCCTGAGTCACATCCTCAATACCAGGTCGTCAGTGCGCTATCTCTAATCTAACTCCTACCTTTTGACCTGTCTATCTTGCGTGGACAGTGAGGAAGTTTGCTCCAACAACTCATCGACACCAACGCCCATCCAGGACCCTCCACCCCTGCCTGTCCCTCTGTCCCCATCCTGTCTTCCAATCCCAGCCCCAGCCGTGTATTCACCATAACCCCTGACCTTCCCCTCTCCGACGCTGAACGTTCAGTGCTCAGCAAAGGACTTAGTTTCATACCCTTATGCCCTCATCTCAATGAATTTCAGGCTCGGCACGATGCTGAACTCTTCTTCCGCCGTCTTCGTCTCCAGGCTCACTTCTTTGGGCAGGAGTCCTCTCCCTGTTCAACTGATCCTTTTACCCGTCTCCAATATTCTCCCTCCACCTGGACCCCTCCCTCTGGATCTTACCTTCTCTTGATCTTTTCATTGAGAACTGTTGGTGTGACATTAGTCATCTCAATTTCTCTGCTCCTCTCACCCACTCTAACATGTCTCTCTCTGAACTTGCTGCACTCCGTTCTCTCAGGTCCAATCCTGACATTGTCATCACACCCACTAACAAGGGTGGTGCTGTTGTTGTCTGGCGCACTGACCTCTACCTCGTAGAGGCTGAGCATCAACTCGCAGACACACTTCCTCCTACCTCCTCCTGGACCATGACGCCACCACTGAACATCAAGCCATTGTTTCCAGGACTGTTACTGACCTCCATCTCCTCTGGAGATCTTCCTTCCAACCTGATAGTCTCTCAACCTTGGATGGCCCACTTCTACCTCCTACCCAAAATCCACAAACAGGACTGTCCCATCAGACCGATCGTGTCAGCCTGTTCCTGCCCCACGGAACTCATTTCATGCTATCTTGACTCCATTCTCTCTCCCCCTGTCCAGTCCCTTCCCACCTACATCCGTGATTCCTCTGACACTCTGCATCATATCAACAATTTCCAGTTCCCAGGCCCCAAACGCCTCCTCTTCATCATGGACATCCAATCCCTCTACACCTCCATCCCGCACCGGGATGTCTGATGGCTCTCCGCTTCTTCCTTGAACAGAGGCCTGAACAATCCCCATCCACCACTACTCTCCTCCATCTGGCTGAACTTGTTCTCATACTGAACCATTTCTCCTTAAACTCCTCTCACTTCCTCCAAATAAAAGGTGTGACTATGGGTACCCGCATGGGCCCCAGATATGCCTGTCTCTTTATGGGGTATGTGGAATGTTCCTTGTTCCAGTCCTACTCCGGCCCCCACCCACAACTCTTTCTCTGGTACATTGATGATTACTTCGGTGCTGCTTCATGCTCTTGTCCGGACCTGGAAAAATTTATTAATTTTGTTTCCAATTTCCACCCCTCCATCATTTTCACATGGTCCATCTCTGACACTTCCCTTCCCTTCCTTGACCTCTCTGTCTCAATTTCTGGTGATAGACTGTCCACCAATATCCATTACAAGCCTACCGGCTCCCACAGCTACCTTGCTACAGCTCCTCACACCCTGCTTCCTGTAAGGACTCCATCCCATTCTCTCAGTTCCTTCGCCTCCGTCGCATCCGTTCTGATGATGCCACTTTCAAAAACAGTTCCTCTGACATGTCTTCCTTCTTCCTTAACCGAGGTTTTCCACCCACGGTAGTTGACAGGGCCCTCAACTGTGTCCGGCCCATCTCCCGTGCATCCGCCCTCACGCCTTCTCCTCCCTCCCAGAAACATGATAGGGTCCCCCTTGTCCTCACTTATCATTCCACCAGCCTCCGCATTCAAAGGATCATCCTCCGCCATTTCCGCCAACTCCAGCATGATGCCACCACCAAACACATCTTCCCTTCACCCCCCCTGGTGGCATTCCGTAGGGATTGTTCCCTCTGGGACACCCTGGTCCACTCTTCCATCACCCCCACACCTCAACCCCCTCCCACGGCACCTTCACATGCAACCGCAGAAGGTGCAACACCTGCCCCTTCACTTCCCCTCTCCTCACCGTCCAAGGGCCCAAACATTCCTTTCAAGTGAAGCAGCATTTCACTTGCACTTCCCTCAATTTAGTCTAATGCATTCGCTGCTCCCAGTATGGTCTCCTCTACATTGGAGAGACCAAATGCAGACTGAGTGACCACTTTGCAGAACACCTTCGGTCTGTCCACAAGCATAACCCAAACCTCCCTGTCGCTGGCCATTTCAACACTCCACCCTGCTCTCATGCCCACATGTCCGTCCTTGGCCTGCTGTATTGTTCCAGTGAAGCTCAATGCAAACTGGATGAACAGCATCTCATCCTCCGACTAGGCACTTTACTGCCTTCCGGACTGAATGTTGAGTTCAACAATTTTAGATCATGAACTCTCTCCTCCATCCCCACCCCCTTTCCGATCCCCCCCTTTTTTTCCAATAATTTATATAGATTTTTCCTTTCCTACCTATTTCCATTATTTTTAAATGTATTTCCATCCATTGTTTTATCTCTACCTTTTAGCCTTTTTCGATTCCTTCACCCCATCCCACCCCCACTAGGGCTCTCTGTCCCTTGTTTGTCCTGCTTTCTACCCTTAATTAGCACATTCCTTAGATAATATCACCACCTTCAACACCTTTTTGTCCTTTTGTCTGTGACATCTTTTGGTTATCTCCACCTATCACCGGCTCTACTTGTCTCACCCCCCCTTAAACCAGCTTATATTTCACCTCTCTTCTATTTTTACTTAGTTCTGTTGAAGGGTCATTCAGACTCGAAACGTTAACTGTGTTCCTCTCCGCAGATGCTGCCAGATTTGCTGAGTTTTTCCAGGTATTTTTGTTTTTGTATTGGATTTCCAGCATCCGCAGTTTTTTGCTTTTATCTTAAGGAAGTTAAAGCCCCAGTCAACATAGCTCTTGTGGTCCTGGGACCCTACAAATTACTGTCACTCACCCTCAGGTCCTCAGCCACTATGAACTGGGATGTACTTTGACTTTTGCGCCTTTATGGATTATATGTATTAAAAGTTATTAATCTTCTGTCTTCTGTGTGTTTTTGTAGAATGGAAGAGGATACAGAGTAATGCAGGTAAGACTCTCGGGGCACTAGACTGTACATTTCACACAGGACTGTCCTAACTGGGAACACTTGCACCAGTTGGGTATTTAAAACAATCCGACAGCTTTACGGTGACTTTTACTGACTCCAAATATTTATTTTTAACTGAATTCAAATTCGCAAACTGCCCTGGTGGGATTTGAACATGCCTTCTCTGGGTTGCAGGTCCAGTACACTGCTATATTTACAGAGCATTTTTCACACCCTCAGAATGTCCCAAAGCGCTTTGTGACCTAAGGAATGCTTTTTGATGTGGGCAAGTGGGTCAACCAGTTTGTTCACAGCAAGACCCTGTAAACAGTGAATGAGACAAACAAATCGGTGTTTGGCGGGTTAGGTTGAGGACGATTTAGCGCTAGGGCATCAGGTAGAAATTGGACTTGGTTTTAATGCCTCACTTCAGCAGTGCAGCAGTCCCTCACTGCCTGCATTTTTGTGCGAAGGTCCCTGCAGTGGGACTCGAACCCATAAACCTCTGACCCAGAGGTAAAAATGCCACCCATTGTGTCAGCATTTCTTCACGTTGTGCAGCATCCTGACAGGCACGTCCTGTCAATCTCAACTGCTCCCACCCTGCCAAATTTATTGAAAGATTGAGCAGAATGGGTCTGTATTCTCTGTAAGTTCAGAAGAATGAGAGGCAATCTCATTGAAACATGTAAAGTTCTTGGAAGGGCTTGACATTCTTTCATAGGATGTGGGCATTGCTGGCTAGGCCAGCATTTATTGCCCATCCCTAGTTGCCTTTGAGACTGAGTGACCGGCTAGGCCATTTCAGAGGGCAGTTAAGATTCAACCACACTGCTGTGGATCTGGAGTCACATGTAGGCCAGACCAGGCAAGGACGACAGATTTCCTTCCCTAAAGGACATTTGTGAACCAGATGGGTTTTTACGACAATGGTTTCCATAAGACATGTTCTAATTCCAGATTTTTTTATATTATCCTCTAACCGTAAGAGCAGTGGTGCTCAATCATTGCGCATATTTAAGACAGAGGTTTTTTTTTGGTACGAAGGAAATTAGGCAATATGGGAATTGTGCAGGAAGGTGGAGTTGAGGCAGAAGATCAGCCATGATCTTACTGAATGGTGGAGCAGGCTCCAGATGTTGTGTGGTACACTCCGGCTTTTCTCATCTTTTTGCATTCTTTCCTAGCTACTGTGACGTTGGATGCCTGGACAGCCAATGCGAGCCTGACTGTGTCTCCAGATGGGCAGAGTGTGAAAGGCGGAGAGACATTGAATGTCCCTGACAACCCGGAGCGTTTCGACTCGGTCCCATACGTGCTGGGTGCAGAAGGCTTCACGGGGGGCACACACTATTGGGAGGTGAAGGTGGTGAACAAGGCCTACTGGGACGTGGGCGTCGCCAACGGGTCAGTCCAGCGGAAGGGCATGCCCAACTTTTGCTCCGACGCGGGCTTCTGGACTATTGGACGGGACGGCGAGCCATACGGGATAAGCGATGCGAAACGCTCCACCATCACCGTGACGACCAGGCCTCAAAAGATCGGAGTGTTCCTGGAACTTGAGGCGGGAAGGGTGTCTTTTTACAATGCTGATAACATGTACCATCTCTACACTTTTAACGCTAACTTCTCAGACAAAATCTACCCATTCTTTTGGCCTGGCTGGGACGATGCACCCTTAACTATTTGCCCGGTAAAGAACTAGCCAACTGATGCTTCATTGAAGGTTAGCCTGGTCAAGAACTAGTCAACTGACCCATTAATTTGTCCAGTGACTAATTAACAGATTCTCTGGGGAGATTTGTATTTGTTTTAAAATATCTTCCAAATGGTCTTGGCTTTCTGGGGACGGTATTGACCCAAAGTCAGGCTGCATGTTGTCTCGGATGCTACGGTGTGGACGGCTGCTAAGATAAGGAAGCAAGAGCGGCTCACGGGTCAGATACTTTGATGTTCTGTCATTAGAGAGCTTGAAGCAGAAACGTCCACAGAAGAGCTCATTCTACAAGGATTTTTTTTTGGATCAACTGAAGCAAAATTTCAGGACAAAAGAACCTCCGTTACCTACACAAGCCAGGAAAATCTCATCAGCGCTTTGTCTCCTGGCGTAACTGTTGGAAAGTAAATAGTTCCACAGGAAAATATTTGTACAAATGCGCCACAGGTCAGATTGACAATGGTGCCTTTTGATAACTTGATATTTTGTACTGTGAAGAAGAGAGAAACCTAACTGTGTAACGTTACCAAGCTCACTGGTAATGAGGTTACATGGAGCACTGGCCCTTTAACCTACAAGTGTTTATCATCCAGTTCTTTCCAGATAATGGGACAGGTTCCCTATTTTAATGGGAATCCCATTGTGCTGCACTCCATACATTTGGATGATTAATTGCTGACTGTAAACCAGCAAAACTGTGATTTTTCTCTATCCAAGCTGCTCATAATTTTGAATGCCTCTTTTAAATATTCCCTCAATCTCCTCTGCTCTATGCAGAACAATCTTACTTCCTCAAATCTCTCCAGATAACTGAAGTCCCAAACGCCTAGTGCCATTCTGGTAAATCCCCTCTGCAAGATCTGCATATTCTGTTTAAAGCGCAGTGCCCAGAATTGGCTGTAACCCCCACCCCCCCCCCCCGCCCGGACTCCCACAACCTGACCCCCCGACCCCCTGACCCTGATCCCTGATCCCTGGACCCCCTGATCCTGACCCCAACCCTGACCAGTAATTTGTAAAGGTTTAGAATAACTACCTTGCCTTTGTGTCCTCGATGCCTTTATTTACAAAACCCGAGGATTTCCATTTGTGTTTTTAAACAGTCTTCTAAACTTGTCATACTTCCTTCAAAAATTTGTGTACGCAAACCCTCTGTTACTCAACCCCATTGTACCACTCTGCCAAGTACCTTGCTGACAGCCAATGAAGTGATCTCCAATCATTTTATTGCCTCAAAAACTGTTCCCAAGCATGTTACCATAGAGAAATATGAGTTGTTGGTGTGGTTCATATTGCCCGGTTCATCTTCGAAGATACATTTACCCTAAACCCCCATCACAGTACATTGGTTACAATCTATTACAGGTCGAGTATCCATTATCCAAAATCCTCGGGGCTGATTGCATTTCGGATTTCAAATAGTTTTAGTTTTCGGATATGGCATATAGACCTAGGCCTAGTTAGATTACATTGGCCGAAGCCCAGGCTAACTATAGTCTAAAGTCAGTAAAATGGTTAGAAAAGTAAATTGTATCACAATAATAAATACAGGGCACCTGCAATAAATTCCTACTCATGGTGCCACCTGCGATTTTGCTTGTAGGAAAAGGGTTCGCAAGGTAAACAGTACAGACAAAAGTCACAAGTGTTGTAAGGTGGCCAAGTTGCCACTATTGATAATAGAGTTGAACTGCAGACACTTCTTAAGTGGCAACATTATGTTTATTCACAATATACTTGGCAGCAACTACACGTGTGCTTTCAACGCCAACTCCATACTGACTGCGGAGGTAGCTCGCACTACTCTCCTACTGGTTACTGCAGATTATGAGATCTTTCCCAACAAGAATTATTCTTTGAAGGTACATTACACACTCAAATACAACTACAATTACTACATTCTACATTCCTCCCCCTTTAACTTGCCTATATATTTTGTATTTATGTATTTTTTAAGACAACAAAATATTGGTAAGGAATTTACAAGTTCAGTCTTTCAGGTGGTTTCCTGGTATGTGTGGAAAGTTGCAGCTCCTCAACTTCAGATTCTTTGTCAGGAACCTTCTTTTCCGGAGTTGCTTGAACATCAGATGCTTTGGTGGACACTTGCAGTTCTGTATCCTCAACCCTTACAGGAACTTCAGCCATGTCAGTCCTGGGTTGAATATTCTCAACCGGAAATGCTGACTTGGTCGTGATCACTGGTGGAAACAAATCTTGGTGATTTGTCTCTCTCTTCCTTAAATGTTCCACATGTTTCCAGATGATCCAGCCTTCCACCTCCACATGGTAAGACAGATCCAGTTCCCGCATTTATTTCACCTGGTAACCATTTTGATCCTTCTCCGAATATTGTCTCTCCCATGGTAAATTTCCTTTCATGACTCTGCCAGTCGTGTCTAGTTTTCTGGCTTCTCTGACTCCTTTCCACCTTCCCCTCTAAATTCAGCATTATTAAGCTCAATCTCATCCGGATACGGCGTGTCAACAATAACTCGGCATGTGTGACACCTGTTGTTGTTGTTGTGTAGTCCTATAATGAAAAAGAAAGCGTGCTAGCTTGGTTGCTAAGGAATCGCCAGTTAGCTTTTTCATGCCTACCTTGAACGTTTGAACCACCCTTTCAGCCAGTCCATTTGAGGAAGGATGGTACGGTGCAGTTTTTACATGCATGATACCGTTGAGGCTGATAAACCATTGAAACTCAGCACTTGTAAATGCCGTGCCATTATCGAAAACAGCTACTTCTGGTAGTCTGTGAATGGCAAAACTTTGATGTAGTTTTACAATTGTAGCAGTTGACGTTGGTGACTTCTCCTCATATATGTCCAACCATTTTGACTGAGCATCGACAATGAGCATAAACATTGTTCCCAGGAAAGGTCCCAGATAGTCAGTGTGCAACCGTACCTGAGGTCTACCTGGCCACTCCCATGGGTGTAATGGAGCTGTCACTGGCAACTTTTGCAGTTGCTGACATTGCACACAATGCTTCCCTAAACTCTCTTTCTTCATCCATCCCAGGCCCATAGATAGCTGTGTGCTATGGTCTTCATTCGGGAAATTCCTGGATGGGCATTGCGTAGTTCAATTAAAAGTGGCTCCTCTTTGGAGGAACTATCACTTGTGCTCCCCACAATAAGATACCATCCTGGCTGGTTATTTCATGTCTTCTGTTGAAATACAGTTTCATTTCGTCAGACACTGGCTCCTGTGTCCAACCATGAAGAACTTATTTTTGTACTAGTAGGGATTGGGTCCCGATTTGTCCAGCTTCTGATCTGTCGAGCACATAGCGGTGAGGAATCTAAGAAATTTAACAGTAAAACAACTTCCTGTGGAACTGGAACATGCTCATCATTTTCTTGTAAAAACAAATGACTAAGGGCATTGGCATTTGCGATTTGATTGCCGGGCCTACGTACGAAAGTGTATTTGTATGCTGCCAGAGTTAAGGCCCTCTTAGTATTTCTGTACCTTTTTACGCGCCTCCTTTCTAGCGCAGATTTTAATCTCGGCCTTCTTCTTGACTTCACTATTGGCCAGACGTCTCTCAGATGCCAGTTCAACTTGTCTGAGCTCTGTGGCTGAGTCTCCCAAAATTTCATTATCTGTCTGCTTCTCGGGAAATTCTGCGACTTTTGCTTCCAAAGCCTCTTTGGCTTCATTTAGCTGATTCTTCAGCTCTTCTGTCTCTTTTTTGTATTTGTTTGCTGCCCCCTGGAACTTGAACATTGTTGTGTCTTCTCTGCCAACTCATTCTTCAGTTTGTTCAGAAAAGTGTTGAATTCTTTGTTTCTCTTCGTACTTTTCCAGAGGTACAAACTTTGACTTGAGGGCGTCTTGTGGTGTGTGAAGGTCTTTCAACAGGTTTTCTTTTTCCCTGTGAAGATTACTCACCTCGTCGCGAATTCTGTCATCAAGCAGGGTCTCTTTGAGTTCCTTCTGCTGTTCTTCCAGGTTTTGGTTTATGACAGCCTGTAATTCTTCAGTTTGTTGAGTCCTTACACACTCCTTTTCCAAAACAGGAATGCTTCCAGCTTCCTTTGGGAATCTCAGTGGCCAATCAAGGTTGATTTCCCTTAGCCAATTTCACCCTAAAAGGCTTGGTCCTCTGCCTCTCAAAACCAACACTGGTAGCTTTGCTGATTGGCTTCCATAATGGACAGTTACTCTGGTTATGCCTTTTGAATGTCTTCACCCATAAATACGTTTTTAGCTTGGCAGCGGTTTGTTCTAAACTTAATTGAAGGTATGTTCCCCAATGACTGCAGTGGGAACTCCCATGTCTACATCCATTTTAACAGGTTTGCCATTTACTTTCACTGTGACAAATATTGGTTCTGTCTTTCCCACTTTCAGATTAAACAATGAGTAAATGTCAGAATTTAAAACAAAACCAAAAACAGAATTACCTGGAAAAACTCAGCAGGTCTGGCAGCATCGGCGGAGAAGAAAAGAGTTGACGTTTCGAGTCCTCATGACCCTTCGACAGTTCTGTCGAAGGGTCATGAGGACTCGAAACGTCAACTCTTTTCTTCTCCGCCGATGCTGCCAGACCTGCTGAGTTTTTCCAGGTAATTCTGTTTTTGTTTTTGTTTTGGATTTCCAGCATCCGCAGTTTTTTTGTTTTTACATAAATGTCAGAATTTGTTGTTTCAGGCTCTTCTACATTGTAGACTTCATTGGGCTTCTTTTTGAATCTTTTGTTGCACTGCCTCATTGTAAGTCCATTTCTGTGACAATAGTAGCATTTGATTTTTTTTTTTAACCGCCAATCGCTAAAAGACTGCTTGTTTCCACCACTATTAAAATTATTCTTTGATTTCGCTGCCAAATTATTTTTCGGCTAGCAGGGGGCTGTTTCCTACTTCTTGGCAGAGTCTTGCATTTCCCACCCAATGTGGAGGACGGTGCCATTTTGTACGTCCTGTATAGCTTTTGAATCTCTTACTGCACAATCCATGGCCAGCGCTACCTCTAGTGCCTTCTTGAAATCCAGATTCACTTCGGGCAATAATCTTGTCTGAATAGTGTCCTCATTCACACCACATACTAAACTATCTCTGAGCATGTTGTTTAGAGACATACCAAGCTCAATGTTCTGTTGGCTTCAAATTTACCACGTAGCATGCAATTGGCTCACCTGGGGCTCTATTTCGTGAATTAATCCTGAAGCTCTGCATCGTGACTGAGGGCTTTGGTTGAAAAATGACCCTTCACGAGGTCTAGCAGTTCATTGAAATTTTTCAAATCTGGGGCACTGGGTACCATCAAACTTTGAATCAAGCTGGAGATTTTGCTCCCACAAGTGCTTAAGAGGATCACTCACCTCTTTCCCCCGTAATCTCGTTTGCTTGAAAAGAGAATGTGAGGCGTTCTATGTATTGAGACCAATCACCTGTGGCTGGTTCAAAAGGTTGAATTCTCCTGAATTGCGGCATTTTGAGAAAGGATAACTTCTTTAATTCTCATGGAGCTTGCTACTTACAATCACTGAGTAAGGTACCGATTTCTTTTTAACTTGAATTCTTCTGTTCAATCCTGTTTTTATCCTCATCGCCAGTTTGTTATAAGGGTAGCCGAGTTGCTACTATTGATAATAAAGTTGAACTGCAGACACTTCTTAAGTGGAAACATTTAGTTTATTCACAATGTACTCGGCAGCAACTACACGTGTGCTTTCAACTCCAAACCCTGATTGCTGAAGTAGCCCGTGCTACTCCTATTGGTTACTACAGATCATGTGATCTTTCCTTACGAGCATTATTCTTAATCGTACATTACACACTAAATAAAAGCACAATTACTACAGCTAGGAAAACCATGCAGACAAAAGTCACAAGGTAAACAGTGAAAGGGTAGATGCTGAGAGAATGTTTTCCCTGGTGGGTGAGTCCCGAACTAGGGGACACTTTTGGGCAGAGATGAGACAATTTTCCTCTGAGGATTGTACTGCTTTGGAACTTTATAGCTCCAAAGGCAGTGGAGGCGGGGTCATTGAATATTTTTAAGCCAAATGTAGATAGATTCTTGTTAAGCGAAGGAATCAAAGGTTATCAGAGGTAGATGGGAATGTGGAATTTGAAATACAAACCTGGACTCCAGCGGTTCAAGAAGGCAGCTCACCACCACCCTCTCAAGAGCAACGAGGGATGGGTAATAAATGCTGGCCCTACTCCTGCTCCTATTTCTTATGTTCGTATGAGCAGTGGAGGCTGGGTCATTGAATATATTCAGGGCTGAGTTAGACAGATTTTTGATTGACAGTAGAGTCCAGGGTTATTAGGGACAGACAGGAAAGTGGAGTTTAAATCATGGCTGATCTGAATGTGGCCTTAACATCCAGTGGAGCATGGCTGATTGACCAACACCTGCTCCTATCTCTGATAGAAACTAGGAGCAGGAGTAGGCCATTCGGCCCTTCGAGCCTGCTCCGCCATTCATTATGATCATGGCTGATCATCCAACTCAATAGCCTGCTCCCACTTTCTCCCCATACCCTTTGATCCCTTTCACTCCCAAGAGCAATATCTAACTCTTTCTTGAAAACATACAATGTTTTGGTCTCAACTACTTTCTGTGGTAACGAATTCCACAGACTCACCACTCTCTGGGTGAAGAAATTTCTCATCTCAGTCCTAAATGGTCTACCCCGTATCCTCAGACTGTGACCCCTGGTTCTAGACACCCCCACCATTGGGAACATCTTCCTGCATGTACCCTGTCTAGTCCTGTTAGAATTTTATAGGTTTCTATGAGATTGCCCCCCCAACCTCATTCTTCTGAACTCCAGCGAATATAATCCTAATCGGCTCAATCTCTCCTCATACGTCAGTCCCGCCATCCCAGGAATCAATCGGGTAAACCTTTGCTGCACTCACTCTGTAGCAAGTACATCCTTCCTCAGATAAGGAGACCAAAACTGCACACAATATTCCAGGTGTGGTCTCACCAAGGCCCTGTATAATTGCAGCAAGACATCCCTGATCCTGTACTTGAATCCTCTGGCTACGAAGGCCAACATACCATTTGCCACCTTTACCGCTCTCCTACATTAATGCTCTAAAAGTTTTTTTTAACTCATTGTGCGCTGGTCGTACACCCCATCCAGATTCTCGTTCACACATTATCATTCTCATTGCCATAATTCATAGGGCCGCGCAAAGCTGGAAATGAGAGGGTGAAATTTTACAGTCCTCTCCCAGTGGGGACAGGGTGGAATAATGCAACAAGCTGTTCAAAAGTCCATTAACATTCGGAGTGACTGGAAGATCCCGCTGGCAGGAAGGGGCTGTAGATTTCCACCTATGGTCTGTATATCTGAGTTCAATCACTATTAAACTGAGACGTGAAAATGATGTTGACTGCTGTTGAATCACTGTAGTTTACACCATGTTAAATAAATGCTGGAATGACAATTGTGGTGACCTAATCGGTATCGTCACTGCCCCATCGACCAGTCACAGCACAGAATGTTCAGACATCACCACAGTGGTGTAGAAATTACTGAAACCATAGCGATGGAATCTTCTAACATCATCTCAGCTGGAAACGTAACAATCACTGAAACCACGGAGACGGAACCTGAAGCCATTACAGCTGGTAACTGACCGAATGCCCAGGGATGGTCTCGGTAGATATCGTCATCACAACACTTTACCGATTGCAAAAGCGAGAGTGGCTGGTTTTTGAATGGAGTGAGTATCACTGACCTTTGCCGCGAGTTTTGCTGGTTTTTAGAAGCCCGATTATAGCAACTTTCTGACAATATCCCAAATCTGAAAAGAATGACCTTGGGAGTCTTGTGTCCCATTCTGGGCGCTGCACTTGAGGAAGGGATATGAAGGCTGCGCCCATTTGGGTTCAAGCCAGCATCAGGAAGTACAATGGTGGATCTAACCTGGACCCAATGCCCTTCACTGCAGCGTTCAAAACATTTGACACCAAACCGCCTAAAGAAATATTAGGTCAGGTGACCCAAAGCTTGGTCAGAGAGGTAGGTTTTTGGAAGCGTCTTAAGGGAGGGGAGAGGTGATACCAAAGATGGTGAATGTGCACCCATGCATATATCTAAGGCTGAGAGAAACAGATTTTTGCTCTCTCAGCAAGTCGAGTGACTAGGGGAGTTGACAGGAAAGTGGAGTTGAGGCAGAAGGTCAGCCATATCTGAGAGAATGGCGGGGCTGGCTTCAATGGGGCTGTAAGGTTAACTCCTGTTCCTATTTCTTAAGTTTTTAATGTTATGTGATAATACAGCTTCTATTCCTCTCCCTCTTCAGCTATGCACTGGATTAAGTGATCTACATTCAAAGTCACTTAGCTGCACTCTGCGCACTCTACAATCTTTTGATTCTCAGTATTTGGGGCTGAGGGGGAGGGAGAATTACTTAAAATTTCAAACAAGTGAAACTTCTGAATGTCTTCTTTCCAGATTTAGCTTCAGTGAAAAGTAAGTGCTGTGTAATAAATCAGGCAGATTGGAAAGGAGAAAAAAACTTGAGCTATCTGCAGTTGACTATAAATCAGCCCCTCCCTAACTTTGACAAGGAGCCAAGGGCAACCAGTTCAAGGGGAAGAGAGTAGATCAATTATTGTTGGTGTCAAAACCTTCATTCTAATTGGTTCAATTTGTGTAATATCCCGCCTTCATTTTCCTGTCCTATTGGATGAATGGGCTTGACATTGATCCCAGCAACATGATTGGTCAAAAATTATGTCAATCATCTAAAATCTCCATGTCTCCTTCTCCAATCACCGTTTGGGTGTGTCGTGTTCACTTTCTACTTCCAAGTGAAAGAGTAATTTGTACTTCTTTCAGTTTAGTATGCTGTATTCACAGCTCACAATGTGGTTTCCTTTACATAGGGGAGACCAAACATAGACTGGGTGACTGTTTTACCAAACACATCTGTTCAGTCTGCAAGCATGACCCAGGGCTTCCTGTCGTTTGATATTTGAATTCCCCACCTAGTACTCATGCTCCCCTCTCTTGTCGTCTGCCACCTGCTGTGTACCAACGAACCTCAATTTAAGCTCCAGTGACAGCACGCCTCATCTTTTGAATAGGCACATGACAGTCTCCTTGACCCAGTATTTGAGTTCAACGGTTTTAGACTGTAAACTCTGTCCCCCATTTTATCTCCTCTTTCTTTGCCGGTTTTGTTATTACTGTCTGGTTTCTTCCTTGTTTTTGCTTCTGGAGGCAGCTGCCAAGCTTCGTTTAAAATTCTCATCCTTGTTTTCAAATCCCTAAGGGTTTTGCCCCCTCCCTATCTCTGTAATCTCCTCCAACCCCACAACCTTCCAAAATACCTCCGTTCCTCTAAATCTAGCCTCTTATGCGTTTCTGATTTTAATTTCTCTGCCATAGGTGGCTGTGCCTTCAGTTGCCTAGGCCCCACCTGTCCACCTTGCTTTCCTCCATTTTAAGACACTCCTTTAAAATCTATTTCATTGAACTAAAATCTCCTAATGTGGCTCGTTGTCATACTTGGTTTTATAATGCTCCTGTGAAGCATCCTGGGATGTTTCCTTACCTTACCGGCTGGATATAGATATAAGTGGTTGTTGAGCATCAGCCTGGATTGTGTGGAGCTCGGGTCTCTAGTGGGACTTGAACTCAGGACCTTCTCACTCCAGGAGTGCTACCCAGTCAGCCACAACCTTGTCTTGTGCTCCCTGCTTTTGGGGGAATCTCTTCAAAACCATCCCCTCACCAGCCTTTGATTCCTTAGCCTACTCTCTTTATCCCCCTCTTTAGAATCACGGGATGGCTGCAGCACAGAAAGAGTCCATTCTAGCCCCAGGACTCCATGCAAGGGTAAGGTGCTCCGAGGCATCTATCACGAGGCGTTATTAAAAGCAGACTGCAGTTAATTATTGCGCAATTCATTTACACTTTTACCGTTTTATTTTTAACTTTCAGAGCCTAGAGCAATGAGGCAAAGAAGGCAGAGGCGGGAGGTACGGCGGAAACTATCACTGAGGCAAATACCGGCGAAGCTAACGTTCCCGTTGTGGCGGTTACCTCTCAGGGGTTCGCTTATGAAGCCGCTGCTGCCAATGAGGGGGGTGCCTGGTATGAGGCGCTTAGCTAGCAAGCCCCTGCCACCCACCCGCTGCCTGCCGGTGAAGAATTCGCGCCTGAAGGTGGAAAGAAGGCTGCCACATGTGAAAGTAGAGAAGAGGCTGCCAGGAAGGAGCCCACCAACAAAGGTAGCAAGGAAAATGCCAATGAGGTGTTTCTTCAGGAACAGCTCATCATTTCCAAGGAAGAGGTCGAGGGTTAGGAATGTCATCCAGGAGCCGTCTGTCCCAGCAAGGAGATCCCCAGCCAGTATAAATCTTCTTTATGCTTCTTAAAATAGCGTTTACTGCAACAAAGCATACGTGCTACGTTGCCGTGTTAATTCTAATTGTTATTGAATTACAAAGAGGAATAAAAGCTTACAATAAATCAAAGTTGCACAATATCCTGACTGATTTAATTGTCTACATGAGAAGCAGGAGTAAGCCACTCGGCCCATCGCAGCAGCTCCACACAACATCATGGCTGATTTTCTACCTTAGCTCCATCTTCCTGCACCACCACCCTAGCCCTTAGATTCCCTAAGTACGAATTTCTGACATGAATATTCTCAAAGACTGAGCATCCTCAGCTCTCTCGGGGTAGAGAATTCTAAAGATTCACAACCTTTTGAGTGAAAAAATTTCTCCTCATCTCAGCCCTAAATGGCCCATCCCTTATTCCCAAGGGCGCAAAGGGTGAAATTATTCCCTTTATTTATATCTCTTATTCTGAGCCTGTGCCCCATGTTCTAGGTTTGCCAGACAGGAGGAACATCCTCTTAACATGTACTCTGTCAAGCCCCTTCAGGATTCAATGTCATAGCATTAATTTTATCATGTCCGTGATGAACATAAGTGTAGGCTCTATCACAAAATTGTTACGATGCAGAAGGAGGCCATTTGGCTCATCGTGTCTGCACCAGAGACGAGGTGATCCCATTTCCCTGTTGCTTTTAAACTTCAGCATTTAATGTCTCCAGAGACATCAGTATTCCCTTGATAACTTTGAAACCTGAGTCTTCGATTCACCCGTGGAGGTTTGATTTTCCAATTGTCTGACGGGATGCATTCTACCGCTACAGAAACATGCCTCACTCACCCACATACCCTGAGGTCTCAGGTAAAGAGTGGCAAGAACCAAGGCTTTTAGGCCCATCCCACCCCACCATGATGACATAGGCTCTTGCAGAATTTGAACAAACTAAAAATGTACAATTTATCACTGATTTGCTTCCTACTGCTCCTCTGTCTCCAGACATCCGACTGGCTAGGCCATAGGATCGCAGGATTGTCTGGAGCCAAGTAGGAAAAATGTCCCAAAACTGCATTCCCACCTTCCTATTCGTCACTCCGGGGCCCATCAATGAGCCATACTGGCAGTGCAGTCATCCTGGAGTGTTGCAGACCTGCCCAGCTGAGCCATTCTAGCACAGAACATAAACTCTATACAATTCCGCTGTTATCAGATGTGGCATCCTGGAGTGAGTTTCAATCCCAGGCAGCCCCCATGTAAGATGAATGTCTTCCCTGCTGAAGGCTTCTCCCATTGCTTTGACAGACGAATGCTTTTCTCTGAACAACCTGCGCATTGAGTATCTTTAAGTGGGCAGGGGCTCTGCAGAGCTGCCCACGTTCCCTCATCTGAGGCAGCTAATGCCGCAAGTGTAGCAGCTGAGAGGATGTGGGTTCTAATTCAGGAGTTGCTCCTCTCCTAGTTGATCTGCTAAATAAGCTGGACAACCTCACCAGCCCCTTCTACACCATCATCTGGTGTATTGACACTGTCTGTATTCACCCGCACATTCGATTGATGTAGACTTTAATATTTAGCCTATTGTTGGGGTTTAAAACCAGAGTTTTCCTTCTCCCAGATCGTCTGCCATCCAAGGCTGATGAGGCTCATATGCCTGGAGTTAACTGCCTTTGAGGCACCTGACACTCGCCTTCACACCTCTGCCTAGAGTTCCAAATAGTCATCATTACTATTGACCATGTAATTCTTCTCTACTGCCTCTCCTCCCTCGAACGACCCTCCAATTCCATTTCTATCTTGTGAATAATGTTGCAAAGAGGGATATGTTGCCAAAACTTTTCTACCTGCACTTATCAGGACAAACAGAAAAGGGTGCTGATTGCTTCGCTAGTCAACCCTGATTGGCCAAGGTGTTCCACGGAGATCGCAATGGAGAGGGACAGGCTCCACACACCACCCCCCGACCTCCCAAGCTCCCAGATGACTTGAAAAATGTGCAAGGCTTGAAAGTATTCCTTTTGTTTGCAGAGGGCACGTATCCTTGCAAGCCTAAATTAGCCACATTATAATCTTAACTGGTTATCATAGATTGGTTGTTAGTGTAGCTATTGGCACACCCAGGATTGTTCAGGAAGTGCTTCCCAATTGCAGAATCACATCTAACGGCAGACATTTAGTTTTAGGGTTTGCAATTATCAGCTTGTTGAGTATGATCTGTATTTTGCCTACTTTTAACAACCAAGGGGACATGCTGTTTGATTTTTCAGCTGCAGGGACCCGTTCTCTGTAAACAAAAGGAATATGTTCAAGCCTTGCTCCTGTTTTGAAATACCCGGGTGTTTGCGGAGCCTATAGTTCCTCATTGCTTTCTCCATGGCAATGCCTTGGCCAATCAGAGTGAACTTGCCAATCAGCACCCTTTTCTCCTGTGGTATAAATTGTTGTGATAGTTGGAAATTTGGAATTCTTGTGTTTGTCCTGATGAGTGCAAGATGAAAAGCTTCAGCAAAATGCCTGTCTTTTCAGCAATATTCAAATTCTGTACTACCAAGTGCCTTCTATCCCTCTCCCAATGCAGCACTTCATCACAGAATCACTGCAGGATCTCAACCGTGGGAGCATTTACAATCCTGCATCTTGGTCTCTGCCAAGGGGTTAGCATTCACCTGTATGTTACTGACACCCCATTCCATTTCTCTGACACCACCAATGGCTTCCAGAATGTGGTTTCCATTCAACTTTGACAATGACAAGATGTTGGATTTATTTAATTACTTCAGCTATGAAAACTTTCCAAGGAGGAAGGATAATCAGGAATAGATGAAAGAAGGAATGACCACCAATGGCTTCATAGAATTATGTAATGGTTACAGCAGAGAAGCTGGCCTTTTGGCCCATCATGTCCATACTAGCCGTGGCTTGGGGTGTGGGCACTGAAAGCTTAGTCATGGAGGTGTTTTTAATAAGATTTTATAGGTAAGACAAATGCAGAGGAAGATGGGTTTTGGGAGATATGTCCAGGGAGAAGGTTCAAGTGACTGAGGGCCCTGACACCAAGTGACTGCCCTTGACACCAAAGCCACATTTGATTGAGTGTGGCAAGGGGCCCTAGCAAAACTGGAGTCAATGGGAATCGGGGGAAAACTCTCTGCTGGTTGGAGCCATACTTAGCACAAAGGAAGATGGCTGTGGTTGTTGGAGGTCAGTCATCTCAGCTCCAGGACATCACTGCAGGAGTTCTTCAAGGTAGTGTCCTCTTCAGCTGTTTCATCATAACCTTCCTTCCATCATAAGGTCAGAAGTGGTGATGTTCACTGTTGATTGCACAATGTTCAGCACCATTCGCGACTCCTCAGATACTGAAGCAGTCCATGTCCAAATGCAGCAAAACCTGGACAATATCCAGGCTTGGGCTGACAAGTGGCAAGTAACATTCATGCCACATAAGTGTCAGGCAATGACCACCTCCAACAAGACAGAATCCAACCATTGCCCCTTGATGTTCAATGGCATTACCATCACTGAATCCCCCATTATCAACATCATGGGGGTTACCATTGACCAGAAACTGAACTGGACTAGCCATGAAAATACTGTAGCTACAAGAGCAGGTCAAAGGCTAGGAATCGTGCGACAAGTAACTCACCACCTGACTTCCCAAAGCCTGTCAGGCACAAGTCAGGAGTGTGATGGAATACTCCCCACTTGCCTGAGTGAGTGCAGCTCCTGCAACGCTGAAGAAGCTGGAGACTGTCCAGGACGAAGCAGTCCACTTGATTGGCACCACATCCACAAAATTCACTCTCTCCACCATCGACACACAGTAGCAGGAGTCTGTACCATCTACAAGATACACTGCAGGAATTCACCAAGGATCCTTCCATGCCCATGACCACTTCCACCTAGAAGGACAAAGGAACACCACCACCTGGAAGTTCCTCTCCAAGTCACTTACCATCCTGACTTGGAAATATTTCGCCGTTCCTTCAATGTCACTGGGTCAAATCCCGGAACTCCCTTCCTAACAGCACTGTAGGTGTACCTACACCACATGGACTGCAGTGGTTCAAGAAGGCAGCTCATCACCACCTTCTCAAGGGCAACTGGGGATGGGCAATAAATGCTGGCCCAGCCAGTGAAGTCCACATTCCGTGAATTAATTAAAAAACACCAATGGTGGCAAAAGGGTGGGGAAGGGTTGCCTACAAGGGACAAAACGTGTGAAGTTTTTCAGAGAGAGGGGCTTCTAATTGCAGAGTGTGGGATGGGGCCAAGGAGGGATTTGAAAACAAGGACAAGGAGTTTCATATTAATATGCTGGCAATACAGTGAATGTAAATCAATGATTCTGGGGATAGGCAAGGCGCACAGTGGCGTTTTTAGACTGTGGAGGGTGAAGGTCAGCTAGGATGACTTTGGAGAAAGCGAGGTGGCAAAGGCACAGCCAAGTCTTAGAGGAAGAATGACTTCCTCCATCTCAAAACAGACAAAACCCAATCCAGGTAGGATTGCCAGCCCTCCAGGATTGGCCCGGATTCTTCAAGAATCGAAGATCAATCTCCAGGACACTGCTGTGTGCCACCCTGGAGAATAAAAACACTGGGGCATTAAAGAAGATTGTTTTTTATTGTCACTTTCTTTGAATATTTCTCTTTACCAGGTTTAAAAATATTGAAAATGAGGATAAAAAAGGGTCTTTTTGGCTGACAGTCAAGCATCATCCAACTGGGTAATGAGACTTTTTGCTTTTCAAGTGACGTAGGAAGGCAGTGCGCCACAAGAATGGGTGCACTGGCGACTAATGGCTGGAGTGTGGGAGCAAGTGGTGCGAAGAAACCTCCAGGAATGCATTTAATCACAGTGGCAACCCTAAATCCAGCTCTCATCACGTGTTTCTGGCCCTACTTTCATCTATCTTCCTGCTCAGGCTAGGCTAAGGTGATGTAAAAGGCGCCATATAAATCCAAATCAAGCCTCAGTTTAGAAGTGCAATGGTATGTATTGAGGGTGTGAAAGGTGCTATACCAGTGCAAATCTTTTTCAAAATCGATCGTTGGACTCATTTCAACCATAAATGCATCCTTTTTCAAGGGCACAGACAATAAATTCCAAGTCATAATAAAACTAAGGGGTAAAATGTTATAATAATGTTTCCGTCATCTACACGTACACTCCAAACTCACTGCTGTGCTAAGATGTGGCCATTTATCAAACCCCACCTGTCAATTAGACTCACGTCCCGCAATACGATTGGCTATTCCGGCTGTCCATAATGACTGTTGTCCAATAGGAAGGATCCTGGGGGTTGGGCCTCTGCAAGAGGTCTCCGCCTCGTGCGCCCGTCAATCACCCGCAGGCCAGGAGTAAAGGGGCGGTTCCGCCCCTACTCGCCTGCCCCGATCGGAGGAAAGGAGAGGAATAAGCCCCACCCCCACTTCCATCCCGCCCCCTCCTCTCAGACGTCAGACGCTGCTTCCAACCGTCGGCCCCCTCGGTTGCCCTGGTGACGGCGCGAGCCGCATTATTTGAATCTGACAGAGGGAGCCGCAGCTCGTGGAGAGGTAGCGGGTGAGCCGGGGCAGGAGGCAGGTGAGCGGCGGGGCGCAGGCGCGGGGCTAACGGAGTAGGTAAGCAGTGAGGCGCAGGCGCGGGGGCGGCAGGTGAGCTCAGGCTGTGGTGGGGGTGGGGGGCAGAGGGCAGAGGCAGAGGCAGAGGGTGCTCCAGGTGAGCTATGTCCAGGCCTCAAGGGTTTAAAAGGCCCCAGAGTGGTCAGGGGGTTGTCAGATTGCGGCCCAGGTTTTTAGCGATTGTGGCAGAGGTGTGGGAATTAAACATCGGTGAAATGTATATTATACATATATATATCATGTGTATGTGTATATAATATATATTTATATATAAAAGTCCGCATTATAAAAGTTTGCATTTGCAGCAAGTGCATTTTAATGTTCCACTGCAGTGGCATCATAATATAGGTATTCCTGTCTAGTTTTGGTTCCTTCAATCCCAGGTTTTAAAGCTATAGGGTGCAGGTCAGATTCTCTGATTTATTTCAATTCAGCCTTCGCTTCGCCCTCCCTAAACCCTTGGTCTTTGCTCCATTTAAGATGCTCCTTAAAACCCAGCTCTTCGAAGAAACTTTTAGTCGTCTGCCCTAATATCGCCTTTATGTGACTGGGTGTCACTTCTTGTTTGAGAATCGCTTGCGTGAAGTGCCTTGGGATGGAAAAAGGCAGTATATCAATGCAAGTTGTTGTTGAATGCTGCTTGAGTTTGGTAAAGTGGTCATTGTATGGTAAGGGTCTCCATCCAGATGCTAACAGAAATGAAGGGAGAGGCTGTGGTGATGGAATGAGATTGTGTTGTTAGCAGGGGTAGTAAGATAAACTTAGAGATGGAACAACCCCATATGCCCTCTCAGGTGGATGTAAAAGATCCTACTGCCCTGTTTTGAAGAACAGAATTGTTTTGCCCTGTGCCGTTGGTCAATATTTATCCCTGAGTCAACATGGCTAAAAGACAGATGATCTGGATGTTATTACATTGCTGTTTATGTGATCTTGCTGCTGTCTAAATTGCCAGCCATGTTTACGACATTACAACACTGATATGACACATCATTAACTGTAAAGCGCAATGGAATGTGCTGGGCTTGTGAGAGGTCCTAAGGAAGTCAGAAAGTGAAGCACTTGGAGACAAGGCCCTACATTAATGTAGCTTGTCTCTTCCTTTTCCCAACCGTCAGTTTAACTTCTTAAACTTTCAATCTCAGACTGCAACAATAATGACCGGGAGACCTCGAGGAGCTGCCAGACGGAGGGGGCAAATGCCAAGGAGGAGATCACCATTGAGAGTTTCTCCTGCACACTCACCGCCAAGGAGGAGGTCACCAGCCAGGGCACCCACTGAAAGGTCACCAGTGAGAGCGTCTCCTGCAAGATCACCACGAGGGAGGAGGACACTAACGAGTCCCCGGAGGAGATCCCCAATTGACCCAGGGCGTAGACCAAGTAAGACAATTTTAGGGTTTTTTAGTTCTTGCATTATCCCTCCCTCTTTTAACCTCCCACTCCTAATGAACTGAGATGACTGACCACAACATTTCCGAAATAGGATTTGGCCATGAAAACAAAAAATTCTAATATGGAATGATTCCCTAAAATGATCTAACCAGCTTGGCAGTAGGAATGGGAACCTGAGCAGAGATTCAGGAGGAAGAGATGCAAAACTGAAAATCAAAGGTGAAAATTAGTGAGTATGGAAGGCCAAGGGACTAAAAGTTAGAAAATAGACAGTTGATGAGTGGTGTATGTACTTCAGCCTATTGAATAAGGCAGATGAGCTGAGGGCACAGGTAGACACTTGGAAGTATGATATCACAGCTATTACTGAAATGTGGCTTAAAGAAAAGCAGCTATGGCAGCTCAACATTCCTGGTTACAGGATTTGCAGACAAAATAGAGAGAAGGATAAAAATGGAGTAGGCCACGATATTTGTTAAAGAAACAATCAAATCTGTGCTTGACAAATTTATTAGAGTTCATTGAGGATGGAACAAACAGGATGAATATAGGGTAACCAGTGGATGTGGTGTATTTAAATTTTCAAAAGACATTTGATAACGTGTCATTTAATAGGTTGCTACACAATGATGTTGGTGGTGATATATTAGCATGGATAGAGGATTGGCTAACCAACAGGAAACAGGGTTGGGATGAATGGGCCATTTTTAGAATGACAAATAAACTAGGGGAGTGCCACAGGGATCAGTGATGGACTTTAAACTACTTTACAAACCATATTAGTGACTTGGATGAAGGGACCAACTGTATTTTAGTCAAATTTGCTGATGATATGATGATGATGGGTTGGAATGCAAATTGGTTTTTTTATTATTTGTTCACGGGATGTGGGCATCGCTGGCTAGGCCAGCATTTATTGCCCATCCCTAATTGCCCTTGTTCAGAGAGCATTTAAGAATCTACCGCATTATTCTGGACCTGGAGTCACATGTAGGCCAGACCAGGTAAAGACAACAGATTTCCTTCCCTAAAGGACATGAGTGAACCAGATGGGTTTTTATGACAATTGTTTCATGGTCGTCATTACACTTTTAATTCCAGATTTTTATTGAATTCCAGATTCCAGATTTTTATTGAATTCAAATTCCACCATCTGCCGTGGGTCTCTGGATTACCAGTCCAGTGACAATACCACTATGACACCGCCTCCCTGCAAAGGGATATATAGATGGTACTGCTGAAAAAAGAGACATGTCGAAGCTTTTCATCTTGCATTCATCAGGACATTTTGCAAGATTACCAATATAACGGAAAAAGACCAATTTATACTCTGTGAAGAGAGTGCTGATTGGTTGGCAAGTGGACTCTAATTGGTAGAGGTGTTGCTATGGAGAATGCACCAGTGATGGTGACTAACAATTAACTGCCAAGCATTGTTTGAAATTTAAACCAGGCAGCTTGACCCTGATTAGACAAGGCATTGCCCTGAGGAATGAGTCAGCGAATGGCTGTCACTTATTTTGTTTACCTGGAACAGGCGCAATGTGTCTACATGTTCTTTCTGTCTGAAAAGAACAGGGCTCTGTGCATTAACATATGTAGCTTCCAGTACACGCAAATCACCACACTGCAAACCTGACTGACAATCTTAAATTGGTTGTCAGTCTAATTCTAAGCACGCTGAGGATTATTTAGAAAATGTTGTTCAATCATGAAATCACATCTAATGCTGGACACTGTTTGAGTTTTGCAAGCACGGGCTGGTTGGGTACGGTCTGTACCTTGCCTATTGCAAACAGCGGCTGAGAGATGCTGTTTGATACGATCCATCAGTCTTTCACATGTTCACACGTATGGCCTACATATCCAGCATCACACTGGCACTGAAATTCATGTAGCACATTATTTATTTGTGTGATAAGCAAAACATCTCTTTAGTTTGAACGTAGCATCCTGTTAATGGCGAATACCACTCATGTTGCTACTGCTTGGTAGCAGCGTGAAACAGCTAGCTTCACCTGATGCTCAAATCTTTTGAGATATCTTGCCCTTCCAGGGTAATCTGAGGTAGACTGGGCACATTTCGAGGCCAAAAATGATGGCCTTAGGCCGGCTCATGAGTTTGCGTGATATACAGCGTGAAATGATCTGATCAGGATAGTTTTATCATAGAACACTACAGCACAGAAAACAGGCCATTCGGCCCTTCTAGTCTGTGCCGAAATATTATTCCGCAGGATGCCTTTGATACGCCCTATTTCAGCATCAAGCTTACATGGTAAACAAATGGCTAGGGCCCTATTTACAAGTTTATCGATAGGACCATTCTTATAGCGTTTGGAACTGTAAGAATTCCAACGTGTATGTTGACCAGTGAAGGTAGCCTTGTGGTAGAGAACCCCCCCGGCTGATTTCTCAACCAGTACGTTAAGGAAGGGGAGTTCACCTGACTGCTCCATTTCCACCACAATTGTGTGAATCAGTATTCATTGAACCCACGAACTTGGCAACTTGAGCTGTTGAGTTCAGTTTTAATGACATCATGTTTGTCCAAATAGATGGTGTTGCCATGGGAGCCCCTCTAAGCCCAGCTCTCGCAAACATCTTTGTTGAGTTCCTTGCGAAACATGCCTTCGATGGAATGACACTGAACCTCCTACCCCTGGCGTATTCCCGATATATGGATGATATGTTTGCTATATTTAAATCCGCAGCTATATGTAATAATTTCCTTACGTGTGATCCCGCAAGCGTTAAGTGACAGAGGGACCTTGAATGTATGTCTGCAGATCCCTGAAGGTAAGGGGACAGGTGGTTAAGGGGATAAGAAGGCATAAGGGACACTTTCCCTCTGTTACATAAGAGCAAGGAGACTATGTTAGAACACTAGTTAACCAAAGTATGGCGTGTAACATGAAGGGTGTGAGCACACTATGGAAGATGTCCACTCCAGGACTGGAGGAGCATTGTAACTATGAGGAAAGATTGGATAGGCTGGGGTTGTTTTCTTTGGAACAGAGGAGGCTGAGGGGAGATTTAAATGAGGTGAATAAAATAAGAAATCTGGATGAAATGGATAGAAAGGACATATTTCCCTTGGCAGGGTGGGGTGGGGGAGCATGTGGAACATGGATTTAAAGCGATTGGTGGAAAGCATTTCAGGTGTGGTGGATATTTTTTTCTCCAGAGGGTGGTGGGGGGTCTGGAACTCACTGCCTGAAAGGGCGGAAGAGACAGAAACTTCACCATGTTTAACAAACACTTGGGTCTGCACTTGAGGTGCTGTTAGCCCACAGGGCTATGGACCAACAGTGGAAGGTGGGATTAGACTGGACAGCTCCATTTTTTTACTATGGCCAGCACGGATGTGACAGGTCAAACAGACTACCTCTGTCATAAATCTATCATTGTTCCTATCCAGTGTGGTAGACTCTTTTAGGTAAAAGTTGTCTACCTAGGACACACCTGTGATGTTTCGGCTACTCCCACTTTGCAAAGTTTTAAATATTCAACAAATCCTCCAGACACTCTACCCTGCTGGTTTTTCTCAGCACTGGGGACCTGAGGATGCTGTAGCGCACTGGGATTTACAAGCAGCCGCCAGCCTACAGGTACTTTCCGCAATGGTCGATCTCCAATTGACCCTGGGGCACGACTATTTCCAAAAATTCCACTCATGAAGCGCCTGAACATTGCAAACACCACAGTTTCAAAGGAGAAAAAAATTAGAGGTAAGAGCATATGATACAGGAGCAGGGGTAGACCATATGGCCCATCAAGCCTGCTCCACCGTTCAACATGGCTGATCTTCTGCCCATCTTCACCCACCCACCCCCACCCCCGGCCCAGCACCTCAGCTCCCAATATCCCTTGATTCCCTAAGAGACCAAACACCTGTCTAACCCATCCTTAAATACATTCAACGATGGAGCATCCGCAACCCACTGGGATAGAGAATTTCAAAGATTCACACCTCTTTGAGTGAAGAAATTTCTCCTCATCTCAGGATCAGCCCCTTATCCAGAGACTGTGCCCCAGTGCTCCAGATTCCCCAGCCAGGGAAACCAACTTCTCAGTGTCCACTCCCGGTGCTGGTGAGCTGCCTCCTTGAACCAGTGCAGTCCCATGTGGTGCAGGTCCACCTACAGTGCTGTTAGAGAGGGAGTTCCAGGATTTTGATCGAGTAAAATGCAAGATCCTTCCTCCTTTTCTTGCATTTTGCTGCTTTTGTGACGCATCAGTTGTTTCCTCAGCCCCATGTAGGTTTGGCATATTGATCTAATCGACAGAATAATGAGCATTGCTTTCGTTCAGAGGATGTAACCATGAGAAGTGCGATGCTGTCAATTTTATCAGCATATCTTTGAATAACCAACATCGCAAGGCCACATAGAGGTGCTGGCACCTTAATCAATGAGGCCAAAGTCCTGGAATCCTTCCTCAGAAACTTGATCGACCGAGTGCTTCGTCAACTAAACTTCTCCCAAGACCGGGCTGCTGTGCACACTTGGGCAACTAATACTGGGAAGTGTGCTGCCCCGAGGTTGAAGCGTTCCTGTGTAGGGTGATCTGAAGCTTGGGCTTTGATCCTTGGTAGCGGTTTAGTGAAGAATGTGTCTTGCCTGCAGGAGATCAGCCACCTACCGGACGGAGAAGGTTCCGCCCGGGTACCAGGGCCTTGATGGAGATCCGCAAGTATCAGAAATCCACGGATTTGCTTATCCGCAAGCTACCATTCGGCAGACTGGTGAGTCACAATAAAAGCTGGTGCTAAAAGACTAGAGTTAAAAGTTTATTTCAGCCTCGTGTGATACGCTGCAACATGTTTTGAGTAAGTTCACACAGATAGGAACCAACTTTGGGGTATCAGGGGCAGGAGATTAGCATTTTCTTCATTGATGATGTAAGGGGGGGGCATTCGTCAGATTAGTGAATTGTGCAGCTGGATGTTCGATTCACTTTTATGCGGAGAAAAGTGACTGGAATATGGACGGAATGGTAAAACTTCAAAAGAAGTCGAGGAGCGGAGAGACTTGGAGGGGTTTCAGATACACAAGCCTCTTAGAAGTAGCAGGGCTTTAGGAGAAGTATTCCTCAAATCCAAAATTTTATAACTAAGGGCAAGAGACTTGAGCAGAAATGTAACCTGAGCCAGATGGAACACGATGTCTAGTTTTGGAGTGTCCCACCATCAAGTACAGATTGTAGAGAGGGAAGAGAGGAGATTATAGGGATGATACTACCAGGGATGAGAAGCTTTAGATACAAGGAGAATGTGGTTGGGTAGAGGAGATAAAATTGTGAGTAAATTGATAACGTGGGAACAGAGGACTTAGGAGCAGGGTTAGACAGTTCAAGCCTGCTCTGTCAGTAGATAAGATCATGACTGACCTGGTTGTGGTCTCAACTCCACATTCCTGCCTGCGCCCCCACCCTCGCCGCCCCATAACCCTCACCTCCCTCATGAATCAAACACCTGTTTAACTCAGCCTTGAATAAATTCAATGACCCAGCCTCCGCTGCTTTCTGGCGAAGAGAATTCCACAGATTAACGACCTACTGAGAGAAAAAAAAAATTCTCCTCGTCTCCATCTTAAAAAGGAGACCTCTCATTTTTAAACTGCCTGTCCTCGTTCTGGACTCTCCCACGAGTTCTTCCCGGTATCCACCCGATCAAGTTCCCTCAGGATCTTATATGTTTCAATAAAATCACCTTGCATTCTTTTAAACTACAATGGATAAACACCTAGATAAAAGCAAAATGCTGCGGATGCGGGAAATCTGAAACAAAAACAGAAAATGCTGGAAAAATTCAGCAGGTCTCATAGCACCTGTGGGGAGAAAAGAAAGTTAATGTTTCGAGTCTGTATGACTTTCCTTCAGAGCCCTGTTTTCTCTTCACAGATGCTGTTAGACCTGCTGAGTTTTTTTCAGCATTTTCTGTTGTTGGATAAACACCTAACCTGTTTTAATCTTTCTTCATAAGACAATCCCTTCATCCCAGGAATGAGTTCTGAACTGCTTCTAATGCAATTGTATCGTTTTTCAAATAAGGAGACCAAACCTGTACACAGCAATCCAGATGTGGTCTCACTAAGGCTCTGTATAGCTGCAGTAAAACTTCCCTACTTTTATATTCCATTCCCCTTGCAATAAATATTCCATTTGCCTTCCTAATCTCTTGCTGTGTCTGCATACCATTAGATCAGATCTAAGCTCTGCCCCATCGAGTTGTCAATGGTGGTGGACAATTAAACAACTCACTGGAGGAGGAGGCTCCCCAAATATCCCCATCCTGAATGATGTGGGAGCTCAGCACATCAGTGCAAAAGATAAGGCTGAAGCATTTGCGACAATCTTCAGCCGGAAGTGCTGAGTGGATGATCCATCTTGGCCTCCTCCGGAGGACCCCAGCATCACAGATGCCAGTCTTCAGCCAATTCGATTCACTCCACATGATAGTAAGAAACGGCTGAAGGCACTAGATAGTGCAAAGACAATGGGCCCTGACAATATTCTGGCAATAGTTCTGAAGACTTGTGCTTCAGAACTTGCTGCACCCCTAGCCAAGCTGTTCCAGTACAGCTACAACACTGGCATCTACCCACCTATGTGGAAAATTTCCTAGGTCTGTGTTGTACAAAAAAGCAGGACAAATCCAACCGCTGCCCCATCAGTCTACTCTCCATCATCAGTAAAATAATAGAAGGGGTCATCAACAGTGCTATCAAGAAGCACTTACTTATCAATAACCTGCTCATTGATGCCCAGTTTGGGTTTTGCCAGGGTCACTCAGCTCCTGACCCCATTACATCTCAGCTCTAGGACATCACTGCAGGAGTTCCTCAGGGTAGACTTCTTGGCACAACCATCTTCAGCTGCTTTATAAAAGACCTTCCTTCCATCATAAGGTCAGAAGTGGGGATGTTCGCTGATGATTGCACAATGTCCAGCACCATTCGCGACTCCTCAGATACTGAAGCACTCCATGTCCAAATGCAGCAAGACCTGGACGATATCCAGGCTTGGACTGACAAGTGGCAAGAAACATTCATGCCACACAAGTGTCAGGTAATAACCATTTCCAGTAAGAGAGAATCTAACCATCGCCCCTTGACATTCAATGGCATTGCCATCACTGAATCCCCCACTATCAACATCCTGGGGGTTACTATTGACCAGAAGCTGAACTGGACTAGCCATATAAATACTGTTGCTACAAGAGGTCAGAGGTTAGGAATCCTGCTTCCTCACTCCCCAAATCCCGTCCACCATCTACAAGGCACAAATCAGGAGTGTGATGGAATACTCGCCACTTGCCTGGATGCTGCTCCCACAACACTCAAGAAGCTTGACATTGCCCAGGACAAAGGAACTTGCTTGATGGGCACTGCATCCACAAATATTCACTCCCTCCACCACAGATGCACAGTAGTAGCAGTGTGCACCATCTACAAGATGCACTGCAGGATTTCACTAAGGACCCTTGGACAGCACCTTCAAACCCATGACCACTACCATCCAGAAGGATAAGGGCAGCAGATAGATGGGAACACCATCTGGAAATTCCCCTCCAAGTCACTCACCATCCTTACTTGGAAATATATCGCCCTTCCTTCACTGTCACTGGGTCAAAATCCTGGAACTCTCTTTCTAACAACACTGTGAGTGCACCTACACCACATGGACTGCAGTGGTTCAAGAAGGCAGCTCAGCACCACCTTCTCAAGGGCAACTAGGATGGGCAATAGATGCTGGCCCAGCCAACAAAGCCCACATTTATGAATGTATAATAAAAAAAATAAACTTTTGTGATTCATGTACCAGGACACTCAGATCCCTCCATACCGCTGTGTTATGCAGTCTTTCTCCATTTAAAAACCAAACTGCTTTTCTATTCTTCCTGCCAAAGTGGACAAGTTCACATTTTTCCACATTATACTCAATCTGCCAACTTTTTTGCCTACTCCCTTAACCTATCTAAATCCCTTTGTAGCTCTTTACCTCCTCTTGACAACGTACTTTCCTATCTTTCTTGGCATCATCAGCAAACTTAGCTATCTTACACTCGGTCCCTTCATCCAAGTCTTTGATATTGATTGTAAATAGTTGAGGCCCCACTGATCCCTGTGGCAGTCCACTAGTTACAGCTTGCAATTCTGAAAAAGACCCATTTATCTCTACTCCCTGCTTCCTGTTAGCTAACCAATCCTTTATCCATGCTAATATGTTACCCCCTACACCATGATCTCTTATCTTGTGTACCTTTGATGTGGCACCTTATCAAAACCTTTTGGAAATCTAAGTACATCACATCTACAGGTTCCCCTTTATTCACATTGCTTATTATTTCCTCAAAGAACTCTAATAAATTAATCAACTACAATTTCCCTTTTACTTAGCCATGTGGACTCTGCCTGAGCACATTATGATTTTCTAGGTATCCTGCTATAATCTCGTTAACGATGGATTCTGTCAATTTCCATATGTTGGGTGTTAGGCTAACTGGCCTGTAGTTCCCTTTTTCCTGCCTCCCTCCTTTCTTGAATAAAGTTGCTGCTACATTTGCTATTTTTCAATCTGCTGGGACCCTTCCAGGATCCAAGAAATTTTGGATAATTATAACCAATGCGTCCACTATCTCTGCAGCCACTTCTTTTAAGACCTTAGGATGCAGGCCATCAGGTTCTGGGAACTTGTCAGCCTTTAGAATCTAATCATTTTCCCAGTGTCTTTTCCCCGGTGATAGTGACTCCCTCCCTTTCACCTCTTGATTTTTCAAATATCTTTGGAAAGTTATCTTTGATAAGATAATTGGGGAGAATCTATTTCCGGCACTGGCCCACAAGTCGATAATTGGACAGCAGAAACTTAAAATCATCAGTAAAGGAACGAAGGAAGAGGCTCCGAGTGACTTTTTGGAATGTCTGACAGAAGCATCAGGGGAAGCTGAACCTATACAGCTTTTCAAATCCTCCAATGTCCTATCGCCATGCTGCAAAGCCCAACCATTCTGTAAACTCAGGAATCAAAAGATGGTGATAGAGGCCCTACCACAGTCGAATAGTTGGAGGCTGAGTGAAGGGAATTTTCATCGACGCCTCTTGGCTGGTTGATGATTGCTCATTTTCACTTTTCTTGCCCTCGCTGTATTTTTTTCACAGTGCGATAGTGGCACAGAAGGATCCCATTTGGCTCATCATGCCTCTGCTGGCTCTTTGATGGAGCTGTGCAATTAAACCCCTTGCCTCATTCTCCTGTAATTCTTTGTCCTTTTGAGCACTTTTCGCGCGCACGCACCCCTCCCCCCCCCCCCCACCCCACCCCACCCCAACCAAAGTATTTTCTGTAGGCATGGATACTTCTTGATGACACCAACAGGCCATCAGTTTGAGAAAGGGTTATGGGGATCAGAGGGGGTACTCAGCGCTCTGAACTAATGGCCTTTCTCAACTCTTTCTTTCCAGGTTCGTGAAGTGGCCTCTCGTTTCACCAGGGGCATTGAGTTCAGATGGCAAGTCAATGCTTTGTTGGCATTGCAGGAGGTAGTGGCTGACATTTCTCTTGATATATAGTCTAACTGTCTACTGAAATAGCTCTTAATTCCTTATTAAGACCTTTTTTTTTGTCTTTGTAATTATCAAAAAACCAAAGAAGGCTAAGGAGTGATTTGAAATATTCGCTTGCCAGTACAGAGCTTGAATATTGCTGAAAAGAAGGACATGTTGCCTAAGTTTTTCCTCTTGCAGTCAGCAGGGTAAATGCAAGAATACCAAATTTCAAACAATCACAACAATTTGTACTACAGGAGAATTTATGCTACAGGTTGGCAAGTAGATTCTGACCGAAGTGTTGCCATGGAGAAAGCAACAGTGAACTCTCGGCTCCCCAAGCTCAGTTATACATGTTCAAAGCGACATACATTCATACACAGGACCCATTCTCTGCAATCAAAAAGAATATGTTCAAGCCTTGTTCATGTTTTGAAATACCCAGAAGCTTGGGGATCCTATAGTTTCCCGTTGCTTTCTCCATGGCAATGCCTCGGCCAATCAGAATCAACTTGCCCAACCAATCAGCATCCTTTTCTCCAGTAGTATAAATTTTATGATTGTTTGAAATTTTGCATTCTTGTGTTTGTCCTGATGAATACAAGACAAAGGGCTTTGGTGTCATGTCTTTTTTTTCAGCAACGTTGAAAAGGAAGGCTTGTAGTAATGTTGGAAATCACAAGTCATAAATGACATGAGCAGGACTGAGCAATCTCGCGAGGGATGGGAGTGAGAGCCTTAAAAAATCAGAATCGCTGTGCAAGATGCAGAGTTGATCAGCTGCAAGTCAGCGAGTGAGAATGAGAGGGATGAAGGGATATGGGGATAGTGCAGGTGGAGTTGAGGTAGAAGATCCTCCTCCATCTTACAGACTGGCGGAGCAGGCTTGAAGGGCTGAATGGCCAGCCCCGGCTCCTGTTTTATAAGTTCTTAAGCATAGCAAGAGGGGAGGACGCCAAACAAGATAGTGGCACTCCATCCTGTGCTGACATCTCTCATCGAGGATGACCCCACACCAGAGATCCTGCCAGTTTTGCCTAGCAACAGTGAAGCCCAATGATCAAACCCACGATGTGGAGCATTGAGGGAGACAACAGTGTTAGAGAATCATAGAAATGCACAGCATTGGAGGAGGCCAATCAGCCCCTTGAGCATATACTGGCTCTTTTGAAAGACCGGTCATGCTTAGTCCCACAGCCCTCACTTTGTGTCCTGTCACCCTGTAGGTTCCTCAGTGAATCCTTAATTCATGAAATCCACCGGCAATTTGGGTGTCAGGGCTGCAATACCATCAGTGCCCAGTAAGTGGCACTGCTGGACCTCTGATTCACTGCTGGATGTGAATGGTTTCCTCCTCTTTCTCTTTGTGTTACTAAGCTCCAGCGACAAGTCTAACCCAGAGTGGGGTAATCCACCCTGAGAGATCAGCAATCCCAGATCCCTATAGAATCGATAAACAGACCACTGGTTTGGGAGGGAGGCTGTTTGCCTGGGTGAGGTAGTTGGAGGGAAGGGGTCATGTAATGATTAAACCTCCGATCCGAGTTGGCAACCCCAAACCCATGCCATTGTAATCCTGAGTGATGGGATCAACATGAAAATGCTCTAAAAGCTGTTGAATTTTGTAATAAGTGCACACTAACTACTGTGCAGAAGAGCCAGGACAGTTCTCCCTCGGTGTTCTGAGCCAATATTTATCCCTCTAACAAGTTACTGTTTGAAAAAAAATGACACATTATCTAGTTGTTGCCACATTGCTATTTTGGGGATCTTGCTGTGTGCAAATTGGCTGCTGCATTTCCTACACGACAGTAGTGCCTGTACTCCAAAAGTACTTCCATTGACTGTAAAGTGCTTTGGATGTCCCGAGGTTACTAAAGGCACTATATAAATGTAAAATCTTTTCTTTCCTTTTTTCCCTTCATTGCTCTTCTCCACTACAACACCGCATCCTAATGCCACGGATTTGTCCTTCCTCTTGTTTTCTCCAGGCTTCTGAGGCATTTCTGGTGCTGCTCCTGGAGGATGCCTACCTCTGCACCCTTCACGCCAAGAGAGTTACTCTGTTCCCAAAGGACGTGCAGCTGGCCCGCAAGATAAGGGGCATCCAAGAAGGTCTGGGCTAAGGGAAGGAAAGCAAGTTTTCCATTCAGTTTTGATCTGCTCCCCCTCGCCTGTCCATTGGTGCTGTCTAATTGCCAAACAAACAAAAAAAGACCAAGTTAAAACTGTATAGTGGAGACTGAGGGCGACGGGAGCTGTGGTCTGGAACTGCCGCCTGCTTAGGGCCCCTGCCAAACGTCTCTTAACACAGAGCCCGTTGCATTATTGTAACGTAGCTATTTTAGCTCTGCGCTTAAGTAGACGCCTGGCCGTTCTATGACTTGTAAATTTTAAGCTTTTTGTACTTTTCAATCTGTAATATCGCTTTTGCAATTCAAATAGTACTGAGCAGCTGATTTGTCATTTGGTGTTTCAACTACTCTCCACAATCTGTAATACAGATCCCCCACTCTGATTCCTTGGTCCCCATGTGCACCCCCTGCTGACACAGGCTTCAGCTGTGCTGCTGGGGTGGAGCTGTCAGTTGTTGATCTACAAATGTTAGGGTGCTGCTTGCTGGGTGAGTGCTTGCCCTAGCGCTCGGTGTCACCAGCATTTGCAGGTTTAACCAGCAGGTAACATAGTGTGTTGATCTTGCCGCTGCCTGAGCTCCATCTGGACAGAAGGGAGTGCAGGCGAGGAATCATTAAATTAACTCTTGAGTATTGGTGCCACTTCCAGTTCAGCCTTGTGGCTGCCTCTGATCTCGATATAAATCAGGAAGCCTAGCTTATTGTTCTGGAGCTCTGCTCAGCCCAATGATGATGTATAAAAATCTTTTTAACTGTAAAGAAGTTGGGGTGGGAAGGGTAGGGGTTGGGGGGGGGGTGGGGTGATGTTTACCAGACCATTTTACCCCCACCGCGCTTCTGAGCTGAGGTAATTCTACCCCACCCCCACCTCTGTCACCATCCACGTTGAACTTTCCTCAGCGACTAGAGGAGGGGGTGATGGTTACCTGGTTATAGGATGGGGGATTGGCATCCGAGATTAGGATCAACATGAGATGAACACTGACTGCTCTGTCACTAGATCAGGATGTGTACAGCCAGCATGGAGGGGGCTGGACCGTTGAGCAGTGCTGCGCTCCACCATCTCCTACATGCTTTGTACCAGCCGCTGTTGCCTGGGGCTTTGTATATAAAACAGATTTCTATATATTTTTAAAAAGTTTTTATGATGACAGAGAAAGCTGTCCCTAGCAGCTGCTGTTGGTGAGTTCAGTGCAGCATTGGCTTGGTCCCTTGGATTGGGAGCAAATATTCAGGGAAATCCCAGAGGTAAAGCCCATCCGAGTTATTAACTTCAGCCACCATTCCCCCGCCTTTGCACTCTCTCTCCCTCCCTGCACCAAGCGTTGGGTTTTAAATGATGTCACTTGAATGGCGAGCACTGGTGATTGGATTGGATAGGGTGGAGTGGAGTGGGCCGGGAGCCACTGATTTCCTGAGTGCTCCTTGGTCCACCTACTCCCTAAATGGAGGACTGGAAAATCTTTGTAATGTCTTTCTCCACCCATTACTCCAACAATTGCAGTTTCATTGCTCAGTTTTAAAAAACCGCTTTGGTTTTGGGTGGGGGAGGTTGGGTGATGGGTGGGTGGTGAGTGGGGAAAACGACAACTCCTCTCTTGTGCTGAACTGAGACAGCAACCCTTGGTGCTGCCCTTGGTACTTGTATCCCTGGGAGATGGACGAGGGAATGAATTGCATCCTTCCCTGCCTCACTCTGATCACTGTTTACCGGCCCAAGCTGGAGCACAGGATTGAACTCAGCCAGAGAAGGATCGGCGAGGCTCCCATCTTGCCTGGCCCTCGTGAGGCTCTATCCTGCTCTGGCACCCGTGGGACTGCACCCTTGTCTGGCGCCTGCGAGGCTGTACCCTTGCTTGGCACCCATGGGACTGCACCCATTATGAAATAAAGTGTTTGCATTAAAACCATAACACATGGAGTTTCAGTGAAAAATTAATTCTTTTGTAGCTTTTTGCTTTGAAAGAGTGTAGCCAACAGGGAAATTACCCTTCTTCCCACTTTTGCATTAATATACCCGATCAGATAGGTTTTCTCCTAAATATTGCTAAAATAAAAATGAATCCCAAATTAAGTGTTTTTGAATTTTAGTTTAACCTGCCTCTCCTGTCTTTTACATTTTTCCAATTAGTGGTTTTAGTTGATTATTTAATCCTTTTTAAGGCATAGACAGATTTTTAAAAATAATTTGAAAAAAGCCTCCATTGCACCCTTCCCTTCCCCAGCGCCTTGTTTAAAATCTTCCTCCGATAGGCAGAAAAACTGTCTTGCAGGCTTGTCCATTGTTTTCAGTCAGCCAGAAGCTGAAGCGTTGGCCCACTCGCATTGTCCGGGCATTTCTTTTTTGATTGGCTTGGCGGATTTCGTGGCTGGCAAATGACCCAGCGAGATCGCTTATCAGCCAGTCAGGTAGAATCACCAACAGCTGAGGAGGGAGGGGAAGGGAGAGGACCGGGGATGGTGGACGGGGGCATATTTAAATTGCATATTCCCCCTCACCCCCGCCTTGTCTGTGGGGTTTAGGTGATGCGGCTCGTTCAGCTTTTCCGGATCGGGCGACCCGTGGATAATTAGCTGTTCGATTTTTAAAAATATATATATATGTGTGGTTTTAAGCAAAATAATTATTCAAGATATCCCTACTCTGCAGTCAATACCTTGTCAAATGGGAGATCATAAGCACAGGCAGCAGCATTTGCTTGGCTTACCATTCAGATATATTTCCATTTTTCAATTATACATGCAATCTTATAATTACATGAAATTTTAAACGATTAAAGGACTTTTGATGTGAGGAGCCTTGCTGTGGCCTGGTCTAAGCTGGGAGGGTCAGTGGAGAGGGGGTTTGTCCCCTCCTACAGGTAAATCATTTAGAAATAACACCATTATCCTTACAACGCACCTCATCAAACTAACCTTCAGCCAGTATCCAACCCCAGAACAACTTTCCAGGGAGCTGCCAACAAGCTGAGGGGTAATTGATAATTGCCAAATTACAAATACTTACATTGTTTTTTAATTGTTGCTGTGTACGCAGTCCTACTTTTTATTGATTTTAGTTTTACTGGTTGTGATTCTAATCGCCTTTCCCTGACCCTGTTCCCTGTTTGACGGGCAACCTGCTCCCTGCTCTCTGACAGTGGACCGAGGGACATCCCTGAGCTGATTTGCAAATCCATCCATTTTACCCCATACAAGCAAAACGTTGCCTTCCCTCAGAATCACGCCCCCCCCCCCCCCCCCCCCCCCCCCCCCCCCCTTTGCCCCCTTTAACCCCGCCTTCACAGACCAAACCTTTCCTGAAGTTGTGGAGAGATCACTGATTCGAACCCAGGACAGGAGGAAGCTTTTCAGCCTGTTGTGCCTGTGTCAACTCACTGAAAGATCTATCCAATTAGTCCCATTACACCCACTCCTCGTCCCAACGCTCTTTTCCTCATAACCCTGAAAATGTCTCCTGTTCACATTTATATCGAATTCCCTCTTCCGATAACTTGATCCTGATCAGATCCTGATATACTCCTACAACATTACACCTGCGGATAGCAATTAATGCAACTACCTCGTACACAAGTGGTTTATTTTAATTATGGATTTCTCTCTCATCCCCTCTCTCTCACTTTTGCCTCCTCTCTCTCTCGCCCCCTCCTTTCTCTCTTGCGCTCTCTCCTCTCTCTCTCTCGCCCCTTCCTCTCTCTCGCCCCATCCTCTCTATCTCTCTTTTGCCTCCTCTCTCTCTCTCGCCCCCTCCTCTGTCTTTTCTCTCGCCCCCTCCTCTTTCTTTTCTCTCTTGCCCGCTCCTCTCTCTTCTCTCTCCCTCTCTCGCCCCCTCTCCCTCTCTCTCTCTCTCTCTCTCTCTCTCTCTCGCTCTCTCGCCCCCTTCTCTCTCTCTCTCTGGCCCCCTTCTCTCTCTCTCTCTCTCTCTCTCTCTCTCATCCCCTTCACTCTCCCTCCTTGCTCTCTCCCTTATCTCTCTCTCTCTCTGCTGGCAGCAGTGTATTGGCAGTGAGGGAGAGGTGATATTGGAAATGGCAAGGCAGGTTGGGGTGTGTGAAATCCATTCGGACACTTTGAAGGCAACCAGTCCGTAACCTGTATGATGAGCAGGGACTGCATCAGTAACAGCTGGGTGACCCTGACCAAAAGGCTTAAACTGGAAAGTGGGACTTTTCTTTATGGATAGGAGGGGAAGCAGTGTACAGTCCAGCTTTGGAATATGTCCCAAGGACTTAAGTTTGTAAATAGAGTTTAAATAAGAATTGTGAAACTTTGTTAGGATGTGAATTGGGGGGGATGGGGTGCGAGGAAGAAAAAGTGTTCTTGTATTTTCTTACTGCGATGAACAATGTAATAAAAGAATTTAAAATAAATGGTCTTTGGCTAAGTTTGATGTTTTGGGACAATTCTTAAAAAGCTTCTGTCATGCCAGGGATGTATGGAAATGACCACTTGACCCAAATCTCTTGCTATTAAATGGAGAACTGTTGAATTTCCTTTAATAAACCAATTTTACGAAGTTTATTCTGGGTGGGTACAGCTTGTTCCACTGTGTCCTCTCTCCCTCAACAGGGTCTGTTCAAAAGAGCTAGGAGCAGGGGTAGGCCATGTGACTCCTTGGGCCTGGGTCATTCAAAAGGTCACAGCTGATCTTCAACCCGACTCCACTTTCCCTCAGCCCCTGACTAACATCCACGGATTTCTGGAGTAGACAACTCCAAAGATTCATAACGTCATGTGTGAAGAAATTTCTCCTCAACTCAGCCCTTATCCTGAGATTGTGACCCCAGCTCGATACTTGAGCCATCTTGTCAAGAATTTTATACGTTTCAATGAGGTCACCTCCCGTCCTTCTAACCCCCTGAGAATATAGCCCAGTTGTACTCAATGGGTTTGATTTCTGTGAGTTGTGGGTATGTTTTCAATGGTGTTGGTCGGGGGTGGGTGTTATGTGAACATGCAAATTAGGAGCAGGAGTCGGCCATTCAGTGCTTCAAGCCTGCTCTGCCATTCAATAAGTTCATGACTGATCTGATTGTGACTTCAACTCCAGTTTCTACCTACTCCCGATAGCCTTTGACTCCCCTGTTAGTCAATAATCTATCTATCACTGCCTTAAACATACTCATTGACCCTGCCCCCAGTGCTCTCCGGGGAAGAGAGTTCCAAAGACCCTCTGAGTGTGAAAAATTTCTTCCTATCTCTGTCTTAAATGGGAGACTCCTTGTTTTAAAATGTGTCTCCTAGTTCTCGAGGGGGATGGAGACATCCTTTCAGCATCTACCCTGTCAAGTCCGCTCATGATCTTGTAGGTTTCAATAAGGTCACCTCTCATTCTTCTAAACTCCAATGGATACAGGCCCAACCTGCCCAATTTTTCCTCATGAGATAACCCCTTCATCCCAGCTATCAGTTGAGTGAACCTCTGAACAGCCGGGACACCAGGAAAGCTCCTTGCTGCTCTTCACAGGGTCTTTACAATGGTCGCCTGAGCCAGGGATCAACAATGGATAAATGTATTGGTGAAAGCTGAACACAAGAAATCCGGAACATTGGGTCGAGGGAGGGTTAATTTTATTTTTGGATGTCGTCCATTTTACACAATCTACCCAATCAGCTCCCTTTTGTAGATCTTGCCCTCCTGACTTTTGAGGGCATATAAACCGTTACAGGCTGACATGCCAATCCAGTGCACTGTTGGAGGTGCCACCCTGTGAATGAGATGTTAAACCCAGTTTTCTAACTCTGAGTCTGTGCAGCCCTGACTGACATCTTGGCCCTTTTCTGTCAGAGTGAGTTGACTATCCCACGTGCACACTTTGCAGTTGTTTGCCTAAAATTAATCCCTAAGCAGGCCTAGTGATTCATAGAGCCAGCTCCCTCTTGGAATAGTCTGTCCTCTCAAGTGGACGTAAAATATCCCATGGGCACTATTTCGAAATTTCAAAGAAGAGCAGGGGAGCTCTCCCCAGTGTCTTGGCCAATATTTATCCCTTAACCAGAAAAAAAACATCATTTGGTCATGATCACATTGCTGTTTGTGGGAGCTTGCTGTGTTAATTGGCTTTTTCTACGTCGCATACTGACCACACCTCATTTGCTATAGAGTGCTTTGGGATGTTCTGAGATCCTGCTGGGAGCTATATAAGGTTTTTAATTAATTTATGGGATGTGGGCATCGTTGGCTGGGCCAGCATTTATTGCCCATCCGTAGTTGCCCTTGAGAAGTTGGTGGTGAGCTGCCTTCTTGCACTGCTGCAGTCCATGTGGTGCAGGTACACCCACAAGTGTTGTTGGGGAGGGAGTGCCAGGATTTTCACCCAGCGAGTCTATTCATTCCATGTCCTGTTTACAATTAATGTAGCACTAGCTTTGCACAATTTAACATTTGGATTGAGTTAATAGGAGAGGTTGTGGGGGTTGGTTGGGGGAGAGAAAGGAGTGAGCAAGTCAAGGTGTTTTTTATGTCTTCATTCAGAGGATATGAACATCGCTGATCCATCCTGAATCACCCTTAATCACATTAGAGTTAAGAGTTATCCACGTTGTTAGTGAGTCTGGAGTCACATGGAGACCAGCTGAGGGGATGGCAGACTTCCTTCCTTAAAGGAGCCAGGTGGATTTTTACAACAATATTTGCATGGTCGCTATTATTGAGGCTAGTTTTTTTAGTTCAGATTTATTTAATTAATTGAATTTAAATTGCCCCAGCTGCCATGGTGGGACTCGCACTCATGTCACCAGATCACTCGCCCAAGTCTTTTGATTGCTAAACCAGTAACATAACTGCTATGCTACCGTTCCATAAATGGCGAGCATTATTTCTTTAGGTTGCTAGGAACCCCACTGCTTAAGACAGCCTCCCTGTCCTGTGGGCTAATTCAGGCTGATGCTCCTAACTAGGTGCCAGCTGGATAGGCAATAGCTTCTCTCCATGGTAACCAGACACTACAAGAAAGGCAGAAGTGCCTCAGGGGAACTTGTTGCAAAGTTCCCTCTTTACACAGGCCCCGAATGGTAACATGGCCCTGAACCTGTTGGAGTGCAGTAACTTGAATGTACTCTTTAAAGCTGTTTGCTTAAATTAGTCCCTAAAGCAGGTACAGCAATTCATAGCATCAACTCCTCCCTGGAATAGTATGTAGTCATCTTATTAGATCATGGCTGATCCCTATCTTCATTGATGTGCCAGTGGCTCCATATTTCTTAACACCCTAAGATCTTTCTGCAGTATTTTGTTTCAGGTTTTCAGCATCCGCAGTATTTTGCTTTTATCTATCAATCCCTGTTGTGGAAGTTTGAACTGACCAAACTCAACCCAGCCCCCCTCCACCATGTTTCCATAGTTTTGTTTCTGGTGGGGGGTGGGGTGCGGGGAGACAGTTCCGGTTTTCCACCCCACTTTGTGTGATGAAGTGCCTCCTTTCACCAGACCCTAAATGGCCTGGCTCCAATTTTAAGGTGATGCCTCCTTGCTCTGGACCCCACCACCCAACCAGAGGAAATGGTTTATCTCCTTCCAAGCTATCAACCCTTTAATCGTCGTAAACATGTCAATTAGATCACCTCTTAACCCAACACTCAAGGGAATGCAGACCCACTCTGTGCAAACCTGTCATGATAATTTAAGCCCTTTAGCTCCGGTGTCAATCCTGCTGAATTTACACTGCACCCACTCCAAGGCCAATGTCTCCTTGTTTTTTGTAGAGAATGAGCAGTGATTTAAGGAGTGTGTCACAAGGCAGTAAAACATACAAGGCGGGAAGGGGGAGGTGGCTCCTGTTTTTGATTTCCATTCCGTTCCCCCCACTGCATCCCCCCCAGCATCACTCAAGCTGATTGAGGGACAGGGGTGATTGTTGGTTGCCTTGCCTTTCACATCTGGATATCCTGCTGGCACACACATCAGGAGCAGTCAGGTGGGGTGAAGTGAAGGGTAGTATGGGCGGCTGTGACTGGTAGGCTATCGCATTTAGAGAGAGAAGGGAGAAGAGACATCAGGACATAGGCTGCAGATACTGGCCCTTCTTTCTTGATGGGCCAAGGCATGAAGATCAGGGGCTCTGCCTATATATTAACCACCGTAAGTTAGCCCTCTACCCATTGTGGAAGGTGTTAAAAGATTCTAAGGCACTGCTCAAAAAAGAACAGCAACTTCTAATTTGCATTGAATATACAGAAGAAAAACAGCTTATTTGACCTGACCAGCCCACTCGAGCCTCCTCATCCTTCCTCATCTAACTCTGTATCAGCATAGCCCTCGATTCCCTTCTTCCTTATCTGTTTGCCTAGCTTCCCCTTAAATGCATTTATTCACCTCAACCACACCCTGTGGCAGAGTTCCACATTCTCACCACTCTTTTTGTTTTGAATTCCCTATTGGATTTCTTGGTGACTATCTTAGGTGATGGGCTCTAGTTTTGCCCTCCCCCACAAGAGGAAACGTTCTTTCTGTATCCTCTCTATCGTTACCTTTCAGAATTTTAAAGATCTCGATTAGGTTATCCCTCAGCCTTCTCTTCTGAAGAGAGAAGAGACCCAGCCTGATAGTCTTTTGCTGATATGTATAACTTCACAGTTCTGGCATCATCCTCATAAATCTCTTTTTGCACCCTCTCCAGTGCCTCTGTATCTTTCTTACACTATGGCGACCATAACTGTACACAGTAAATCTTAATAAAGACATTGTTCTTTTAGTTGTTTGGTAGCACAGAACTTGAGTATTGCTGAAAAGAGACATTTTGTCAAAGCTTTTTGCCTTGCACTCATCAGGACAATCGCAAGAAAATACCAAGGTCAGTGGAAACAACAGCTTTATACTGTATGAGAAGAGAGTGCTGATTGGTTGGCAAGTCCTGATGAGTGCAACATGAAAAGCTTCAACAAAATGTCTTTTTCAGCAATACACATTGTTCTTTGGTATATGGATCATGTTGCTGTGACCCATTCGTTCAGAAGTTGGTGATAGGCTTTCTGGAGCTGCCCGCTGTCCTTGTGATGTTCCGAGATGTTGGTGATGAAGGAACGGCGCTGTATTGTCCAAGTGATGGTGGTGCAGTCTTGGTGGTGATAATGCTCCCGTGAGGTTGCTGCACATGTCCTTCTTGGTGTCAGGTTTTTCAGGCAGGGAGATGCTGTCATAAGAAATAGGTGCAGGAGTAGACCATTTTGGCCTCACGAGTCTAATTTGCCGTTTGGCATGATCACAGCTGACCTTTGGTCTCAGAGACAAAAGTGCATAATTCAGCCCGACAGTGCCGGGACTGAGGAAGGTGCTGTCTTTCAGGTGAGATGTTATCTGCCGTTTTGGGTAGGAGCTATATTGTCCGTAAGCACAATTTAGGAGAGTTCTCCCCAGTGCCCTGGGCCAATATTTATCCGTCAACCAACATCACTTTAAAAAAAAGCAGATTATTTGGCCATCAGTTTTGTGGGGTCTTGCTGTGTGCAGATTGGGCATGGTATTTCTCTGCATTACTAGAGTGACTGCACTTAATAAACAGTTAATTAACTGTAAAGCTCTTAAACCTGTAAAGACACCTGGTGGTTGTGCTATGGCAATGCAATGTAGAAAAATGTGTGAGTCAGAGAAAGGCCATTCAGCCCGTTGTGCCTATGCTGGCCAAGTAAAAGCTTTCCAATCTCAAGCCACATTCCAGCTGTTGGTCTGTAGCCCTGTAGGTTATGACGCTTCAAGTATGTAACCAGGTATTTTTAAACTGATGAGGTTCCCTGCCTCCACCAGCCTTTCAGATCATGAGTTCCAGATTCCCCTTGGGTGAAAAAAATAACTGCTCAACTCCCCTCTCATCCTTCCATCAGTTACCTTCAACCTCTGCCCCCTATCTCTCTTGGCCCCTCATCATTCCAAAGAAACTAGCCCTTGCCTATCCAATAATTAAAACAGAAAATGCCAGCAGGTCTGGCAGCATCTGTTGACAGAAAAACGGAGTTAACTTTTTGAGTCCAATATAATTCTTCTTCAGAATTGCGAGGTTGGGAGACTATGAGGTTGGAAGCTATGGAGGGAAGATCTCCAGGGGGGTTGAGGTCAGTGACAGTCCTGGAAACAATGACTTTATGTTTGATGGTGGGGTCATGGTCCAGGGGGAGGTAGGAAGAAGTGTCTGCAAGTTGGCACTCAGCATCTGCGAGGTAAAGGTCAGTACACCAGACAAAAACAGCACCACCCTTGTCAGCAGGTTTGATGACAATGTCAGGGTTGGACCTGAGAGAACGGAGTGCAGCAATTTCAGAAGGAGACAGGTTGGAGTGGGTGAGAAGAGCAGAGAAATTAAGGTGGCCAATGTCACGCCAACAATTCTCAATGAAGAGATCAAGAGCAGGTAAGAGGCCAGATGGAGGGAGAGTATTGGAGACAGGTGAAAGGGTCCGTTGAGTGGGTAGTGGACTCCTGCTCAAAAAAGTGAGCACAGGGACAAAGGTGACAGAAGAAAAGATCAACATTGTGCTAAGCTGAAATTCATTGTGGTGAAGGCATAAGGGGATAAAACCTGGTCCTTCGCTGAGCGCAGATCATTCAGCATCAGAGATGGGAAGGTCAGAGGGTATAGTGAATGCACGGCAAGGGCTGGGGTTAGAAGAAGTATTGGGGTCTGAGGGAAGGGAAATGGAGGAAGGACCCAGAAGGACAATAAGTTGTTGGAGCCTGCCTGTTCATTTTTTCTCATAGCTAAAATTCTCTATTCTTGGCGTTGTCCTCTGTACTCTCCAGTGTGAGCACATTTTTCCTGTGAGGTGGTGGCCAGAACAGAATGCCAGTCTTTCCTTCAAAGTAATTGGTTGTATGTGAGATATTTTGCAAGAGCCATGTGAACCCACCTTACAGTGAAAGCAAATTAGAAGGGCTATTAAATTAAATGGAGGCCGGTGTTATTCAGATTGGGCGAGAGTGAGACAGGGCCTTCATACCTTAATTGACGTCAAACAGTTGCAGTCTTGGAATGTGCCTGCCTAACAAAGTCTTTGTTATTATCCCTTTTTACTTCAGTTCTAGTTGAGAGAAGATGGCGGTTAATTGAACACGGTAGTTAATTATAAATTGCTTGTGTTCACCTGGTAACGTGGTCTCCATGGAATTGAAGGGGGGGGGGGGGGTTGCCCAGGACAACCAAGCATGAAGCAATGATTAACTTGGGAGCAATTAGGCTGTGTCGTGTTAACACGGTGCATCTTTATGTCGCAAATCAATTGAGGCTGTGCTGTCTCTGCTTACCCCCCCTCTCCCAACCCCTTCCCCTGACTTTGCCTCCTAGATGGTGTGGTTTAAAGGAACTATCCTTAGCCTTAAAAGTAGTTGGAGCAATTAGAGAAGGCTAAGGAGAGATTAGATAGATCGAGAAGAACTTCAGTAAACGTAGATTAGCTGTGTCGGCTGTGTCACTCGATCCTGAGTTAGGAGGTTGTGTGTTCAAATCCCACTCCAGGGCTTGAGCACAAAAATCAAGGCTGGCACAGCAGCGCTGCACTCCTGGACTTTCGGATGAGATGTTAAATTGAGGCCCCTTCTGCCCTCTCGGGTGGACATAAAAGATCCCATGGTTCTATTTTGAAGAAGAGAAGGGGAGGATCCCCCCCCCCGTGTCCTGATTAAAATTACAGTATCCATCAATCAACATCACTAAGAAACAGGCAATCTGGGTCATTATCACATTGCAGTTTGCGGGAGCTTGCTGTGCACAAAGTTAGCTGCCATGCTTCCTACATTGCTATAGTGACTACCCTTCAAAAGTTCTTCATTGGCTATAAAGCGCTGTGGTTCTAAAAGGTGCTATGTAAATGAAAGACAAACTCCTTTTCATTAAAATGAGGCAGTTTCTAATGGTTGAAGTTTCAATGATCAGGGAGCACAGTTTTAAGGTGATTGACTAAAGAATCAGAGGTGACATGAGGGAAAACGACTTCATGAAACAAATGGCGAACTATTCTCTTGATTCTGCTCTGTACAGCACTGGTCTCCATAGGGAAAAAAGGACATAGAAACACTGGAGAAAGTGAAAAGACGGTTTAATAAAATGATACCAGAACTGAGAGGTTACACCCTATCAGGAAAGATTGAACAGGCTGGGACTTTCTCCCCTTGAATGGGGAAGACTGGACGGTCGACCTAATGCATGTCAGTAACGTTATGAAAGGTCTTGATAGGGTGAACATAGGGCAGCTATTCCCAATTGTGGGAGAATCCAAACTTCAGGGCCATGAATATAAGATGGTCACTAATAAATCCAGCAAGGCTTTCAGGAGAAACTCCTTGACTAAGAGAGTGTTGAGAACTTGCTACTACAAGGGGTGGGATTTTCCAGCCCCAACCCCGGCGGACATCGTTGTGGGTGGGACAGGAAAATTTGGAGAGCCCGTAGCCCAGGGAGAGCAGAGAAAGGCACCTAGGAACAGCTGTGGCTTTTGCTGAACGTAACTCGGCTGTCTGAAAGTGCCAGACTTGTAGAACCAGGAGAAAGGAACCTTCTCTTCTCTCTATAAGCCCTGACTCCACCTACGAAGCTCACCTGCAAAGCAACCTTTGGCAATTTGACAGTGGAAGCCATCACGACTGCAGAGATGATGCTACAGCCTCAAGACCTTCACCTCAAGACCTTCACTTCATCTTGACTTCAAAACATATTGGGCCTGCTCCAAACATGGACCAATCTTGATTTACCTTTATAAGTATATTTTTACATTCATCTGTACCTAATCTTTGTGTGTGTATGTGTTAGTAACTTTATCTTTTCTTAGGTAACTTTTAGATCAGTAGAGTGAAATAAACTAACTTTTCCTTTTTGAGTAATAAAAGGCTTTGCTGCTGGGATATTTTAAATTGAATTACTCAATCTGAAGGTAAAATCTACACACTCACACATACAAACACATATTGCTCAAGGGTGACTTTGGGGAAAGTCCTTTAAAGTGTCCGTGACACTTGGATGTTTTCAACAGGAAACCAGATCAGTAAATGAGAGAAATTAAAGTCAAGGGATCTGCAGAAAGGCTAGGGTGAGATGGACAGAATGAGAGGAGACTCGAGTGGCACACCGACACCAGCACAGATGAGGTGGGCCGAATGGCCTGTTTCTGTGCTGAATGTTATACTTAATAGGTGGCAAGGCAATTTGTAAAGCACTGGTGTGAGATGCTTCGCAGCATCACTCTGTGAAAATGTCTTACAAAGGTTATCCAGACCCTAACCAGGCTGGCTCTGATGTCAGAATCATAGTATCTTACAGTGTAGCGGGGGGCCATTCAGCCCATCGTGCCTGTACCTCTTTGAAAGAACAATCTAATTAACCCAACTCCCTGCCACTACCCACCCTCAAACCCCCCGTCATTATTTCCCCTTAGCCTTGCAAATTGTTCCAATTCCCTCTTGAATGTTATTATTGAATCAGCTTCCAGCACCCTGTCAGGCAGCACATTCCACATCGTAACAACTCGTCGTGTAGTAAGACAATGTCTTCACCTCTCCTCTAGTTCTTTTAGAACTATCTTAAGCCTGCGCCCCCTGGTTAATGCTCTCCCTCTGGTGGAAGCAGTTTCTCCCCACCTACTCTATCAAAAACCCTCAAGGTTTTGAACGCTTTGATCAAATCTCCCCATAACCTTCTCCTCTCTAACCCCAACCAACACAACTTCTCCAATCTCTTCACGCAACTGAAGTCCCTCATTCCTGCTATTATCTCTTCTGCACCCTCTCCGAGGCCTTGACATCCTTCCTCAGGTATGGTCCCCAGAGTTGGAAACAATATTCCAGCTGAGGCCTAGCTAGTGGTTTGTAAAGATTTAGCATGACACCCCTGATTTTGTACTTCTGAGCTGGCCTGTGAGAGGCCTGTGATCACGCACTACACGATAGCTCTTGTATGGGAGTGTTAAAAATTTACCTCAATGGTGGCAAAAGGTGTTGTGCCTTAGTGACTGGATCCAAGCAATGATGTTGGGTCAGCGTACCTGCCTCTTAATGCTACCCATGCTGTAATCCTGACATTGTGCTACTCAAGATGGAATCGCTTGAAAACAAACCTTATTAAATCTATATTTCTTTACTCATATTTAAAAAGATTTTTTTTGGTTTTCTTTTTTTGCTCTTCTCCCTCACCCAGGTGTACCTGCATCATACATCACCTGGGTCTGTAAAACGCATGGATCCCACCTCACTCCTCCACGCCCCTCCTCCACCCCCCCCCACCCCCGCCATCACCCAGGTCCCCCGCGTTGCAGCCCTACCCCTATCTATTCATCCTTATCACATTGTGGCTTGTGGGATCTTGCTGTGCACCAGTTGGCAGCTGCATTGCCTCCGCTGTGACAGTGGCTATGCACCATATAAAAGCACTTGATTGGCTGTGGAGCGCTTCGGAGAAAAGCCGGATGTGGTGAAAGGCGCCAGCGAAATGCAAGTCTTTCTTTCCTTCCCTAACCACCCACCCTATTAAAAACCTCTTCACCCGAGCTACCTGACCCTTCCTGCCGACGTTTCTTATTGTCAAGGATGCCCTAGTAATGCAATGCTGTCCTCGTTGCAAAATTCATTTTTTAAAAATAAAGCTTATAAATCTATACGGATTCCTGCCCTCCGGAATTTCCGAAGCAAAGACTTGCATTTACGTAGCTCCTTTCACAACCTCAGTGCTTCACAGGCAATGAAGCGCTTTGGAAGTGCCGCCTCTGTGGTAATGTAGGAAACATGACAGCCAATTTATGCACAGCAAGCTCCCACAAACAACATTAAAATAATGGCCAGATAATCTGTTGGTTGAAGGATAAATATCGGCCCAGAGCACTGGTGAGAACTCCATCTGCTCTTCTTCCAAATAGCGAGAGGGCAGACGGGGGCCTCGTCTCATTAGAAAGCCGAGGCCTCCAACAGCGCAGCCCTCTCTCAGCCAGTAATCTTTTTTTATATCTTTTCCACTGAGCTGCACCGTCATTTGGAAGAGCTTTAAAAGAAAATTGCGTTCCAAGTGCACGGGAGCCACTCTGTCCCTCGGAGCCAGCACTTGTTTGCGAGAGCTTTCTCACGAGCCTTGATAAAACTCTGGCTCTCTTACAGTCCTGATACATGTTGCCTGTTGATTCCACATCAGCCCTCGCCACCTCCCAACCCCCACTGCTCCCCCGTCCCCTCCCCCACTCAACCCCCACCCCATCTCCCCCACTGTTCTCCAGTTAGGCCCCAAAGTGGAATTCTCCACAACTGGCACCAAGTCTGGGTGACACGTGATGTCTGAGGGTCTCTTGTTTGTGGCACTTGTGTGGCATAATCACATTAACTTTCTCTGGGTCCCAAGGGCCTGCAATTAAGTGGGAAAGTCAGTGCATCTAGTTAGGTGGAGCAGGGTTGATGTTCACTGCAGGCACTGAGCCCTGCAAAGACAACACAATGTTACAGGAGGTTTGATCGTTTTATTCTTGAACCGGCTTCGATTTAGCAAATACAGTCTAAGGACCCATTAAACTTGGCCTATGTTTTGAATGGGTAAATCATGGATGGTGCTGACAGCACAGAAACAGACCATTTAGCAGCTTCACGTCAGCTCCACACACGAGCCACCCCCAATTCCTCCTTCATCTCAATCCAACACCACGTCCTCCTAATATCCTTTCCCTCATTTTTAAAATCTAACTCCCACATTCTCACCAGCCGCTGGGTAAAGTATTTTCTCCCGAACTGTCTACTTGTTTGAAACATGTAAAATCCTGAGGGGTCTTGACAGGGTGGATGTGGAGACGATGTTTCCTCTTGTGGGAGAATCTATGGGGTCACTGTTTAAAAATAAGGGATCGCCCATTTGAGACAGAGATGAGGAGAAATGTTTTCTCTCAGGCGGTCGTGAGTCTTCGGAACTCTCTTCCCCAAAAGGTGGGGAGCAGAGCCTTTGAATATGTTTAAGGCAGAGGGAGGTAGATTCTTGACCAACAAGGGGGTGAAAGGTTATCGAAGGTGGGCGGAAATGTGGGGTTGAGGTTACAATCAGATCAGCCATGATCCCATTGAATGGTGGAGCAAGATCGAGGGGCTGAGTGGCCTACTCCTGCTCCTAATTCATATGTTTGTATGTAAGTTAGTCACGATAAATGCAGGGCATATGAACATATGAATTAGGAGCAGGAGTAAGCCACTCAGCCCCTGGAGCTTGCTCCATATTTATGCCCACCCTCCTCATCTCTGTCTCAAATGGGCTATCCCTTATTTATAAACAGTGACCCCTGGTTCTAGATTCTCCCACAAGAGGAAACATCATTTCCACATCCACCCTGTCAAGACCCCTCAGGATGGTCCCTAGTTGTGGCTGTTTTGCAAGTGGAAATATCTCTACTAAGTCTATGCTATCCTTCCCTAATCTTAAGGACCTCCATGAGGTTACCTCTCAACTTCCCCTTCTTGAGTGAAGAGAGCCCTGGCCTCCTCCATCGTAAGATTGGGGTAAAGAAGCCTTGCCACCATTGTACAGGGCTTTGTTGAGACCACATAATGGAGAATAAATAAGGATATACTTGCATTAGAGGAGTGTACAGCATAGATTGGTCCCTGGGGTGAGAAAGTGAATGAGAGGGTGAGTAAATTGGGCCAATATTCTCTAGAGTTGAGAAGAATAGAGGTGATCTCATTGAAACGTACAAGATCCTGAAGGGGTTTGACAGGGTGGACACTGAGAGGTTGTTACCCCCTGGCTGGGGAGTCTAGAACACAGTGGGGCACATTCTCAAGATTAGGGGCTGATCATTTATGATTGAACGGTTACTTCACTGAAAGGGTTGTCAACCTTTGGAATTCGCTCTCCCAGAGGATTGTGGATGGATGCCCCAATTGTTGAAGAAATTTAAGACTTTCTCGGGGAATCTGAGGATAAGGGAAATGCGTGGGAAAGTGGAGTTGAAGTCCGAGATCAGTATTGAGTGGCAGAGCTGATTCAATGGACTGTATCGTCCACTGCTGTGTTTTTGTGTTGGAGAATTAGTATTGGAGGAGTGCTGCACTATTGGAGGATCAGGACTGAGGGGGTGCTGCACAATTGGAGGGTCAGTACTGAGGGGCTGCTGCACTATTGGAGGCTCAGTACTGAGGGGGTGCTGCACTATTGGAGGATCAGGACTGAGGGGGTGCTGCATATTGGAGGATCAGGACTGAGGGGGTGCTGCATATTGGAGGATCAGGACTGAGGGGGTGCTGCACCATTGGAGGATCAGGACTGAGGGGGTGCTGCATATTGGAGGATCAGGACTGAGGGGGTGCTGCATATTGGAGGATCAGGACTGAGGGGGTGCTGCACCATTGGAGAGTCAGGACTGAGGGGCTGCTGCATATTGGAGGATCAGGACTGAGGGGGTGCTGCATATTGGAGGATCAGGATTGAGGGGGTGCTGCACCATTGGAGGATCAGGACTGAGGGGCTGCTGCACAATTGGAGGGTCAGTACTGAGGGGCTGCTGCACTATTGGAGGCTCAGTACTGAGGGGGTGCTGCATTGTGGGAGGGTCAGTACCGAAGGAGTGCTGCACTGTCGGAGGGTTAGTACTGAGGGAGTGCTGCACTGTCAGAGGTGTAATACTGAGGGAGTACTATACTGTCAGAGGGGTAATACTGGGAGAATACTGTACTGTCAGAGGGGTACTACTGGGGGAATACTGCCCCTGTCAGAGGGGTAATACTGAGAGAGTGCTGCCCTGTCGGAGGGGTAATACTAAGGGAGTACTGCCCTGTCTGAGGGGTAATACTGAGGAGTGCTGCCCTATTAGAGGGGTAATACTAAGGGAGTGCTGCCCTGTCAGAGGGGTAATACTGAGGAGTGCTGCCCTGTCAGAGGGGTAATACTGAGGAGTGCTGCCCTGTCAGAGGGGTAATACTAAGGGAGTGCTGCCCTGTCAGAGGGGTAATACTGAGGAGTGCTGCCCTGTCAGAGGGGTAATACTGAAGAGTGCTGCCCTGTCAGAGGGGTAATACTAAGGGAGTGCTGCCCTGTCAGAGGGGTAATACTGAGGAGTGCTGCCCTGTCAGAGGGGTAATACTGAGGAGTGCTGCCCTGTCAGAGGGGTAATACTAAGGGAGTGCTGCCCTGTCAGAGGGGTAATACTGAGGAGTGCTGCCCTGTCAGAGGGGTAATACTGAGGAGTGCTGCCCTGTTAGAGGGGTAATACTGAGGAGTGCTGCCCTGTCAGAGGGGTAATACTGAGGAGTGCTGCCCTGTCAGAGGGGTAATACTGAGGAGTGCTGCCCTGTCAGAGGGGTAATACTGAGGGAATGCTGCCCTGTCAGAGGGGTAATACTGAGGGAATGCTGCCCTGTTAGAGGGGTAATACTGAGGGAATGCTGCCCTGTTAGAGGGGTAATACTGAGGAGTACTGCCCTGTCAGAGGGGTAATACTGATGCAGTGCATTGCTGGAGGTGCTGTCTTTCAGATGAGACATTAAACTGGGGTTCCGTCTGCTGTCTCAGGTCGATGTGTAAGATCCCCCTACCCCCACCCCCAGCCCCACAACCTCTGCCTAATATCTTAAAAAAGAGCCTGGAAGTTAACCCACAAGCTGCAAAAACAGATGATATCGACATTATCGCACTGCTGGTTGTTGGATCTTGCTGTGCACAAATTGGCTGATGGGTTTCCTATGTTCCAGCATATGTACTCCTCAAGAAGAGCTTTCTTGACTGTAAAGCACTTTGGTGGGGCCTGAGGATGTGAAAGGTGCCCCAGAGACACAAATATTTCTTCACCTTGCACTCTCTCGATCTCCTTTCACTCGCTGCCCTCTCTCCTTCTCTTTCTCTATTTCTTTCCCCCTATCTCTTTGTCCATCTCTTTTGCTTACTAAACAAAAACAGAATTACCTGGAAAAACTTCAACAGGGTCATGAGGACTCGAAACGTCAACTCTTTTCTTCTCCGCCGATGCTGCCAGACCTGCTCAGTTTTTCCAGGTAATTCTGTTTTTGTTTTGGATTTCCAGCATTCGCAGTTTTTTGTTTTTATCTTTTGCTTACTGTTGTTTAACCCTCTCTATTTTTGTCTCTCTATGGCTCTCTCGCTCTCTATATCTTTCTCTCTGTTTCTCTCGTTATCTTTCTGTCTCTATCTCTCTTTCTGTCTGTCTCTTGCTTTCTTGCTCTTTGTCTCTCTACCGTGTCTCTCTCTTTCTCTCTTCTCCCTCCATCTCTGTCTCTCTCTGTTCCCCTCTATCTCCCTCTCTGTCTTTCATTTTTCTATGTGTGTGTGTTGCCTCTCTTTTCGATCTTTCTACCTCTCTTTTCCCATTTGTTTACTCATTTGCTCAGCTTGGTGCTTGCTTCTGGATGTACCTGCCCTTTGTATAATGTTGTGAGCTATAATTACTGAGCTGAAAAAGCTGGATTGAAGGAAGCACAAAACAAGGGGCTTTCTGGGACTAATTAAAACTCTGCATTCACCTCCCTCCCTCCCTCATGAGGATTTCAACACCATCTGTTGAAGGTCAGAGCCTGAGATCTGTATCAACCCCCAGTCCAACAGCAAACTTGGCCATTTCACTTTAATATTTTAATCATCACTGTCATGGGGCTGAGATATAGGGTAACAGGAACTGTGCTGCCTCCAATTGCCTGCACACCCGTTACTCTCACTCCCGTTACTCTCACTCCCGTTACTCTCACTCCCATTACTCTTACTCCTGTTACTCTTACACCCATTACTCTCACTCCCATTACCCTCACTCCCATTACCCTCAATCCCCTTACCCACTCTCCTGTTACCTACTGTCCAATTAAACTCACCCCCATTATCCTCAGTCTCCTTACCCTCACTCCCTTTGCTCTCACTCCCCTTACCCACTCTCCCATTACCCACTGTCCCATTACCCTCAATCTCCTTACTCTCACTCCTCTTACCAACTCTCCCATTAACCTTACTCCCATTACCCTCACTTCCTTTACCCTCACTCTCTTTACTCTCACTCCTGTTACCCCCACTCCCATTACCCACTCTCCCATTACCCACTGTCCCATTACCCTCACTCCCATTACCCTCACTTCCATTACCCTGACTTAAGTTACTGTCACTCCCATTACCCTCACTCCAGTTACTCTCACTTCCGTTACCCTCATCCCCGTTACCCTCATTCCTTTTACCCACTCTCCCATTACCACTCACCCATTACCTTCATACCCAATACCTACACTCCAGTTACTCTCACACCCATTACACTCACTCCTTTGCCCACTCTCCCATTACACTCACTCCTGTTACCTGCACTCTGTTACCGCCATTACCTGAACTGCAGTTCATTCATGTACAAGGACTTGAACAGAATCAAACAGGGCCTGGGTGTTTAACAGGGCGTTTGATGCCATTCTGCCCATAAATCCCTACTCCATTATCATGCCAGACAGGGGATATTTGGGAAGGTGGAGAGGGCACCATTATTCATTGTGCCTTAGCATTAGAAAGTACCCAAGCTGTTGGATTCACCCTCTCACCCAGTGTCAATTCGGGTTCACCATCTCTCCGACTCCCACTTCTAGATTGTGATTAGATCTTAAACCCGAAACCATTCACCCCATTCCTCATTCCCAACATCCCCCATTTACCGCATTCTCCATTCCCCATATTCATCATTCCCCACATCCCCCATTTACCACATTCTCCATTCCCCATATTCCTCATTCCCCACATCCCCCATTTACCGCATTCTCCATTCCCCATATTCCTCATTCCCCACATCCCCCATTTACCGCATTCTCCATTCCCCATATTCCTCATCCCCCACATCCCCCATTTACCACATTCTCCATTCCCCATATTCCTCATTCCCCACATCCCCCATTTACCGCATTCTCCATTCCCCATATTCCTCATTCCCCACATCCCCCATTTACCGCATTCTCCATTCCCCATATTCCTCATTCCCCACATCTCCCATTTACCGCATTCTCCATTCCCCATATTCCTCATTCCCCACATCCCCCATTTACCGCATTCTCCATTCCCCATATTCCTCATTCCCAACATCCCCACTTTTGCATTCTTCATTCCCCATATTCCTCATTCCCCATCCCCCATTCACCCTATTCTCTGTTCATCCCATTCCCCATCCCCATATCTCCCATTCCCCCCATCCCTCATTCTCCACATTCCCCATTCATCGCATCTCCATTCCCCGCATCCCTCATTCCCCACATCCTCCATTCACCCCATCCCCCATTCACCATTTCCTCATTCTCCACATCCCCAATTCCCCACATTCCTCATTCCCCACATCCTCCATTCACCCCATCCCCCACTCTCCACATCCCCCACTCTCCACATCCCCCACTCTCCACATCCCCCACTCTCCACATCCCCCATTCTTCACATCCCCATTCACCCAGCCCCCATTCACCCCCATTCCCCATTCTTCACATCCACCATTCACCCCATCCCCCACTCTCCGCATCCCCCACTCTCCACATCCCCCATTCTTCACATCCCCATTCACCCAGCCCCCATTCACCCCCATTCCCCATTCCTCACATCCACCATTCACCCCATCCCCCACTCTCCGCATCCCCCACTCTCCACATCCCCCATTCTTCACATCCCCATTCACCCAGCCCCCATTCACCCCCATTCCCCATTCCTCACATCCACCATTCACCCCATCCCCCATTCACCATTTCCTCATTCTCCACACCTCCATTCACCTCATCCCCCATTCACCTCACCCCCCCCGTTCACTCCACCACCTGTACACCCCATCCCCCGTTCCTCCACATAACCCCACCCCTGCTCCCCCACATAACCCACCTCAACAACCCTTCCCCAACCTCCACTCACCCAGGTAACTCATCCCCTTTCCAAACACCCTTCCCCTGTCTCCTCCTTCGGGCTCCAGCTCCCCTGCTTCCTCTCTTGTTCCCTCTCTGCTGCCTCATCCCTCTCATTGCCTCTCCTCCATCTCCCCTGTTTCCCTGCCAATTCCCCTGCCATTTCTCCTCTCCCCTGTCTCCCTGTCCCTCTCCCTGCCTTAACCTTCACTCCCCTGCCTCTCCTCCCACTCCCCTGCCTCTCCCTCCCCCTCCCCTGCCTCCCCTCAGACTCCCCTGTCTCTTCCTACCTCTCCCTGCCTCCACTTTCACTCCCCTGCCACCCCTCCCACTCCCCTGCCGCTGCTCCCACTTCCCTGCCTCTCCCTCCACACTCCCTGCCTGTCCTCCATCTTCCTCTGCACCCCTCTCCACTCCACCTCCATTGCCTCCCATTCCTCACTGTGTTGAAGCTCTTTACACTGTCTGCTCCTCTCAAACTGCTTCAATGGTTTGGAGGCTCCTCAGTGCCTACCTCGGACTGTCAAAACAAACAGTAGGGCCGGAATTTTCTGGCCCCATTAGTGTTGGGCATCATGGAGCAGACAATATTGGGAGAGGGCTATAAATCGCTTTCACGTCATCATGAAACCAGTTTATGACTGTCTGCTGTGCCCGTCAATGGCAGGCCACATTTCCCGCTGATGCACATCGGGAGCCTAATTTCAATACTTCAGCATCTCATTACAAGTCCTGTTCGTCAGAGTCATCGCCTATGCCAAATTTACCGCTCAGTCATATGACTTTAGAATGGTGTCCTTCATGAATGTCTTTAAAAGGCAGTGTGCCCGGTGAGCTGAACTTCGAGGGGAACTCGGAAGTGAACACACACACCCTTGTGCAGCGCTCGTGAGCGCCTCCTTTTATTGGACTTGTAATTTCAAGACCTGGACTTATGCTTCAGAGTTAAGATCCTGGCATGGCAGCTGGTGGGGTTTAAATTTAATTAATAAACCTGGAATAAAAGGTCAGTCTCAGTTCTGAAACCCCTTCTGGCCTACACGTGGCTCCCGACCCACAGTAATGTGGTTGAACTTTAACTGCCCTCTGAAATAGTCTAGCAAGCCATTCGGTTGTACCAAACTGCTACAGAACAGTTGAATAAGAATAAAACCACATGGAGTGCCCAGCATCGACCTAGGCACCGGAAATGACGGAGCCTATTAAAGCAGGTTAAAGGCTGGGAATTTTGCGGTGAGTAACACAACACCTGACTCCCCAAAGTCTGTCCACCATCTACAAGGCACAAGTCAGGAGTGTGATGGAATACTCCCCACTCGCCTGGATGAGTGCATCTCCACAATACTGAAGAAGCTTGACACCGTCCAGAGCAAAGCAGCCCCCTTGACTGGCACCACAGCAACCACCTTAAACATTCACTTCCTCCACCACCGATGCACAGTGACAGCAGTGTGTACAAGATGCACTCCAACAACTCACCAAGGCTCCTTAGACAGCACCTTCCAAACCCATGACCACTACTATCTAGAAGGACAAGGGCAGCAGATAGATGGAATACCACCACCTGGAAGTTCCCCTCCAAGTCACTCACCATCCTGACTTGGAAATATGTCGCCCTTCCTTCACTGTCGCTGGGTCAAAGTCCTGGAACTCCCTTCCTAACAGCACTGTGGGTGTACCTACACCACATGGACTGCAACGGCTCATGAAGGCAGCTCACCACCACCTTCTCAAGGGCAACTGGGGATGGACAATGAATACTGGCCCAGCCAGCGAAGCCCACGTCTCGTGGAAGAATAATTAAAAATTAGTCCCATTCTTCCGGTCTTTCCCCATCACTCTGTACATTTCTCCTTTTAAAAGTTTCTACCTTTTGAAAGTCACAACAACTCCGTTCATCCTACCCCTTGTCCTTTGACTAATAACCTAACTCCATGTCCTCAGGTTACCGATCCTGTCCATGAAAATATTTTCCCTTGAGTTATTCTATCAAACCTTTTTATAAATGCACAGCAGGTAATAGGTTAATAATTCACTCCCGTCTGATTCTGCATGGCCCGCGTGTGTCTCAGTGTCAGCTCCTGCACATGTACAGTACACACTGGGTAATAGGTTAATAAATCAATTTAATCCGGTACTGTACAGTCTGAGTGTTCCTCAGTGCCAGCTCCTGTACATGTACAGTACACAGTGGGTGATAGGTTATTAATACACCCTAATCCGGAACTGTACAGTCTGCTTGCGCTGCAGTGTCAGCTCCTGTACATGTACAGTACACAGTGGGTAATAGGTTAATAATCCACCCTAATCCAGTACTGTACAGTCTGCATGTACCTCAGTGTCAGCTGCTGTACATGTACAGTACACAGTGGGTAACAGGTTAATGATCCACTCTAATCCACTACTCTACAGTCTGCGTGTGCCTCAGTGTCAGCTCCTGTACATGAACAGTGCACACTAGGTAATGGGTTAATAATCCACCTTAATCCAGTACTGTACAGTCTGCATATACCTCAGTGTCAGCTGCTGTACATGTACAGTACATAGTGGGTGATAGGTTAATAATCCATCCTAATCCGGTACTGTACAGTCTGTGTGTGCCTCAGTGTCAGCTCCTGCACATGTACAGTACACATTGGGTAATAGGTTAATAAATCAATTTAATCCAGTACTGTACAGTCTGCGTGTTCCTCAGTGCCAGCTCCTGTACGTGTACAGTACACATTGGGTAATAGGTTATTAATACACCTTAATCCAGTATTGTACAGTCTGCGTGTGTCTCAGTGTCAGCTCCTGTACATGTACAATATACATTGTGTAATAGGTTATTAATCCACTCTAATCCAGTACTGTACAGTTTGTGTGTGCCTCAGTGTCAGCTCCTGTACATGTACAGTACACAGTGGGTGATAGGTTAATAATCCACCCTAATCCGGAACTGTACAGTCTGCTTGCGCTGCAGTGTCAGCTCCTGTACATGTACAGTACACAGTGGGTAATAGGTTAATAATCCACTCTAATCCAGTACTGTACAGTCTGCATGTACCTCAGTGTCAGCTGCTGTACATGTACAGTACACAGTGGGTAACAGGTTAATGATCCACTCTAATCCACTACTCTACAGTCTGTGTGTGCCTCAGTGTCAGCTCCTGTACATGTACAGTGCACACTAGGTAATGGGTTAATAATCCTCCTTAATCCAGTACTGTACAGTCTGCATATACCTCAGTGTCAGCTCTTGTACATGTACAGTACACAATGGGTGATGGAGTAATAATCTACCCTAATCCAGTATTTACAGCCTGTGTGTGTCTCAGTGTCAGCTCCTGTACATGTACAGTACACAGTGGGTGATAGGTTAATAATCCACCCTAATCTGGTACTGTACAGTCTGCGTGCACCTCAGTGTCAGCTACTGTACATGTACAGTACACACTGGGCGATTGGTTAATAATCCATCTACTCTTCCTGTAGATTTTCTGACTCAGTATATGAGTCAGTTCAGCATTTCAGTTACTTCCCTCTCAGCACGAGGGGACTGGATGAGAGAGCTGTGTACATGTGCTTCCTGTATGTGGTTCTCTGATCACTAATTTGTGCAAACAGTGATTTCATTTTAGAAATCGGATTGCCGAGGGGAATCTAACCACAGGCTGACAGGACCTCTGATTGACCTCCAATGGCATAATGTAACCCTCAGATTGCACCAAAGGACAGATAATTATAAACAAACTATCTGCACCCCCTCGGGATTTAAATAAACTCATCAATACGTTGGCACAGTGCAGCTGACTTCCTCGATATACCTGCATGTTTAGCCTTGACGGTTTATAGTACCTGTGGTCCTCCCATCGCTATAGAAACAAGGCCTGCCAACATCTCTGGAGAGGATCCTAGCAGGCCTTTGTGGCCTCTCTGACATTTTAGTTTAAACCATCTCAAGCGAATGGCTCACTGGCCAAATTGAAACAGCGGGCAGGTTAAACTCTGCATTTGGGTCAACTCCAGGCTGATGGCCGCTGCAAGGCCAGTGCACCAAGATGGCTGCTGAGATGTCTGGGGACCTGCCTGAACAGTCCCTGGGCCTGCGATGACAGCGCTCCAGTGCCGACAGGGTTAAGGCGCAGGAACACTTCAGGTCTTATTTGTTGCAGTTCACTGGTCTCCAATCCCACCTCCCCGCACACCCCGCACCAACCCCCACCACCCCCCACCACCCCTCCCCAACCAAACCGCGCCCAACACACAACCACCAACCCTTCATCTCCCAAGACTCCCAATTATCTGGTAATGGATCAGCCGTCCTTCAGGCATGCCAGGGGAATAACACAACAGCCAATGGGTTCTCTGCCTCTCCTCAATGTAAACAGGTGAGCAGAGGGGAGCGGGGCTCCTGAGCGGACCATACGTGGGAGAGGTCGCACCAGGGGCCCTAATCCAGCAGAGAGAGAGAGGGGGGGAGAGAGAGAGAGAGAGAGAGGCGCATTGCTTCAGCAAACAAAACTCCCCGACTCACTGAATCACCTTGACAGCACCTTCAGCAGCAGCAGGTATGTCACTCTCCTTCCCCTTAGTGTTCCTCTTTTCTTTAACATGACTCTCGGCATTGTTTCTTTTCCCTGGGCTTGTTTAAGTTGAAAGCTGGGTGTGGGCAGGGTTAATCGGGCAATGTGTATCTTTTAACGGGTTAAGCTTGTTAAAACCGAGAACCTGTTGATTTTAATGACTGTGTGTCGGTGAGACAGATGGACACTTGCTAACCGTTTATCATTAAGTGTTGTTGTGACAGGCTTTTATTACCAGGACTTCCCTTCTTGTAGTTTACAAATACAAAAGCTGCCAGCTGGCTTGAGACAGCCCCGGAGTGAGGTTATATCGAGGAAAGGTACGGAGCTCAGTTGCACACTCAACTAGAAGGAGTTGGTTTATGATGATAACGTTTGCAATTCTGTGGTTTATCACCCTCCCTCACCAATCTCTGTATAAAATGGCTGCACCTCGAGACATCAGAACTGACGGCATTGCTTAAAGGGACATCGTCCTTTTATTGCCAGCTGGACCAGCCTGGTGGCTGTTGGTGAGGACTGTCACAATGGCACAGCCCAGGGCCTTCTTGGCAAATCCAAGGCATTGGCTGAAACCTTCTTTCCTCCTCCTCCACCTCCCCCCACCATTCCCCCAATGCCCACAGAGGATCGGCGCCTTTAAGATCCGCGGTTGCCTCCTGTTGTCGATCAGCCACGTGATGCAACAGTTATCCCGACAAGAACAGCCGACTGGGTTAACAGGTTGAATGAGGAGTTAACTAGGGGATAGCGTACAGCCCCATGAGCTGATGTTTATCACACTTCATTACTGCCTTCGATGTGTTTAATGCAGATGGAACAAATTCAATCATCGACTGGCAGAAAGCAAAGGCTAACATTTCTATAGCGCCTTTCACCACCTCACAATCTTCTAAAATCTCCTTCAGTACTGACCCTCCAACACTCCCTCAGTACTGACCCTCTGACACTCACTCAGTACTGACCCTCCGACACTCCCTCAGTACTGACCCTCCGACACTCCCTCAATACTGACCCTCTAACTCTCCCTCAGTACTGACCCTCCGACACTCCCTCAATACTGACCCTCTAACTCTCCCTCAGTACTGACCCTCCGACACTCCCTCAGTACTGACCCTCTAACATTCCCCCCGGTACTGACCCTCCGACATTCCCTCAGTACTGACCCTCTAACGCTCCCTCAATACTGACCCTCTAACTCTTCCTCAGTACTGACCCTCCGACACTCCCTCAGTACTGACCCTCTAACTCTCCCTCAGTACTGACCCTCCGACACTCTCTCAGTACTGACCCTCCAAAACTCCCTCAGCACTGACCCTCTGACACTCCCTCAGTACTGACCCTCTAACTCTCCCTCAGTACCAACCCTCTGACACCCCTCAGTACCGACACCCTGACCCTCCCTCAGTACTAACCCCATGATTCTCCCTCAGGACTGATCCCCTGACCCTCCCTCAGTACTGACCCCGTGAATCTTCCTCAGTACTGATCCCCTGACACTCTCTCAGTACTGACCCTCAGACACTCCCTCAGCATTGACCCTCTGACACTCCCTCAGTACTGATCCGCTCACTCTCCCTCAGTGCTGACTCTCTGACGCTCCCTCAGTACAGACCCTCTGACATTTCCTCATTACTCACATCCTGACACTCCTTCAGTACTGAACCCCTGGTACTCACTCAGTGCTGACCCCCTAAGACTCGCTCAGCACTGGCCCTTGACACCCCTTCAGTACTGAGGCTCTGACACTCCCACAGTACTGACCCCCTGACACTCCCACAGTACTGACCCCCTGACACTCCCTCAGTACTGATCCCCTAGGACTCCCTGAAAACTGACCCTCTGACACTCCTCAGTACTGACCCCCTAGGACTCCCTCAGTACTGACCCTCTGACTCTCACTCAGTGCTGACCCTGTGGCACTCACACAGTATTGACCCTCTGACACTCCTTCGTTACTGACCTCCTGACACTCCCTCAGTACTGGCCCCCTGACACTCCATCATTACTGATCCCCTGACTCTTCCTCATTACTGACCCTCTGGCATTCCCTCATTACTGACCCCCTGACACTCCATCAGTACTGGCCCCCAGACACTCCGTCAGTACTGACCCTCTGACACTCACTCAGTGCTGACCCTACGACACTCCCACAGTATTGACCCTACGACACTCCCTTAGCACTAACCCTCTGACACACTCTCAGTACTGACCCCCTAAGACTCCCTCAGTACTGACCTTTGACTATACCCCATTACTGACCTCCTGACATTCCCTCAGTACTGAACCCCTGACACTTACTCAGTGCTGACCCTGTGACAATTCCATAGTATTGACCCAGACAGTCCCTCATCACTAGCCCTTTGACACTCCCTCAATACTGACCCCCTGGCACTCCCTCAGTAATGGCCCCCTAAGATTCCCTCAAACTGTCCCCTGACAATCCCTCAGTGCTGAACCCTGACCCGCCCTCAGTACCGACTCTCTAACACTGTCTCAGCACTGACCCCCTATAAATCCCTCAGTACTGACCCCCTGACCCTCTTACAGTACTGTGCCGCTTGACACTCTTTCAGTACTGACCCTCTGATAGTACTGTCTCTCTCACCCCCCCTCATTACCACGCCACTCGATACTCCTTCTGTATTGACCATCTGATAATCTCTCAGTACTGACCCTCTGACTCTCTTAAAGTACTGACCCTCTGCCCTCTTGCAGTACTGACCCTCCGACCCTCTTAAAGTACTGACCCTCTGCCCTCTTGCAGTACTGACCCTCTGCCCTCTTGCAGTACTGACCCTCTGACCCTCTTAAAGTACTGACCCTCTGACCCTCTTGCAGTACTGACCCTCTGACCCTCTTAAAGTACTGACTCTCTGACCCTCTTGCAGTACTGACCTTCTGACCCTCTTAAAGTACTGACTCTGTGACCCCCCTCATTACCACACAACTTGACACTCCTTCAGTACTGACCATCTGATACTCTCTCAGTACTGACCTCCTTGACACTCCCTCAGTACTGATCCCCAAGACTCCCTCAATTCTGACCCTCTGACACTCCCTCAATACTGACTCCTGACACTCCCTCAGTAATGACCCCCTAAGACTCCCTCAGTACTGACCCCCTAAGACTCCCTCAGTACTGACCCCCTAGGACTCCCTCAGTACTGACCCCCGACCCACTCTCAGTACCAACCCTCTGACACACTCTCAGTACTGATCCTCTGACACTCCCTCAGTACTGACTCCCTGACACTCACTCATGCTGACCCTGTGACACTCCCACAGTATTGATCCTCTGACACTCCCTCAGTACTGACCCCCAGACACTCCCTCAGTACTGACCCCCTAGGACTCCCTCAGTACTGACCCCTGACCCACCCTCAGTACTGACCCTCTGACCCTCTTTCATTACTGACCCTCTGACCCCCCCTCAGTACTGACCCCCTTGACACTCCTCCAATACTGACCCTCTGACATTCCCATAGTACTGACTCTTGACACACCCTCAGTACTGACCATCAGAAACTCTCTCAGTACTGACCCCCTGACACTCCCTCAGTTCTGACCCTCTGACACTCCCTCAGTACTGATCCCCCAAAACCCTCTCAGTACTGACGCCGTCACACTCCCTCAGCACTGACCCCATGCGACTCCCTCAGTACTGACCCTCTGACAATCCCTCAGTACTGACCCTTTGACACTCCCACAGTTCTGACCCCCTAATACTGCCTCAGTACTGGCCCCCGACACTCCCTCAGTACTGACCTCTTGACACGCCCTCAGTACTGATCATCAGAAACTCTTTCAGTACCGACACCCTTGATGCTCCCTCAGTTCTGACCTTCTGACCCTCCCTCAGTACTGAGCCCCTAAGGCTCCCTCAGTACTGACCCTGTGACTCTCCCTCAGTACCAATCCCCTAGACTCTCCCACAGTACTGACCTCCTGACATGCCTTCAGTACTGACCCCCTTGACGCTCCCTCAGTACTGAGCCCCGACACTCCCTCGGTAATGACTTTCTGACACTCCCTCAGTGTCCGTAGAACCATAGAGCATAGAAAAGGTACTGTACAGAAAGAGATCATTCAGCCCATTGTGTCAAAGAAACTAGCCACTCATTTTAATCCCACTTCCCAGCACCTGGTCCGTAGCCTTGCAGGTTACAGCACTACAGATGCAGATCCAGGTACCTTTTAAATGAGTTGAGCATTTCAGCCTTAACCACCAACTTGGGCAGTGAATTCCAAATGCCCACACCCTCTGGGTGGAAAAGTTTTTCCTCATGTCCCCTCTAATCCTTCCACCAATTACCTTAAAACTGTGCCCCTTGGTAATTGACCCCTCAGCTAGGCTGTGAGGAGACATTGGATTGGCTAGGATTGTTTCCCTTAGAATACAGGAGTCTAATGGGCGACCTAATTGAGGTGTACAAAATTATGAGAGGCCTAGATAGGGTAGAGAACTGTCACTTAGCTAGGCACGGATTGATCAGGGATAGTCAGCATGGTTTTGTTCGAGGAAGATTGTGTCTTATTAACTTAATAGAATTTTTTGAGGAAATAACATTGAGGATTGGTAAGGATAGTGCAATGGAGGTTGTGTACATGGATTTCATTAAGGCATTTGTCCTGCCAGATTCAAGGACCCATGGGCATGCACTCCAAGGTCTCTCACTTCCTCAACCCCTCTCAACAAATTCCCATTTATTGAGTATTCCCTTCCTTTGTTTGCCCTCCCAAATACATCACCTCACACTTTTCCAGGTTGAATTCCAATTGCCACTTCTCCACCCAATCAACAACACTATTGATATCATTCTGGCGTTGGCAGCTATCCCCTTCCCCATCAACTACATGGCCAATTTTTGTGTCATCTGCAAATTCCCAATCATGCCTCCCACATTTAATCCAAATCATTAATATATACAACAAACAGCAAGGGCTCCAACACTGAGCCCTGTGTAACACCATTGGAAACTATTTTCCATTGGCAAAGTCATTGATTGATTGATTGATTGAGTGTTGACTCTTTGTTTCCTGTCGCTGAGCCAATTTTGGATCCAACTCGCCACCTTCCCTGTGTCCCATGGGATCTCACTTTCCTGACCAGACTGTCATGTGAGACCTTGTCAAATGCCTCACTAAAATCCATGTAGACAACATCCACTCCACTACCCTCATCAATCCTCCTTGTTAGCTCCTCAAAAAATTCTATTAAATTAGTATATGATCTTCCCCTAACAAAACCATGCCGAATAACCTTGATCAGTCTGTGCCTTCCTAAATGACACTTTATCCTGTCTCTCAGAATTGTTTCCAATAATTTGCCCACAATCAAAGTCAGACTGACCAGCCTGTCATTTTCTGGCTCATCCCTTCGCACCCTTTTTAAATGATGGTATAATGTTCGCAGACCTCCAATCCTCTGGGACCTCGCCTGTATCTAGTGAGGATTGGAAAATGACCCTCAGAACATCCACCAATTCTTCCCCAGCTTCCTTCAATAGCCTGTGATTCAATCCATCCGGCCCTGGTGAATTATTCACCTTCAAAGCTGCCAGTCCCTCCAGTACACCCTCTCTCACTATGCTTATTGTATCTAATATTTCACACACGTCCCCTTTAACTAGAATGTCTGAATCATCCCTCTTCTTAGTGAAGACAGCAACAAAGTACTCATTGAGAACCCTTCCCACATCATCTGCATCAAACGACAAGTTACCATGTGCATCTCTGATAACCCCTACCTACTTTTTCCTTGGTTACTCAGTTGCTCTTAATGCACTGGTAAAACAACCCCTCAGTACTGACCCTCTGAATCTCCCTCAGTACTGATCCCCTGACACTCCCTCAGTACTGAGCATCCGACACTCCCAAAGTACTGACCCTTGACACACCCACAGTCCTGACCCCATGACACTCTCTCAATCCTGATCCCTGACACTCCCTCAGAATTGATCCCCTGACACTCCCTCAGTATTGATTCCCGACACTGCCTCAGCACTAACCCTCTGATAGTCCCTTAGTACTGACGCTCTGACACTCCCTTAGTACTGATGCTCTATCAGTACTGACCATCCGATGACACTCCCTCAGTACTGACCATCTGATGACACTCCCTCAGTACTGACTGCCTGACACTCCCTCAGTACTGACCATCTGATGACACTCCCTCAGTACTGACCATCTGATGACACTCCCTCAGTACTGACCATCCGATGACGCTCCCTCAGCATTGACCACCTGATGACACTCCCTCAGTACTGACCCTGACACTCTTGCATTCCCTCAGTCCTGACTGCGGATACTCCCTCAGTCTTTGTCCTGACCCTCTGACCCTCTGTCAGTATTACATTGGGAGTGTTGACCTGCATCATGTGCTCCAGTTCCCTGAAGTAGGGATTAAATCCACGAGCCTTTGGGTCAGATGAGAGAGTGTTCCCCGCTGGTCAGTAACAGTTAACAGTTCTCTGCTGGACACCAACATCAGTGCAGAGAGCTGGGATGTCTGATCCTCCATGGGGAAAGCTGCATGGAGCCACACCTAACAGCTCAATCGGTGAAATAGCCTCTGCCTCCCGGGGACCTCCTGTTATTGTCAGAGTGGCTTGTGACATTCACCAGCCCTCAAACCTTCGAATACACCAACCCAAATAAAAGCAGAAATTTGTGCGTCCCCTCGCGCTGAACTCCAGACTCTCAAACACCCCCCTGTTACATTTCAGCCCGTTCCCTTGCCGGTGAAAGGAGGCTCCCATTGATCTCCTGCCTGGTGTTTGGGATCGACACGAGGTGAAACAGTTCCCCGCAGACTGAGATTCCAGATGTTTGATTTTGCAGCATTTGAAAGTTTAATTGGGGAAACTGTTTAAAAAGGAAGAGGAGGCAGAAACTCTTATGTCGGGTGGTTGTGGAATAGTATATGGGCCTAGATACTAGAAGAAAGGGATCATCATAGAACCATAGAAAAATTACGGCACAGAAAGAGGCCATTCAGCCCATCGTGTCTGCGCCAGCCAAAAACAGAAAAAGAAACTAGCTGCTCATTTTAATCCCACTTTCCAGCACCTGGTCTGTAGCCTTGCAGGTTACAGCACTTCAGATGCAGATCCAGGTACCTTTTAACTGAGTTGAGCATTTCAGCCTCAACCACCAACTTAGGCAGTGAATTCCAGATACCCACCATCCTCTGGGTGAAAAGTTTTTTCTTCTTGTCCCTGCAAATCCTCCTGCCAATCACCTTAAATCTATTCCCCCTGGAAATTGACCCCTCGGCTAGGGAAAACAGCTATTTCCTGTCTACCCTATCTAGGCCCCTCATAATTTTGCACACCACAATTAGGTCATCCCTCAGCCTCCTTTGTTCTATGGAAAAGAACCCCAGCCTATCCAATCTTTCCTCGCAGCTGCAATTTTCAAGCCCTGCCAACACTCTTGTAAATCTCCTCTGTACTCTCTCTAGAGCAGTTATGTCCTTCCTGTAATCACAGCTTCCAACCATTGGAAAGAGCTTTCCTCCTATAGAAAAGGAGGAATTTTGAGACGTCCCCCGGGATGAATTTTTGTGATGCGCTGAGTAGGAATTTTGTGATGCTCCCTCGGTAGGAATATTGTGACGCCACCTGAATAGGAATTAAGTGTGAATGTAGTGCCTTGATATTTGTTATATGAGTTGGTTTATAATTTGAGAGTCAGAAGCTTTATTTATCCTTTAGTGACCAGCAGTTGTGGCTCAGTGGGTTCCCCCTAGCTCTCACTCTCACCTTTGAGTCAGAGGGGTGTGGGCTCAATTCTCACCCCAGCCACTTGAACACATAACCCAGGCTGACACTCCAGTGCAGTACTGAGGGAGTGCTGCACTGGTAGAGATGCCGTCTTTTGAATTAGACGTTAAACCAGGCCCCCAACCTCAGCTGGACGGAAATGTTCCCATGCCGCTATTTCGAAGAAGAGAAGTAAAGTTCTCTCCCGTGCCCTGGCCAATCCTTATCCCTCAGCCACCATTACTAAAACATATGATCTGGCCATTGTCATGTTGCTGATCATGGGATCTTGCTGTGCCAAAATTGGCTGCTGTGTTTCTTACATTGGAAAAATGATTCCCCATCTGGAATTGGGTAGGACAGTGGATCAGACACTGTCCTTTCCTCCTCTGGGACTGGATGGGTCAGTGGGTCAGACACTGTCCTTTCCTCCTCTGGGACTGGGTGGGTCAGTGGGTCAGACACTGTCCTTTCCTCCTCTGGGACTGGGTGGGTCAGTGGGTCAGACACTGTCCTTACCTCCTCTGGGACTGGGTGGGTCAGTGGGTCAGACACTGTCCTTACCTCCTCTAGGACTGGGTGTGTCAGTGGGTCAGACACTGTCCTTACCTCCTCTAGGACTGGGTGGGTCAGTGGGTCAGACACTGTCCTTTCCCCCTCTGGGACTGGTTGGGACAGTGGGTCAGACACTGTCCTTTCCTCCTCTGGGACTGGATGGGTCAGTGGGTCAGACACTGTCCTTTCCTTCTCTGGGACTGGGTGGGACAGTGGGTCAGACACTGTCCTTACCTCCTCTAGGACTGGGTGGGTCAGTGGGTCAGACACTGTCCTTTCCCCCTCTGGGACTGGTTGGGACAGTGGGTCAGACACTGTCCTTTCTCCCTTTTTGACCAAGTTTTACTCCAGAGTCTCTAGCCCATGTGCAGTACCGAGAGAGTGCTGCACAGCCAGTGGTGCAGTTTTTGAGGAGGAGACATTAAACCCAGGGCCTATTTATCTGCACTCTCAGGTGAATGTGAAAGAGTCCCTCCCCTGCTCACTATTTTGAAGAAGTTCAGTGGAGTTCTCCCTGGTGTCCTCCAGCCAGCAGGTAATCTGGCCATTATCGAGTTGCTGTTTGTGGGTGCCTGCTGTGCATCAATTGGCTGCTGCATTTCCTGCACAACAGTGATTACACATCAAGAAAAATAACTCAACGTTGAAATTTTTTGGGGTTACTGAGGTTGTGAAAGGTGCTATCAAAATGCAAGCTGTTGCTTTGCTTGCTAAGCGCTGTCGCCTCACATTCTCACAGCACAGGCTGTCCTGGGTGTGAGAGACCTGGGTATAAATAGAGTTGACGAGAGATGAAAAGTGAAGCACAATCACTGCAGTGCTCCTGACTAACAGCTGCTTTTGCCCTTTGAAGGAGGAGCAACCGTTGTCCAGGCTGTGAGACCACACTAGGCTGCAACATTGCCCTAGCCCGAGGGTTCAAGGGTCGTCCTGTCCCCAGAAAGTTCTTTTGCGGGCATGGATGGGGACTGCAACTTCCAATATTCCACCATGCTGCTCCACGGATTCCCGGAAGAAGAAATCCGGGAAACTGTGCTGGAGGATGGCGATGCTTCATATCAAACCGGCCTTGGTCTGGAGATGAACATGGAGGAGGTGAGTTATATCTGAATATCTCCTTTGAGAACTGGATTGTGAATCTTGGGATGACAGGAGCGAAGGACACTGGAGACTGAGCCACATCTTAAAGCACAGAGGGAGGCCATTCAGCCCATCATGTCCAACCGGCTCTCTGAAAGGACTTTCCAATCACTTCCGCTCACTGTCCATCTCATTCTCTCCATCCTCTCTCTCCATCTTCACTCTCTCCATCCTCTCTCTCTCCATCCTCACACTCTCCACCCTCAATCTCTCTATCCTCATTCTCTGCATCCTCACACTCCATCCTCACTCTCCATCCTCACTCTCTTCATCCTTATTCTCTCCACCCTCACTCTCTCCACCGTCACTCTCCGCTCACTCTCTCCATCCTCATTCTCCATCCACACTCTCTCTATCCTCACTCTCCATCCTCATTCTCTCCATTCTCATTCTCCATCTTCACTCTCTCCATTCTCATTCTCTTCGTCCTCACTCTCTCCATCCTCACACTCCCTCTCCCCACTTTCTCCATCCTCACACTTTCTCTCCTCTCTCTCTATATCCACACCCTCACAACCCTCATTCTCTCTACCTTCCCTCTTTCAATCCTAACTCTCCTCAATCTCCGCTCACTCTCCACTCACTCTCTCCATCCTCACTCTCTCCATCCTCACTCTCTCCATTCTCACTCTCCATCCTCAGTCTTTCCATCCTCACTCATCATCCTCATTCTCTCCACCTTCCCTCTCTCCATACTCACTCTCTCTTTCCTCACTCTCTCCATCCTTATTCTCTCCACCCTCACTCTCTCTACCCTCACTCTCTCCATCCTCACTCTCCAACCTCACTCTCCATCCTCACTCTCCATCCTCTCTCTCCATCCTCATTCCCTCCATCCTCACTCTTTCCATCCTTATTCCCTCCACCCTCCCTCTCTCCAGCCTCACTCAAAGTTCACTCTATCCATCCTCACTCTCTCCATTCTCTCCATCGTCACTCTCTCTATCCTCACTCGCTCCATCCTTATTCTCTCCACCCTCACTCTCTCCACGCTCACTCTTCGCTCGCTCTCTCCATCCTCACTCTCCATCCTCATGCTCGTCACTCTCCACTCACTATCTCCATCCTCACTCTCTCCATTCTCACTCTCCTCTATCTCCGCTCACTCTCTCCATCCTCACTCTCTCCATTCTCACTCTCCTCACTCTCCGCTCACTCTCTCCATCTTCACGATCCTCACTCTCTGCTCACTCTCTCCATCCTCACTCTCCACCCTATCTCTATCTTCACTCTCCACTCTTACTATCTCTAACCTCACTCTTTTCACTCTCCACTCACCCTCTCCACCCTCACTCTCTCCATCCACAATCTCTCCGTCCTCACACTCTCTCTCCTCTATCTCTGTATCCTTACCCCTCCACCCTCACTCTCTCTATCCTCACTTTCTCCACCCTCACTCTCTCTATCCTCACATTCTCTATCCTCATTCTCTCTATACCCACGGTCTCCATCCTGACTCTCCATTCTCGCTCTCTCCTTCCATACTCTCCACCCTCACTCTATCCATCCTCACTCTCCGCTCACTCTCTCCATCCTCACGCTCTCCATTCTCACTCTCCTCGCTCTCCACTCATTCTCTCCATCCTCACTCTCTCCACGCTCACTCTCTCCATCCTCACGATCCTCACTCTCTGCTCACTCTCTACATCCTCACTCTCTACCTTCACTCTCTTTATCCTCACTCTCCACCCTTACTATCTCTATCTTCACTCTCCACTCTCACTATCTATAACCTCACTCTTTCCATTCTCCACCCTCTCTCTGCTCACTCTCCGCTCACCCTCTCCACCCTCACTCTCTCCATCCTCACTCTCTCCATCCACATTCTCTCCGTCCTCACACTCTCTCTCCTCTCTCTCTGTATCCTTACCCCTCCACCCTCACTCTCTCTATCCTCTCATTCTCTATCCTCATTCTCTCTATACCCACGGTCTCCATCCTGACTCTCCATTCTCGCTCTCCTTCCATACTCTCCACCCTCACTCTTTTCATCCTCACTCTCCATCCTCACTATCTCTATCCTCATTCCCTCCAACTACACTCTCGTTACCCTCACATTACACCCTCACTCGCAGTCCACCCTTACTCTCTCCATCCCCACTCTCTCCATCCTCACAATCTCCATCCTCACTCTCTCCATCCTTATTCCCTCCGTTCTTACTCTCTCCAGCTTCACTCTCTCCATCCTCCCTCTCTCCATCCTCACACTCTCCACCCTCATTCTCTCTATCCTCATTCTCTCCATCCTCACTTTCTCCATCCTCAGTCTCTCCATCCTCAGTCTCTCCATTCTCAAACACTCTCCCCTCACTCTCTCCATCATCATACTCTTCTCCTCTCTCTCTATATCACACTCTCCATCCTCACTCTCTCCATCCTCATTCTCTCCATCCTCATTCTCTCCATCCTCACTCTCTGCTCACTCTCTCCATCCTCACTCTCCATCCTCACTCTCTCCATCCTCACTCCCTCCATCATTGCTCTCCTCACTCTCTGCTCAATCTCTCCATTCTCACTCTCCATCCTCACTCTCTCCATCCTCACACTCCATCCTCACTCTCCATCCTCACTCTCGCCATCCTCACTCTCTCCATCCTCACTCTCCATCCTCATTCTCTCCATCCTTATTCTCTCCACCTTCCCTCTCTCCATCCTAACTCTCCTCACTCTCTGCTCACTCTCTCCAACCTCACTCTCCGTCCTCACTCTCTCCATCCTCACTCCCTCCATCATTGCTCTCCCCACTCTCCATCCTCATTCTCACTATCCTCACTCTCTCCATCCTCACTCTCCACTCTCGTTCTCTCCATCTTCCCTCTCTCCATCTTCACTCTCTCCATCCTTATTCTTTCCACCCTCACTCTCTGCTCCCTCACTCTCTCCACCTTCACTCTATCCATCCTCACTCTCCGCTCACTCTCTCCATCCTCACTCTCACCGTTTTCACTCTCTCCATCATCACACTCTCTCCATCCTCACTATCTCCACCCACACTCACCACCCTCACTCTCTCTATCCTCATTCCCTCCACCTTCCCTCTCTCCATCCTAACTCTCCTCACTCTCTGCTCATTCTCTCCATCGTCTCTCTCTCCATTCTCACTCGCCTCACTCTCCGCTCGTTCTCTCCATCCTCACTCTCCTCCATCTCCGCTCACTCTCTCCATCCTCACTCTCCATCCTTACTCTCTCCATCCTCACACTCAATCCTCACTCTCCATCCTCAATCTCTCCATTCTCACTCTCCATTCTCGTTCTCTCCACCTTCCCTCTCTCCACGCTCACTCTATCCATCCTCATTCTCTCCATTCTCACTCTCCTCACTCTCCGCTCACTCTCTCCTTCCTCATTCTCACCATTCTCAATCTCTCCATCCTCATACTCTCTCTCATCACTCTCTCTCCTCTCTCTCTATATCCTCACCCTCACCACCCTCACTCTCTCTGTCCTCATTCTCTCCATCCTCACTCTCTCCATCCTCACTCTCTCCATCCTCACTCTCTCCATCCTCACTATCTCCACCCACACTCTCCATCCTCAATCTACGTCCTCATTCTCTCCACCTTCCTTCTCTCCATCCTAACTCTCCGATCATTCTCTCTATCCTCTCTCTCTCCATTCTCACTCACCTCACTCTCCGCTCGCTCTCTTCATCCTCACTCTCTTCATCCTCACTCTCTGCATCCTCACTGTCTCCATTCTCACCCTCCTCACTCATCGCTTGCTCTCTCCATCCTCACTCTCCTCACTCTCCGCTCACTCTCTCCATCCTCACTCTCCATTCTCACCCTCCTCACTCTCCGCTTGCTCTCTCCATCCTCACTCTCCTCACTCTCTGCTAACTATCTCCTCCCTCACTCTTTCCATTCTCATTCTCCTCACTCTCCACGCTTTCTCCATTCTCATTCTCTCTATTCTCACTCTCCTCACTCTCGGCTCACTCTCTCCATCCTCACTCTCCACCTCACTCTCTTCATCCTCACTCTCCATCGTCCGTCTCTCCATTCTCAATCTCTTCATCCTCATTCTCTCCATCCTCATTCTCTCCATCCTCACTCTCCTCACTCTCCACTCACTCTCTCCATCCTCACTCTCTCCATTCTCACTCTCCTCACTCTTCGCTCACTCTCTCCATCCTCACTCTTTCCATGATCATTCTCCTCACTCTCCACTCTCTTTCTCCATCCTCACTCTCCACCCTCACTCTCTCCACCCTCATCCACTCGCCACCCTCGCTCTCTCCACCCTCACTCACTCTCAACCCTTGTTCCTTTTCCTTTCAAAATGCTCTTGGCCTTTTTCATGAAGCCTCATTTCCGAGCAGAACCCCTTTCAGAATGTCAGCTTACTTATCTCCCCCTCCTGCTTCCATTTCCTCCCCAGGGCCTGCGACTTGACCTCAGTGCCAAGGCTGCGGTGTGTGCTGGCTGTGGAGAACCCATCTATGACCGTTACGTGTTGTTTGCGGTGGATAGGCCCTGGCACGCCCGCTGCCTGAAGTGTTGTGTGTGTGACCTAGCCTTGGGCTCAGAGCTCACATGTTTCTCTAAAGACGGCGACATTTATTGCAAGGACGATTATTACAGGTAAGGTGCCGGGCCATTTCTCTCTTTCAGAGGGTGGGCGAGACCATCCTATTCTCAACTGTCTTTGCCCTACTGTCTCCCTGGGTCATGCAGCAAATGACCCTGAATCTTAACATTAAACTCAACCCTACCCCAAATCCCCAACCCTAAACCCCAAACACAAATCCCCAAATTCTAGCCTCTAACCCTACCACAAATCCCCAACCCTAAACCCCAAACACAAATCCCCAAATTCTAGCCTCTAACCCTACCACAAATCCCCAACCCTAAACCCCAAAGCTCAAATTCAATAGCCAGAACAGTCAATGCTAAGACCTCACACCAACCCCACCCCCCAACTCGAATCATCAACATTAGCCTTAAAGCCAACCCCAAACTTTAATGTGAAACCCCAACTCCAATCCAAACCTCAACATTAAACTCAGCTCTAACCCCAAATCCCCAACACTAAACCCCAAATGCCAACCACAAAATCTCAAACTCCAGCCTTTAACCCGAATTCCCCAGCATGAAACCCCAACCCTGATTCCTAAACTCTAAACTCAACTCCAACCTTGAACCCTCAAGACTAAACCCTAATACCAATCCCACCCACAATTACGAAACCTCAACCCCAACCCTGAACCCTGACCTTAAACTTAATCCTGACCCCAAATCCCAACACTAAACCCCAAAAGCCAACCGAAAAACCCCAACACTGAACTGTAACACAAGTGCCGAGCCTGAACACCTGACACTGGTGCAATCCCGAACCCCCAAATCTCCAACACAACCCACAATCCCTAAATCTCCAACACAAGTCCCAACATTGAACCCAGAACTAAACTCAACCCCAATCCTTATTCACCCCTCAGCCCTAACTTCAATTCCAGCCCCCTTATCTCTAACCCCAATAATATCTCTTCTACCTCGGTCACACAACAGGTAGCCAAACTCTAACTGCCCAAACCATAATCTAATGGAGGCAAGCTAACCCGAACCCTCAAATACCCTCACATCAAAGACAAACCCTAACTGTGATCCTAATCCTGAACCTAAACTAAACCAGTTTTACCCTCAGGAATCTAGAACTTGCCTGGTACCCCAACTTCAAAAACTAAAGCCACCTGCAACACTCCAGCAACCAGAACTCACACTGAACAAACATCCCTCATACAAGGAGTCGGCAATTGGGTGGAACCCAGAACCAACCCCGTTAACATAATCCCAGCTTGGGAGAAGACAAATTACCTGAAGGGAGATATTAGTAAGAGAAACAGGAAATAGAAAGCTTGAACCAAACACTAGTGGCAAGCCCCCGTCAAACAAGAGCTCGCAAAATAAGAAGTTCAACATAAGGAGGACGTTCCCCCTCCTGTCCACAACCCCTAAACCCTAACCCATTCCCTAATCCCATTCACTCAATGACCAAGACACCAAGTGTTGGGCAGGATTCAGGAGTGTGGGGGAATGGGTGTGGTTTTAATTTGATTTGTTAAGACCTGCTGTAACAGCCAACAACAGCAATGGCAGATGCATTTATTTAACTCCGTAAAGCCACTTCATGAAATGATATAAGAGAGAAATTACCACCCAGCCATGTAAGGAGATATTGAGGAAGGTGACTCTATTTTTATATTATTCGTAAAGAGCTAAGAATTAATGGACCTCAAGATCCTGAAGGGTCTTGATAGGGTAGATGTGGAGAGGATGTTTCCTCTTGTGGGAGAATCTAGAACCAGGGGTTTTTGTTTATAAATAAAGGGTCGCCTATTTAAGAGATGAGGAGAAATATTTTCTCTCGGAGGTTGGTGAGCCTTTGGAACTCTCTTCCTCAAACGGCAGTGGAAGCAGAGTCTTATTCACCCTATAAGGCAAAGGCAGGTAGATTCTTGACAAACAAGGGGGTAGGTGGGAATGTGGAGTTGAGGTTACATTCAGACCAGCCATGACCTTATTGAACAGAGGAGCAGGCTCGAGGAGCTGAGTGGCCTACTCCTGCTCCTAATTCGTACCTTCATATGTTATGTGAATATATATCCTGGGGTACCACATTTTATTACTGCACTGCGGTCATGTGCCGAGTAACAATGTATCAGTCTATCAGTCTACCAGCTATGCGGAGAATGGCAAGAAATCCACTTGATGAAGCTCCAGCATTCTGAGTTTTCAGGGTCACTTTTAGGGGAGGCAATGGCATAGTGGTATTGTTGCTGGACTAATAATCCAGAGACCCAGGTTAATGATCTGGGGACCAGGGTTCAAATCCCACCATGGCAGATGGTTTGAATTTGAATTCAATCTCTAATGATGACTATGAAACCAAAATCCATCAGATTCATGAATGCCCTTTAGGGAAGGAAATTTGCTCTCCTTACCTGCTCTGGCCTACATGTAACTGCAGACCCACAGCAATGTGGTTGACTCCTAAATGCCCTCTGAACAAGGACAATTTGGGATGGGCATTAGATGTTGGCCTAGCCAGTGATGCCCCCATCCCATGAATGAATTTAAAAATAAGTTTGAAGTGTGTTTATTTCTAACTTACAAGAGTTGGGATTCAATGGAGGTCTAAAAGGAAGAGAAAATAGAAGTAGAGGCAGAGAGGGTTAGCAGAGGATACTCAGAGCTTAGGGTTTAGATGGTTGAAGGCACAGTTGCCAATGCTGGAGTGATGGGATTAACAAGGACAGGAGATACACCAAAGACTTGAGTTAGAGAGAGAGAGAGTCTGGGGGTTGTAGAGCTGGTGCAGGTTACTGGGATAGAGTGGGACAAAGTCATGAAGTCGGTTTAAACTCGAGGATGAGAATCAAGAGTTCGGAAGCCAATGTTGATCAGCGAGCACTGAATATTTGGAGATGGGGGGGGTTTGCTTGGCCATCCCTAGTTGTCCTGGTGACTTTCAGGGTCACTTTTACTGGCACCAGCTCTTTATTAGTTAGTACTAAACCTCTTCAACCTCTCTGTCCGCTCCTTTGAGATGATCCTTAAAACCTACCCCTTTGACCAGGCTTTTGGTCACCCTGCCCTTGTGCCTCCTTATGTGACTCGGTGTCAAAGTCTGTTTGATAATCTCTCCTCGGAAGCACTTTGGAACATGTTACTATGTCAACAGGTGCTTTTTCAATGCAAGTTCTGGTTCTTATTGCATGTATTACATATATTTTCCACATGTCCACTTGCTGCCCATGACTTTCCATCATTCATATCAGACCTTTTATGACCAAAAGTGTTTTTCAGCCCATGAAGTCCTCTTGTAGTCAAGGAAATGGAGCAGCTAATTTATGCACAGCAAGTTTCCTCTAACAGCAATGAGATAACAACCAATCAGTTTTTCTTGTGGTGGTGATTGAGGGATAAATATTGGCCAGGGCGAAACTTTCTGCTCCTCTTCCAAACAGTGGCTGTAGAGTCTTTTATGTCCACCTGAGATGGCTGAGGGGGTCTTTGTTTAATGTCACATCTGAAAGGAGGCACATCTGGCTGTTTGTTATAGTTCCTCAGTACCGCACTGGGAGCACCAGCCTAGAATTTGTGATTGTGTTTCTGAAGTGGAATTTGTAGCCACAACTTCCTGCCTCAGGGGCGAGACAGCTACCCACTGAACCATGATCCACACTGCCCCTTTGCACTCTTTTCCCTTTAACCAGGAGGTTTTGTGTGAAGCAGTGTTCCCGCTGCCACCTGGGGATCCCGGCCTCGGAGATGGTGATGCGGGCCAAGGAGGAGGTCTACCACGTCAGCTGCTTCACGTGTGCCATCTGTGGTGAGGCCCTGATGACGGGCGACCTCTTTGGCACGCGGCAAGGCCTGGTGTACTGCCAGGCCCACTTTGAGCTGCTGTGCCGGGAGGAGGACGAGGCCAGGCTGACGGATGGCCTGACAGAGCTGGCCCTCAGGGTCGATGAGGGAGTCGCAGTGGGTCATGGGGACAGTGACTGGGTCACCCGGAGGGGCAGTGCCCGCAAGCGGAGAGGCACCAAACTCCACGTCGAGGGAGACGACTTTAATCAAGGTGCGTTTTACTGTCGTTCCTTATAATCTTGCTCTTGGAGTCAATCTTTGTGATTGACTCTTTTAAAAGAAACAAGGGAAGAAACAGGAGAGGCATCCCTACGTATATTTGTTAGAAAAAGGTGTGGTGGCAGAGGACTGGCAGATAGTTAATGTAATTCCTATATTTAAGAAAGGGGACAGAACATGTTTAGGACATTATAGACCAATCAGCTTAACATCAATGGCATGAAAAATAATGGAGGCTTTACTAAAAGTGAGAAAAATAATGATGAATAGTCAGCATGGATTTCAAAAGGGATCATCTCTTGCTTGAACAGTTGTATTGAATTTTTTGAGGAGGTTACGGACAGAGTAGACAATGGGAATGTAATAGATGTAATCTATCTAGATTTTCAGAAGACTGTTGATAAGCCCCATAATAGGCTGTTAAGATCAGAGAACAAAGAGTTGGGGACAAGAGGCAGAATGAATGGCCAGTTGGCTTCAACACAGAAAGCAGAGAATGGGAGTAAAGGGGAGTTATCCAGAATGGCAGAAGAAGGATCAGAGCAGGAGCAACTGTTGGTCACAATTTATATTAAAGGTTTGGACTTTGGAATGAGAAACAAATTTGCGGAGGACACCAAATTGGTAGAAAATTGGGAGGGTGGGGACAGGGGATGGTGAACACTGAGGAGAATTGCAACAAATTACAAGAGAACATTAATAAATGTGTTGCATGGGTAAATAACCAGCAAATGAAGTTGAACACAGAAAAATGTGAGGCAGTACGTTGTGCAGGAAGAATAGGGCACCTTGGAAGGTGCAAGTCTTGGTGGAGTAGAGAAACAAAAAGATCCTGGAGTAAAATAATAATCACCAAAAGCTACATCACAGGTCAGCAAGATTGTTAAAAAGCAAACCAAGCACTAGGTTTTATTTCTAAAGGAATAGAATTGTGAAGTTACACTAAAGCTGTATCAAACCTTGGTTAGACCACACTGAGTAGTGCATACAGTATTTTTATAAAACAGATTATAGGAAGAATATAGAGGCACTGGAGACGGTGCAGAGCAGATTTACAAGGATGATTAGCTGAAATACCTGGACACATACATCAGGAAAGGGGTGATAGGCTGGGTCTCTTTTCTCTTGGGAAAAGACGGCCAAGGTGGGGACTAATTGAGATCTTGAAAGTGATGCAAGTTTTTAACATACACCACCCGCGGCCTCCTCCCCTCTCCCTCACGCCGATTCCTCTTGTGGGGAAGAGAATAATGAGCGGCCATCAATATAAGATCGTCACCAAGAAATCTAATAGGGAATTCAGAAGGATGTTCTTTACCAAGAGAGCGGTGAGAATATGGAACTCGCTACCACAGGGAGTGAACAGTATTTAAAGGGAAGCTAGACAAGCAGATGAGGGAGAAGGGAATAGATGGTTACAATGAAAGATTTAGATCAGAAAAGATAGGAGGAGATGTGAGTGGAACATCAACGCCAGCATCAACTGGTTGGGTTGAATGGCCTACTTCTGTACTGTATGTCCTGTGTTCTTTTGCAGTGGGAAATGTGTCCCTCCTTACCCAGTCTGGTCCATGTGTGACTCTAGCCTCAGTAATGCGCTTTACAGAGAGAAATCTGCCCTCTTTACCCAGTCTGGTCTATGTGTGACTCCAGTCTCAGTAATGCCCTTTACAGAGGGAAATCTGCCCTCCTTACCCAGTCTGGTCTATGTGTGACTCTAGCCTCAGTAATGCCCTTTACAGAGGGAAATGTGTCCCTCCTTACCCAGTCTGGTTTATACGTGACTCCAGTCTCAGGAATGCCCTTTACAGAGGGAAGCCTACCCCTGCTTACCCAGCTTGGACTATATATGTGACTTTTGACCCATATCCCATAGTGGTTGACTCCTTCGCCCTCTGACATTGTCCAGGAAGCCATGGGATTGTGTCAAATCTCCATACAGGATCAAGAAGACTCACCAGCATGCTCTGGGTAACTGAGGATGGGCAACATGTGTTGGCCTTACCAGTGATGCCCGCCTGATATTGGGTGGCTGCAAGATGGATGGTCCACATGGTACTGCACCTTCTCCTGCACCACCCCACCTCCATCTCCTGAACACCTTCCTCCCATACCCTATTGCTTCATACCCCTGTATCACCCTTTGGAAAAGATATGTTAACATTGGGAGGAGAGTGCAGATTCAGCAGCAGCTTACCAGGGCCCCAAAGGTTACATAATGAGGAGAGATTACATAAACTAGGCTTGTATTTTTTTTTTATTCATTCATAGGATGTGGGCTTCGCTGGCTGGGCCAGCATTTATTGCCCATCCCTAACTGCCCTTGAGAAGGTGGTGGTGAGCTGCCTTCCTGAACCACTGCGGTCCCTGTGATGTAGGTACATCCACAGTTCTGTTAGAGAGGGAGTTCCAGGATTTTGACCCAGTGACAGTGAAGGAACGGTGATATATTTCCAAGTCGAGATGGTAATTGGCTTGGAGGGGAACTTCCAGGTGGTGGTGTTCCCATCTATTTGCTGCCCTTGTCTTTCTAGATGGTAGAGGTCATGAGTTTGGAAGGTGCTGCCTAAGGAGCCTTGGTGAGTTGCGGCAGTGTGTCTTATAGATGGTACACATGGCTGCCACTGTGTGTTGGTGGTGGAGGGAGTGAATGTAGATGGGGTGCCAATCAAGCTTTGTCTTGGATGGTGTCAAGCTTCTTGAGTGTTGTTGGAGCAGCATTCATCCAGGCAAGTGGAGAACATAGAAGGAGTTTTTAGCCTGGAGTATATAAGGTTAAGGGGGGAATTTGATTGTGTTATTTTACTGATGGGATAAAAAAAAATCTTTTTGTTGGTGTCAGAGTCTAGGACATGGGGACATAACCTAAAAATCAGGCAGGCCATCTGAGAGAAGTTAGGAAACACTTCTTCACACAAAGAGTGGTGGAAGTGTGAAACTGTCCCATAAACAGCAATGGGTACGAGCAAAATGAATAATTTTAAATCTGAGATTGATAGCTTTTTCTGGATAAGGATATAGAGGAGGTGGAGCCAAATTGGGTGGGTAGAGTTAAGATTCAGACCCACCATGCTTTCATTGAATGGTGGTAGAATTTGGAGGGGCTGAATGGCTTCCTCCTGTTCCTTCTCGTGTGGGTTTTGTGATTCCGTGTGAAGTGTTGTTTCCGTGTTCTGGTTTCAGTCTGTCCCGAGGGGGAACAGCCTCTGGAGGAGCCCCGCTACTGTGCCCAACAGAAGGCAAAACGAATCCGTACCTGCTTCAAGCACCACCAACTCCGCACCATGGAGTCTTACTTTGCAGTCAAACACAACCCAGATGGGAAGGACTGGGAGCAGCTCTCCAAGAAGACCGGCCTTCCCAAGCGAGTCCTCCAGGTGAGAACAGCTCACAAGCTCCAGTCACCCACCCCCAGGTACTCGTTAAAACAAGACAGAAAGTTAGCTTAACAATACAGCAAATGATCATCAGGTAAATGGCAGGTTGGCCTTTATTGCAAGGGGTTCGAAAATTAAAGAAGTCTTATCCAGTTGTACAAAGTTTTGGTGAGAACGCATCTGGAATATTGTGTGTAGATTTGGTCTCCACATTTAAGAAGGGATATGCTCACATTGGAGGCTGTACAGCAAAGGTTCACTAGATTGGTCCCTGGGATCCACACTGGTTGGTGAAGATAAAACTAAGGCACAGCAGCTTTCTATGTTGGAGAGCTTTTATTGACTTAATTCACAGTAGACATTATTCCAACACAGCCCCCTGCCCTGTGTCCCAGCTATCCCCATTTATAGGTGCACAGGTAACCCATCACCTGTTTAACAATGTAATTGCCATTAAACCTCAACAATATACTGATAAGATCTCCTATGATGAGAGGCTGAATAAATTGGGGCTTATATTCACTGGGGTTTAGAAAAATGAGAGGAGATCTCACTGAAACATAGAAAATTCTGAAGAGGCTCAAGGGTGGACACTGAGAGATTGTTTCCGCTGTTCGGGGAATCTAAAACATGGGGACAAAGCCTCAGGATAAAGGGCTGAGCATTTAGGATTGAGATGAGGAGAAATTTCTTCACTCAAAAGGTTGTGAATATTTGGTATTCTCTACCCCAGAGGGTTGTGGATGCTCCATCGTTGAATACATTTAAGACTGGGTCAGATGGATTTTTGGCCTCTCAGGAAATTAAGAGTTATGGGGACCAGTAGGGAAAGTGGGGTTGAGGTTTACAATCAAGCTTGATCTTTTTGAATGGTGGAGCAGGCTCAATGGGCTGAATGGTCTACTCCTGCTCCAATGTCTTATGTTCTTTTACAACATGGTAGGGCCCTGAGTTCAAATCCTAACCCCAGCAAAGGCTAAATGTAATAACCAAGAGGATTTGATCAGGAAACTGTTTCCACACCTGCAGGGACGGGGTGAAGGTGTGGGGATGTGAGGGGGTGGGGGGGGGGGTTGCAGGGTGGGGGTGTGTGGGTGTGGGGGGGGGTGGAGTTGCAGGGTAGGGTTTGCGAGGAGGGAGTGTGGGGGGTGTGGGGTTGGGGGGGTGCAGGGTGGGGGTGTGTGGGTGTAGGGATGTGAGGGGCTGGCGGGGTGCAGGGTGGGGGTGTCTGGGTATGGGGGGGGTGGGGATGCAGTGTGGGGTTTGGGAGGTGGGGGTGTGGGGGAGGTGGGGTTTTGGAGGTGGGGGTGGGTGGGTGGGGGTGCAGGGTGGGGGTGGGGGTGTAGGGTGGATGATGGGAGGTGGGGTTGTGGGGTGTGGTAGTGCAGGGTGGGGGTTTTGGAGTTGGGGGCATGGGGGTGCAGGGTGCGGGTTGGGAGGTGGGGGTGTGGGTGGTGTTGGAGGGTGGGGATGTGGGTTGGGAGGTGGGTGTGTGGGAGCAGTGAGGAGCAGGGTTGGGGTTTTGGAGGTGGGATGTGGGGGGTGTTGAGGGGGTGGGGGTGCAGGGTGGGAGTTTTGGAGGTGGGGATGTGGGGGTGCAGGGTGGGATTTGGGAGGTGGGGTTGTGGGGGGTGATAGTGCATGGTGGGGTTTGGGAGGTGGGGGTGGTGGGGGTGCAGGGTGGGGGTTGGAAGGTGGGTGTGTTGGGGGGTGGTAGTGCAGGGTGGGGGTTGGGAGGTGGGGGTCGGGGTTGTGGGGGTGCAGGGTGGGGGTTGGGATGTGGGGGTGTGGGGGGTGTGGGGTGCAGGGTGGGGGTTGGGAGGTTGGGGGTGTGGGCGTGCAGTGTGGGGGTTTTGGAGGTGGGGGTGTGGGGGGTGCAGGGTTGGGGTGGGGAGGTGGGGGTGTGGGGGGTGGTAGTGCAGGGTAGGGGTTGTGAGGTGGGGGAGTGGGGAGTGTGGGGGGTGGGGGTGTAGGGTGGGGGTTGGGAGGCGGGGGTGTGGGGGGTGTGGGGAGGTGGTGGTGGTGCAGGGTGGGGGTTGGGAGGTGGGGTGTGGGGGTGCAGGGTGGGGTTTTGGAGGTGGGGGTGTGGGAGGTGTGGGGGGGTGTGGAGGTGCAGGGTGGGGGTTGGGAGATGGGGATGTGGCGGGTGGTAGTGCAGGATGGGGGTTGGGAGGTGGGGGAGTGGGGAGTGTGGGGTGTTGGGGGTGCAGGGTGGGGTTTGGGAGGTGGGGTTGCAGGGGTGTGGGGGTGCAGGGTGGGGATTGGGAGGTGGGGTGTAGGGGGTGTAGGAGGGCAGGGTGGGGGTTGGGAGGTGGGGGTGTGGGGAGTGTGGGAGTGCAGGGTGGGGATTGGGAGGTGGGGCTTTGGGGTTGTGGGAGTGCAGGGTGAGGGTTGGGAGGTGGGGGTATGGGGGTTGTGGGGCTGGGCGTGTGCAGGGTGGGGGTGTGTGAGTGTAGGAGTTTGAGTGTTTGGGGGGTGGGGAGGGGTGTGGGGTCGGGGTATGGGAGTTGCGGGTGGGGGTTGCTGGTGGTGGAGGGGCGGGGATGGTTGGGGCAAGCCCAGGACAACTTAAAATTAGAGAAAGGTCATTCATAAAAGAAGTTCAGAAAGGCTTCTTTGCCCGAACGCTCGGGTTGTGGGACTCTCTCCTGCAGACAGCAGTAGACACTTCCTCAATTAATCATTTCAGATCTGAGATCGATGCAAATGGATCGACCAATGCCCTTCAGGCAAACCCAGCCTTGAATATACTCGAGGGTGGGGCAGATCTACAGCACCTTTCATGACCTTGGGACATCTCAAAACGCTTTAGAGCCAATGAAGTACCTTTTGAAGCGTAGTCACTTAGCAAAGGGGGCACCAAATCCACGCACAGCAAGATCCCACAAACATCAAGTGAGACAACGACCAGATGAGGTCTTTATTTTTAGCAATGTTAATCGAGAGACAAATACTGACTGGGATACTGAGGAGGACTCCCCCGATCTTTGAAAGAGTCGCAGGGGGGTCTTTTACATCCAGATGAGAGGGCAACGGGGCCCTTGGTTTAATGATTCATCTGGAAGGTGCTGCACTGGGAGTGTCGGCCTTCACTGATGTGCTCAAGTCCTGGAGTGGGACTTGAACCAGTGACCTTTCTGACTGGGAGGCAAGAGCGCTGCCCAGTGGCAGTGTCAGAATGTAAAGGTGGAAGGACGGTGGGAGAGGCAAGGGAGGAACTGGGGGGGTGGGGTGCGGGGGCGGTGGGATGGTGGGGGAGGGAAGGGGGTGTAAAGTAGATTGTTCCTGCCCAATGGGTAGATGTTTATTTGTCCCCTTTTAACTGTTTGTAGGTTTGGTTTCAGAACGCTCGAGCTAAGCTGCGGAAGAGCCTCCTGCAGGAGGAGAACACAGACAGCGACAATGTGTCGGATCCTCATGAGCTGCCTCACTCCCCGGTGGCCCAGCACACCACGGGACCCCTGGGGCCCCCGAGCCCCCTCTTCTCCACCCCCAGTGGCATGGCACCCTGCCCCCAACCAACCCGGCCTTCGATGGCACCCATCTTCCTGAACTTCGATCCCGCGGAGCCTCCTGACTCCCTCCAGACAATCGACCGTACCAACCTGTGCTAAAGGCGCTCTTTCAAGGACAAATTGCACCAAATAGAGAAAACTCCCGCGGGATCTTGGCACAGCCTGCACCGGGAGGCGGGTCTCGGCAGTGGCTTTTTTGGGAATTATACATTGACGCATTTAGATTGGGAAGCTAGGTAAGCACGTGAGGGAGAAAGGAATGGAAGGATATGGTGATAGGCTGAGATGAAGAGGAGTGGGAGGAGGCTCATGTGGAAGACAAACACCAGCAAAGGCCAGTTGGGCCGAATGGCCTGTTTCTGTGCCGTGCTAAATTCAGCCTAATTCTATGAGTGAAGGGGTCAGGATCCAGAATGCAGAAACTTCCCACCGGTGAATTAATTGCCAACACACAGGGAGCCCCCACCCTCCAATCGCGAAGGGAGGTAAACCCGTCAGGTACACCGAGAAGATTGATGTGCCATTAAACCGGGATTCTCAGCCATGGAGGGTGTGGGATTACAAAGGAATCAGCCTCCTCCCCTGCCGGGCCATTGAGATGTCTGGCTCCCATTCACTTGTCTATTACCTGAACGATTTGCCCTTGGCCCCGCACACTGTTGGGGTCAGTTAGGGATCGTCCCAATGCCCCCCACCCCTGGGTACTGTGCCAGTCACATGCCTACTGCTGGGGGGTCACCAACCCCCCACAATTTCCTTGGAGTCTCCAGGAATGAAAGATTCAACTCCTGGACCGAGCAACTCGAGGAGAGAGAGAGAGAACTCATTGGGGAATCACACAAGGAAATATTTGTTTCATTTCATTTTCTTTCAACGGTTTTGATAAATTAGCTGTAGAACAATCTGAGCTGGAGCAAGGGTGAAACGCTGTTGGAGCGAGCGAGGTAATTGGAGGTAGGAGTTCAAGTCATAAAGGCCTCTGGGAATATGTCCGCCAGAGTTTGGTTCTGCTCAACGCCGATCTCTTCCGGACTGTATTTGGTATCGAGTAGCTGGCAATATCAAACATTTATCATCCCCATAGATCCTTGCTAGAAAGTGACTGGATCTGTAACGGAAATAGTTTGAGATTCTGTGTGTGTGAGAGGGAGAGAAAGAGAGCCATAAGTAAATTGTGTTAAATCAGTGTTATAACATTGAACACGCTAAAGTTAGAGGGAGTTATGGAAACATGTGGCTCTTACTGAGATATCTTATAGACAGAGAGAGAGAGAGTGTGTATTAAAGAGAGCCATAGTAAGATTTACTGGGGTCTTACTGAGAAAGGTTATAGTACCCCTCTTTTAGAAAGAGCTATCACATGATGTATTGAGAGCTTAGTGAGATACATGATAGAAAGAGAGAGTGAGCGCTCCTTAATGAGAAAAACAGTAGTAAGATTTACTGGGGTCTTAGTGAGGTAGGTCATAGGGAGAGAGAGTATCCCTTTATTAGAAAGAGCTGTCGTATGACTTATTGCCATCTTAGTGAGATAGCTTATAGAGATAGAGCTTCTTATGAAAGGGATCTGTAGTAAGGTATGCTGGAATCTTCATGAGATAGCTTAGAGAGAGAGGGAGCTCCTTATTAAAGGGAGCATGTAGTAAGATATACTGTGCTCTTTGTGAGATAGCTTATATATAGAGAATCCCTTTCTTAGGAAGAGCTGTCTTATGGTGTATTGGGGTCATGGTGAGATAGATCGTAAAGTGCCCAAGCTCTTACTAGAGAGAGAGCTGCAGTAACATTTACCAGAGTTTCAGCATAAAACATTATAGAGAGAGAGTGTGCTTATTAGAAGGATCTGTAGAATGATGTATTGTGGTCTTACTGAGATTTGATAATAGAGAGTGAGAAAGGCCCTCTATTAAAAAAAAGCTGTGGTAAAATTTATTGAGCTTTTAGTGAAATAAGTTATAGAGAAATATTGTAAGCTGCATTGACATCTTCATAAGATACCTTATAGGGAAGGAGAGTGCCTCTTGATTAGGGAGAGCTGTAGTATGATGCATTGGAATCTTAGCGAGATACAATATATAGAGAGCCCAATTAGTAGAGAGACCTATAGTACGATGCACTGGGATCTTAGCAAGATACGACACAGGGAGAGGGCCCCTTCATTACAGAGAGCTACAGTACGATGCACTGGGATCATAGCGAGATACATTACAGAGAGAGAGACACTTTAGAATAGCGAGCTATAGTTCAGTGAGATGATACTGGCTTGAGAATTGGACAGTTTCTCCTCATCATGGCCCTAATTTTGGTGAGTGATTATGAGAATGCTCAGTATAAATAGTCAATTATACTGAACTGGGTAGGACAGTAAGACAAATACTGTCCTTTCCCCCTCTGGGACTGGGTGGGACAGTGGGTCAGACACTGTCCTTTCCCCCCTCTGGAACTGGGTGGGACAGTGGATCAGACACTGTCCTTTCCCTTTCTGGGGCTGGGTGGGGCAGTGGGTCAGGCCATACAGACAGCACTCAGGCCATACAAACAGCATTCAGTCACAGAGCCTAATTGCTGTCTGTTACATCGTTATTGAGTTCTGTCTATTCTAGAGTGACTGGGTGCTCTCTATTACAGTCTGATCGGGTACTGCCTCTGACAGTGTGACTGAGTGCTGTCCGTAACACTGTAACAGAGAGCACCCAGTCACTCTGTAACAGACAACACTAAGTTAGACTGTACAGACAGTACTCAGTCATGCTGTAACAGTCATCACCCAGTCACACTGCAACTGATAGTACTCAATTAGGCTGTACGGACAGCATCCAATTACACTGTAATAGACGGCACTCAGTCCAACTGTACAGACAGTACTTAGTCATCCTGTAACAGAAAGCATACATTCACTCTGTAGCAGACTGCACCCTGTCTGACATTAACAGACAGCACTCAGTATGACTGTAACAGACAGCAATACTATCACACTGCACAGTCAGCACTCAGTCATACTGTAACAGATAACACTCAGTCAGACTGTACAGACAGCACTCAGCCACAATGTAACAGGCAGGACTCAACCACAATGTAACAAACAACATCCTGTCACTGTAGAATAGACAGAGCTCAGAAAAGCCATAATAGACAGCACCCAGTCAGACTGTAACAAACATCACTGTCAGATGGTAACAGAAGGCACTCAGTCAGAATGTAACAGACAGCACCCAGTCACACTGAACAGGCAGCAGTTACTCTGAAACAGACGGCACCCAGTCAGACTGTAACAAACATCACTGTCAGACTGTAACAGACAACACCCAGTTACTCAGTAATAGACAGCACGCAGTCATACTGTAACAGACAGAACCCAGTCATGCTGTAAGAGATAGCATTCAGTCACCATAACAGACAGCACTCAGTCACATTGTAACAGACAGCACCCAGACATGCTGTAAAAGACAGAACTCAGTCACACTATAATAGACAGCACTCAGTTGGGCTGTATAGACAGCAGTCGGTCAGACTGTACAGACAGCAATCAGTTCAGCTGTAAAAGACAGCACCCAGTCACACTGTTAACAGATAGCACTCAATCATACTTTAACAGACAGCACTCAAACTATACAGACAGCACTCAGTCACACTGCAACACAGAGCACCCAGTCAGACTGTAACAGACAGCACTCACTCAGGCTGTACAGGTAGCACTCAGTCACATTGTAACGAATAGCACTTAATTCGACTGTAACAGACAGCATGCAATCACAACACAACAGACAGCACCTTGTCTCACTAACAGGCAACACTCAGTCAGACAGTAGAGACAGCACTCAGTCAAATTGTAACAAACTGCACTCTGTAACAGACAGCATTCAGTCACACTGTAACAGACTGAATCCAGTCAGACTGTAAGACAGAGACCAGACAGGTTGTAACAAACAAAACCGGCACTCTATAACAGTCAACACTTAGTCACAATGTAGCAGAGAGAAATCAATCATTTTGTAACAGACAATACCCATTCAGACTATAAGATGGCACCAAGTCACACTGTAACAGGCATCACCCAGTCAGATAGTAACAGACAGCACACTGTCACACTGTAACAGATAACACACAGTCAGACTGTAACAGGCATCACTCAGTCACACTGTAACAGACAGCAGAAAGTCACAGTGTAACAGACAGCACTCAATAACACCATAACACACAACAGTCAATCACACTGTAGCAGACATCACCTAGTCAGACTGTAACAGACAGCATCCAGTCACTCTTCAAGAGACAGCACTTAGCAACAATGTAACAGAAAGTAAGACAGCACCCAGTTACATTGTAACAGACAGCACCTACTCATGCAGTAACTCGGTTGGACTGTAACAGGCAGCACTCAGTCAGACTGTAACAGAGAGTACCTACTTAGACTGTAACAGACAGCACCTAATCACACTGTAACAGACTACACCCACTCACACTAGAACAGGCAACACACACTTGTGCGGTAACAGACACTGAGTCACACTGTAACAGACAACACCCAATCAGCACTCTGTAACAGACAGCACCCAGTCAGGCTGTGATGGACAGCAAAGAGTTACTCTATAACAGACAACACTTAGCCTGACTACAACAGATAGTACTCAGTCATTCTGTAACAGACAGCACCCAATCAGCATTCTGTAATAGACAGCATTCAATGAACTGTACCAGACAGCGCCCAGTCACTCTAACAGACATCACTCTGTCTGACTCTAACAGGCAGCACCCAGTCAGACTGTAACAGACAGCACTCAATCACTCTGCAATACAGCATTCAGTTAGACTGTAACAGACAGCGTTCAGTTACTCTGTAACAGACATCACGCAGTCTGACTCTAACAGACAGCACCCAGTTAGATTGGAACAGACAGCACCAATTAACACTGTTGTATGCAGCACCAGGTCAGATTGCAGCAGGCAGTACTCAGTCACTCTATAACAGACAGCACCCAGTCATACTGTAACAAACAGCACCCAGTCAGACTGTAACAGACAGCACCCAGTCAGCACTCTGCTATAGGCAGCATTCAGTTAGTCTGTAACAGACAGCACTCAGTTACTCTGTAACAGACATCACTCAGTCTGACTCTAACAGACAGCACCCAGTCAGACTGCAACAGGCAGTACTCAGTCACTCTGTAACAGACAACACCCAGTCATACTGTAACAGACAGCACCCAGTCAGACTGTAATAGATAGCAATCAGTCATAATGTAACAAATAACACCAGTCAAATTCTAGCAGACACTATAGCCAGACTATAACAGGTTACATTGGGTCAGAACTAGTCATTGAAGAAGTTTCCTTGCCTCTGCAGTATAGATATCTGTGGCTTATTGAACCAATCACCTCTTAAACCCTCGAAGATTGGCTTATTACTGAAAATTAATTGGCAATTTCAGGATTTATCTAAATGATCTGATTTGTTAGACTCAGCCTGGTGAACACTGGTTCAATAGCACTTCCATGAGTTTAGAGTGTCTGACTGGCGTATATTGAAGACATTTACAGTAATAAAGTCTGCAAAGTACAAAGTGTTTCTCGTGGTCCCTTTGTGAATGAACAAAGCGTAAGATGTAAGAATGTTGCTATATCCTGTGCAATGAGCTGTTAAATGAAATAATAAAGGGGATTTTCTACCTAATGCTCCTGATTCAATCATTCATGTGTAAGATTTGAATGATGCATAAACTAGATTCACTTCCTTTCCTGACATAACTCAAAACAAATTTGTGTACATCATTTTACAAAACAACCATTTCACAATTGCAACACAAAACATCAAGCCTAGTATGTGAATAAATTGACATTGTGTAATGCTGTTAATCAATAACACCAATGTCTTGCATTTATATAGCACCTTTAATGCAATAAAATGTCTCAAGGGGTCTTCCCAGGAGAGATTATCAAACGGAATTAGACACTCAGCATCATAAGGAGATATTGGGGCAGATTGGTCAATGTGGTCACTTTTATGGGTCTCTTAAAGGAGAAGAGGAGAGATAATTCCACAGCTTAGAACCAGTCAGTTAAAGGCACAGCCATCAAACCTGAAGCAATATCAATTCTGTGGGTGCTTAAGAGGCCAGAATTGAAGGAACACAGGGATTCTGGAGGATTTTTTTCCTTTTCCCTTTAATGGGATGTGGGCATTGCTGACAAGGCTAGCATTTGTTGCTCATCCTTAATCACCCTTGACCTGAATAGCTATTAGGCCATTTCAGAGGGTAGTTAAGACAATTCACATGTAGGTAAGGTTTATTTCACTAAAGGGCATTAGTAAACCAGATGGGTTTTTATGACAATCACTGAGACTAGTTTTACACTGAATTTAAATTCCACCAGTTGCCCTGGTAGGATTTGACACTTTCCCCCCCAAAGCAGTAGGCTGGCTCCCTGGTCCAGTGATATTACCACCACACCACAGTCTCCCCAGCTGATAAACTAGAGGAGATTCTGGGACTAAGGAAGGGTTGAGGGAGGGACTTAATAAATGAGAATTTTAAAAGCACAACTTTTCTTGACCAGGAGGTCAACAAGAAGAGGGATGTTTATGAAAGGGATTTATTAAGATATGGTGAGAGTTCAGATTCAGAGCAGACCTGTCAATGAGCTCAACCTTATGGAGGATGGAAACTGGAAGGACAACCAGGAGTGAGTTGGAACAGCCGAATCTAGGCGGAGCACAGGAATGGCTAAGGGTTTCAGCAGCAGATGAGCTGAGGCTGGGGTGAAGTCGGACAATGTGGTAAATAGACAGTCTTAGTGACGGTGCACATTTGTGGTCAGAAGCACATCTTGGGGTTAAACGTGACACTATTGTGAACAGTCTGGTTGGAACTCAGACAATTGCCAGGGAGAGGGATGGATTTGGTAACTTGGGATCGAGTTTGCAGTGGGGACCAGAATCAATAGGTTCAGTCTTTCCAGTGTTTAGTTGGGGGAAATTTCAGCTCATCCTGTACTCGATGTGAACAAGCAATCTGACAACTCAGAGACAGTGGGCGGAATCGTCCCAGATTCGCAGGCATGAAGAAGGGCGTTTTACCTGTTGGCCACAATGGTGGCTTTTCACACTACATCGCCCGCTTCCCGCCTCATTAATTATGCAGCCACAGAAAACAGGCTGTCTCGCTGGCGGGCGGCCTCTGAATCGCCCGCCATGCTGTTACCTCACTCCGGGTGCCATGTCTAAACTGCAGCCGCTCAATGCTTGCAGCCCAGGTCTGCCCCAGTGATGACACGGCCCTGAAAGCCAAGAACAGTTCAGTGACCTGTCACTGGAACATCTTTCGGAAGCCGCTGTGATGCCCTCCTCCCCCGTCCTGTCTGCAATCTCACCACTCCGACTTGGGAGGCGGTGCCAGTGGTGGTCAGTCTCCCCAGGAGACTGCCTCCTCAGCCCTCACCACCTTGAGGCCACTTGTACAGATCAACATGTGCCCCCACACACACCCTGGGTGACCCTCCTTCCCCACTACAGCCCTCACGCTGCAGCCTCTTCCCTTGCCTGAGGCCACTTCTCCCCCTTCCCCAAGCAAGCCCTAGCTCTGCAGTCGTTGAAAAGCCACCCACATATGGCTGATCTGTTAGGTAGAGACCTACCCGTGAGGCCCCCTAGAAGTGATGTGGTGCTGTCTCCGAAGCCTGGTGCTGTTGACCGCAAGTGCTGCCTGAAGCAAGGTAGGCAAACAAACCTCGAAGTCCTGAGCGAAGTGCAGCTCGCCAGGTGCATGTCACTTATGTACAGTTGTGAAATGCGTCAGCGAATCACGCCCACATTCCCGGAAGACCCAACGTGGGGGATGATTCCGGTGGGCAGGGCTCATAATTAGATGCAGATATATTAAAACGACGTTCCCAATGTGCAGCGGCTGGATGCAGCCTGCCATTGTCGGGCGGTGAGAACGATTGCAAACTGGCTTCACGACGTCATGAAACCGATGTTTGGTCTCACTGCCATATTGTCCGTTCACACCGCCAAGACACCCGATGCCAGCGGGCATGGAAAATTCCGTCCACTTGGCAAAACGACAGACCACTTTCCATTTCTCCCCTTTTTACTTCAATGGAATTAAATCTGGGAAAGAGATGGCAAATGGGCTGTGTCTTGTTCTAACACACCGCCATTTCCACCTTCGCGGCTAAAGTCCATTTTAACCCAAGTAAAATGATGGGGTTATGTACACTATTGGCTTTACATCCCTCCACACGTTCTCCAGTGAAGTCACTGAACAGCAATATTAGGCAGAGAATGCTGCCTTGATGTCAAGGACAGTCACTCTCACCTTAACTCAACATTTCATCCGGTCCCGTAGGATTCCTGTCCGGAGAGTTGGCTTAAAATTAACTCCTAATGAAATGCTCCCCATTAACACAGAGCTGCAATACTAACATTGCTTCACTTAATAACGTCTCTGATAACACAACTATTGGCACCTGAGAGAAACAGGAGGAGACCATTCAGTCCCTCAAGCCTGTAACACAGGAGCAGGAGGAGGCCATTCTGGCCCTCAAGCCTGTTATATAGGAACATTCATCCCCTTGAGCCTGTTACACAGGAATGGGATGAGGCCATTCAACCTCTTGAGCCTGTTTCGCAGGAGAAGGAGGAGGCCATTCTGCCCCTTGAGCCTGTGCCACCATCTAATGAAATCATGAAATCATACTTCTCTGTGTCCGAAGGATATATAGGATGGTTGGGGGAACCTGCTGTGCACAAATAGGCAGCCATGTTTCCTGCATTACAACAGCAACTGCACTTCAGAAGTTCTTCATTGGCTGTAAAGTGCTTTGGGACATCTTGAGATTGTGAAAGGTGCTACAAAAATGCAAGTTATTTCTCAACATCGGTAACAAAGGAGTTAATGTCTTCAATACTTATTAATCAAAGCTAGCATGAGTTAAACGCATTTATTTTCTGCTGACAATGAGAACTCACTTCTGTGTAAACCTCAAACAATCAATCTTTGTAATCGATAAGCAGTGAGTTAAGGTGAGAGTGACTGCCCTTGACATCAAGGTAGCATTTGACTGAGTGTGACATCAAGGAGCCCTAGCAAAACTGGAGTCAATGAGAATTGGGGGAAAACTCTCCACTGACTGGTGTCAGACTGAGCACAAAGGAAGATGGTTGTGGTTGTTGGAGGTCAGTCATCTCAGCTCCAGGGCATCACTGCAGGGGTTCCTCAGAATACAAACACAGGTTTGTAAACTTAATAAGTAAATAACTGTTTATTGAACAAACTGTCTTTAACCAGTGGCAAAAGAAAGAAATATGATCTGCTAATTTCTAACTCTATAAGTTAAACTCTTTCCCTTTTTAAATCCCTACACACACACACACATATAAGACACATAAGATACACAAAAACCTGGATTTTAAGAGTGGAATAAAGCAGTTCAATGACACCAATTCTGGAGTACAGGATTCAATGGGCTGATTTTGATCGATGTCTCCCAAATTTCTCTCAGTTCTTTGTTGATAAAATGAGGTGGTCTCCCAGCACTTTTAGTCTTTAGTTCACTGGTTGAGTACTTAGCTTTCAATATCTCTAATGGTGATTTTTCCTTTTGGCTGTTGACAGGGCTTTTCAGATAGAGAGAGAGAGAGAGAGAGAGCAGGTTATAGCGATATGAGGAGGGAAAAAGCCAGTTAGGTTTATTGTAGAATTACTGGAATCTTACACACAGAGAACAAAGGGGTGTTAGGTCTTTTCTCTTTTCAGGCTGGTAGCTTTTCTCTGCTGCATTGCTCTCATACAAACCCTGGTCACCTGGTTAGGAGCCAATTAAAAATATTGTTCCCTAACAGGTCCCCATTAGACCAGACTCCACCTCAGACCATCCTGTCTTTCATGGCACACTCTGTTCCATGACAGCAACATTGTATATATCCCTCACACTGTTCCAGTAGACATATCTTTCAAACTGCAGCCATTGTAATTTTAATCCACAGTCCAGCAGAAATAAAAAGGTATGTTATTTAAATTATCTCTAGCACCTTCTTGAAATCCAGATTCACTCTAGACAATAATCTTTCTGAATAGCATCATCTTTCACGCCACACACTAAATGATTTATGAACATGTCATTTAGAGTCGTATTGAACTCACACTGTTCCATTAGCTGATTTAAATTTGCCATGTAGCATGCAATTGTCTCAGCCAGGGTTCTGTTTCATGAATTAAACCTGAACCTCTGCATTATGACCCTTCACAAGGTCCACCAATTCATTGAAACTTTTCAAATCTGGGGCACTGGACGCCTTCAAACTTTGAATCAAACCATGGGTTTTGCTCCCACAAATACTCAAGAGGATCTCTCGCACATTCTCTTCCCCTGTAATCTCGTTCACTTGAAAAAAGAAAGTGAGGCATTCTATATATTGAAACCATTCATCTGTGCCTGGTTCAAAAGGATCAATTCTGCCAAATTGTGGCATTTTGAGAGAGGGTAGCTTCTTCAATTCTAATGGAGCTTGCTACTTGCAATCACTGGGCAAGGTACAGTGCCGATTTCTTTTTAACTTGATTTCTTCTGTCCAATCCTGTTTTATCCTCATCACCAGTTTATTGTAGGGTGGCCAAGTTGTACTCTTAGTAATACAGTTGAATTGCAGACACTTCTTAAGTGGAAACATTAAGTTTATTTACCATATACACAGCAGCAACTGCACATGTGCTTTCAACACCCATTCTATCTCCACACTGCTGAGGCACTCCACACTGCTATCCTATTTGTTACTAAAGATAATTTGATCTTTCCTAACAAGAATTATTTTTAAGGTACATTACACACTAGATAAAACTATAACTACTACAATTTACAACAAGAGACAATCTAACCATCAACCCTTGATGTTCAATGGCATTACCATCGCTGAACCCCCATTATCAACATCCTGGGGTTACCATTGACCAGAAGGTGAACTGGACTAGCCATATAAATACTGTGGCTACAAGAGCAGGTCAGAGGCTAGGAATCCTGTGGTGAGTAACTCACCTCCTGACTCCCCAAAGTCTGTCCACCATGTACAAGGCACAAGTCAGGAGTGTGATGGAATACTCCCCACTTGCCTGGATGAATGCAGTTCAACCAACACTCAAGAAACTCAACACCATCCAGGACAAAGCAGCCCGCTTGATTGGCACCACATTCACAAACATTCACTTCCTCCACCACTGATGCAAAGTAACAGCAGTGTGTATTATCTACAAGATGCACTGCAGAAACTCACCAAGGCTCCTTAGACAGCACCTTCCAAACACACGACTACTACCACCCAGAAGGACAAGGGCAGCAGACACATGGGAACACCACCACCTGGAAGTTCCCCTCCAAGGCACTCATCATCCTGACTTGGAAATATATCACCATTCCTACACAGTCGCTGGGTCAAGATCCTGGAACTCCCTCCCTAACAGCACTGTGGGTGTACCTACATCACATGGACTGCAGCGGTTCAAGAAGGCAGTTCACTACCATCTTCTCAAGGGCAATTAGGGATGGGCAATAAATGCTGGGCATGCCAGCAAAGCCTACATCCTATGAATGAATAAAAAAAGCTCCACCTGTGTAAGGCTGTGTGTGAGAGAGAGTGTGTGAGTGTGTGTGTGTGTGGTGGGAGTGTGTGTGTGTGTGTGAGTATGTGTATGTGTGCATATGTGTGTGTGGGAGTGTGTGTGAGAGTGTGGATGTGTGTATGTCAATGTGTGTGAATATGTGAGAGTGTGTACATGTATGTGTGTGAGCGTGGGTGTTTGTATGTGAGTATGTGCCTGTGTGCGTGAGAGAGAGAGTGTGTGTGTGAGTATGTGTGTGGGGGGAGTGTGTCTGTGTGTGGGTGCTTGTGTGTGTGTGTGAGTATTGGTGTGTGTGTGTAAATGTGAGTGTGTGAATGTGAGAGTGTGGGTGTGTGTATGTGAGTGTGTGTGTGGGAGTGTGTGTGTGTGCACAAGAGAGTATCTGTGTGCATGTGAGTGTGTGTGTGTGTGTGTGAATGTGTATGTGTGTGTGGGGGGTAGTGTGTGTGTGTAAATGTGTGTGTGTGTGAGTGTGTAGGAGTGTGTGTGTGTGTGTGTGTGTGAATGTGAGAGTGTGTTGGTGTGTTGTATGTGGGAGTCTGTGTGTGTGAATGTGTGTGTGTGTTTGTGGGAGTGAATGTGTGTGGGGGGAGTGTGCGTGTGTGTGAATGTGAGAGTTTGTGTGTTGTGTGTGTGGTCACGAGTATGTGTGTAAGTGTGTGTGGGAAGGTGTGTGAGTGTGAATGTGTAAGTGTGTGTGGGGGAGTGTGTGTGAATGTGTGTGTGTGTGGGAGTGTGTGTGTGTGAGCATGTGCGTGTGGGTGCGTGTGTGTGTGTGTGTTATGAGACAGCCTTTCGGTAAAGCTGAGTTACTTAAAAACCCCAGAGGGAAACTTTAAACAACTGTCATTACCTATAATTTTAAGTGTTATGTTTGAGATGCAACTCTAAATTCAGGAATCAGACCACCAGTTCTTGAGGTTTTATGTTAAACTAAATGAAACATTTTATTAATTTACACAGGTTAAAATATATATACACATGGCTACAAATTACGACTATCATAACTTTTATCAAATTCCCAAACTAATCTCCATTAAGGCACTAGTAACCTATAGACTTAACCAGACACAAGGCAAAGCATTTTCACCTTACAAATTCAAAATGAGCTTCCTTTCTTATGGTTCCTGTGTCTATGGTTACAGCTACTTTGATATTATATTGCCTCCGCTCTGCACACACAAAACTGCTGAAGTTATACCTAGCACAGCTCTTTGAATGTAAATTCTCATTGTATCACCAACCTCTTTGAACTCACCTCTTCTAACAATAAAACCCCTTTCATAGTATAAATTTTATTAATAATATAAACATATTGCTTGGTCTCTGCTCACTAGGTGCCAAATTTCACCCCACTTCTTGAGTGCTCTATTCAAAAAATGCAAATGCACTCTACCTCTCGTATGTCTCAAAACTAGTACACATCAAAGCACCCAGACTAGCTGGCTTTAATTCACACACCCACAGACTAAATCTCTAATTTAAAAGAAAAATATTTTCCAATAATATTATATACATCAATAGCTTTATGTCAATGTGTGTGAATGTTGATGTGAATGTGTGTGTGCATGTGTCTGTGTGTATGTATGTGTGTGAGAGTGTGTGTGTATGTGAGAGTGTGTGTGTGAATATGTGTGTGAGTGTGAGTGCGAGGGATTGTGTGTCTGTGTGTGTGAGTGTGTGTGTGTGTCTGCATGTGTGTTTGAGAGTGTGTGTGTCAGTGAGTGTGTGTGCCTGTGTGTGTGAGAGAGTATGTGTGTGTGTGTGAGTGTATGTGTGTGTGTGTGTGTGTGTGTTTGTGTTTGAGAGTGTGTGTGTGTGAGTGTTTGTGTTTGAGAGTGAATGTGTGCCTGTGTATGTGTTTGAGAGTATGTGTGTGTGTGTGTGTGTGTGAGTGTATGTGTTTGCCTGTGTGTGCAGCCCTGACTGTGAGAGATTGGGTTAGCCACCACGATTCTGACTGATTCCTCTCACCGAATATGTCCCTCACTATCAGTGGCATTAACCTGAGGAAAACTAATGTGCTGGATCAGGTTGAGTCCTTCACGCCTGTTCCCCAAAGTGAATGATGTATTAGATTTGGCAAAGGGATGGGCTGGTTTCAGATGTGGAGGGACATGGATGGGGGTTCCTGTCAACCCATTTACTCCCATTTTTCCAGCAATCTCACTGAGCAGAATCGTCCCAGATTTGCACTCAGTGCGGTAGCAGGTGGGGAAACAGAGGTTTCACACGTTGGCTGCAATGGTGGCTTTTCATGTCACGTTGTCCCATTCCCGGTGTGTCCCACTTCATTAATAATGCATTCCGGGAAACACACTGCATCATTGATGGGGCAGTCTCTGATTCGCCCACCCCACCGTCACCTCAGGCTGTCAGCAATCTGAGCGCCATATTTAAAGGGAGCCCCTGCACAGAGCTGGCTCTCTCTAAGGGATTGGAAGCTGCTTGGAAGCTATGACTGCCAAAGGGAGGAAACCCCCAAATTTAGCGATTTAGCGATGTCATCCTCAGGCACCTACTGGGTGCTGTGGATGTCCGCCATGAAGTCCTCTACCCCTCCTCTAGGCAAGGACCAGCAAGCAAGGTCACCAATCCAGGATGGGAGGTGGTGACAGTGGTAGTCAGCACTAATGCCCTACAAAAGAGGGCAGCCATCCAGTGCTGAAAGAGGATGAATGATCTCCTCTATTCCGCCATACATACTCATACCCTCACGAACCCATCACATATCCATAGGGATCTCACTCACTGTCAGTTCAAGGGACATCATCATTCACTCTCTCATACACACACCTTCATCTGCCCTGTGGATCGTGTCCTCGGCCCATCTGTGGCTCACTCACCATCGCCACCCACACATGCCAAGCATCCTCCTCCTCCTCATCTGCCCTGGCAGTGTCCTGCTTACACTCTCTCCATCTGTCTTCATGCAGGACAAGCTGGCACACAACAAGAGGGAGAGGTCGAAGACCGGTGGAGGAATGCCCAACATCAAGGTCCTCACAGGCTTTGAAATTAGAATCATCCAGCTGGCCAGAGATGATCTGGGCCATTCCTGTGCTGACGGTGAGGTTGGTGCTGCTCTACCAAGTGAGGGTCCAGCAGTGCAACATCCATCAGACAGCCACGCTGTGAGTGATGTGTCCCGTTTCACAGGCCACTACTGTGCACTAATGATCTCCCCTTGCTTTCGCAGCACATCTGGGAAGCAGCTGAGGGGCTGCACGAGCCAGGTCCTCAACTCAAGCCCCAAAGACGCCTCGGAAGAAGAATCTGATGACACCCTCATTGTAGACCCATCACAGCGCTCACCCACACTCTCCAGCAGCGCAGAGACACACACCTCGGTGGGACCTAGCTTTAGACTAGCCTGGGATCACAATCCGGTGAGCATATCGCACTGTCTGATCCACAACAGGCGGCGGCAGGGACTTCACAGGTTTCCTGCACTCGCTGGACTGCTGGAGGCCAGATATCTGCTGAGTCCGAGTCAGATGATGAGCCTCTGGACTCGGTCAAACCTCAGTTTCTGGAGCTGCAAAGGCAAGCTCGGGAACATCAGGAAGGGATGTCCGCCGTGCTCCTCAGATTGCAAGACACAGTGAAGGAGTCTGAGGTGATAGCACCGGCCCTTGCGAAACCTGGCCCATTCCGGCATGCCATCACACCGAGGTCAACGCTGGCCAAATGGTGGTTGCCATAGAGACTTTGGCCCAGGACTCGGTCCTGCACTTCTGCAAGGGCTGAACTCCATTGCTGATGCCATCGTTGGCCTCCAACATGAGAGGTTGCGGGTTAGCTCGATCTCGCTCCAGCTTTCCTGCCTCCTCAAGGAGAGCAGCCATGGGCTCTTGGGCACCCGTAGGGAGGAGGATCAGCAGGTGCGCAACCTGGGGTCATCCACCCAGGTGGCTCTGGGAGTCTGAATCCCCTCTTCCTGTGACCTCAGCAGCTCCAGCTCCACAAGCTGAGGAGGGTGCCACTGCCACACAACAGGACCCCGAATGCAGGCCGGGGCCCTCCAGGTCTCGGCAATCCAGAGGATGGCCGTAAAGGTTATCACAGACTAGGCATCTCAGTCAGCAGGCTCCCTCCACCTCCGTTGTGGATGTCCGGGAAGCACCAAGATGTAGCAGCAGGATTAGGAAAGTTAAGAAGATGTAGTTTCACCACGTGGGCACAGGCATTAATCACTTGTACAAGATGTTTACTTTGTTAATAAACTCTCAACAATGTCTCCTTGCCTATGGCCCCTTGTTCTGATGAGTAGTGTTTGTGTCACTCAGATGCGAAACCATGGTCCCTACACAAGATTAAAGCAGCTGCCCCAGTCCAGGGCCTCTTCCCTGTGCTTTCTGCAACCTTCCCAGCACACTGATGGTGCACCTTCACTGTCACTGGTCACATTAGTCATGCCTACACTCCGGTGAGGCTTATCACTGCTGCCAGAATGCCCTGGGCCAGCAGCACAGAGTTCCATCATTCTCTCTGTGTGCTCTCAGCAGCTTTGAGATGCAGTTGGCCCCTCATCTCATCAGCATCTGTGTTTGGTGACAGTGTGGTCTCGAAGGGTCCAGCTCATGAAGGGTGCCATAGGTTCAGGAGAAGTTAAAGTTTCCCCGCTGTGTCTCCATGATATGACCCTGTTCACAGAGAGTAAGTGATCTGCCATCAGCCAGATAGGAGTCAGACATTCAGACAAGCTATGAATGGGGTGTCCCCACTGCATGTCGTCATCTTTCTCCTGGAATGGAGGGACTATGGGCATCCGCTGTGTCTCCATGACAGAAGCTTTATCACAGAGGGTATGTGCACTGCTACCAACCAGACATGAGTCAAACATTCACAGATACAATGCGAGGATCAATGGTGTCTCCTCACTGCCTGTCATCATCATCCTCCACGAGTCTAGCAATTATGAGGCCCACCGAGCGTGCCTGCTTCGTCTGGCCAATGTGATGGCCTCATCCACACCTTCGGGGACTGCCTCACCCTCATCCCCATCAACAACTTCCTCATCGGAGTAGTCCTCCTCCATCTCCTCCTTAGCCAGCTCGTCTCCCCGTTGCAGCGCCAGGTTGTAACCGGCGCAGCAGACGATGACGATGTGTGACACCCTCTGCGGGCTATATTGCAGGGCTCCACCAGACCAGTCCCAGCACTGGAACCTCATTTTCAACATTCCACCTTCCCAAGGGTGATTAGGGGTAGGCAATAAATGCTGGGAACTGTGCACAGACCTGCAGGATGAACGTTCAGTGAGTGGAAGCCCTTGCGGTTGGCATAGTTGACTGCTTGTTGCCATGGAGATCTAAATGCCATGTGAGTGCAGTCATTGGCACCCTGTACCTGTGGGGAAACCTGAGATCTGCCCAAATCCCAGCGCTCTTGCTTCCTGGTTTTCCTGATCCCGGGTGAAATGCACGAAGTTCTGTATCTTCGCAAAGATGACGTCTGTGACCTCCTGGACACACTTGTTCCTGGAGGCTTGTGAGATCCCACACAGGTCACCTGTGAAGTCCTGAAAGGAACCACTGGTGTAAAAATTGTGCACCACAGTCACTTTCACAGCCTCTGGCAGTGGATGCCCTCCATGTCCCCGTGGTGCCAAATCCTGCAGTAGTTGGCAGATGTGACTGACCAGTTCCCTGAACGTGCGCAGACTTCGGTGGCACCGGCTCTCAGTCATCTGCAGGAATGACAAGTGCCATCTGTAAACCCTGGGTCTATCTAGGTGCCAACCAGCAATGGCTCTTGTGGTTCTTCAGCAGTGTGTGCGCAGGAGCCCCACCTGCCCCTTCTTCCTGAGGGTGCTGCTTCTCCCTCTGCCTAGTCAGGTGCCTCTGTCGCTCTCTTCTCCTTCGTCTCTGCTCTCTGTAAGCCATGAGGCATAGAGCTAGGTCAGCAGGCTCCATGCTCCTGATGTACTCCTCCTGGAGGATGAGAGAGACGCATGGATTAGCTTGGGTCTCCTAGGGACCTCTCATGGTTACATAGCTTGACATATCAGTGCAGTATTGAGAGAGTGCTGTGTTGTCGGAGGTGCCATTTACACGTGGGACATTAAACCATAGCTGCTCCCTTAGGTGGATGTTGTAAAAGGTATCATGGCCTCTATCTTGAAAAAGAGCAATGTCCTGGGCAATATTTCTCCCTCAATCAAAATCACACAAAGAAACAGATTATCTGGTCATTACTGCTTGTGGGATCTTGCTGTGTGGATGTTGTCTGCCCTATTTCCCACATTACTTCAAGAAGTAATTCATTGAGTGTGAAGAGCCTTGGGACATCCTGAGGATGTGGCAGGTGCTAAAAGAAGGCAAATGTTTCTTGCTGTCCTCTGCTGTGCTCCTGCTCCCCCTTTAACATTGTCTCTCCTCATTCATCCTTCCTGTCTTGGGAATGTTTATCATGACGATGGGTCTGGCTCAAACCCTGACCCCTCCCACCTCCTGTCCCGCTTGACGTATGACAAGCTGCCCCTCTGTTCTGACCCTGTGAGGTTACACAAGATAAATTGATGCTGGAGATATAGTTTGTCCCTGAGTGTGAAACAACCTTCGGCTCATTATCCAGATTGTGCAAGTCCCACTCTGCTCCATTCCATTCCCCGGAATTCTATCCAGCAATTCTTCCTTCCTCACTGGTCTGGAAACACTCTGATCAGGGGAGTTCTTTAGTCTGTATTTCAGGAATTCCTCCTCCTTGCTATTTACACTGTTGCTATCCCTGTCTATATTAGGATATTTGAAGTCCTCCATGTTTTTTCATATATTCTTTCACAGGATGTGGGCTTCGCTGGCTGGGCCAACATTCATTGCCCATCCTTAATTGCCCTTGAGAAGGTGGCGGTGAGCCACCTTCTTGAACCATTGCAGTTCATGTGGCATAAGTTCAACCACAGTGCTGTTAGGGAGGGAGTTCCAGGATTTTGACCCAGCGATGGGATATATTTCCAAGTCAGGATGGTGAGTGACTTGGAGGGGAATTTCTAGGTGGTGGTGTTCCCATCCATCTGCTGCCCTTGCCCTTCTAGATGGTAGTGGTAGTTTGGAAGGTGCTGTCGAAGGACCCTTGGTGAAATCCTGCAGTGCGTCTTGGAGATGGTACACACTGCTGCTACTGTGCAACAGTGGTGGAGGGAGTGAATGTTGAAAGTTGGATGGGTTGCCAGTCAATCAGACTGGTAGTTGGAGATGGTCATTGCCTGGCATTTGTGTGTTGAGAATGTTACTGGCCACTTGTCATCCCAAGCCTGAGTGTTGTCCAGGTCTTGCTACAGGGCATGGACCTATCCCTTTTCCAAAGGGTGCAATTAAATAAAGGACAGAAGTAAGGAAATAGTTGGAGGCTACAATGTGGCAACATCAGGGTCTCTCTGGGTGGATGGAATAGAATGGGCCGAAAGGCCTCAGTGGTCATGCTTACAACAATACTTGGATTGGGTGGGTAAGGAGTGAAGAGTTGAGATCTTTGTAAGACTGATGGGTGAGTGAGAGACTGAGGGATGCAGATTAGTCTGCAAGGAAAGAGGAATGTTTTGAGTGGGGAGAATGGAAAAATCTGCTCTGAATCTGCCCTCAGCCTGCAGTAATGTTGCCAACCCTCCAGGGTTGGCCTGGAGTCTCCAGCAATTGAAGATCAATCTCCAGGACACTGCTGTGTGCAACCCGCAGATAAATCATCAGGACGTTCAAAAATAAATCATTTTTTTGTCATTTCCTTTGAACACTTCTCTTCTCCAGATGTTTGGCTGACAGATGCTTGACTGTGTTGGGTAATGAGCCTTTTTTGCTTTTGAATTGGCATAGGAAGGCACAAGGATGGATGTGTTGGCTGGCTAATAGGCAAGTCATGTGATGACACCTCCAGGAATATATCTGATGACAGTTAGCAACCCTAGCCTGTGCTGCTGGGCTGACCCTTTCGGTGTGAAGGACACTGCGTATCACTCTGTCATCAGCCACATCTCACAGCAGACTTCAGCTGCTACCACACTGATAAGACCTCACCATGTTAACTATCTTCCTGCTCATCTTATTTTCTCTCTTAATCACCTTAAAATTCTGGAGACATGGAAGGTTCCAGAAGCAACGAAGCCAACAGCAGCTGCCTGGTCCAACTTCACTGCCGTTCATAGGCAACCTGCAGGACCTGAGACAGCAAAATCTCCACATCCACCTCACCAAATTGGCCAAGAGATTCGGGCCAATCTACAGACTGAGGACATGGAGACAAGGTAGGCAATCTGGGAGACTGTAGGGGGAATGCTGCCAATACTGAGATATCTTTGGACACAGTAAATGATAGAGAGAGTGGGGACAGTAACCAGATTAGAGTGTGAACATTACTAGTAATGTGTTAGTGTTTGTGATAATAAATAGGAGTATGTTTATAGTCAGTGGAAAAATAAGTAGTTTTTCTCAGTGTAAATACTTCCTTTACAAGGTCCCAGGCACCTTTTAATCAATGAGAACCAGCCTCTAAGTTTTTTGCTGAATCACATTAATATATTTCCCCTATATATTCCATCTCCTTATGTTTAATCAGTTCCCCGGAGCCAGGATCTGCGCTGTGCACAGTGCTGGTCTCCATATTATAACCATCAACATAAAATAGTCACTAATAAATCCAATGGGATTTTCAGGAGAAACTTCTTTACCCAGAGAGTGGTGAGAATGTGGAACTCGCTACCACAGGGAGTGATTGAGGTGAATAGTTTGGATGCATTTAAGGGGAAGCTGGATAAACACATGAGGGAGAGAGGGATTGAAGGATGTGTTGATAGGGGTGAAATGAAGTGGGCTGGCATAAGGTTCAAGTGGAGCATTAACAGCAGCTTGGGGCTAGTTGGGCTGAATGGCCTGTGCTGTAAATACTTTGTAAAAATTCCTATTGAAAAGTTCAAAGGCTTTTACTTCATTTTAGAAATCGTTGTGCTAAACAGTACGGAACTGATTAAGGAGGCACTGGTGAAGAGATCGTCAGACTTTGCTGGGCGACCTGAGACATTTATAGGTATGAGGCCTGTTTTAATCACTTTGCACTTTCCACTGCCACTTTGAAGGGAGTCAAGATTTAGTTCGTGTTTTTGGGATTTATTTTTGCGATAGTGTCAGATCCTCAAAGGGTGAATGCCAGCAGTCCTCTGAACTCCTCAAACCAGTGGGGCTGAATCTGTGTGGGGTAATAAGGAGTAGGTCAGAGGGTCAATGTTAGGAATACCCCCTGAACTGGTTGTCTATCCATGCTAATCAGGAGATGGTGGCTATGCCCATTCGATTGAGAAGGTTACCCACAATCAGCAGCCTTTCAGCACATACCTTAGTTATAGTTAGAGCAGAATTACCACATATGCCAGGGCTAACACCCAATACTAATACTAACACATACTTAGAATCATTTAGGCAATGATTCACATCTCTCACCCTTCTACCTCTCCTCTGCTTTCCTCTTCACTCTCTCACCTCTTCACCCTGTTTTTTCTTCGCTCTCTCATTCCAATCTTTCTCTCTCTTTTCTTCACCTTCTCCTCCTCTTCCCTCTCCTCTTCTTCACCCTCTTTGCTCTTCTCTCTCTCTTTCCTCTTGACCTCTTTCTCCTCTTCACACTCTCCTCCACTTTCCTCTTTCCCTCTGCTCCACTTTCCTCCTCTCTATTCCCTCTGCTCTTCTCTCTCTCTTTCCTTTTCACCCTCTCTTCTCTTCACCCCCTTTCCTCTTCACTCTCTTTCTTTTTTACTCTCTCACCCTTTCACACTCTCCTCCTCTTATCTCGCTGCTCCACTTTCCTCTCCTTCACTCTCTCTCCTCTTCATGCTCTCCTCTTCTCTCTCTCTTTTCTCTTCACTCTATTCAATCTTCATTTCTACTTGACTCCCCTCTCTCCCTCTCTCTCTCTCTCTCTTCCTCTCTCTTCCCCCAAACTAATATCTTTCCTTCCTCCTTCTTTCTTGTCTCATTACTCATTCACACCATTCACTTTAGGAACAGGACGGAAATCAGACTGCCTTCCAATCATCAACGCTACCCTGTAACTCTATCCAGGAAATGCCTGAGCAGAAATGGTCGCTGTGGACAGGATCAGCTTGAATGGCGAAAGTTGCTCATCCAACCCCTCTGTCTCCTGACACATGAGGACTGACCGGGTTGCGATCAGCAACACTTCTGGGATCTAATATCCCTTGTGTTGTTAATTTTGGATTGAGATACTGCAGAGTGAGAAACCCTGTAGCCCTGTTCGGTACACTTAGATACAGCCAGGAGGGAACTGATGGCCTTACAATGTGTGGTTCAGGCCTGGTAACCTAGGATACGTGTTCATCTTCACTGTTGGCTGGTGATTTGGGGGAGGGGAGTGCCCGACTGTTAAAAACACTGCCTGCAATGAAAGTCAGGAGGATTCGATAATGAGAGCAGGCTTCAGTCCAGGCAGTGAGGAGAGGAATACATCACCACTACGCCGCCACCCCCCCCCCCCCGCCCCCACCCCCACCCCCACCCCCCAACCCCCCCACAACCACCCCACCCCACCCACCCCCTCCCCCCAAGTCTCTGCTCCATATTAAAGCACTCTCTGCATCTGTTTCAGTGTGATAGATTCCTACACAGATCAAGAATCAGCCCCCTGTTAGGCTTCCGTTTAGGAAGGACTGAGGGTCTTGGAGACGATGCTCAGGAGACTTACCAGAATGGTTCCAGGGATTGGGAGCAGTAGGGGGTGGGGTTTAGCACAAGGTTAGGTTGGAAAGACTGGGGCCTGTTCTCCTTGTAACAAAGGAGATTGAGGGAAGATTTGACAGAGGTGTGCAAGATTATGACAGACTTAGAAAAGATAGGCAAGGAAAAACTCTTCCCATTAGCTGTTGGTGCAAGGAAAAGGTTTTGGGAAGAGATGGGATCTGAGAAGGACCATGCTTATAGAGCGAGTGGCAATGACTTGGAATTCACTGCTCATGAGGGTGGTGGGAGTGGAAATGGTCAATTAATTCAAAAAGAAATTGGACGGGAACTTACAGGGGTTCGAGTTGGGGGAATGGAACTAGCTGGATTGCTCTACAGAGAGCTGACATGGACTCAATGGGCAGAATGGCCTTCTTCTGTTCCATAAGTGACTCTATAACTTGATTCACCGGCCCAGTATCCAGTCCTGCTGAGTATGGGCAGGATGCTCAGTATGTTCCAGCTCGGTGTTTTCCAGCTCGGGCTGTGTTTTTGCCCCAGTCTCCCTGGCCTAATTGCCTTTAGCTGCCTCTGTTTACTGCAGGAAACTTCATATCGTTCGGTGGGAAGGACCTGTCCCTCGGAGATTACACCACAGCCTGGAAGATCCAGAAGAAGTTGGCTCACAATGCGATACAGCGGAGTCGGAGTATGGGCCTTGAGTCTGTGGTGGAACAAGAGGCTCAGAGACTGTGTGAGGTACAGACAGGAATGTTCCCATACGGAGATAGGGGGATGAATCAGGCCACACTCACCTGATGTGACTTTACCTGCATTTTACCAAATTGGGGAGAGCATATTCTTTTAATAACTGTCTCTCTTTATTATTCCCCTAGGCATTCCAGAGCTACGTGGGGGCGCCAGTGTACACAACTAAAGATTTCTCCATGTCCATCTGTAATGTCATCGCCACCCTAATCTTTGGCACAGCGGTGAATATTTATAAAGATATTTATGTCATTTTATTGCTGGGCAGTTTCAGTAAACAGTCCCTGTTACGTTCTCTAACACTGCTGCTCAATGGGCTGGTCTATCCTTGTAGGTGAGAGAGGGGTAACAGTGACTAACACCAATGATCCTGGTGCTGGTTACCATGGTGACCCACCTCTCTGACTTTTTTTATTCATTCACAGGACGTGGGCTTCACTGGTTGGGCCAACATTTATTGTCCATCCCTAATTGCCCTTGAGAAGGTGGTGGTGAGCTGCCTTCTTGAACTGCTGCAGTCTATGTGGTGTAGGTACACCCATGGTGTTGTTAGGAAGGAAGTTCCAGGATTTTTATCCAGTGACAGTGAAGGAATAGCGATAAATTTCCAAATCAGGATGGTGAGTGTCTTGGAAGGGATCTTCCAGGTAGTTGTGTTCCCATCTATCTGCTGCCCTTGTCCTTCTAGATGGTTGTAGATTTGGAAGGCGCTGTCTAAGGATCCTTGGTGAGCATCTGCAGCACATTTTGTACATGGTACACACTGCTGCTACTGTGTGTTGGTGGTGGAGGGATTGAATGTTAGTGGATGTGGTGCCAATCAAGCAGGCTGCTTTGTCCTGGATGGTGTCAAGCTTCTTGAGCATTGTTGGAGGATCACTCATCCAGGCAAGAGGGGAATATTCCATCACACTCCTGGCTCTTGCCTTGTAGATGCTGGACAGGCTTTGGGGAGTCAGAAGGTGAGTTACTCACTGCAGGATTCACAACCCTCAGAGTGCACCACCATCTTCTCAAGGGCAATTAGGGATGAGCAATGGATCACACACATGGGATCAATGTCAATCAATGGATCACACAAACAGGGTCAGTGTTGATCAATGGATCACACACATGGTGTCAATGTCAATCAATGGATCACACAAACAGGGTCAGTGTTGATCAATGGATCATGCATATAAGGTCAGTGTCGATCAATGGATCACACACACAGGGTCAGTGTTGATCAATGGATTACACACACACAGGTTCCGTGTTGGCAAACTCTAGCATGTGGTTGGTCAGTTGTGATCTGTCATATTCCATTGTTTGACTGATTTCAGTATGAGAAGAATGATCCCGAGCTGCAGAATATACATGACTGCTTGGTGGAACTGGTCAGTCTCTGGGGGTCTCCCTCGATCAGCCTTCTCGACTTATTTCCCATTCTGCAGGTAAGACAGATGAGAGGTCCCACCTCATGGTCACTTTCTCTATCTCTGTGTTCACATTGTGGAGCATCACACTGTCTATAATAGTCGGCAGTGTGGCTGCTTGTGAGTACCAGATTGGCGCGTCTTTCTGCAGCTAGATTTCAACGGAGAGAGCATTTGGGATTGATCTAAAATTGACTGCTGATTGTCAAAATCTCCCATGCTGTCCTTACACAGCACTGGAGTTCCCACGTACTGGCTGTTTATGAATAACGTTGGATATTCATGCATTGAATGGTTTCTTTTCCCCGTGTGATTATCATTAGCATTTTCCGAATTCTGCCTGGAAGGATTTTCAAAAGGCAGTGGAGAAACGAGATTCCTTCGTGCGGCAGCAGATTGAGAGGCACAAGGTGGGTGAGCACCGTTCCACAGTACCCAGTGCAGAGCAAAGAGTTAACTCTAATAATAGCTACTGAGCATATGTGTAAGGAGCTAGGTCATCATGATCATAAGACCATAAGACATAGGAGTGGAAATTAGGCCATTCAGCCCATCGAGTCTGCTCCGCCATTCAATCATAGCTGATAAGTTTCTCAACCCCATTCTCCTGCCTTCTCCCCGTAACCTTTGATCCCCTTACCAAACAAGAACCTATCTATCTCGGTCTTAAATACACTCATTAACCTGGCCTCCACAGCCTTCTGTGGCAATGAATTCCATAGATTCACCACTCTCTGGCTAAAGAAGTTTCTCCTCATCTCTGTTCTAAAAGGTCTTCCCTTTCCTCTGAGGCTGTGCCCTTAGGTCCTAGTCTCTCCTACTAATGGAACATCTTCCCCACGTCCACTCTATCCAGGCCTTTCAGTATTCTGTAAGTTTCAATCAGATCCCCCCCCTCATCCTTCTAAACTCCATCGAGTATAGGCCCAGAGTCCTCAAACGTTCCTCATATTTTAAGCCTTTCATTTCTGGGATCATTCTCGTGAACCTCCTCTGGACCCTCTCCAGGGCAGCACATCCTTCCTGAGATACGGGGCCCAAAATTGCTCTCAATATTCTAAATGTGGTCTGACCAGAGCCTTATAAAGCCTCAGCAGCACATCCCTGCTTTTATATTCTAGTCCTCTCGAAATAAATGCCAACATTGCATTTGCCTTCCTAACTACTGACTCAACCTGCAAGTTAACCTTAAGAGAATCCTGGACCAGGACTCCCAAGTCCCTTTGCACTCCAGATTTCTGAATTCTCTCCCCATTTAGAAAGTGTCACTCACTGAGAGCAGATGAGTGAGAAGCAACTTGGAGAGGAGATGTAGCTATTTCCAGCTGTCCTGTAACCTTGTATAAAGTTAGTAATGTCAAAGAAAATATTTTGAAGGAAAGACCATTGCCTGCAGAAAGATATCTCTACTCGAGTAAGAGAACCAATGTCTCCTGAGACAAACTACTATATCATGCTATAGGGAGGAAGTGATTGCACTGGAGAGGGTGCAGACAAGATTCACCAGGACATTGCCTGGGCTGGAGTGTTTCAGCTATGAAGAGAGACCGGATAGGATAGGGTTGTTTTCCTTAGAGCAGTGAAGGCTGAGGGGGTACCTGATAGAGGTATACAAAATTATGAGGGGCATAGCTGGGGTAGATAGGAAGAAACTTTTCCTCTTAGTGGAAGTATCAATAACCAGGGGGCGTAGATTTAAGGCAAGGGGCAGGTTCAGAGGGAACAATTTTTCACCCAGAGGGCGTTTGGAATCTGGAACACACTGCCTGAGGGGGTGGTAGAGGCGGGAAACCTCACAACATATAAGTATTTAGATCAGCGAAACAGCATAGCATACAGGGCTACGGGCCAATTGCTGGAAAATGGGATTAGAATAGATAGGTGCTTGATGGCTGACATGGACACAATGGGCCGAAGGGCCTGTTTCTGTACTGTATAACTCTACGACCCTAAACCCACAATAACAGATACAGGCTAAAATAATTCCTGCTGGGCTCTAAGACCTTGGCAAGAATTTCCTGACGTCCCATGTCTTTGGTGGGTGATGCAGGTTGCTGGGTGGATGCCTCACAAGGGAGTGGCTTCTCAGGAAGAGATTGTCATGGAGTCTATGATCTTTCACCCGTTAACATGAATAGGAGGGCGACCATGGGCAGCGTCACCTGGATTTTCCCATAAGTCGCCCTCTGTCCCTGAGGCTTGATCTCCACAAGAGATCAGGTTGCTCTGCAGTGATTATTTTGTCTGTGTATAGGGATTGGAAGCGTTGGGGCCATTCTCCTACTCTCAGTCCCATCAGCAGGGTGGGTCGATCTGAGATTAAGGCCACTCCTCTGCGCCCGAACAGTGGCCAGAGTCTCCGGAGAGAACGTCAGGAGAGAAAGTAAAATGAGCAAAAACTGGAAATCTGAAATAAAAACATTGTCCTCTCTCAGCCCCTGCTCTTCTTTCAAAATGGGGTCTGTGGGATCTTTACATCCTACCGAGAAAGCAGAGAAGGCCTCACTTCAACGTCTCATCCAAAAGGCAATACCTGCAGCTACCCTACACTCCCTCGGTACTGCATTGGGAGCGTAAATTTAGATTAGTGTTTCCAAAACATTTTCCTGATGTGGCCCCATTTTAAAGTCTCAGACTTTGTGTGACTGCAGAGTGAAATGTTTTTTTACTGATTTTGCGGGCCTGGCTGGACCAGCATTTATTGCCCATCCCCAATTGCCGTTGAGAAGCTGGTGGTGAGTCGCCTTCTTGAACCCGCTGCAGTCCATATGCTGTAGGTACACCCACAGTGCAGTTTGGGAGGGAGTGCCAGGGCTTTGACCCAGTGACAGTGAAGGAACTGGATATCTTTCCAAGTCAGGATGGTGAGTGACTTGCAGGGTCTATTCCAGGCGGTGGTGTTCCCATCTACCTGCTGCCCTTGTTCTGCTAGATGCAGGAATGCAGGAGAAACAATTCCCGGTCCAGTGAAGCTCAGCGTCCCACAGGACAAGTCTCTACCTCCCTGGTCCCAGAAATGTGCTTTGACAATCCGAACAACCACAAAAGATCGCCTCCTACTGCACCGGAAGGGCATTGCGGGGTGGAAGAGCTACGGAGCAGGTGTGGGCGCGGCGGAGGCTTCAACTGTTGGGGGCGGTGGGGGCGTGGTTGAGCGCGGCGGGGGTGTGGTTGAGCGCGGCGGGGGTGTGGTTTGGTGCGGTGGGGGCGTGGTTGAGCGCGGTGGGGGGTGTGGTTTGGTGCGGTGGGGGCGTGGTTGGGCGCGGTGGGACAGTGCTTTGGTGCGGTGGGGGCGTGGTTGGCAGCGGCAGTCAGGCCTCAGACGGCAGCTCATTAGGCCACACCCAGCAACAAGAGCGCACGGATTTAAAGGGGCCTGGCAACTGCCAGAAATCAGCCCGAGCTCCATGGCCCCCATTGCTGCTTCTGAAATCGCAACCCCAAAAATCCCATCCCTTGACCCCCAGGCCTACGCTTTGTTCCCAGGATCTGAATTCGAGCCCATAACTATCTGACACAAAGACACGCACGTACTCACTGAGCCACAGCTCCTACCTTAGGCAGGGTGGCTGGAAGTGGTGAAATGGGTTTGAACAGTCTCACTGGTGTACAACCCCATGCAGCCCAATGGTGACACTAACTGACCATGTCAGCCAGTCAGCTGTGAGGAGAATGGAAGGTAAATGCCATGCTGGTGCAGGAGGGGGCGAAGCACATTTTGGCAGAAGTGGGTGGCGCGTCGTTCTGCGAAATGCCGGGCCTCATATAACCTGGCATCGCTTCTCCAGCATTCCTGCCGACCTATGTCAGTGTTTATGGGATCCCAGGTGGAGATGCCACCCTTGAGTCCCTCAATGGTAAGAGAAGATAAAGAATGTGAGGAATTAAAGTCTGATACTGATACAGTAAAGAGCTTTCCCATTGGTCCCAGCATCTTCGTGAGTCAGCCCAAGAAGTAACAACAGTAACTTACATTTATATAGCACCTTCTAACATAGTGAAACATCCTAAGGAGCTTCACGGGAGAGATTATGAGACAAAATTTGACACGGAGCCACATAAGGAGATATTAAGACACGTGAGCGAAAGCTTGGTTGAAGAGGCTTTAAGAGGTATCTTAAAAAAAAAGTTTTAAAAAGACTTACATTTCTATAGCGCCTTTCATCACCTTAGGCTGCCCCAAAACACTTGAGAGCCCAATGATGTAATTTTGACGTGTCTCCATTGTAAAGTAGGAAAAGCGGCAGCCAGTTTGTGCACAACAAGATCCCACAAACAGCAATGGGGCAATTACCAGGTAATGTTATTTAGTGATGTTGATTGATGGATTGAACCAGGCAGAACCGCCTTGCTCTTCTTTGAAAGAGCGGCCATGGGACCTTTTACATCCACCTGAGAGGGCAGACTGGGCCTTGCATTAACGTCTCATCTGAGAATTAAAAGGAAGAGAGGGAGGTAGAGAGAGGGACAGGTTTAGGGAGGGAATTCCCCAGCTTAGGGTCCGGGTGGCTGAAGACAGGGCCACCACTGGCCAGGGAAAAGAAAATCAAAGATGCGCGAGAGGCCGGGATTGGAGGAGCACCGGGATCCCGGAGGGTTATGGGGCTGGAAGAGGATACAGGGGTAGGGAGGGGCAATGCTTTGGGAGCATTGGAAAACAAGGATGAGAATTTCCAAATTGAGGCGTTGTCAGACTGCTGGCCAATGTAGGTCAGTGAAGCTGTCAGTGGGATTTGGTGTGAATTAGAACTCAGGATGGTGGAGTTTTGGATAGGTTGAAGTTTTTGGAGGGTGGAAGATGGGAGGCTTCCCAGGAGAGCATTGGAATGTCAAAATCTAGAGATGCCAAAGTTACATTTGTGGGTTTTGGCAGCGGATGAGCGGAGGCAGTGGTGGAGACAGGCGATGTAACAGTCTGAGCTTTGTGTTCTAGGAGACATTTCAGAAGGGGAAGATCCGAGATAGCACGGATGCGCTGATGAAGTATTTCTGGGAGCAGGACAAAGGCACCACCGAGTTGGGGGAGGTGACAGAGGAACATATTCACATGGTGATTGTGGACTTGTTTGTGGGCGGAACAGAAACAACATCTTCCACTCTGGGCTGGGCAATCGCCTTCCTGATTCAGAGGCCAGAGGTGAGTAACAGCCCAGCAACTGTACATGGCCCTTGTTCAAAGCAGCATCGTCATTTCCTGCAGTCCCTCCATTCCTTTTCACTAAGGTAGTTTGAAACGACTGTTTTCATACACTGGTTACAAAGTCAGGCCTCAGCTTGGAGATGGGGGATGAATGTTCTCCTGTCTTCAACAGTCTTCTGGTAACTCCACTGTGCTCAGCCTTTGAACACAAGGGCCTGAATTTCACTCCCCCTGCCGGTGGGATTTTGGGGGTTGGGGGGAGGGGGTGGTGGGTGGGTGGGTGGAGCATGAAATAGAAGGAATGGGCTTCTCGCCTGCTGCTGGAACCTTCTCTCTCCATCCCCAAAACCCCAATTCCGCCCCCCCCACCTAAGCATTCCTACCCCTTGGGACCCCAAGAACTTACCTTTCTGTCCAGTCTGACACCTTCAGGAAGCTCCTCCTCTGTCCACTGCAGCTTTTCTTTTTATTCATTCATGGGATGTGGGCATCACTGGCTAGGCCCATCCCAAATTGCCCTTGTTTAGAGGGCAGTTAAGAGTCAAACACATTGCAGTGGGTCTGGAAGCCAGACCAGGTAAGGATGCCAGATTCCCTGAAGGAGATGAGTGAACCAGATGGGTTTTTATGACAATCGGCCATGGTTTCATAGTCATCATCAGACTTTTAATTCCAGATTCTCATTGAGCTCAAATTTTACCATCTGCTGTGGTGAGATTTGAACCCAGCTCTCCAGAGCATTACCCTGGGTCTCTGGAATACTAGTCCAGCAATAATTCTGTTACACCACCACCTTCCCAGTGCTGCATGGGCTAGAGGGCTGCTGGCCTATCAGATCAGCCGGCAGCTCTCTGAAGCGGGACTTCCCCCTGAGTGAGGGGCGGAAGTCCAGCCTGAAGCCACTTGATGCTCATTGGAGTGTGAAAATGCTGTGGGATAGGCTGTGTCCCTGCCGACTCTTCAGGTGACGGGATAGGAAACCCCGCCATCCTAAAATCCTGGCCTAGAAATGGGGGCAGGAGTAGACCACATGGCCCATCGAGCCTGCTCCACCCTTCAGTACAATCATGGCGGATCTTGGGCTGCATTTTCCCGCCCTCACCCCATATCCCATAATGCCCTGAGACACCAAAAATCTGTCCATCCCAGCCTTAGATGTGGCAATTCATCACACACATTGTTCACCTCCGAGGGTATTTCTTACCATTTTGCTGGGGGGGGGGGAGGATTTGAAGCTAAAAAATGAGTTAACTATTGGTTTATGTACAGCGCTGGCTCCACATTACAGGAAGATGTGATTGCACTGGAGGGGCCACAGAGGAGATTGGCTGCCTGGACTGGAGAATTTTAGCTCAGACGAAGGAGTGGAGAGGCGTGGGTTGTTTTAACTGCAATGTATGAAATGATGAGGGGCCTAGATAGGGTGGATAGGAAGGACCTGTTTCGATTAGAGGATATCTTGTGGTGCAGTGGGAGCTTCCTGTCCTCTGAGCCACAAGCTCTGGGTTCGAGCCTCACCACAGGAGCTGATGGCCGAGGAAGGTGCGTTCATAATATGACTCAAACAGGCTGAGTATCAACTTGCAAATCCTTCCAACACACACCAAGGGCAGGCGGTAAGAGCGGGAGAGATTCCTGGTCAGCCATGTGATGGAAAGAACGTCGGAGCCTCTTACATGCACGCTGTAGTCTGGAGCTGTGTTGAAGTGCTTGTTGCCACAGCAACCCAGACTCCCTGAGTAACCTGTAGCACACCACCACCCTTTCTATTAGCAGAGGAGTCAGTCTCCGTCTCTACTGCAAATTTCAATGATTCGATGGTGGGTGGTGGGTGGGAGACACCAAGTGAGAACAGGCAGGGAGGGGAGGTCACGCCTACATGCGGTGGTCTGGCCTCTACACAACTCACTCCCTTTCAGAAGGTTGACCTTTGTCTCTGCAGATTCAGGACAGGATTTACCGTGAAATATGCGACCTGGTCGGAGATGATTGTTACCCAACCTACGCCGACAAGAGGGAGCTGCCCCTTCTGTCTGCCACCATTGCTGAGGTTCTGCGGCTGAGACCTGTGGTCCCCCTGTCACTGCTGCACCGCACAACCTGTGACACGAGGTAGCTCCACACCCTGGTCATTTCTTGCTCAGTTTGGACGTCGTTTTTCTGGGGTCACCTTAGCTCCCTGGCCCCTTTACCCCATGGGGCTGAACGGAGCTGGCTGGGCTTTGAGGTTCCGCTGACGTGAAACCGGTGCAATCTAGTTCATTCCTCCTTCATTTGACGTTGAACAAAAATATTCATTATGAGATAAACATGTTGTGCAGTCTGGAGGTAAGAAAGATGAGGATGAGGCTTTCAGCTTCAGCTGAGGATGGTGCAGAGACGAGTGATATAATGGGGCTGGAATTAGGCAACCTGTGACGGAGTGGACATCTTATAGGCTTTGTTGAGGTGCGAGAATAGGGAATTCATGGGCAGGACAAATCAGGCAATCAAGCCTGTGCCACCCTGTGATGGTCAAAGCAACTTAACTAGAGACTTCCCACCCTCCCCTGATTCCCACCCAACTCCCTCCCCCACGCCCACCCCCCCCCACCCCACCCCCCCACCCCACACCCCCCTCACCACCCCAAATCCCATGCAGTCATGTGATCTCCTCAGAGGGAAAAGAAACCCAGGTCCAGAGTAAGAATATTCTGGAAAATACCTGTCGGATTCCCTCAGGCAAGGGAAGCTAATCCAGGAGATGGACATTGCCAGCACAAGGGTTGTTGTTTTTTTAGTGATGGGGAGCCATTGTTAAGATCAATTTAATTACTGTTTTTCTTTTGAAGTGTTGCAGGTTATTTTATTCAGAAGGGAACTAATGTCATCACCAACCTTTTTGGAGCTCATCAGGATGAAAGCAAATGGACGGATCCAGCAGAATTCAGACCAGGTAATGAGCAGTGAGTGATGGATTGGGACTGACCCAGCAGAATTCAGACCAGGTAATGAGCAGTGAGTGATGGATTGGGACTGACCCAGCAGAATTCAGACCAGGTAATGAGCAGTGAGTGATGGATTGGGACTGACCCAGCAGAATACAGACCAGGTAATGAGCAGTGAGTGATGGATTTGGACTGACCCAGCAGAATACAGACCAGGTAATGAGCAGTGAGTGATGGATTTGGACTGACCCAGCAGAATACAGACCAGGTAATGAGCAGTGAGTGATGGATTGGGACTGACCCAGCAGAATACAGACCAGGTAATGAGCAGTGAGTGATGGATTGGGACTGACCCAGCAGAATTCAGACCAGGTAATGAGCAGTGAGTGATGGATTGGGACTGACCCAGCAGAATTCAGACCAGGTAATGAGCAGTGAGTGATGGATTGGGACTGACCCAGCAGAATTCAGACCAGGTAATGAGCAGTGAGTGATGGATTGGGACTGACCCAGCAGAATTCAGACCAGGTAATGAGCAGTGAGTGATGGATTGGGACTGACCCAGCAGAATTCAGACCAGGTAATGAGCAGTGAGTGATGGATTGGGACTGACCCAGCAGAATTCAGACCAGGTAATGAGCAGTGAGTGATGGATTGGGACTGACCCAGCAGAATTCAGACCAGGTAATGAGCAGTGAGTGATGGATTGGGACTGACCCAGCAGAATTCAGACCAGGTAATGAGCAGTGAGTGATGGATTGGGACTGACCCAGCAGAATTCAGACCAGGTAATGAGCAGTGAGTGATGGATTGGGACTGACCCAGCAGAATTCAGACCAGGTAATGAGCAGTGAGTGATGGATTGGGACTGACCCAGCAGAATTCAGACCAGGTAATGAGCAGTGAGTGATGGATTGGGACTGACCCAGCAGAATTCAGACCAGGTAATGAGCAGTGAGTGATGGATTGGGACTGACCCAGCAGAATTCAGACCAGGTAATGAGCAGTGAGTGATGGATTGGGACTGACCCAGCAGAATTCAGACCAGGTAATGAGCAGTGAGTGATGGATTGGGACTGACCCAGCAGAATTCAGACCAGGTAATGAGCAGTGAGTGATGGATTGGGACTGACCCAGCAGAATTCAGACCAGGTAATGAGCAGTGAGTGATGGATTGGGACTGACCCAGCAGAATTCAGACCAGGTAATGAGCAGTGAGTAGTGGATTGGGACTGACCCAGAAGAATTCAGACCAAGTAACCAACAGTAAGTAATGGATTGGGACTAACCCAGCAGAATTCAGACCAGGTAATGAACAGTGAGTAATGGATTGGGACTGACCCAGCAGAATTCAGACCAGGTAATGAGCAGTGAGTAATGGATTTGGACTGACCCAGCAGAATTCAGACCAGGTAATGAACAGTGAGTAATGGATTGGGACTGACCCAGCAGAATTCAGACCAGGTAATGAGCAGTGAGTAACGGATTGGGACCGACCCAGAAGAATTCAGACCAGTTAATGAGCAATGAGCAATGAATTGGGACTGACCCAGCAGAATTCAGACCTGGTAATAAGCAGTGAGTAATGGATTGGGACTGACCCAGCAGAATTAAGACCCGACAATGAGCAGTGAGTAATGGATTGGGACTGACCCAGCAGAATTCAGACCAGGTAATGAGCAGTGAGTAATGGATTGGGACTGACCCAGCAGAATTCAGACCAGGTAATGAACAGTAAGCAATGGATTGGGACTGACCCAGCAGAATCAAGACCTGGTAATGAGCAGTGAGTAATGGATTGGGACGACCCAGCAGAATTCAAACCCAGTAATGAACAGTGAGTAATGGATTGGGACTGGCCCAGCAGAATTCAGACCAGGTAATGAACAGTGAGTAATGGATTGGGACGACCCAGCAGAATTCAGACCCAGTAATGAGCACTGAGTAATGGATTGGGACTGACCCAGCAGAATTCAGACCCAGTAATGAACAGTGAGTAATGGAGTGGGACTGACCCAGCAGAATTCAGCGCAAGCCTTAATCAAAATTGAGCCAGCAAATTGAGGATTCACTCATTTTGTTATGTAGAACGTCTCTTGGAGACAGATGATGCCGAGACGTCCGTGCAGAGTGTCATCTCTTTCGGGGCTGGCGCTCGAACCTGTCTGGGGGAACCCATAGCTCGGGTGGAGCTCTTCCTTTTCTTGGCGTATCTCCTGAAGGATTTTCAGTTCCTGCCAGCGAAGGACGGACATCTCCCGGACCTCCAGGGACAGCCTGGAATTCTGCTCAAAGTCAAACCCTATCGCGTATCGATTGTACGCAGATCAGCTCTTAAACACAATGAATACTGAAGGCTGGAGCTTGTTTGGGGGACTGGAGGTTTGGGAAAGGGGTAGTGGGGGTGGGGTTAAGCGGTGGCGGCTTGGTGGGGGGTGGGGGGGGGATGGGGGTTGGTAATGGGCTTTGAAGGGGGCTGACATTCTGCACATTTGCCTCCTGATTTCTGTGACCATTTTGCGCTAAGTGACTTTGCTTATTTTTCTATTCATCATTGTCCGATCAATATTCCAACAGATAGGAGGAGAGCGAGGCGCACAGCAGTGCTCTGTACTGCCAAACTATAGGGTTCACGGTAGATGGTCAAAGGGTGATTTTATTGAAGAATTCTGCGACGAATAACTCACCACCTGGCTCCCCAAAACCTGTCCACCATCTACAAGGCACAAGTCAGGAGTGTGATGGAATACTCCCCACTTGCCTGGATGAGTACAACTCCCACAACACTCAAGAAGCTTGACACCATCCAGGACAAAGCAGCCCACTTAATTGGCACAACATCCACAAATATTCACTCCCTCCACCACCAACACACAGTAGCCGCAGTGTGTACCATCTACAAGATGCACTGCAGGAATTCACCAAGGTTCCTTAGACAACACCTTCCAAACCACAACCACTGTCATGTGAGGGACAAGGGCAGCAGATAGATGGGAACACCACCACCTGGAAGTTCCCCTATAAGCCACTCACTGTCCTGACTTGGAAATATATTGCCATTCCTTCACTGTCACTGGGTCAAAATCATGGAACTCCTGTCCTAACAGCACTGTGGGTGTACCTACACCACAGGGACTGCTGTGGTTCAGGAGGGCAGCTCACCACCACCGTCTCAAGGGCAATTAGGGATGGGCAATAAACAAAAGCCTTGCCAGCAAAGCCTACATCCCTTGAATGATTTTTTTAGAATTATGATTGTTTTATGTCATGTGTTTAATAAACGCACCATGCTGAAATTTGTTGGTTGTGATTGGTCCATCTGAACAACTGTGCTGATTGGTTACTCACTGTGGCACCGCTAGGTGTGGGTGTGGGGGTTGCAGGCACCTAACTGGTCACTGGGTTCAGGGAAATCACCATGGCCGGAGGGGGCAGATTGCCATAATAGATCCCACCAAACTTTCCAGTGCAGAGTAAAATATCTCTATCTGTGCTGACACTCCATGCAGGGAGTGAGTGTCCCTATCTGTGCCGACACTCCAGTGGAGGGAATGAGTGTCCCTATCTGTGCTGACACTCCAGTGCAGGGAGTGAGTGCCCCTATCTGTGCTGACACTCCAGTGCAGGGAGTGAGTGTCTCTATCTGTGCTGACACTCCAGTGCAGGGAGTGAGTGTCCCTATCTGTGCTGACAGTCCAGTGCAGGGAGTGAGTGTCCCTATCTGTGCTGACACTCCAGTGCAGGGAGTGAGTGTCCCCATCTGTGCTGACATTCCAGTGCAGGAGTGAATGTCCCTATCATTGTTGACACTCCAGTGCAGGGAGTGAGTGTCTCTATCTGTGCTGACAGTCCAGTGCAGGGAGTGAGTGTCCCTATCTGTGCTGACACTCCAGTGCAGGGAGTGAGTGTCCCTATCTGTGCTGACACTCCAGTGCAAGAGTGAATGTCCCTATCAATGTTGACACTCCAGTGCAGGGAGTGTGTCCCAATCTGTGCTGACACTCCAGTGCAGGGACTGTGTCCCTATCTGTGCTGACAGTCCAGTGCAGTGAGTGTTGCACAGTCTTTCTGATTAAACGTTTAACTGAGGCCCTGTCTGCCCCCTCAGATCCCCTAGCATAAACAGAAGGCATTCTCTAACATTTATCCTTCAAGCAGCTCACTTAGACAAACGAGTTATTGTCCGATTGCTCTTTGTGGGAGCTTGCTGTGCACAAGCCGTGTTTCCTGCCATGCAGCAGTGACGACACTTCAAATCCTCCCACTGGCTCTTCGATTTTTTTTCCCCAGGATTTCTCGCAGCAGTCTCCAGGAGATTGATCTCCAATTGGTGGAGAATCCAGGACAATCCTGGAGGATTAAAGCTCCTAAACGGAAGGGGACGGGATTCTCTGTGCCCAGACAATCCAATAGCCGCAAGTACGGGGAATAGATCGGCCCCATATACCTGGACGCATTTATCTACCCTTTAATCCTGACTCCTGCTATTCTTGACCTGGGAATACTTGGTGCAAAAACTGGAGGCCAAACACTGGGTTTGTGTCCCATTGTCCAACACTGACAACCCGCACCTTGATTTGATACATTATATGTACGTGTGTACTGGAAAAAATGATAGTTTACAAAAGGATCAGGAGCCTTCATCAACCTACTCTTTTTGTAGCAATCAGATTTTTAAAAGACTCGTATGAGGTGTGGAAGATGATGAAAGGGTTTGATGGGGTGGAGAGAGAGAGAGAAACTTACATCTGGTGGGAAAGCCCACAAGGCATCATAACGTTCAAATTCGAGCTAGAGTATTCGCGAATGTTGTTCAGAAACAACTTTTCCCAAGTCCAGTGGAAATGTAGCATTCACTCAACTCATAAGGCCATTGAGGGTGGGCACCAATTGGAAATTTCAAGGTTTAAATTTTTGTTAGGCAATGGGTGTTAAAGGTTATAGAACCAACGTAGGCCAATGGAACTAAGCGACGGATCAACTGTGATCCAACTTAATGGTGGAAGAGGCTGGTGAGGCTAACTGGTTTACTCCTGCTTTTATAACAACCTAAGCAATCGGAGCTGAGAAGGCCATTCAGTTCATCAAACCTGTTCTACCATTTGTAACGGGGCTAAGACCTCACACTATATTTTTATGAATATCAACACAGCTAAATCCTAGAATTTTAAAATTGGACAATGATCTTTTAAAATGACTGAGGTACTGTCTGGCTGTGACCTTGGAACAGTAGGAGCTAATCTGGCAGTATTGAAGGAATTTGTGCCTCATTATCCCTGAAGAGATGTTTATATCCCCTGTGGGTTGCAGAGACTAAATTCAAAGGGAGTTATACAAAGGCTATCTACACCTGGAGTCTACTACCTGCTAGGACAAATCTTAATTTCAAATTCTTAATGGTTGGAACATTAACAACCTCAGGAACCCAAACAAAGGAATACACACCCTTTGTCAAAAGCAAAGTGGAGAAATGGGAGTCATGTGACATGAGCCCCCTAGCCGGGAGAAGCAGTTAATACTGTCTTGCTGTACTGTGATGCTCAGTCTGACATCTTCCATCTACCAAGCAGCAGCTCAGCAAAAGGGGCTCTGTCCAGGCTTCAATGCCTGCTCCTATCTATACTGTCTCTACAAGACCTTTTGAACTTCCAAACCATTGACTACAAAACTAATTCGTCTCTGCATGCCTACCTCATCATGGAAGTCAACTCTACTGGAAATGTGAATTATCCAGCATCAGTTTTCAACCTGCTGACCCCTGTGAAAGAATACCACTTAGACTTTGATTCTGGACACTGGACCCAAGTGAAAAAATTCTTTGCTCTGTGGTCCTTGCCCTGTAAATCTTCCTTTCTCTATCCCTGTTTACTGTATGAATACACTGGGGGCTACATAGTGACACCCCTTTTATTTTTGAGCATGCGTGAATAAATTATTCCTTTGTATTCATCCTCTCTCGAGCGAGATTCCTGTGGGGTTATTAATGGAAATTGGATCACACCAACACTGAGGGGTTGGGAAATATGCCACCACTTATAAAAGGTGAAATCAAAATCAAAACACCTTTCTGTTTATGGACGTGTGGTGAGTGGAGAAATCTGGGCTGTTTAAGTTAAGCTCCCTCCTGTCCTTAATGCTTTAATGAGATCATAACTGGTCCTTTTCCTGCCTGATCCTCATAGACCTCAATTGCACTAGTGTCCAAAAATCATTCGATCATAATCTTGAATATGCTCAATGACTGAACATCCTCTGCTGTCTGGGGTAGAGAACTCCAAACTTTCGCAACCATCTGAGTGAAGAAATTTCTCCTCTTCCCAGTCCAAAATAGCAGACGTCTTATCCTGAGACTACTTCCTCTAATTCTAGATTTCCCAGCCAGGTTGAGCATCCTCTCAGTGTCTGCCCTGTCAAGCTCTCCCAGTATTTTATATGCTTCATTTCGATCACATTTCATCTTTTGCCATAGGACATAACCCATTCTATATTGTCCTCATGGGAAAACCTCTTCATCCCAGGTCTCAATCTAGTGAACCTTTGTTGCACACACTGTAAGACAAGTATGTCTTTTTTTAGGTAAGGAGATGAAACAGTACAGTTCTGGAGGCCTGGTCTCACTAAACCCACAACTGCAGTTGGAATTCCCTACTCTACTGTCCTCTTTCAACAAAAGCCAGCATGCCAGTTGCCTTCCTAATTGCTTGCTGTACCTGCATGTGTAAGCATTCCTGTGTATGCATCCCAGAGGCCGACCTGAAATATGTTTCTTGGTGACAAATCTGCGGTCCCTTTCTCTCAAGGATGAGAGTCAGGGTCAAACAACAGTGAGAACTATTTATCTCCACAGTGCTTGGAATAGATTCAGAGCCAATTCCCAGCTGTATCCTTGACACGTTGTGCTGCCCACATACTGCTACATGATGGGAAGGCCCAGCTCCTCGGAGGACCCGATCAAATGAGGGCGGCCAGTCTGAGCTTGGAGATTGAATGGAATGGAAGCAAATCTTTTCATGAGCATAAATAATTCAGACACTAAGCAATTAATTTTACTGGCACATTGAAGCTTCATTATGTTTCCATAGAGACGTGTTGGAGCTTAGGAACCTCTTTGCAAGACAAGGAACACAATTAACCCAGGAGTGAGCCATCCAGACTAACTTTCACACAATTAGAATGATTGACCTGATAGGAAGGCTTCCATTAACAAGGCATCTTGTTGGAGTATCCTAGTGGCAAGAATGTACCCTTCAGAAAGGTTGACTCAATGCTCATTTTACCGTTGAGATTCCTGAGCTTCAGGTCAGGATTTCCCTGGGAGGCAATTACACAGAATCCTGGCAGTACATAAGGTCAAGACGGCAACAGGGGCTGTGAGACAAACTGCAGCTCGGAGCAACAAGAGCCAGAATTGAAACTTCACCAAAGAAGCCTGTTTCAACATGGTGAGTAGCAGTCTCCATCAATGGCCTCATTTCCACTTTCCACAGGTTCCCAGGGTAAGACCAGTGTCCAGGAAACTCTCTCTGATGGTCGAATACCCTGACTCTGGGGCATTTGCAGTGTACCCTGCTGAATGGCCGGAGAGACAGTCAGCAGTGCAGGATCCAGGGAATCTCCAGGACATTAAATATGAGTTCTCGAGAAAAATGAAGTGGATTCAGGGCATCTCTGAGTGTGGATTCATTCTCACTGGGCATAGATTCAGTATAAAGGTTTAGATACAGGGTCCAAGTGTAGATTCAGTGTGTGAGTGTAGTTACAGGATCTGAGTGTAGATTCGGTGTGTGAGTGTAGATACAGAGTCTGAGTGTAGATTCAGTGTGTGAGTGTAGTTACAGGGTCTGAGTGTAGATTCAGTGTGTGAGTGTAGTTACAGGGCCTGAGTGTAGATTCAGAGTGTGATTGTAGTTACAGGGTCTGAGCATAGATTCAGCGTGTGAGTGTAGTTACAGCATCTGAGCGTAGATTCAGTGTGTGAGTGCAGTTACAGGGTCCGAATGTAGATACAGTGTGTGAGTGTAGATACAGGGTCGGAGTATAGAGTCAGTGTGTGAGAGTAGTTACGGGATCTGAGTGTAGATACAGTGTGCGAGTGTAGATACAGCGTCTGAGTGTAGATACAGGGTGTGAGTCTAGTTCAATGTGTGAGTGTAGTTACAGAGACCAAGTGTAGATTCAGTGTGTGAGTGTAAATACAGTGTCTGAGTGTAGATTGAGTATGTTAGTGTAGTTACAGGGTCTAAGTGTAGATACAGGGACTGAGTGTAGATTCAGAATGCGAGTGACAATACGGGGTCTAAGTGTGTGAGTGTAGATTCAGTGTGTGGGTGGAGTTACAGGTTCTGAGTGTAGATACAGGGACTGCATGTAGACTCAGTGCTTGAGAGTAGATGCAGGGTGTGAGTGTGGTATCAGTGTATGAGTGTAGTTACAGGGTCTAAGTGTTGATTCGATGCATGTGAGTGTAGTTACAGAGTCTGAGTGTAGATTCAGCATGTGAGTGTAGATATGGGTTCTGAGTGTAGATTCAGTAGTTGAGTGTAGATACAGGGTCCGAGTGTAGATTCAGTGTGTGATGTAGATACAGGGCCTGAGTGTCAATTCAGTGTGTGTGAGTGTAGTTACAGAGTCTGAGTGTAGATTCAATATGTGTGAGTGTAGTTACAGGGCCTGAGTGTAGAAACAGTGTGTGAGTGTAGATACAGGGTCTGAGTGTAGATTCAGTAGTTGAGTGTAGATTCAGGGTCCGAGTGTAGATTCAGTGTGTGAGTGTAGATACAGGGTCTGAGTGTCAATTTAGTGTGTGTGTGTAGTTACAGAGTCCGAGTGTAGATTCAGTGTGTGAGTGTAGATACAGGATCTGAGTGTAGATTCAGTGTGTGAGTGTAGATACAGGGTCTGAGTGTCGATTTAGTGTGTGTGTGTAGTTACAGTGTCCGAGTGTAGATTCAGTGTGTGAGTGTAGATACATGGTCTGAGTATTGATTCAGTGTGTGTCAGTGTAATTACAAGGTCTGAGTGTAGAATCAGTGTGTGAGTGTAGATACAGGGTCTGAGTGTAGATTCAGTGTGTGTTTAGATACAGGGTCTGAGTGTAGATTCAGCATGTGAGTGTGGACATGGGGTCTGAGTGTAGATTCAGTGTGTGTGAGTGTAGATACAGGGTCTGAATGTCAATTCAGCATGTGTCAGTGTAGGTACAGCATCTGAATTTAGATTTAACGTGTGAGTGTAGCTATAGGGCGGAATCATCCCAGATTTGCCTAAGCCCGATTGCGGGTAGGTAAACGACGTTTTACCTGCCGGCTGCAATAGCGCTTTCTCAAGCCGCCTTTTCCCAAACCCACTGCATTAATTATGCATTTCTGGGAAACATGCCAGCTCTCATTCTCCCTCCACACCATCACCTCGCTGCTTCATCACACCGGGCGCCACCCTTAAAGTCCAACTGCGCACACACATCTCAGAGCTTCCAGCCCACAACTACTGCAGGGAAGATGTCCATGAAAGGCAAAAAGACTGCAGACCCCAGGTTTATTGACACACCAATTTGGACACCATGGAGGTTTGGCATATTGAGGAATTTAATCAAGAGTTCTGGGGCTATAAATATATCATAACGGATACCGGGATGGAGTTACAAGCTGAATTCTAATCAAGGCATTTGGGTGAATAACAGATGCCAGGGAGTGATTTACAAACTGGAATATAATCGAGGTGTTCGGGTGGTTTGTGTATAGAATAACAGATACTCGGGAGTGAGTTACAGATTGAGATCTAATCAAGGGCTTTGGGTGGTTTATACATAGAATTACAGTTTTGTTCCAATACAGCTACAACACTGACATCTACCCAGCTATGTGGAAAATTGCCCAGGTATGTCCTGTACATAAAAGCAGGACAAATCCAACCCACCCAATGACTACCCCAGCAGTCTACTCTCCATCATCTGTAAGGTAATCGAGGGGAATGTTAACAGTGCTGTCAAGTGACAATTGCTTAGCAATAACCTGCTCACTGATGCCTAGTTTGGGTTCCCACCAGGGCCACACAGCTCCTGACCTCATTACAGCCTTGATTAAAACAGGGACAAAAGAGCTGAACTCCCGAGGTGAGGTGAGAGTGACTTTCCTTGACATCAAGGCAGCATTTGACCGAGTGTGGCATCAAGGAGCCCTAGCAAAACTGGAGTCAATGGGAATCAGGGGGAAAACTCTCCGCTGATTGGATTCATTCCTAGCACAAAGGAAGATGGTTGTGGTTGTTGGAGGTCAGTCATCTCAACTCCAGGACATCACTGCAGGAGTTCCTCAGGGTAGTGTCCTCAGCCCAACCATCTTCAACTGCTTCATCAATGACCTTCATTCCATCATTGGGTCAGAAGTGAGGATGTTTGCTGATGATTGCACAATGTTCAACACCATTCATGACTCCTCAGATAATGAAGTAGTCCATGTCCAAATGCAGCAAGACCTGGACAATATTCAGGCTTGGGCTGACAAGTGGCAAGTAATATTTGCGCCACACATGTGTCAGGCAATGAGTTACAGACTGGAATCTAAAAGAGGGGTCTGGTTGGTTTACATTTGAATTATGAAGACCAGGGAGTGAGTTACAGACTGGAATCTAATCGAGGTGTTTGGGTGGTTTATGTATAGAATAACAGATACTCGGGAGTGAGTTACAGACTGTTCGGGTGGTTTATGCATAGAATAAAAGATGCCCGGGAGTGAATTACAGACTGGAACCTAATCGAGGTGTTCGGGTGGTTAATGTATAGAATAACAGATACCTGGGAGTGAGTTACAGATTGGAATCGAATCGAGGCGTTCAGGTGGTTTATATACAGAATAACAGATACCTGGGAGTGAGTTACAGACTGGAACCTAATCGAGGTGTTCGGGTGGTTTATGTATAGAATAACAGATACCCGGGAGTGAGTTACAGATTGGAATCTAATCGAGGTGTTCGGGTGGTTTATGTATAGAATAACAGATACCCGGGAGTGAGTTACAGACCGGAATCTAATCGAGGTGCTCGGGTGGTTTATGTATGGAATAACAGATACTCGGGTGTGAGTTACAGACTGGAATCTCATCAAGGGGTTCGGGTGGTTAATGCTTAGAATAACAGATACCTGGGAGTGAATTACAGACTGGAATCTAATCGATGTGTTCGAGTGGTTTATGTGTAGAATAACAGATACCCTGGAGTGAGTTACGACTGGAATCGAATCGAGGTGTTCGGGTGGTTTATATATAGAATAAAAGATACCCAGGAGTGAATTACAGACTGGAACTTAATCGAGGTGTTTGGGTGGTTAATGTATAGAATAACAGATACCTGGGAGTGAGTTACAGACTGGAATCGAATCGAGGCGTTCAGGTGGTTTATATACAGAATAACAGATACCTGGGAGTGAATTACAGACTGGAATCTAATCGAGGTGTTCGGGTGATTTATGTATGGAATAACAGATACTCGGGAGTGAGTTACAGACTGGAATCTCATCAAGGGGTTCGGGTGGTTTATGCTTAGAATAACAGATACCCGGGAGTGAATTACAGACTGGAATCTAATCGATGTGTTCGGGTGGTTTATGTGTAGAATAACAGATACCTGGGAGTGAGTTACAGACTGGAATCTAATCTAGGGGTTTGGGTGGTTTATATATAGAATAACAGATACCCGGGAGTGAGTTACAGACTGGAATCTAATCGAGGTGTTCGGGTGGTTTATATATAGAATAACAGATACCCGGGAGTGAGTTACAGATTGGAATCTAATCGAGGTGTTCGGGTGGTTTATATATAGAATAACAGATACCCGGGAGTGAGTTACAGATTGGAATCTAATCGAGGTGTTCAGGTAGTTTATATATAGAATAACAGATATCTGGGAGTGAGTTACAGACCGGAATCTAATCGAGGTGTTCGGGTGGTTTATGTATGGAATAACAGATACTCGAGAGTGAGTTACAGACTGGAATCTCATCAAGGGGTTCGGGTGGTTTATGCATAGAATAACAGATACTCGGGAGTGAATTACAGACTGGAATCTAATCGAGGTGTTCGGGTGGTTTATGTGTAGAATAACAGATACCTGGGAGTGAGTTACAGAATGGAATCTAATCTAGGGGTTTGGGTGGTTTATGTATAGAATAACAGATACCCGGGAGTGAATTACAGACTGGAATCTAATCGTGGTGTTCGGGTGGTTTATATATAGAATAACAGATACCCGGGAGTGAATTACAGATTGGAATCTAATCGAGGTGTTCGGGTGGTTTATGTATAGAATAACAGATACCTGGGAAAGAGTTACAGACTGGAATCGAATTGAGGTGTTCGGGTGGTTTATATACAGAATAACAGATACCTGGGAGTGAATTACAGACTGGAATTTAATCGAGTTGTTCGGGTTGTTCATACATAGAATAACAGATACCTGGGAGTTAGTTACAGACTGGAATCTAATCGAGGTGTTCGGGTGGTTTATTTATAGAATAACAGATACCCGGGAATGAGTTACAGACTGGAATCTAATCGAGGTGTCCAGGTGGTTTATATATAGAAAAACAGATATCCGGGAGTGAGTTACAGACTGGAATCTAATCGAGATGTTCGGGTGGTTTATATATAGAACAGATACCTGGGAGTGAGTTACAGACTGGAATCTAATCGAGGTGTTCGGGTGGTTTATATATAGAATAACAGATACCGGGGAGTGAGTTACAGACTGGAATCTAATTAAGGGGTTCGGGTGATTTATGTGTAGAATTACGGAGACGCAAGAGTGAGTTACAGACTGGAATCTAATCAGGGGTTCCGGTGGTTTATATACAGAATAAGAGATGCCCGGGAGTGAGTTACAGACTGGAATCTAATTGAGGGGTTCGGGCGGTTTATGTGTAGAATAACATACCCGGGAGTGAGTTACAGACTGGAATTGAATCGAGGTGTTTGGGTGGTTCATATATAGAATAACAGCTACCCAGGAGTGAGTTACAGACTGGAATCTAATCAGGGGTTCGGGTGGTTTATGTGTAGAATAGCAGATACCCAAGAGTGAGTTACAGACTAGAATCTAATCTAGGGGTTTGGGTGGTTTATATATAGAATAACAGATACCTGGGGGTGAGTTACAGACTGGAATTTAATCGAGGTGTTCGGATGGCTTATATATAGAATAACAGATACCTGGGAGTGAGTTACAGACCGGAATCTAATTGAGGGGTTCGGGTGGTTTATGTGTAGAATTATGGAGACGCGAGAGTGAGTTACAGAGCAGAATCTAATCTAGGGGTTCGGGTGGTTTATGTGTAGAATAACAGATACCCGGGAGCGAGTTACAGATTGGAATCGAATTGAGGTGTTCGGGTGGTTTATAATATAGAATAACAGATACCCGTGAGTGAGTTACAGACCGGAATCTAATCAAGGGGTTCAGGTGGTTTATATATAGAATAACAAATACTTGGGAGCGAGTTACAGACCAGAATCTAATCAAGGGGTTCGGGTGGTTTAAGTGTAGAATTACAGAGACGTGGGAGTGAGTTACAGACTGGAATCAAGTTGAGGGGTTTGGCTGTTATATGTGTGTATATATATATATATATATATATATATACAGACCCTTCTGGTGGTTGGAATTTAAAATGATGTGTCAGGCAGATTAAGGGATATTAGTCTGTCACTGTAAATCTGTGGTGTTGTATCTCTCTGCTGCTTTCTAGATAAAGTTCTCATTCCTTCACTTGCCAGCCATCATTATGACAGTCCTGTACTTGATTGCACTGGTTTCCACCTGCTCCTCCACGCATTATCAGAGCTTCTCGACTGGAGTCACGAAAGATCAGCACTCCAAGCTGCAGGCCTGCCTCATGGAACATGCTGCCTGGTATTGTCTCCTGGGACGTTTGAATGGAGAGCACCTTGAGAGCCAGGGAGTTATTAAAAAGTGGGTTTTGTCCAGCCAGGCTGAGGATGTGATGGAAGAAGCAGCAGGCGAGTCTGTCAAGGTCCCCCTGAGTGGTAAGAAGGCTGAGGAGGAGGGCGAGGCTCTCTACAGGGACACACTGGATCCTGGGGGCTTGGAGAATGAGGCCAATAAGGAACAGCCCCTGACATCCATTGTTGGTCGACTGCAGTCCTTCACTCGCAAGAAAGGAGGCATTGGGTTTCGGTTTGGGAAATGATATTGTTCTCTCTCTCACTCTTTGTCTTTCTGTCTCTCTCTCTCTCTCTCTTTATCTCACTCCCTCTCTTCCTTCTCCTTCCAATTCATCTTCTGCTCTTACCCTCCTCTAATCAACAATCCCTCTCTTCCTCCCTCTCCTCCCCACTCTCCTTCCTACTATCTCTCCATATCCATCTCCTTTGCTCCCCTCTCTCCTTTCCTACCTCCTTCTGTCCAACCCTCTCTCCCTCTCCCCCTCTCCTGAAGATTTTGCTTGCTGAGATTGAACAATTGATTTTGGAGATGGAGGTAGAGTGAGTGCGAGGCTGGGGGCAGGAGAGCTGAATGTTATGATGTATCCATTATTAAATGGAATATGCTGAATATTTAGAACCATGATCGAGTTGTGGAATCTTATTTTGTAGCATTCACGTGTCACAGTGAGGATGAGCTTCGTGGCTTATCCATGGATTATCCAATGAACCTCTGAGAGAGTAAAGCCTCTCATTAATTTGCATATCCTCCAAACTGACATTGATATAAAAATCAGAATGTCCCACAACATTTCACAGCCAGTGAGCACATTCATGGTGTAGGCACTGTTGTACTGAAGGCAACACGGCATACAAGATCAGTACAGCAGGATCCCACAAACATGATGATGATGGCCTGATAATCTGTTGATTGAGGGATTAATATTGGTCGGAGCCCCTGGAACATCTCCCCTGCTCTTCCTCGAAATAGTGCCAAGGGATCGGTTACATCCACTTGAGAGGGAAGGCGGGGCCTCGATTTAACACGTCTTTAGAAAAATGGCACCTCTGACAGTACAGCACTCCCCTAGCACTGCACTGGGAGCATCAGCATGAACTTTGTGCTCAATTCTTTATAGTGGGATTTGAATTCATGAACTTCCTGACTCAGAGACAGGCTGATATCCGTGTCGTGTGCTCCCGGGTGGTCGGGGGTTAGTGTCAATGGGCATGCAGGCCTTGATCATCTCCAGTTTGACAAATTGGATGTAAAATGTTCAGTTCCGACACTGGGCATTCCCAGCCAGTGAAAGACCTGGTTAAAGATCCAGGTTCGGTGTTTGGTTTGAACGATTTCCCATCCTTCAGGCCCAAAAATTTAGCCAAGAACAGGACTTTGTGTAAGGGCAGGTTAAATGATTCTGAGTTCCCAGGGAAACCCCTTGAAGCATAAAGGAGGGAATTTACACACAGTGTTATGGGATCCACAATCAGATCAACCATGAACTTATTGAGTGGCGGAGCAGGCTCGAGGAGCTGAATGGTCTTCTCCTGCTCATAATTCTTATGTTCTTATCTATCAACATCCTGGGGGTTACCATTGACCAGAAACTGAACTGGACTAGCCATATAAATACAATGGCTACAAGAACAGGTCAGGGGCTAGGAATCATGCGATGAGTAACTTGCTCCTGACTCCCCAAAGCCCATCCACCAACTACAAGGCACAAGTCAGGAGTGTGATGGAATACTCTCCACTTGCTTGGATGAGTGCAGCTCCAACAACACTCAAAAAACTTGACCATCCAGGGCAAAGCAGCCCGCTTGATGGGCACCACATCCACAAACATTCACTCCCTCCACCACGAGGGCACAGTAGCAGCAGTCTGTACCATCCACAAGATGCAATGCAGGAATTCATCAAGGCTCCTTTGGTAACATCTTCCAAACCCACGACCTCTACCACCTAGAAGGACAAGGACACCAGACGCATGGGAACACCACCATCTGCAAGTTCTGCATTGTGGGTCACTGTGTGTGAGTTCAGTGTGACTGTACTGTGAGTCAGTAGTATCTGAGCTCGGTGTTACAGTACTGTGGGTCAGCATCTGAGCTCAGTGTGACTGTAATGTGAGTCAGTTTGTGAGCTTGCTCTGACTGTGCTTTGGTCATGTGTGAACTTAGTGACTGCTGTGAGCTAGTGTGAGAGTTAGGTGTGACTGCTATGGGTCAGTGTGTAGCTTGGTGTGACAGTATTGTGGGTCAGTCTGTGAGTTTGTTCAGACTGTACTGTGGGTCAATGTGTGAGCTCCCTGTGACTGTACTATGGGTCAGTGTACGAGTTTAGTGTGACTGTACTGTGAGTCAGAGTGAGTGTTTGGCGTGACTGTATGTGGGTCAGTATGTGATCTCAGTGTGACCTGTGAGTCAGTGTGCAAGGTCATTGTGATTGTCCTGTGAGTCAGTATGTGTGTTCAGTGTGGCTGTATTGTGGTTCACTATTAGCATGCTGTGCCTGTACTGGGTCAGTGTGTGAGCTAGGTATGACTATACCATGGGTCAGTGTGTGTGCTCAGTGTGGCTGTACTGTGGGTCAGTGTGTGTGCTCAGTGTGGCTGTACTGTGGGTCAGTGTGTGAGCTCAGTGTGACTACTGTGGGTCAGTAGTGTGAGCCTGGTATGACTGTACTTTGGGTCAATGTGTCAGGCTCCTTGTGACTTTCCTGTGTGTCAGTGTTTGAGCTTGCTGTGACTGTGCTTTGGGTCAATGTGAGAGTTTGATGTGACTGCACTGTGGGTCAGTGTGTGAGCTTGATGTGACAGTTCCGTAGGTCAGTTTGTGATTTCAGTGTGACTGTACTGTGGGTCAGTTTGTGAGGTCATTGTGATTGCCCTGTGAGTCAGTGTGTGCTCAGTGTGGCTGTACTGTGGGTCAATATTAGCATGGTGTGCCTGTACTGGGTCAGTGTGTGAGCTTGGTGTGACTACTGTGTGTCAATGTGAGTGCTGTTTGGCTGTATTGTGGGTGTGTGTGTGTGAGCCGAGTGTGACTGTAATGTGGGTCTATGTGTGAGCTCATTGTGACTGTACCATGGATCAGTGTGCCTATACATTGGGTAAGCGTGTGTGAGTCATCATGTCTGCTAATGCCAATGGAGCCGTGTCTCTGCACACTACTGCACTGAAGGATCGGTGGAATTCTTTCCTTCTCTGCTGCCAGCTCTAACATGGGAGCCAGGGAAGGCGCGTCTGCTCCAGGTTACCGTCCCATTTTCGCATCTCATTCTCTGATTTCTTCACCTTGATTCTGATCTTTGCTCCAGGGAGTAAACGTTTTAGATTTAGTTTATATGAGAGATGTTTGGGACCTCACTGACACTCGGGGACCAACTGGACACTTGTATCCAATTCAATTCACGCTTTGGGACAATGTAAGAGCTTTGCCCCGTCCAAACCTGTTTGGGACAGTTTCAGTGACCCGTCCATTGTTGGGGAGTGGGAGTGAATGTTTTCACCTGAGTGACTATGCCGATCTGAACTGACCACGCGGGATACCCGACACAGGACACACATGAGACCACCCCTCACCCATCTCCAACCTTCCGCGATCGCTCACAACTTAGATGAACCTTGTAGCACAAGTACCACGTGGTCAGTCTAATAGAATACTGCAGCTTCTGGAGGCTTCACCAGATCGTGGGGGGTGTGGTCATATTATGGACCGTCCACCTTCTCTATGCGAGGGGGAGACCATTAGAGGGTTGAAGCTCATTATAAATGGGAGGCAGGGGGCGGATGGCAAGAAAAAAAATGGTCGTGAGAATCTGGAATTCTCTCCTCACCAAAATAGCTGTTGAGGCTGGGGGGCAAAGTAACATTTCAAAGCTGCGATCGATAGATCTTGTCCTTGGGTAAGGATATTTGGGGTTACTGAAGGTGAATGCAGTTAAGATGCAGGGCGCCATGAATGCTGGAACATACTTGAGGGGCTGAATGATCTCTTAAAGCTCCTATATTCATAAAGAAGTGATAGCTACTCTCAGCAGAAATAGGCTGTGAATGTTATATACGACTTGCTTTTGCATAGCGCCTTTCACGTGGGAAATGTCCTCGTAGAGCTTTGCAACCTGAACGTAAGCCTTGGCTGATGCGTGACTTAGTACAGCTTGATGTAGCGGAGAGCTGTGGAAGGGTCATGAGGACTCGAAACTCTTTTCTTCTCCGCCGATGCTGCCAGACCTGCTGAGTTTTTCCAGGTAATTCTGTTTTTGTTTTGGATTTCCAGCATCCGCAGTTTTTTTTTGTGTGTTTAATTGACTGCCACTCCTCTTCAAGAAATGCCTACCTTGAAGAAGTTTTGTTCCTCTCTGCGACAAGATTTCAGTATCTCTCTTTTGCCTTGTTCACCTTCACTGCTTTCCATTTCTCTCCTTGCAGTTCTGTGGAAGGGTCATGAGGACTCGAAACATCAACTCTTTTCTTCTCCGCCGATGCTGCCAGACCTGCTAAGTTTTTCCAGGTAATTCTGTTTTTGATGTAGCGGAATTTGGTTTAGCAGAGAGTGACTAAACAGAGTGGGGCATAACCAAAGCGGTGTAGTGGTGTGGGATGTAGCCTATGCTGAGCAAGGTGAGCTATTTCCATGGCTGCAGTGCAACACACACACAAACACAATCATTCAAAGGACAAACTGGTGATAAGGGACTGAACACAGAGGTCGCCACATGGACAGCTCTATACCACATGCGTCCATGATCCCAGATAAAGGAGTTCCGACGATGATGTGGGAGTGCATAGAGTCCTCTCAAGGGTCCATCATCCCAGTTAGTCAGAGGGTGATCTATGGTACAGGATGAGGCCATTTGGCCCATTAAGACCATGCTAGCTCCTCATCAAGCAACTCAGTCTGTCCCACTCTGCCACTCCATCCCCATAGCCCTGCAAATTTACTTCCTTCAAGTTCTAATTTCCTTTTGAAATGATTGTTTCTGCTTCCACCACGCTTGTGGGCAGTGAGTTCCAGGTCATTACCCGTCACGCTGTAAAAAATGTTCCTCCTCACACTCACCCTGCATCGCGTTCTCAAAATCTTAGATCTGCGTCTCCCAATCCTTGTAGTGTCACCTTGTCTATCTTATCTAAGTCTGTCATAATGTTGTACAGCTCTATCACATCTCCCCCCAGTCTCCTTTGTTACAAGGAGAGACAAGTCCAGTCTTTCCAACCTAACCTTGTAACTAAAACCTCACATCCCTGAAACTATTCTGGTAAATCTCCTCTGCACCCTCTCAAGGAGCCTCAAGTTAAAGGGAAGAGAAGCTTGGTCTCAGTTTTATGATTGGCCCACAGGGTCTGACAATCGCACTGAGACAGGAAGCCCCCTCCCCCAACCATTTTTCACATCAACGCTTGGAGATGAGGAAAATTTTTTCTCTCAGAGGATGGTTAGTCTTTGGAATTCTCTCCCCCAGAGAGCAGTGGAGGCTGGACCATTGAATACATTCAAGTGGCAGGCTTTTGATCAACAATTAGGAAGCTAAAGTTATGGGGGGCAGGCAGGAAAGTGGAGTCAAGGCACAATCAGATCAGCCATAATCTTATTGAGTGGCGGAGCAGGTTCGAAGGGCTGAATGGCCTACACCTGCTCGTATTTATGATTTTATGTTCCATTGCTGAGTTCAAAGATCGTCAAGAATAGAAGGACACCCCGCCTCCCTAAAAGAAAACCCTCCGATCTCATTGGATGAGGTTGGAAGGAGACAGCAAGGCAGATGAACAGGACACAACAGGAGTTAGAAAAGGCACATCATATGTATTTAAAAATTACAGAAAAAAAACACACATCATAACTTCAAACAAAGTTCATCAAGTTAAATCTCTTAAAATGCATTGGGGGAGTTTCTGATATTAGAGTTTGACCTTAGCACTCATATACTATAAAGCAGCAGAAATATAAGAGGCTGGTGATCAGAAAACAGCGCCATCTACAGTACTGGAGTTTGAGGTCCTTCCAATTCCTTCAACATTTGCTTAATTCTATGAGCTTTTTGGGGAATGATTTTCAAACCGCACAATTCCGAGCCTGGCTGGCAAATGAGGGGGCATACAGTGGTGGTGTCATTGGTATTGTTGGTGGGGTCAAAGGCTAATGGGCCCAGATCCCAGCAGAATGGAAATGTAGGCAAAAAAATTGCAGGCTTGATGGTAACCATGGTAACATTGGAAAGTCCAGGTGGAAGAATTTAGCTGCGAGCTTTAGAAGTGACCCTTGGGGGTGCCACTTGTCCTCACTCCTTCCTGACGGCCCTGGCAAAGTTATAAGGCCTCATCTTCATCTCAGTGAAGGGTATGGAGAACTCAAATCCCTTCCACCCGTACCAGTTCACACCCTGTGGAGGAGAAAGGTAGTCAGTGAAGGAGGATCACATTATTCTGAGTAAATTGTAACAGCCCAAGTTGAACAAGTGTGTAATGGAGGGGCTGAGTGAGAGAGAGCAAGCAAGTGAGAGAGAGTAAGTGAGAGAATGAGTGAGATTGAGTGACTGAGTGAGCAAGCCAGCAAGTGAGAGAATGAGCGAGAGTGAGAGCTCAAGTGAGGGTGAGTGAGTGTGTGACAGAGTGAGTTTGTGACAGAGTGAGTGTGTGACAGAGTGAGTGTGTGACAGTGAGTGTGTGACAGTGAGTGTGTGACAGTGAGTGTGTGACAGTGAGTGTGTGACAGTGAGTGTGTGACAGTGAGTGTGTGACAGAGATTGAAAGTAAGAATGGGACAGTGAATAAGTGAGTGTGTGAATAAATGCAAGTTCAACAACTTTAGATCATGAACTCTCTCCTCCATCCCCACACCCTTTCCGATCCCCCCCTTTTCCAATAATTTATAATTTTTTTAAATATGTTTTTCTTTTCCCACCTATTTCCATTATTTTTAAATATATTTCCATCCATTGTTTCATCTCCACCTTTTAGCCTATTTCGATCCCCCTCACCAGGGCTATCTGTCCCTTGCTCGTTCTGCTTTCTATCCTTGATGTCACCATTAGCATATCCTTTAGGTAATATTACCACCGTCAACACCCCTTTGTCCTTTTGTCTATGACATCTTTGGCAATCTCTCCTTTGTCTCCACCTATCACTGGCCCTCCCTCCAGCTCCACCTGTCCCACCCCCTCAACCAGCTTATATTTCACCACATTTCTATTTTTCCTTAGTTCTGATGAAGAGTCATACGGACTCGAAACGTTAACTGTATTCCTCTCCGCAGATTCTGTCAGACCTGCTGAGTTTTTCCGGCTATTTTTATTTTCGTTTCAGATTTCCAGCATCCACAGTATTTTGGTTTTATAATAAATGAGTATGAGTGTGAGAGTGAGAGAGTGAATAGGTGAGTGAATGAGTGAGAGAGAGAGTGAACAAGTGAGTGAGAAACAGCAGGAGTGTGAATGAGTCAGTGAATGAGTGACAGTGTGAGAGTGAGTGAGAGACTGAGTGAACAAGAGAGGTGGTGAGAGTGAGTCAGTGAGAGTGAAAGTGAGTGAGGAAGAGTGGCAGTGAGCGTGCAAACAAGTGAGAGTGTAAGAGGGAGTAAGTAAGTGACAGGGTGAGAGAGATTGAGTGAGTGACTTGTACCTGATGGTCTCTGTTGTTTCCGTATTCTCCGTTGAGATTGACGCGGTGACAGTTTTTGTACCACCAGCCTCCTCGGTAGGACACAGCGCAGTTAGTCAGAGCCTCATCACTGTCTGAGTCCAGGGTAGTAAAGCTACTGCCGTGATGATAGGACAGGGAATTGCCTATGAAAAGCACATGGTTCAGTTATAGGTGGAATGAATGTGTGTAAGAGATTGTTCCAATAGGATTGTTATGTTTTGAACTGCCTTTTTTAATTTAAAGGAGGTAGGGAGGAGGTTGTATAACTCTTGTCTGACAACAGGCTAGATGCCTAGTTACCAAGGGACAGGTGGACCCAAGTCAAGAATTGCTGCACAAAGTGCAAAGTTCTCACACCTGAAAACAAAGGCAGGAGCAGCTGGGCTGACTGTGGGCAGACTTTCTGATTTTGGACAGAAAGGTTTCAGAGTGAGATGAAAGGCTGCAGCTAGTATGGTTAGCAGAGAGGAGAGTGTAGCCTTTCTGTGGTCTACCAGGCAGAATGCGGGAGGGAAGACGGCCTCAGGTTGTAGATACACTTCCTGTGGCAATCTAAGGAATCCAGAAGATTGGGCCTAGCATGGCCGATGGGGGAAATAATTGCTGACATAGGCTTTACTGCTAGTATTTGATTGGGAATTTTCTGGAAACCGAGAGAAGTACCTTTTGACGGTTACTGGACATTACGACACAGTAAGACAGGGAGAAACGAACCCTTTGGAAGCAGGGAGTGATTTTGATCCGGTTCCTGTGTAAGCTGTGATTCTACAGAGAGTGGGCAATGAAGCATAAGTGTGTCATGGGGTTTTTGGTCATGTTAAGGCAGTAATAAGGGTTACTGAAGAGCCAAATGTTCCAGTCTCTGATCATATGTGTTGGGACCCTGTGGAAGTCCTGATGCTTGGACTTGCATGGGAATTTCCCTGGAAGTTTAAACTGGGTAATTGCCCTGCTCCCCAGGACCCTGCATAAATATCTCTGCCTCTGAGTTAGAGTTGGGACTTGGGAGAGATCCACTGTGCTTACCTGGACAGTTACCCACTGTGCTTACCTGGATAGTTACCCACTGTGCTTACCTGGACAGTTACCCAAGAAATGTTAGACTGTTTAAAACATGGTCTCACACTTAGTAACTCGACAACCAACATCCCCCAATCACCATGTCGCCCCTGACCACTCAACTACACCCCAGACCAGGCTAGACTGCTCCCTGGCTACCCTCAATCACCTGGCTACCCCAAAGCACCAGACAAGGAGACATGGACAACGTCACATGGACGTCACAGGGGTAAAATGGCACAGAGATTGGCAGACGGGAAATGTTAGAGAGGGAATGGTGACCAAGATGATGGAAAGGTCTGTACAGAATGTATAGAATGGGCTAAAAAGAGGGGGGGTTTATTTAATGATATATTGGAGCCTGATAATGAGGAGCGGGTTTATTTGATGTTAGAATGGAAATGAATAATGAGTGTGGTCTAACACACAGTGAGGGCAAAAGTGAACATAACCCAAAGAGCGAGTCAGTTTAAGGAAGCTCTTGAGGCCCCTCTGAGTGCCTTATTGACCTGATCGCAGTTCGGTCACATACCCAGACCAGAGCAGGGAGTCGGGGAGTCCTGTCCCAGTCTGGCACAGGTTGTCAGGGTGAGGTAAGAGGGTCAGCGGGTGTACAAGGTAGCAGAATGAGCTGGCGGTGTTTACTTCGGTGTGTTGGAAGGTCTCACTCACCGGCATTTCCAGCATATTTTCCCACTTTCAGTTTGTATTTCTGGGCCGGACTCTCCACCACAAAGTTATCGTAGGTAGCGTAAGCCGACTCATCATCATTCCTCAGATCCACACGGAGCTCGTAACGTTGCTGCGATGTCATCTGGTGGAGATATTCCAGACCTAGTGCGTAGGAGGAATCCAGAATTAACCAGTGATCTCAAGGGACTGAACCCCAATAAACCAAAATGACAGAGCGGCAAAGACCAGCTGCACCAAAACACACCTCTCTCCTGCGCTCCTGCCCTCTCCCAGCTCTTCACCTACTCCCTTCAACCAACACACTATCACGCACACCGCCCCAACCCTCTATACAGCCACGCCCCCAAACTTTCACCACCCCGACATTTTCCCCCTCTGAAACCTGCCACACCCCAGACTCTGTGGTGACTAAAGGGGGTGTTGCCAACTCCTGCTGAGACAGTGTGGACTTACCCAGCCAGCTCCCTGAACCTGTCCTTACCCAGCCAGCACCCTGAACCTGTCCTTACCCAGCCAGCTCCCTGAACCTGTCCTTACCCAGCCAGTGTTCCCCTGCCAGGTCCCCGAATCCAGTTGCGTAGGCTTTCCAGTTCCTCATGAAGTTGGTTTTGCCATTCTTTCTCCTCTGGAAAACCTTGAGGAGGGAAAGAGGAAAATGATCATCAGTCCTGGAAGCTGGTCTCCTGTCTCCAGGTTCAGAAGGACAAGCTGAGGAAAAGTCCTGAGCTCATTGTATCGTCACAGGATCAGGAATATCGACAGAGTAATTAATAATAAATCTGCTGGGATGCAGATGTGGCTTAAACCGGCTCTGACCATGTTTAAACTCTGACCCTGCACCATCGGCTCTGAACCCATGTTTAATCTCTGACCTCAAATCATTGGTTCTGAACCTGTGTTTAAACTCTGACCCCTCACCATTATCTCTGACCCTTTGTTTAAACACTGACCATGCACCACTGACTCCCATTCCATTTTTAAACTCTGACACTGCATCATCAGCTCTGAACCCGTGTTTAACCTCTGACCCCGCACCATTGGCTCTGACCCTGTGTTTAAACCCTGACCGTGCACCATCATCTCCGGTCCTGTGTTTAAACTCTGACTCCACATCATTGGCTCCAACCCTGTGCTTAATCCCTCAACCTACACCTTTGCTCTGACCCTGCACCATTGGCCCTAACCCCATGTTTAAACTCTGACCCTGCGATTAAACTCTAGCCCCGCACCATCAGCCCTAACCCCACGTTTGAACTCTGACACGCACCACTGGCCCTGGCCCTGCACCATTGGCCCTAACCCAGGTTTAAACTCTGACCCTGCACCACCGGCCCTGGCCCCGGCTTTCAGCCCTGGCCCCACACCACTGGCTTTGACCCCTTGGGAGCGAAATTTAAACTCTTTGAATGATGTTTTTGATTCTAAGACCTAATGTCCAAGAGTTGCCTTCCCCATGATTCCAGCAGCTGGGCCTCTAACACTTGAGTCTACCTTAACCCCACCCATGAACCCTGACTGTGTCACCAACTCCAACTGACTGTCATCCTGGGAGATTTAATCACATCACCATCAGCCTCATCCAATCAAATAACTTTCCTTCTGCCACCTCCAATAATTTTTATACCTAATAGTGGAAATGGTCAAAGAAATGCAAAATAATAATACCCCACTTTGCTTTTCTTTTAATACCTCTAATAAGCTCTCTCCTGGTTGTTGCAGGGAGTCATGTCCAGGAGATTAATCTTCAATTCCTGAAGATAATCCCAAGGATAATCCTGAGGACGATCCCAAGGAGAATCCCCAGGCAATCCTGAGGACAATCCGAATTCAGAGGACAATTCCAAATCCCTAGGAAAATACTGTGGATAATACCAGGGAAAATCCAAATTCCGACGGCAATCCTAAGGGCTATCCCAATCCCGAGGACAATCCTGCGAGTGATCCCAGGGAAATCCCTAATCCCAAGGACAATCCTGGGGATAATCCTGGAGCAATTCCGAAGACAATCCCAAATCCCAAACACAATCCCATGGTAATCGCAAAAACAATTCCGAGGGTAACTGCGATCCGGGGGTCAGTGGCTCTAACTCTGCGGTATCATGCTTACCATCCAGCCTCCGCCATTGGTGCTCATGTCGCAATAAGCTTTGATGGGCTTATCTTTGTTCCCATTCAGGTAGAGGGTGACGACGCTCGACTCTGCCCTTCCGTTGCTGCGTTCCTCTCCGCAATCCTTTGGAAAGGGGATCCGGGCACCGACTACGGGAAGAATCAAAGAGAGAGAGAGAGAGGGAGGGTGGATGCCAGTGTACATGATCCTGGAGAGTGCACAGGTGTACTCATGAGGGAAATTGCTGGTGCGCCAAGTCAGAAACAGGGAGTGGGGCGGAAACGCCAAGCTTACGCCTCTCCCTTCTGAGGGGTGTGAAGCAGCAGAGTAAAAACCGCAACTAAAGGTATCGTGGGTACAGTGCGTGGAGTAGTGGATGTGCTGCTAGACCTGAGATTCAAAATAATAATCAGAGAAAGCAATTCTGAATCCCACTGGAGTTCAGTTGAAGAAAAGACTAGTTGTTGAAAGCTGGTCTCAGTAAAAATGAAAAACAAAAACAAAAATACCTGGAAAAACTCAGCAGATCTGACAGCATCTGCGGAGAGGAATACAGTTAACTTTTCGAGTCTGAATGACACTTCATCAGAACAGAAAATGACCCTGAAGCTGCTGAATTAGTGTTAAAAATCCCAACTGCTTCACCAATGTCTTCTTACGCTGGGGAACGTGCCAGCCTTACCCAGTCTGTATCTGTGTGTGACTCCAGACACACACCCCAAAGGTATCTGACTTTTAACCAGCCTCAGAAACAGACTACAGCAAGTCACTGGGTGGTCTCAAACTCAACACTGGCACCATCACCTCTGTACAAGGTGGGGATGGGCAATAAAAAGTAGGAGGTTGTACTTCAGCTGTACAGGGCACTGGTGAGACCACATCTGGAGTACTGTGTGCAGTAATGGTCTCCTTGTTTAAGGGAAGGATGTAAATGCATTGGAAGCAGTTCAGAGAAGGTTTACCACACTAATACCTGGAATGGGCAGGTTGTCTTATGAGGAAAGGTTGGACATGCTGGGCCTGTAAGAGTAAGAGGTGACTTGATTGAAACATGTAAGATCCTGAGGGGTCTTTTTTTTTAAATTTACTCTTGCCTCAATAGGGGTGTAACTGAAAGCCAGATTAATTAGGGGTTTTAGGAGTTCTTATGGTAGCAGTTTGTAGACCTATGTATGTGCTTGAAATCTTTTGTTTTGTTATTAAATGTTTAATTTAGTTTTGTAAAAAAAAATCTCTAGCCTCTTGGTGGACTTATTACCACTGAATTCAGGGCACTTATCTCGAAATAAAATACAAATTCCGAAATAGTTGTGACTGCGTGATCAAGTTTCCCTCATGGGTTTGATCGGCCTGGCACACATCATCTGTCGCGTCACAACACCAGGGCTTAATGGCGTGTGGGGGAGGAGGTTAGGGGTGTTCCAGAAATGCTCAATGCACAAACACGTACCTGTGCTGAAGTATGCAGTAATGGCAGCCATCCGCTCACCGTCCCGCAAAGCGTGCAGCCTCACCGTGTACCTGGTGCTGGGCAGAAGCTGGCGCAGTCTGTGGCTCGTTGCCACGGGGTCCAGCTTCACTTGCTGTGGAGAGATGGAAGGTCGAGGGGGGGGTTAAAAAGCGAGGAGGGAAAAACCCGTGGAATTTATATCTCTCGTCTGTGCTTTCACAGGAAGAAGATGAGAAGTTGAGGGAAGAGAGTTAATTATTTACACTCCCCTTTGTGCGAAGAAGTTATTCTTGGCGTCACCCCTGAATGACCTGGTTCTAATTTTAACATTCTGCCCCCTTGTTCTGGGCTCTCCACCAAAGGAAATAGTTTCTCTCCATTTCGCCTATCAAATCCTTGAATAAAATTAAAGAGTATTGCTGAAAAAAAAGACATGCTATCAAAGCTTTTCATCTTGCACTCATCAAGTCAGCTCGCAAGACAGAAGGGACATGTCCACACTTTGCACTTCTTCCAACTAAACAAAAGCTTAGGAAACAGACATCCCCTAGTTCTTTCCCCAGTGCAATGCCTTGAACAATCAGAGTCGACATGCCTGGTTAGAATTTGGACAAAGCTGGGCAGTTAACTGTTCCATGCTGCATTCTCTATGGCAACGCCTCCACCAACCAGAGCCAACTTACCAACCAATCTGGACCCTCTTCTCATGCAATATAAATTGTTGTTCCGCTGTTATTCTTGGTAATTTCTTGCACAGCTGTCCTGATGAGTGCAAGATGAAAAGCTTTGACAGCATGTCTCGTTTTTCAGCAATACTCAAGTGCTGTACTACCAAACAACTAAACTTAAAGACTTCAGTCAGATCACCCCATAATCTTCAAAACTGTTGGCTAGCAACATGAACTGCAGGTTGATGGGGGAGTCGGTGTCAGGCAGAGGTGAGATGTACCTGGTTATGATGCTCTAACCATCGGAGAATTGTTCAGTCCTGATAGACAGGCTGGACCCTTCCTGGAAGGTTCACTCAACAATACCAACAACTTGTATTTATATACTGCCCTTCAACATAGTAAAATGTCCCATGGCACTTCAGAGGAACGCAAATTAGGAAAAATTTGACACCAAGCCACATAAGGAGATGTTAAGTCAGATGACTAAAAGCTCGATCAGAGAGGTAGGTTTTGAAGGAATGTCTTAGGGGAGGTTCAGAGAAGGAATTCCAGAGCCTGGGGCCCATAGACAACTGAAGGCCCAGTCGCCAGTAACAGAGCAATAGGCTGTGGAAGCTCAAGAGGCCGGATTGGAAGAGTGCAGAGGGTTACGGGGCTGGAGGGGTTTACAGAGATAGGGAAGAGCAAGGCCATGGAGGGATTTGAAAACAAGGTTGAGAATTTTAAAATTAAGACATTGCTTGTCTTGGAGCCAATGTAGGTCATTGAGTACAGATGATGGGTAAATGCGACTCGGTGCATGGGCAGCAGAGTTTTGGATGAGCTCATGTTTATGGGAGGTTAGAGGATGAGCAGCTAACAGGGAGAACATTGCAACAGTCAGGCCTAGAGGTAACAAGGACAGGGTTGAAGGTTTCAGCAGCAAGTGAGCTGAGCGAGGGGTGGGGATGGGAGATGTTACAAAGTTGGAAGAAGTTGATCTTATTGACCCAGTGGATACTCAGTGGGATGTGTGCAATGGGGTCTCCCTCATTCACAATGTTGCTGCTTTGGGATCCACATTACATCATCGTCAGAAAGCCCCTTCCCATTGGCTCCTCAGACTGGAATGTGTCACTTTCCCTGACGGGTTTCCTGATTGCGGACGGATACCTGAGCCTCGCTCCCTTCAGTCTCGTACACGAGGAGGTATCCAGTCACTGGGCTTCTTGGGCTCTTCCATGAGACCAGGCCTTCAGTCGACGAGATGTCACGCACCGTGAGGTCCCTCGGCAAGTCAGACCCTAGGGAGAGAAGCGTTACATAGTTAGAGCCTTTCACCAGCTCAGGACAGCCCGAACGGTTTACAGGTCCTGGAGGAGCCTGTAAAAGAGAATCATGGGATGTGGAACAAAGGCCTGCTCTTCATTGTGCAGCCTGCACTTGCTGCAGTGCTCGCTCAATTACTCACCAGTGACAAAGCTGGTACTGATCCTTGGGCTCTTCCTGTCTCCCTTGACACTGTGGATCTCTGCTTTGTACTCAGTGTTCATATTGAGACCAGTGAGCTGCAGTTCTGCGGTGTTACCTGGCACATTCTTGCTCACAGTGGGAACTGGGAGAAACAAGAGGGAAAATTGTGGGATAAAATATTCAGATTCCGTTAGCATTCCCGAGCCAAAGGGAAAAGTGGTTAATTCCTTCGGCACACACAGTGGGCTCAATAATACAGGCGGGGGAGGGGCAATCACCCTGCCGTCCCTCCACTCTCGCCCCGGAAGGAACGTTGTTGCGGAGCTAACGTGCTCCGCACAGGCCATGAAGCGCTACAGGGCTGATTAATGAGGGCCAATTGCAACTTACAGCCCTCATTAGGGGGGAAGCCCACCCCTCTGGAGCTGCCAGCCAATCTGATTGGTCAGCACATCCATCATTCCTGGCAGCGCCAGTGGCAGCTGCCGGGACTGCAGGAGAAGGAGGCGATCCAGGGCCATGGATCCCCGGAGCAGGTAGGTCCGGGGTTTTGGGCTGGGAGGGTTTGGGATGGGAGTGGGGGTGGGGGTCAGTAGCTGGGTATGAAGGATGCAACAGGTAGAAAAGATGGAAAAGGGGTTTCGACTTAAGGGGGGCTGCCCGCAATTGGCAAAGGGCAGCCTCCGAAGGGCAACACCTCCACTTCCTTCACATGCTTGATTTTTAAAAAATCAGCTTCCCACTCCCGCCTGCCTACGCCACATTTTATGGAGTGGGCATGTATTATCATCATCAACTGGCTTAATAACAAGCTGAATTGACTCTTGATCATTCATTTAAATATGGCAGGCAGGCTGCCAAGTTCATTGCTCATCCACCCTGTATATTATGGGGGAGCGCTCAGGGGTGGATAGGAAGGTGGTGGGTTGGGCACCTAGCAATCATACATGCGCTCCCCCCACCACCAACACGCCTGCCGGGGCATGTAAAATTCAGCATAATGTATCCTGGAATTACTATAAAGGGACACTCTGGGATTGGAGTGTCTGGGCCTGGTTATGAAGAGTCTCCGTTAACAGGAAATTCAGGGGGCTGGTCTGGGGATATTCAGACAGTTTTTCCCCTAAGTTAGATTTGGCAATATGGGGAGAGTTTTGCCCCTGTATTGGGTCTGGGGATATGGGGAGAGTTTTGCCCCTATGTTGGGTTTGGGGATATGGGGAGAGTTTTGCCCCTGTGTTGGCCGTTGCAGCACTCGCTGACCTGTCTCACTCACCATTTTGGCCACTGTAAGTGATGACGTAGTGATTGATTGGTGCAATTGCAGGTCTCCAGACCAGGAGGGCCATAGTGTCCGAGACATTTACAGCTTTCAGGTCAGATGGAGCGTCTGGGGCTGAATAAACATCAGAAAGTCGAGATTACTTTACCTGACAATAATAGACAGGACCTTCTGTTTATTCAGTTCAGTCCTACTAATTATACTTCCAATGCTCTCTTCAGTGATATCATCAAAACTCTCTAACTATCAATCTCCATTAGAGTGTTTAACATTCATGAGTCACTCCATTTTATAACATAGGCACGAGTACACCATTCAGCCCCTTGAACCTGCTACGCCACTCATTTAGGTCATGCCTGATTGTCTCCCCCACTATCCCTATATCCCCTGATGTCATCAGTGTCTGGAAACCTATCAATCCCTGTCATGAACGTACTCAATATCTGAGCTTCCACAGACCCCCTGATGGAGAGAATTCCAAAGAATTCTTGAATACTTCTTTAAAAAGTATATTTCCCGGTAACATCTGGAAATCACTTCACTTCAAATCCAATAATATATATATATATACACACACATATATGTTCAGTTACTCACAATTACTTCAACTAAGGGTGTAGAAAGACTGGAGAAGGTGCAGAATAGGTTTCTACCTGACTTGAGAGGTTAAAACTATCAGGAAAAACCCAACAGGCGGGGTCCCTTTACTTTAGAAAAGAGGAGGCTGAGAAGCTGATCTGATGGAGGCCTTTACCCGCGGAGCGGCAATTAGAATTGGACTGCCGCTCCGCTCCTACTTCCTTATCTTGTAATCTTTTAGATTTTGTCTTGCCCGCACTTCTGAGGCGGGCCAGGTGGGGACTGTGCAGTGTAGCGTGAAGCCTTCAGTTGAGCGGGGGGAAATTGGGTCAGGCTTGGAGGGGTAGTCAGGGTTTAGGGGCAGTGCTGGGGAGGGATGTTGGGACGGGGGTGTTGGGAGTCCCAATACTGAGGGAGTGCTGCACCGTCGGAGGGTCGGTACTGAGGGAGTGCTGCGCCGTCGGAGGGTCAGTACTGAGGGAGTGCTGCGCTGTCGGAGGGTCAGTAATGAGGGAGTGCTGCACTGTCGGAGGGTCGGTACTGAGGGAGTGCTGCACCGTCGTAGAGAAATAGAGTAGGGTGTGTGAAATGGTGGAGGGGAATGGGGTAGGGAATAGGGGTGCTAGGAGGGGAATGGGATTGGGGTAAACAGGTTTTGGTTTGGTCGGAGAGTGATGAGGATTGGATTATGGGGTTAGAGTTGAAGGGTCACGCAGGATAGATAAACGTGAGCCCCTCAGTAATCTCCCAGGGGCTGCAGTGCAAAGTCCAACATTCCCAAACCCCCCCTCATGCTCTCACTCCTCATACCCCTACTTCCATCCCTCACTCACCAGTTGTGAAGTGGTCCAGGATGGGGGGGCTTTCGATGGCCCCTTGCACAGCCACCAGGTTGATCTCATACTTGGTATCTGGGACCAGGCCTTTCAGGGTGATGTTGGTTTTCCTGCCATCTATTATTGCACTCCTCGGTGCACCTGCAACAAGAAAAACGACCAGGGATGGGGAGAACAAAATTTGCTGACACACTGGGGTTAAAGATTACCGAGGATTGGTGTATGAAGGGTTAAGATTCGCCGCCACACACAGCACTAGGGGTTGAAGGGGAGCAAGGTGCAGTGCATGGGGGTTAAATTTTGCTGATAAAGTGTTCAAGGTCGTGGCACACCGAGAGGAGGGGGGAGGGGTAAAAGGTCACTTCCTGAACCTCTCAGCGGTCGATTGACTGGATGGTTTTGACCCATTCCCACGCCTCCTGTGGTACAAACGCACACCGAATGCTGGTTACTGATTGCAGGGCCTGGCCTGACGACCGTGGGCCTGGGATTTTTAGCATGATGGGGTTTCCCTTCCCTCCATCTGAGGAATCAGCAGGGACAATGCCCCGCCTTACGAGAGCTGCCGTTCAGGACAGCGGCTGCAAGCAATCCGCAGGGCCCAAGTCCCGGGCGTCCAGGACCAGGTAAGATTTGGTGGTCTCAGGGCGGGGAGGCCTGGGGGCAGGTGGACAAAGGGGGATTGGGTTGTTGGCAGAGAGGATGGGTTGGGGGAGGGAAGGGAGGTCCTGTGGTTACCAGGCCAGGGTGAGGGCGCTCAATGGTAAGGAGGGGGGGTCTGCTGACGGAGGTGCACCCCCGCCCTCCTCGCCAGAAGCCTGAACCCAATTTGTTTCCTGACCTCCCCGCATACCCCGGAACTCCTCCCGCCAGCCGGAAAATTGAGGCTGGGCAGGAAATGGTCCTTAAGTGGTTAATAATTGGACAGAGGGAGGGCGGACCGGCCGGCCGAAGCTTCAACTGGACATAAGCCATAGGAGCAGAAATTAGGCCATTCGGCCCATCGAGTCTGCTCTGCCCTTCAATCATGGCTGATAAGTTTCTCAACCGCATTCTCCCCGTAACCTTTGATCCCCTTACCAATCAAGAACCTATCTATCTCGGTCTTAAATACACTCAATGACCTGGCCTCCACAACATTCTGTGGCAATGAATTCCATAGAGAGGGAGGGTAGACCGGCCGAGGCCTCACCTGTCCCAGTGTAAAATTGCTGAGATGTTGGGGTGGGCGGGAACCCATCTGGGAGCCCACCCGGTGAATTTTATGCTCACCCCTCCCCACCCACAAACAAACCTGCTGCCGGGGGAAACGTAACGTTCTGCCCATGGCCTCACCTTGTTTAGTCGGGACATAGAAGATCTTGAAGGTCTTGACAGGGGCTGAAGGTGCTGCCCAGTGGACGGTGACTGAGGTGTCTCTGAGGTCTGTGAACCTCAGTCTGCTCCGACTCTCTCGAGCTGGAATTTAAAAATAAAAGGAAAATGACATTCCCAGCGGGATTCGCTCAAACTTTCCCTGGGAGTGTGATGTGGTGGGCTGGGCGGGGAGGGCCAGACGAACAGCGATGGAAGCAGCTTGGATCGGGGAGGGGCAGGAATGAACAATTCTGGAGCTAAGTCTTCAACCGTCGCCTGTTTGAAGTAAAAGAAAACGGCCCCTCAGATCCTGAGGCAGCGACCTCGAGCCCTATTGGCTGCCCATGTGACCAATGGCAACCCCATTGTAGGCCACCTATCCCGTGTCGGTTCACAAAAGCCTTTTCGCGCGCGTCGACAAAAGGCTCTTGCTCACCACAGCCGTCCCTTGGCAACCCAGCGGCTCATTTCAATGGAGGCAGGAGAAGGGCATCATGGGACATGCAACAACTTACCTAGGGTGCTTTGCGGAGAGGCGCCATTTTTATGTTGGCGTGATGGGCCTGAAGTGAAGGGTGAGAACACGGGACAATGTTATAAGAGACAGGGGGAAACCAGGGCCAGACTTACGGCTTTCCACAGAGATAAAAACAAAAAAACTGCGGATGCTGGAAATCCAAAACAAAAACAGAATTACCTGGAAAAACCCAGCAGGTCTGGCAGCATCGGCGGAGAAGAAAAGAGTTGACGCTTCGAGTCCTCTGTCGAAGGGTCATGAGGACTCGAAACGTCAACTCTTTTCTTCTCCGCCGATGCTGCCAGACATGCTGAGTTTTTCCAGGTAATTCTGTTTTTGTTTTGTTGTTACAGCTTTCCAGCTGTTTTATCCACTGGTTGGAGACAGGATCGGTTCCAGCTGTGATTTTCCCCTCCAAAAGGTCGAATATCCAGCTCACATTTTGGCCGATGAATGATACTGGGGGGGGGGGGGGGTGGCGTTGGGGTAAGATCCTATGGCGGAGGGAGTGGGGACCAGAGCTGGTGACAACAAGGAGCCACGGGGAAGGGTAGGGAAAGGGGTTAAAACCACAAGAAAGGAAGGACAAAGAAACTGGGCTTAATGCAGATAACTGGAGTGAGAGGGATTCCCAGGATCTCTAAACATTGACCCTGGAATTATGCCGTGTGATATTCATCCCAATCCCTGAACTCCCAGCTCTGCTCATTTTCCTGGATTGACCCTCTGACAGTGCAGCACTCCCTCAATGCTGACCCTCTGACAGTGCAGCACTCCCTCAGTTCTACCCCACTGACAGTGTAGCACTCCCTCAGTACTGTCCCGCTGACAGTGCAGCACTCCCTCAGTCCATCATCTACAAGGCACAAGTCAGGAGTGTGATGGAATACTCCCCACTTGCCTGGATGAGTGCAGCTCCCACAACACTCAAGAAGCTTGACACTTCCCAGGACAAAGTAGTCCGCTTGACCGGCATCACATCCACAAACATTCACTCCCACCACCACCGATGCACAGTAGCAGCAGTGTGTACCATCTACAAGATGCACTGCAGGAATTCACCAAGGCTCCTTAGAAAGTACCTTCCAAACCCACGAACAGTACCATCTAGAAGGACAAGGGCAGCAGACACATTGGAACACCACCACCTGGAAGTTCCCCTCCAAGCCACTCACCATCCTGACTTGGAAATATATTACTGTTCCTTCACTGTTGATGGGTCAAATCCTGGCACTCCCTCCCTAACAGCACTGTGGGTGTACCTACGCCACATGGACTGCAGCGGTTCAAGAAGGCAGCTCACCACCACCTTCTCAAGGGCAACTAGGGATGGGCAATAAATGCTGGCCTAGCCAGCGAAGCCCACATTCTGCAAATGAATAAAAAAATTAAAACACAAAAAGTACTGACCTTTGACATGGCAGCACTCCCTCAGTACAGTCCCTCTTACAGTGCAGCGTTCCCTCAGTACTGTCCCACCGACAGTGCAGCTCTCCCTCAGTACTGACCCTCTGACAGTGCAGCTCTCCCTCAGTACTGACCCTCTGACAGTGCAGCTCTCCCTCAGTACTGACCCTCTGACAGTGCAGCTCTCCCTCAGTACTGACCCTCTGACAGTGCAGCGCTCCCTCAGTACTATCTTTGCAACAGCCCAGCATTGCCTCAGTGTTTTGAGGTGATGGAATTCAAAGCCAACTGCACCATCCCCCTACCAAACAATTGCCGTTAGATTGTAGTGGTAAACAAGAGCAGAACATGCTAGAAACATCCAGCGGGTCATGGAGCACTTGTGGGAGGGACACGTGTACCAAGAGCCAACACAGGCACGATGCGCCCAATGGGTTCCTCCTGTGCTTTATGACTCTGTTTAATCTGTTTATCCCTTCATCAGCAGTTGCTGCTTGGCCTGCTAAACATTCCCAGCATTTTCTCTAGGTTTCAGATTTTCATCCACGCAGCACATGGCTAAATTTCAGCATGCTATTCAGGCCCTGGGTGATTCAGGAAACAGAGATAAAGCCTGACCCTAGGCCGGGCAGGATATGTCCCTGATGGTAATGCAAACCTCTGGCCTCTAGATTAAAAAAAAAACATGGAGGTAAAATTGTTAACAACTCAACATGAGCTCCTGCTGTATTGGGATGAAGTGATGGTTAATGAAGAAGAGCTTATTGATCAGAGATAACAGCAGAGAAATTATAATCCTGAGAATAATGATTGAGTGACTGGGCCCTGTTAGTACCTGTTCGTGCCACAATTGGAATTGGCTCCGTTTGCTGGTTCTTTAACACACCATAGAGGGAAATGAGGTACTCGGTGCTGGGTATGAGATCTGCGATGGTGACATTGCGAAGGTTGCCAGGCACCGTGACCTCCTTGACTCCCAGCCGCCCCTGAGAGTCTCTGTACTGAACCAGGAAAGAGTCAAAGGCCCCTTCCTCCACCGTCCAGGAGAGTTTGAGGCTGTGAGTGTCGATGTTTGAGACCAAGAGCCTTCCCAGCGTACTGAACCCGGCTGTGTGAACGGGAACCGCTAGAGAGAGGATGACATGAAGGGTTAATGTGTGCGGAAAGAGGACGAGGAGGGCAAGGTAGGAAAAGGCAGGGCCTCGTTCAGCACAATCTCACTATTCAGGTCTGTCTTCAGAAGCTGAATTCAATCCAAATCCACGTTTCTCTACTATCGAGTGAATGAACAATTTATCTCGCTTCCCATCGGACTTCACAATCCTTGTTCCACGAGCTTAGGCCTGGGTGGGTGTCTGTCATTCAAGCCCCTCGATTAGGTTTCGGTCTGTAACTCACTCCCAGGTATCTGATATTCTACATAAACCAACCAAACCCCTCAGTTAGATTATGGTCTATAACTCACTCCTGGGTATCTGTTATTCTATATAAAAACCAACTAAACTCCTTGGATAGGTACTAGCCTGTAACTCATTCCCAAATATCTGGTATTCTATAAATAAACTTCACAAGCCTCTTGTATAGATTCCAGTCTGTAACTCCCTCCCAGGTATCTGTTGTTCTATATATAAACCAGCCAAACCCTTTTATTAAATTCCAATCTGTAACATACTGCCGGATATCTGATATTCTCTACATTAGTAACACAAGATGGATTTCACGAATACGAAGGGGAGATTCTCCACTGATGGGAATGCTCTGTGAGGAAGAAACAATTTAATGCCTCCAAAAATTATTTTATCTTTGCCTGGCCTAAGTTGGAGGAAGATTGAGAACATTCCTGTAAACAAAACACATGGTTAGGGGTCTCCATGTTTTACACTTAGGAGAGTGAAGCCTACCTCCGAAGGTAAAATTCTAGCTTCTAGCCTGGGAAGAGGATAAGAATGGAAACTGAAAGCCAAGCACATTCAGAGTAAACTTAGACCTGGACACGTGTGTCAAAATATACACACCTTACAGCGGCTTATTTTGACTTTATCTCACTTTGTGCCCCCTTATAACCCAATAATTGCGCAGTGTCTTATCATTAAAACATCATTTATTCAATTTAGACCTTAGCAATGCGCATTAGGCCTGAGAAGCCTACCTGTGGAACCTGCTGTCATACTTTGGAAAAACAAAATGGCGGTGGTTTCCACAGCGACAGAAGCAATTGAAGAAATATTTTCTTGCTCCCAGCCTCAAGGTGCTGAGAACAGAGAGAGATGGAGGGTGAAAATATTTCCTGAGGAGGGAAAAAGCCGGAATAGCTGAGTCGATCCATATTCCTGGATCGCATGTACCTGTGATGGTTAAGAGAGCCACCAATGGCCTGGAGAGTTGGCCACCGGACACCCCATAGAGGTAAATGGTGTAGTTGGTCGTAGGCCTAAGGCCTGTGATGTATGTTGATCGGCGGTCACCGGTTACCGTGATATTCTGCAGAGTCTCAGAACCCTGAGATTTGTACTGTATCAGGAAGGAGTCAAAGATAGTCTCGGCTGTCCAGGAGAGGAGGAGGGAGTCAGCTGTGATGTTTGAGAATGAAAGGCTCCCAAACTTGCCTGATTTTTCTCCCTCTTTGTCCGCGGAGGCTAAAAGGAGGAAGAGAAAGAAATAGACAACACTTTACTGAGGGGAAGCTGCTGCTGCTTGACTGCAAGAGAAAGCACTTCCTTACAGTTTCAACTCTCCAGCAGACGATGACTTCAATTGTTAGTACATCACAATCCTAGAATCTCATGGCACAGAATGAGGGCATGATGCCTGTACCAACTCTTTCAAAGAGCTGTCCAATTAGTCCCACTTCCTTAAGGCTGATCCCCTATGAATTTTCCCCCTTCAATTACCAGCCTTTAAGGCAGTGCTGATCAAAACAACTTGCTGTGTGAACAAAATGTTTCCACATTTTTTTTTAATGTACCTTATCTGGATTATTATCTTAAACATGTGTCCTCTGGTTGCTGACCTTCCTGCCAGCGGAAACAGTTTCTCCTTAGTTATTTCAAAACCCCTCATGCTTCGATAAATCTCCCCTTAACCTTCTCTGCCCTAAGGAGAACAAAATTAACTCTCTAAGGAACAAAATCAATTCAAGAGCATTAAAAAAATCATGTCTTTCCTACAAGGCATCCACACGCTACACAGAACACAACATTTGACAGATTAGATGATGGAAATGGGTATCATTCCAAGGAGGCCGACCATGGTTGCCACAGCGACACTGGAGCTTCCAGCAGGTGATAGTGCTCTGGGTACTAGATAAGGAAAAGGTTGGGCAGTGGTTAAAGTAATTTTCTGGAAGAAACTGGCTTGTGAGGAATACCTGCAGTGGTTATTATAGTGGTTAGTGGCCTTGTCCGTCTGCTGCCAGAGAACCCATAGAGAGAAATCAGGTACTTGGTACTAGGCCTCAGGCCTTCAATGAAGGAAGACTGTTGGTGTGCAGGCACAGTGAAGTTCCGCACCTCCTCGGATCCGTCCACTCTGTATTGGATCAGAAAGGAATCAAAGCCACTCTCTGCAGCCCAAAAGATTTGGAGGGAGTCCTGCGTAACATTATTCCCTGAAAGGCGGATAAGTTTACTCAGCCTGCTTGGTTTTACGCCATTGGTATCTATGGAAACTGGAGAGAAAGCAGAGAAAGATGCGATTTAAAGACTGTTCTGGGCAAACTCCCCCTTGTGTAACCTAACTGGCTAGGCCATACCTAGCACCTTATTCTTGGAGGTTGGGTTAAATATCCACAGCCTTTCAAAGATAGGTGGGTGGAGATAACAGCGAGGAGATAAGAAAGGAGAGAAAAAAAGGACATAAATCCAGGTGTGCAGCCCAATATATACACCACAGACTTTGTATAAGTTACTGTTACTCTGGTTCAGAGGCTCCTCCAGGTGTCTGTACTGAGTTCCTGTGTGGCAAAGACCCAACCTGGGAAAGCTTCTCGGGATTGAGAGGTGGTATTTGGGGTTCAGATTTGGAATATCACACTGGTTCCCCGAGTGGGGAGGGGGAGGAGGCATTGCTGATTGAAGTAGGGAGTCCATGTATCATGGTACAGAGGGAGCATAGACCATTGTAGTTAGATAAGATACATACATCATATACACTGTAGATTGTGGTACAGATCCAGAGCTATACACGCTATAGATTATTGTAAAAAATCTACAGTTACATACACTGTATGTTATGGTACAGATCCACAGAGCTATATACACTATATTATGGAATGATTTCACAGAACTATATACAGTGTGGATTATGGTACAGATCCACAGAGCTATATACACTGTAGATTATGATATAAATCCACAGGACTATATGCACTGTATACTATGGTATAAATCCATAGAACTATATGCACTGTAGATTATGGTACAGATTCACAGAGCCATATATACTATATTTTATGTATAAATCCAGGGCTATGTACATTGTACATTATGGTACTAATCCACAGAGCTATATACACTGTATATTATAGTACAAACCCACAGAGTTGTACACACTATAGTATGGTACAGGTCCACAGAGCTATATACACTGTATATTATGGTACAAGTCCATAGAGCTATATACACTGTATATTATGGTACAGGTCCACAGAGCTATATACACTGTATATTATGGTACAAGTCCATAGAGCTATATACACTGTATATTATGGTACAAGTCCATAGAGCTATATACACTGTATATTATGGTACAAGTCCATAGAGCTATATACACTGTATATTATGGTACAGGTCCACAGAGCTATATACACTGTATATTATGGTACAGGTCCACAGAGCTATATACACTGTATATTATGGTACAAGTCCACAGAGCTATATACACTGTATATTATGGTACAAGTCCACAGAGTTATATAAGTCATATATTACTCGCAGGAGGAGCAGATCCCATACAGACAGCAATAACTACCAGACAGCTGGAAATTCCCAATAGAGTGAATGGTCCTGCTCTGGTGCTTGTGTTTCACTCAGTCAAGTGCCACTCTCCACTTTAACATTATCCAATAGTGAGAGAGAGAGAGAGACAGAGAGAGCGAGATGAACAGGGCATTTGGAGCCTCAGTTAGACTAACAGGAGTCACCAACATCAGCCAGCAATCTGACCCAAGAACACTGGATAATAATTGTTTCAGACTTCATCCCCAGCAGAAAGGGAGCAGGAAGCCTCACAGGGAATAGGAATGATAGAGATGACGAGGAATGAGAATTGAAGAGATGACGAGGAATGAGAATTGAAGAGTTGACGAGGAATGAGAATTGAAGAGATGACGAGGAATGAGAATTGAAGAGATGACAAGGAATGAGAATTGAAGAGATGACGAGGAATGAGAATTGAAGAGATGACGAGGAATGAGAATTGAAGAGATGACAAGGAATGAGAATTGAAGAGATGACGAGGAATGAGAATTGAAGAGATGACAAGGAATGAGAATTGAAGAGATGACGAGGAATGAGAACTGATGAGTTTTTAAAAATAATTTATTCTTGGGGATTTGGGCTTCGCTGGCTGGGCCAGCATTTATCACCCATCTCTAATTGCCCTTGAGAAGGTGGTGGTGAGCTGCCTTCTTGAACTGCTGCAGTCCATGTGGTGTAGGTACGCCCTTGGTGCTGTTTTCCTGTAGTGGTTTGATGCAACTGAGTGACAATTGTTAGGCTATTTCAGAGGACAGTGAAGAGTCAACCAGAGGGAAAAGTGAATAGGAAAGATGACAAGGAATGGAACCCAAAAGATCAGAATGAATGGGAATTAAAGAGATAACAAGAAATGGTTAAGAAATCATTCCTTGGTTGACAGTAGAACTATATATTTATATACAGGATATGAATATATAAAAAGGAGAGAGAGAGAGACACACACATCCCAAAAACAGCCAGACAGAGAGACAAATTTCAATGCTTGCACCAACGTGGGAGGAAAGTTGGCCCAATGAAACTTGCCACTTCTGGTGTTTTGGAGAAGTAGGCTGAGGTTACCATGGTAACAGGGATGCTTTCCATAGATGAAAGTCAGGAAATATTTGCCCCCTTTGCGCCAAAAGGGCACAATGGAACTTTTTCCGGCCTGCAAGAAATCCTCGCTGGGTCGCACAGCTACCTGTGGTTGATACGACGATGGAAAGTGGGCTGGTGTGACGGCCACTGGACACTCCGTAGATGTAGATGGTGTACTTGGTGGTAGGCTTGAGGCCTAGGAGGACGTATGATCGCCGGTTACCAGTCACCCTGAGCTTCCGCACCTCCTCGGAGCCCTGGGCTCTGTACTGAATGACGTAGGAGTCAAAGGCCCATTGTGTCGACCAGGAGAGCTCCACTGAGTCAGCCATGATGTTAGAGACCGAGAGGCTGCCCAGAGCCCTGGTTTGACCCAGTCTTACACCTTCCTTCACTATGGAAGCTAGAGGCAAGAGACAAGCGGGTAAAATATCAAATTAAAAAATACCAAGAGTTTCTGCCTGGAAAAATTAAGAACTTGCATTTCAATGGTGCACTTCACCACCTCAGAACTTCTCAAAGACACTGAAATAGTTTTGAAGTGTAGTCACTGTTGCATTGTGGGAAACAGGGCAACCAATTTACATAAGCAAACTCCCACACACAGCAATGACCAAATAATCTGCCTTTTAGTGATGTCGATTGAGGGATAAATATTTGCAGGACACCAGTGAGAACTCCCCTGGTCTTCTTTGAAATAGTGGCTTTGGGATCTTCTCCGCCCGCCTGAGGAGGCAGACGGGGCATTGGTTTAACGCCTCATCCGAAAGAGGGCACCTCTGATGGTGCAGCACTCCGTGGGAGTGTCAGCCTGGATTACATGTGACTCCTACAGTAAGGACTCAAACCCTCTGACTCAGAGGCCAGAGCATGACACATTGAACAATGTTGCATCGTGAATTCTTTCAGTCTGCTATTGGCTTATGGAGGTATTCGGGCACCAGGGGCAGCGCAGAGAAGAAGCCGCAATGTCAGAGGGTCTGAGCAATAAGGAAGGACTGGAGAGACATGGGCTATGCGCCCTGGAAAGGCGGTATCCGAGAAATGATCATATGGGAGGGTTAGAGATTGATTTGATGAGTTTACATTACTTTAAACTTAACTGTGAGAATAAGGCAAGGAGACACAAGTTAAAATCAGGAAGAGGTAATTGGCGCAGTGATGTCATGTGATTCTTTTGTGCACTTTGTGCGATGATGGGAAACAGCCCATGTCGAATCAGCTGTCCATGTACATTCCCTTTGATTGAATTACACACTATTAATAACTCAGAAACAGGCCATTCAGCCCAACCAGCCAATGCTAGCTTTTATGGTCCAAAGGCCTCCTTGGTCCCATCCCTCTGCATCTCACCCTATCTTCCACACACAGAAGGAACAACACACACAGGTTCATGACATCAATATTCTAAAATGGAAGCGATTACCATAGTAACGGGGCTGGCTACAGGTTGAATTGGATCAGGGAGGCGGAGGGAATATATTTCCTGGAGCGCACACAGTAATTTAACCTCTCGTTTTATCGCAAGATACCTGTGGTGGATGCCACAAAGGCCATCAGCTTTGTGATTTGGCTTTCAAAGACCCCATAGAGATAGATGGTGTATTTGGTGCTAGGCCTGAGGCCTGTGATGAAGAATGACCTCTGATCTCCAGCCACAGTCAGGTTCCTCATACTCTGCGAGCCGTGGGCTCGGTACTGGATCAGAAAGAACTCGTAGACCCGCCCCGCCGTCCAGGAGAGCTGGAGGGAGTTGGCGGCGACATTAGAGATGCCAGGCCTGACTGAGACCCTCGGTGTTGGACTAACTTCACCTGTGGAGGCGAAAAGAGAAAAAGCAGGTGAGAATTGTTACTGGCTGAAAGCTCCTAACGTCACCGAGCAACCGTCATTGAGTGGTGAGAGTGCAGAAGGAGGCCATTCAGCCCAAAATGTCTGTACTGGCTCGCTGCAAGAACAACTCACCTCGTGCCATTTTCCCGCCTTCTCCCTGTAGCCCTGCAAATCTTTCCTCTTCGGAAAATGATCCAATTACCTTTCCAATGCCCGATTGAATCCACCTCCACCACACTCTCAGGCAGTGCATTCCAGATCCTAACCACTCGCCGCGTGAGAAAGCTTTTCCTCATGTTGCCCTTGCTTCTTTTTTTACCAATCATTTTAAATCAGCATCCTCTGGTTTTCGGCCCTCCCACCAGTGGAAACAGTTTCTCCCTATTGACACTGTCCAGGCCCCTCAGGATTTTGAGCACCTCTATCAGAGAACCACAATTCATTCTTTTACAGGACCTCAATTGAAGCATTCAATTATTGCCAAGTTTTGTGTGAGCCCATGGGAAAAGAGTGGGGTTCGAGGAGACATTTTGGTGATGCAGCGAGCTGTGCTCTGGAACGTGCTGCCTGAAAGGCCAATGGACGCAGGTTCAGCTGTAACTTTCAAAGGGAGTTGGATAAGTGCTTGCAAAGGAGATTTTTGCAAGGGTGTGGGTTAGCACAGGGGCATGGGACTAATTGGAGAGCTCTTTCAGAGACTGGCACAGACATGAGGGGCCAAATGGCCTCCTGTATCTGTTCTGTAAGGTGTTATGAATTCCATGCTTTATTGGAAGATCGGGAACTGGCAGCTCAGCTGAAAGGCAGACTTGGCAATGCAGCAGTAGGCCAAAGTTTCAGGTTATAGGAAAAGTTTCCCATGCAGCTACCAAGCACAAGCTAGCACAGGACTAGCCTGTAACCAGGTAGTTGACATAACATGATAGACACACAGACAAGACAGGCCGATCCTGTTGGTAGCATGAGGGAATGTAACAAAACAACTGAGTGATCTTCAATTGACCTCTAATGAGGAACAAGCAATTGAAAGGAGTCCTGGAAAGAGTTCTCATCTATTAGTGGAGCTTGGAAAACCAGGAATGCAGATGGAATGGCACTGGGAACCATCCTGATTATTTAAGGAATGAAGAGGAGTAGAGAGAGAGAGGATTAAATGTTCAGTGAGACATAATTAAACCAAGTGATATGAAGAGCATCAGTTGTTGATTGGCTGGAGAAACAAGGGGCTAAAAAGGTGCCTCAGATTCTTCTGGAATGGAAGGAAAACTGGGAAATTTCCCAGGGGATGGGATTTGAAGAGATGACAAGGAATGGGAATTGAAGAGATGACAAGGAATGGGAATTGAAGAGATGACAAGGAATGGGAATTGAAGAGATGAACTGGAATGGGAATTGAAGAGACGACCTGGAATGGGAACTGAAGAGACGACAAGGAATGGGAATTGAAGAGACGACCTGGAATGGGATTTGAAGAGACGACCTGGAATGGGATTTGAAGAGACGACCAGGAATGGGATTTGAAGGGATGACCAGCAATGGGATTTGAAGAGATGACCAGCAATGGGATTTGAAGGGATGACAAGGAATGGGATTTGAAGGGATCACAGGGAATGGGAGATGAATAGATGACAAGGAATGTGAAATGAATAGGTCACACGGAATGAAAAGAATCATACCATGGCTGAGGGCAGGACTGTATACTTTTATAGAGGATATGAATATATAATAGAGTGAGAGTTTCCATATGCAAACAACCAGAGAGAGAGGGATAGGCCTTCTGTCATTCAGAGAGCTTGCAGAAACCTGATCCCCCGAGCAAGCTGTATGGAGCTTGGTGTTTCCCTGAAGGGGACTTTCCTGCTACTCTCCGGACTCAAAGCCCAGCTGGTCTGAAGCCTGCGGCCTACTATGCCCATGAACCACACAAGTGTGTCAGAGGCTTTAGCCTTTAGGCCAGGGAGATCCCAGCTGAATTACTGAGAAGATCTCACGGTACCGGCCAATTATTCAGAAAGAAATATTTGCCTTCTCCATTCGAAAGGGCAGAGGAAGTATTTCCCATCAGATCTGTCACAGCCAGTGTACCTTTGGTGGTGGCAGCAGTAGACTGGGGGGTTGTGTGGTGGCCGCTGGAAACCCCGTAGAGGTAGAAGGTGTAATTGGTAGTAGGCCTGAGGCCTGTGATGGTGTGCGATCGACTGTGGCCACTCACGGACAGTTTCCGCACCTCCTCCGACCCCTGGGCTCTGTACTGCACGGCGTAGGAGTCAAAGTCTCTCTCGGCTGACCAGGAAAGCCTAACCGAGTGAGGTGTCAGGGCCAAAGCAGAAAGGCCACCTAACTCCATCGTCTCACTGGGCTCCGTGACAACGGTTCCTGTGGAAGCTACAACAACAATAACAACAACTTGCATTTATACAGCACCTTTAAAAAGAGTAAAACGCCCTCCCATCGGGCAGTTCACGAGTGCGATTATCAAACAATGCTTCACACTGAGTCACAGCAGGAGTTACTAAGACAGATGACCGAAGCTGGTCAAAGAGGTCGGTTTTAAGGAGCATTGTAAAGGAGGAGGAAGAGACGGAGAGATTTAGGGAGGGAATTCTAGAGCTTAGGGTCCATAGGCAATTGAAGGCACAGCTGCCAATGGTAGAGCGATTAAAATCAGGGATGCTCAATAGGCCACAATTACATGAGCGCAGATATCTCAGAGGGTTGTGGGGCTGGAGGAGATGATAGAGATCAGGAGGGGTATGACACTGTAGGGATTTGAAAACAAGGATGAGAATTGTAAAATCGAGACATTACTTGACCAGGAGCTAAAGTAGGTGAGTGGGACTTGGTGCTTGTTGGGATATGGAGGTAGACACAGACACAGATGTGAAGGGTTATTGATGGTCACACTGCAACCACGCCTGAGCAAAGGTAAGGTGCAGGTGGAGCGGAAGACAACCACAAGGACCCTGAATGGGTAAAACACTTGAAGGCTAGAGGCTATCCATTGACAACTGATAGTTTGCAATAACCGGCGGACAAAATGGCCGATGATCTGCACTTGACATTTTGCCCCATCTTGTTGGTGCTGAGACACTGGTCTTCAGGTATAACTGTCACCTAGAGAGGCCACATTTCAGCAGGAGTTAAAGTCATGGCTTGTCACTGTTTAAGGACCATCCCTCAGCAATGTCTGCTGGTTAATCAGGGCCGCATAAAATGCCCGTAATTTTCCAATATTTTGGTGGGGGGGGCGGTGGTGAGTGTGAGGGATGCAGGGGATGGGGAGTGCGAGGAAAGAGGGAGATGGATGGGTGTGGAACATTAGTGTGTGGGCAAGGCTGTAATGTTGCCATGTGTGCTGTTCTGGACCTGAACAAAGTCCTCACTGGGTAAATATCCAGGGAAATAGAACATGAGCAAGAAACTGGCATCACTTTATAAACCAATGACTGAGAAATACTGATACCATAAAGAGAGAACCAAGAAAACAGACAAGCTCGATCACATAGGCTGCAGTAAACACTCTTGAGTTGTGAGCTATTCTTACTTTAAGGGCCTCAAGTCTGCAATGAGCCCATTTCAAGGTCAGCCACCATTAAAACCCAATCTACTGAGTTCATGGACACATTACCTTGTTGTTTTGAAGGGAGCTGGGAAAGTAGGTATAAATAACTTGCCCAGAAAACAACAGTTAAAAGGATAAAATGAATGTGGACGCACTCAGATTAATTTTTAAAAAATACCTGCGGTGGTCACTATACTGGTCAGTGGCTTTGTGCGCTGACCCTTAGCGACCCCATAGAGATGGACGGTGTGGACGGTGATAGGCCTCAGGCCTTTGATGAAGGAGGACCTCTGGTCACCAGCCACTGTGAGGTTGTGCACATCCTGGGGTTCCGCGGCGCTGTACTGTATCAGAAAGGAATCAAAGCCCTTGCTTGCCGTCCAAGAGAGTTGGAAGGACTGAGTCGTGATGTGAGAGACAGAAGCGTCGCCAAGTTTACTTGGCTTCACAGTGTCTTTAACTGTGGAGGCTGAGAAAGAGAGAAAAAGGAGATGTTTTATTGGGTAGCAAGGGTGATCCTAAAGCCTATGTGGCAGGCTCCGGATGGCTACCGAGTTCCAATCACAGCTTGCGTGTTGAAACAAACATGGACAGGATCAGGAACTGACACCCAGCTCCTCAAAGAAACACTTGAAAGGAAGCGGCCAAAAGAGGCTTTGGGACAAACACAGGAAGGGGAGCATGCCCAATCAGCACCGGGTCCTGCACAGCCACAAATGACAGCTGACCTCTGCCGAACTCTAACCCAATGAAAATGTCAATCTCAAACTGACCCGCCATTCCAGCGGAGAGAGTTCCAGGTTTCCATGACCCTTTGGGTAAAAAGATTTGTCCTGTTTCATTCCCGAAAGGCCTTGCTCACATTTTTAGCATGGCTCCTGGCTCTTGAATCCCCCACCAGTTTCTCTCCATCTATCCTATTAATCTGAACACGCCAATCTAATCTCAAGGGGTCAAGACAACATGATCCAAACTTAAGCTGAAGGCAAAACACTGCAGATACTGGAAATCTGAAACAAAAACAAAAAATGCAGGAAAAACAAGTCCGTAATACGGACTCAAAACGCTGTCAGACCTGCTGAGTTTTCCCAGCATTTTCTATTTATGTTTCATGATCCAAACCTATCCTCATTGCTTACCCCACTAATTGCAGAAAAGCCCAGAATGTTAAAACAAAATTTGACAATCTGAAGTTGGCCTTCTGCTTTCCTTCTGGTCCTTCAACAGCAGAAAAGGACCTGGATTATCAACACAGAGAAAATCGCATTCACTGGGATAAAAAGACAAGTTTCCTGTAGTTCAGAGCAACAAGCGGATCACGTTTGAAAATCTCTGCTGGAACCCCTGGAGCACAACCGGATTCTCCTGAGCACTCCGATACCCCCTCCACTGAGTGCCCAGGGCTCGACTGCGAAAGACTCATACTGACGGATAGCCCTGTATCTATGGCAACAGAGGGGTAAAATATTAAAAGTGATTCCTGATGGACCTGTTCAAGTTAAAAGGAGCACACAGACTGCTGAGTTTGGCCCTGACATGATTTCTTGATTAATCTCCCTCATCTCATTGGTCTGCCAGAGAAAAAATAAGGAAAAGATGTCCTTTTTCGAGGGGAAGAAGCAACAGAAATTCAAAGGTTTCAGTGGAGATACCTGAGGTATTGGCGGAAGTGGTCAGTGGCCTAGTGCGTTGGCCACCAGATACCCCATAGAGATGGAGCCTATAGGTGGTGGTAGGCCTCAGGCCTGTGATGACGGTGGATCGACGGTCACCGGTTACCGTGAGGTTTCTCACATCCTCAGAGCCCTCGAGCCCGTATTCGATGAGAAAGGAATCATAGGTCCTCTCTGTTTCCCAGGAGAGTTTGAGGGATTGGGCCGTGACCCTAGACACGGAGAAATTGTCCAGATCCGCCACTTCGATCGACCTCTGACCCTCTTTATCTGTGGAGACTACAATTTAAAATAAAAACAATGATCGTTAACCGGCCCTCTGGCCTGAGCTGAGGAGAAAGATCGAGTGAGTTCTGGACAGGAAATTGAGGAAAAGCAAATCCCAATGAGGAGAGGAAGAGAGAGGAACACTCCTTAACTCATCTGAGATTCTCCCCTCTATGCCAGTGCGGAACTCACTCCAGCATTGACGGAGAATTCAGCTGAGAAAAGATGCTCCGAAAGTCAATGGTGCTGCAGGGAATGCAAAATTTAACGAACCTCAAAAGAGGCTGAAGCAGACTCCAAGAGCAACAACAACTTGCATTTATCTAGCTATTCTAACTATTGTTAGAATAGTCAAATATCCCAATGGGCATCACTGGAGCATTTTCAGATGGAATTTAACAGGCAGATACATAAACAGATATCAGAACAGATAATGGAAAGCTTGGCCAAAGAGGTAGAATTTAACAGAGAACAGAGCTAGTTTGAGAGGTTGAAGAATATGGACATTATTAGTATGAACAGATCAGGTAGAGTCTAGGCACATTCTGAATCGCTTTAGTCTTTGTCACTGAACCAGAGAAACTGTGAAAGTCTAACAGGAAACTTTGATAAGCACAACCTAAATAAACCTGTAGGGAAACCATACACCAAAACACCGAGAATTCAATGTCCAGTCTGATTACTTGTAAATCTAAAAGGAGCTTCACTGGTTTTAGGAGTGTAACTGGGTTTAATAACACCCTGAGATCCAACCCAGCTCAGCCTGTCAGAAATATCCCGATGGGAAATTTTGCGGCTTTACACTGAAACATAAGTTCTGTAGGGACCTCACACGCGAGAATCAGAACACAACTTCAACTAATACACAGACAGTTCACAGGGAATAAACACATCTAGGTCCGAAACCTTCCTGAAGAAACTCAAGGCACAATGTATTAACAGGAAGGCAGGTCAGAGGATCAAAAAATGATAGATGACAGAGGGAGGCCATTCTGCCCATGGTGCCTGTGCCGAATCTTTGAAAGATCAATCCAATTAGTCCTGCCACGGCAACACTTTCCCCATAACCGAGTTACTTTTTCCCCTTCAAGTATTTATCTGAGTCTCTTTACACATTATTGAACCATCTTCCACCATCTCCTCAGTGTTTGTCCACATTGTTGTGTATTAAATGTTTCCTCATGTTGTTTCTGGTTATTTTGCCAATCCCCTTCAATCTGTGTGCTCTGGTTACCAACCTTCCTGCCACTGGAAAATGTTTGGAATCCCAGGGTCATGAACATTTACTTCACGGAGGAGGCCTTTTGGCCCATTATGTCCCTGCCAACCCTCTGCAAGGTTAGTTCACCACTGCTACTCCCCCATCCGTTTCTCTGTCGTTCTGCAAATTTGCTCTGCTCAGGTAATTATCCAATTCTCTTTTGAAAGCCCCTGTCGAATCTAGCTCCACCGCAGTATCAGGCAGTGTATACCACATTTATATAAGTGTATATCCTCTGTTTAAACCTTCTAGATTTTAAACTCTTTCAAATCTCTCCTTCGTCTTCTCTGCTCCAAGGAGAACAATCTGATCTCCAGTCTCTCCACATAACTGAAGTTCCTCCTCCCTGGAACCATTCTAGTGAATCTCCATTGCACTCTTTCCAAGGCCTGCACATCCTTCCTGAAGGGTGGTTCATGAACGATAAAGAGATTGACAGAAATGAGAGGAAGGAAATACCTCATCTTTGACCACGTTTGTGAGGCCTGGGGTAGCGGAAGAGCATGAGATAAAGACGCAGACACATCATCATACGCTTGGCCAATAGGGACCATCAGTCATTGTTCTGGTGGTACAGGTCAGAGAAGGAAAGTTGGCCAACCATGATGTGTTGCTCAGTTTTCCTATCAGGAGCAGCAGAAAGATGATCAGGAAAAGGCATTGGGAAGCACATGATTCACAAGGATGAATCTGGAGGATATTTATACGCAGCCCCCATTGCAGGCATGGGTTATAAATATAGATGAGCCTGCACATCCTCACAGGGAGAGTTTAGACCAGATTTGGAAGCCTCAATGCCGGCTGATGTGATAACTGGGCACCATCACTTGTGACTTTGCGGCAGTGAATACACGAGGATCCGACTTTCCGGCTCAGAGACAATCACTGCTCCCACTGACCGGAACACTGAGCTTCTCGGTCTATGACAGTCATTGGTCAGAGTGACCGGCATCGCCATAGCAACCGATAAAAGGTTTGGAATGGAAGAGGGAGAAAGAGTATCGACAGCCAACAATCCCATCGGAGATGGAATTTAAAGCAGACGTAATATTTTCCCTCGGAAAGGCATCCGGTGAGAAATGAGGAAAATATTTTTTGCTGACTGTGGTAGTAAAAGACGGAGAATGCAGGCATTTCACCGGGAATTGTGATGGCGATTGGCTGAACGATAGGTACCTCTTGTGGTGATTACAATTGTCGATGGAGCTGAGCGTTGACCTCTGGAAATCGCATAGACATAGATGGTGTATTTGGTGTTAGGCCTCAGACCTGTGATGAGGTAGGAGCGCCGATTGGCAGTCACCGTCAGGTTCCGCACACTCTGGGAGCCCTGGGCTCTGTATTGGATCAGGAAGGAATCAAAGACCAACTGTGTCATCCAGGAGATCCGCACCGAGTGGGGAGTCACCCCGGAAATGGAAAGAGCGCCGAGCTTAACGGGTTTGACCGCATCTTTATCTGTGGAGTCTCAAAGGAGGAGGGTGGGGAGGAAAGAACAGAGGTAAAATATTCACCAGCGGCTAAAATCCACACCCAAATCAACAAAGTCAGAGAAACCCCAAAGTAAAACCAGCATCCAAAACGATTCCCACCAATCAGAATCACTTCTGTATGACTCCCTACGCAGTCTGTAAGATGCTCTTGGATGCTGAGGTCCACCTCAGTCACCGTGACACACTAAGTTTGGCCCTAAACCGACAAACTTTCACCTCACGGTAAACAATGTAACAATGGGGATGGAGTTGTATTGTCCGCACAGCGTGACGGGGAGCGTGTGACAGGAGGTTTGTGTCACCTGTCCAGGAAGAGGGTGCTACATACTGAGTTTTCATACAGCACTTCACAACAAACTCGGACTGTTTCTACCATTACTGTGTTAAAAAGAAAGGCTTTGATTGGATAGAGCAGCTCATTCTCCAGCATCATCCCAATGTTCTTCACTGAAGTGAGCATCCATTGTTATTAGGGACAATTAACAAAGAACAATGAGATGAATGAGGTGCTGACTCGAGCCATGGATCTGGGAGTTGGGGTTTTGAACAGCAACATCAAACTTGCATTAACTTTGTGCCTTTAATATTGCAAAATCAGCCCTGACACTGGGAATATTGAACAGGATACAGGAAATATTTGACAGTATACCAGGAAGTATTGGAAGTATCAGGAATATTGGATTCTCAGTAATATTTTAATAATATGATATCAATAATATATTATAATATAGTATTGTGTTAGCCAGTCTAAATGTAAATATTGGACTGGACACCTGGAACATTCCCCAGTACATTGGGAATATTGGGCAGGGCACCAGAAATACTGGGAAATATTGGATTGGACAGTGAAACTACTGGACTGGACGGTGCAAATCTTGGAGTGGACATTGGGAATTTTGGAGTGGACATTGGGAATATTGCACTGGACAGTTGGGGTAATTGGACTGGACAGTGATGAGTATTGGACTGGATACTGGGGAGTATTGAACTGGATAGTGATGAGTATTGAACTGGACAGTGGTTAATATTGGATTGGACAGTGGGGAATATTGCACTGGACTCTGGGAATATTGGACAGGACAGTTGGAAATGTTGGACTGGACCCTGGGAATATTGGACAGGACAGTTGGAAATATTGGACTGCACACTGGGGAGTATTGGACTGGACAGTGGGGAATATTGAACTGGACAGTGGGGAGTATTGGACTGGACCCTGGGGAGTATTGGACTGGACATTGGGGAGGGAATATTGGATTGGACAGTGGGGAATATCGGACTGGACCCTGGGAATATCGGACAGGATAGTGGGAATATTGGACTGGACACTGGAATATTGCACTGAATGCTGTGATGTCCTGTGGCCGAGATGATTGGTTTCTGACATTTGGATCAAACAGATCTAACACATTGTAAGTTGCAGTCAAGGGACTGAAACAAGTTTCCTGCAGATCAGAGCAGCGGATCTGTCACCTTCGAACTGATCGGGGCTGGGAGACACCTTACCCTCCCCCCGAATGCCCAGGACCTGCCTGGTATTCTCAGCTCTGATGTTGGTAGAGGTCCCATATCTATAGCAAAAGAATGATTTCTGTTGGAGCAGTGCAAGTTAAAATGAAAGCACCCACTCATGAGAGTGGTCCCCAAACATTTTCTCGGTCAATTTCCCACTGTCAGAGAAACATTCAGGGATAGTTTTCCTTTTTGTAGGTTAGGAAGCAACAGAAAGTACAAAGTATCACTCGTTTTCAGTGGAAATACCTGAGGTGTTGGTGGAAGTGGTCAGTGGTCTGGTGCGTTGGCCACCAGACACCCCATAGAGATGGAGCCTGTAGGCGGTGGTAGGCCTCAGGCCTGTGATGACAGTGGATCGACGGTCACCGGTTACCGTGAGGTTTCTCACATCCTCAGAGCCCTCGAGCCCGTATTCGACGAGAAAGGAATCATAGGTCCTCTCTGTTTCCCAGGAGAGTTTGAGGGATTGGGCTGTGACCTTAGACACGGAGAAATTGTCCAGATCCGCCACTTTGATCGGCCTCTGGCCCTCTTTATCTGTGGAGACTACGATTTAAAATAAAAACAATTATCGTTAATCGGCCCTCTGGCCTGACCTGAGGAGAAAGATTGAGTGAGTTCTGGACAGGAAATGGAGGAAAAGCAATTCCCAATGAGAAGAGGAAGAGAGAAGAACACTCCTTAACTCATCTGAGATTCTCCCCTCCATCCCAGTGCGGAACTCACTCCAGCATTGACGAAGAATTCAGCTGAGAAAAGATGATCTTAAAGTCAATGGTGCCTCAAGGAATGCAAGTTTTAATGGCATCTCAACAGCAGCTGAAGCAGATTCTGAGAACAACAACAACTTGCATTTATCTAGCACTGTTAGAAGAGTCAAACATCCCAATGCCCATCACAGAAATGTTTTCAGATGGAATTTAACAGCGATCCACATATAGAGATATCAGAACAGGTAATGGAAAGCTTGGCCAAAGAGGTAGAATTTAACAGAGAACAGATCTAGTTCGAGAGGTTGAAGAATACAGACAGAAGGGTAATAATGTCCATTATTAGAATAAATAGACCTGGTTGAGTCTCGGCACATTCTGAACTGCTTTTGTTTTTATGTCACTGAACCAGACAAACTCTGATAGACTAACAGGAAACTTCGATAAGCACAGACTCAATAGACCTGTAGGGACACCTTACATCACAACATCGAGAATTCAATGTCCAGTCTGCTTACTTATAAATCTAACAGGAGCTTCACTGGATTCAGGAGTGCAACTGGGTTTAATAACACCCTGATATCCAACCCAGCTCAGCCTGCAGGATTCACCCAACCTGAAATTTCCCCAGCTTTTCACTGAAACAAATAGTTCTGTAGGGACCTCACACGTGAGAATCAGAACACAATTTACTTCAACTAAAATACAGACAATAAATGGGAAATAAACACATCCAGGTCTGAAAGCTTCCTGAAGAAACCCAAGGCACAATGTCTTTTATTAAAAGGAAGGCAGGTCAGAGGATCACAAAATGACACTGGAAAACGTTTGGAATCCTGGACTCATGAATGTTTATCTCACGGAGGAGGCCTTTTGGCCCATTGTTTCCCTGCCAGCCCTCTGCAAGGTCAGTTCACCACTGCTACTCCCCCGCCCGTTTCTCTGTCATTCTGCAAATCTGCACTGCTCAGGTAATTATCCAATTCTCTATAGACAACCTATATTGAACCTGGCTTGACCACACTTTCAGGCAGTGTATTCCACGTTTATATAGGTGTATATCCTCTATTTAAACCCTTTTAGATTTTAAACGGCTCTTTCAAATCTCTCCTTCGTTTTCTCTGCTCCAAGGATAACAATCAGATCTCCAGCCTCTACACATAACTGAAGTTCCTCCTCCTAGAACCATTCTAGTGAATTTCCACTGCCCTCTTTCCAAGGCCTGCACATCCTTCCTAAAGTGCATTTCATGAAGAATAAAGAGATTGATAGAAATGAGAGGAAGGAAATTCCTCCTCTTTGACCATGTCGCAAGGCCTGGGGTAGCGGAAGAGCATCAGATAAAATCGCAGACGCATCATCATACCCTTGGCCAATGGGGACCATCGCCAATGGTTTTGGGAGCGACAGGTCAGAGAAGGAAAGGTGGCCAACTATGATGTGTTGAGTTTTCCTGTGGGGAGCAGCACAAAGTTGATCAGGAAAAGGCATTGGGAAGCACATGATTCACAAGGATGAATCACTGGAGGATTTTTATACGCAGCTGCCATTGCAGGCGTGGGTTATAAATATAGATGAGCCTGCACATCCTCACAGGCAGAGATTAGACCAGATTTGGAAGCCAGAATGCCGGCTGACGTGATAACTTGTCACCATCACTTGGACTTTGCAGCAGTGAATAAACGAGGATCCGACTTTCCGGCTCACAGACAGTCACTGCTCCCACTGACTGGAACCCTGAGCTTCTTGGTCTATCACAGTCATTGGTCAGAGTGACCGTCATCGCCACTGCAACTGATAAAAGCTTTGGAATGGAAGAGAGAGAAAGAGTATCGACAGCTGACAAGCCCATCAGATATGGGAAGTAAAAGCAGATGAAAATAGTTTCCCTCGGAAAGGCATCCGCTGAGAAATGAGGAAAATATTTTTCGCTGTCTGCGGTAGTAAAAGACAGAGAATGCAGGAATTTCACCGGGAATTGTGATGGCAATTGGCTGAACGATAGGTACCTCTTGTGGTGATTACCGCTATTGATGGTGCTGAGCGTCGACCTCTGGAAATCGCATAGACATAGATGGTGTATTTGGTGTTAGGCGTCAGGCCTGTGATGAGGTAGGAGCGCCGATGGGCAGTCACCGTCAGGTTCCGCACACTGCGAGCCCTGGGGTCTGTATTGGATCAGGAAGGAATCAAAGACCAACTGTGTCGTCCAGGAGATCCGCACCGAGTGGGGAGTCACCCCGGAAATGGAAAGAGCGCCGAGTTTAATGGGTTTGACCGCATCTTTATCTGTGGAGGCTCAAAGGAGGGGAGGTGGGAGTAAAGACCAGAGGTAAAATATTCACCAGCGGGTCGAATACACACCCAGCTCAGCAAAGTCAGAGAAACCCCAGAGGAAAACCTGCAGCCAAAACGATTCCCACCGATCAGAATCTCTTCTGTATTTCTCCCTACGCAGCCTGTAAGATGCTCTTAGATGCTGAAGTTCACCTCAGTTACTGTGACACACTTAGTTTGGACCTAAACTGACAAACTGTCACCTCACGGTAAACAATGTAACAATGAGGATCAAGTTGTATTGTCTGCACCGTGTGATGGGGAGCGTGTGACAGGAGGTTCATGTGACATGTCCAGGAAGAGGGCGCCACATGCTAAGAGGGTTCATACCAGCTCTTCACGACAAACTCGTACTCTTGCTGCCATTATTGTGTTAAGAAAGGCTTTCACTGGATAGAGCAGCTAATTCTCCAGCATCATCCCAATGATCCTCACTGTGAAGTGAGCAGCCATTGTTATTAGGGACAATTAACAACGAACAATGAGATGATGAGGGGCTGACTTGAGCTATGGGCCTGGGAGTTGAGGTGATGAACAGCAACATCAAACTTGCATTAACTTTGTGCCTTTAATATTGGAAAATCAGCCATGACATTGGGAATAATCGAGAGGATATTGGAAATATAAGACAGGTTACCAGGAAATATTCTGGAATATTGGATTCTCAGTAATTTTATACTATTAATAATATGATATTAATAATATATAATATAGTATTGTGTTAGCCACTGTAATTGTAAATATTGGACTGGACACCTGGAACATTGCCCAGTATATTGGGAATATTGGGCAGGGCACCAGAAATACTGGGAAATATTGGACCGGACAGCGGAACTACTGGAGTGGACAGTGGGGAAAATTGGACTGGACGGTGCAAATCTGGGACTGGACGTTGGGGAAAATTGCACTGGACAGTTGTGAATATTGGACTGGACACTGGGGAGTATTGAACTGGACAGTGGTGAATAATGGACTGGACATTTGGGAGTATTGGACTGCACACTGGGGAATATTGGAGTGGACATTTGGGAGTATTGGACTGCACACTGGGGAATATTGGAGTGGACAGTGGTGATTTTGGTCTGGACACTGGGGAATATTGGACTGGACAGTGAGGTATATTGGATTAGACAGTGGGGAATATTGGACTGGACCGTGGGAATATTGGACAGAATGGTGGGAATATTGGACTGGACAGTGGAATATCGCACTGAATGCTCTGCTGTGATGCCCTGTGGCCAAGATGATTGGTTTCTGTCATTTGGATCAAACAGATCTAACACTTAAGTTGCAGTCAAAGGGACAAACAAAAATCTTCCTGCAGATCACAGCAGCGGATCTGTCACCTTCAAATTTCTCTAGGCTGGGAGGCATCCTCACCCTCCCCCTGAGTGCCCAGGACCTGCCTGGTATACTCGGCTCTGATGTTGGGAGAGGCCCCATATCTATGGCAACAGAATGATTTCTGTTGGAGCTGTGCAAGTTAAAATGAGAGCACCCACTCATGAGATTGGTCCCCAAACATTTCCTCAGTCAATTTCCCTCTTCTCTAATCATCTCTCAGAGAAACATTCAAGGATAGTTTTCCCTTTTGTAGGTTAGGAAGCAACATGCATTACAAAGTATCACTCGTTTTCAGTGGAAATAGCTGAGGTGTTGGCGGAAGTGGTCAGTGGCCTAGTGCGTTGGCCACCAGACACCCCATAGAGATGGAGCCGGTAGGCGGTGGTAGGCCTCAGGCCTGTGATGATGGTGGATCGACGGTCACCGGTTACCGTGAGGTTTCTCACATCCTCAGAGCCCTCGAGCCCGTATTCAATGAGAAAGGAATCATAGGTCCTCTCTGTTTCCCAGGAGAGTTTGAGGGATTGGGCCGTGACCTTAGACACGGAGAAATTGTCCAGATCCGCCACTTTGATCGGCCTCTGACCCTCTTTATCTGTGGAGACTACAATTCAAAATAAAAACAATGATTTTTAATCGGCCCTCTAGCCTGAGCTAAGGAGAAAGATCGAGTGAGTTCTGGACAGGAAATTGAGGAAAAGCAATTCCCAATGAGGAGAGGGTGAGAGAGGAACACTCCTTAACTCATCTGAGATTCTCCCCTCTATCCCGGTGCGGAACTCACATCAGCATTGATGGAGAATTTAGCTGAGAAAAGATGGTCCTCAAGTCAATGGTGCCTCAAGGAATGCAAGATTTAACAGCACCTCACCAGCAGCTGAAGCAGACTCCGAGAACGACAACAACTAACAACATCTTGCATTTATCTAGCACCATTAGAATAGTCAAACATGCCAATGCCCATCATAGGAGCGTTTTCAGACTGAATTAAACGCTGAGATCCGTAAAGAGATATCAGAACAGGTAATGGAAAGCTTGGCCAAAGAGGTAGAATTTAACAGAGAACAGATCTAGTTAGAGAGGTTGAAGAATATAGACAGAAGGGTAATAATGTTCATTATTAGTCTGAATAAACCAGGTTGAGTCTCGGCACATTCTGAATCGCTTTAGCCTTTATGTCACTGAACCAGACAAACTCTAATAGACTAACAGGAAACTCCAATAAGCACAGACTCAATAGACCTGCAGGGACACCATACATCCCATCCCGGAGAATTCAATGTCCAGTCTGATTACTTGTAAATCTAAAAGGAGCTTCACTGGATTCAGGAGTGTAACTGGGTTTAATAAGACCCTGAGATCCAACCCAGCTCAGACTGTCAGGAATCTCCCGATGGGAAATTTCCCCAGCTTTTCACTGAAGCAAATAGTTCTGCAGGGACCTCACATGTGAGAATCAGAACACAATTTACTCCAACTAAAACACAGACAGTAAATGGGGAATAAACACATCCAGGTCTGAAACCTTCCTGAAGAAACCCAAGGCACAATGTCTTTTACTAACAGGAAGGCAGGTCAGAGGATCACAGAATGATAGAGCACAGAAAGAGGCCATTCCGCCCTTCATATTTGTGCCGGTTCTTTGAAAGATCAATCCAATTAGTCCTACCACGCCTAATCCTCCCCCATTAATGAGTTATTTTTTTCCCTTCAAGTATTTATCTGAGTCTCTTTTCACTGTTACTACTGAAACGTCTTCCACCATCTCCTCAGACAGTATTTGTCCAGATTGTTGTGTAATAAATGTTTCCTCATGTTGTTTCTGGTCCTTTTGCCAATCCCCTTCATTCTGTGTGCACTGGTTACTTGCCACTGGAAAATGTTTGGAATCCTAGACTCATGAATATTTAATGCATGGGGGAGACCTTTTGGCCCATTGTGTCTCTGCCAGACCTCTACAAAGTCAATTCACCACTGCTACTCCCGCGCCCATTTCTTTGTCGTTCTGCAATTCTGCTCTGCTCAGGTAATTATCCAATTCCCTTCTGAAAGCCTCTATTGAATCTGGCTCCACCACACTTGCAGGCAGTGTATACCACGTTTATATGTGCATATGTCCTCTGTTTAAACCCTTCTAGATTTTAAACTGTTTTTTCAAATCTGTCCTTCATCTTCTCTGCTCCAAGGAGAACAATCTGATCTCCAGTCTCTCCACATAACTGAAGTTCCTCTTCCCTGGAACCATTCTAGTGAATCTCCACTGCCCTCTTTCCAAGGCCTGCACCTCCTTCCTAAAGTGCGGTTCGTGAAAGATAAAGAGATTGACAGAAATGAGAGGAAGGAAATTCCTCCTCTTTGACCATGTTCGCGAGGCCTGAGGTAGCGGAAGAGCATGAGATAAAGTCGCAGACACATCATCATACCCTTGGCCAAAGTAGACTGTTGGCCATTGTTCTGGGAGGTACAGGTCAGGGAAGGAAAGTTGGCCAACTATGATGTGTTGCTGAGTTTTCCTGCGGGGAGCAGCACAAAGTTGATCAGGAAAAGGCATTGGGAAGCACATGATTCACAAGGATGAATCACTGGAGGATATTTATACGCAGCCCCCATTGCAGGCGTGGGTTATAAATATAGATGAGCCTGCACATCCTCACGGGGAGAGATTGGACCAGATTTGGAAGCCTAAGTGCCGGCTGAGGTAATAACTGGGCACCATCACTTGTGACTTTGCGGCAGTGAATAGATGAGGATCCGACTTTTCGGATCACAGTCACTGCTCCCACTGACCGGAACCCTGAGCTTCTCGGTCTATGACACTCGTTGGTCCAGATTGACCAGCGTCGCAATAGCAACTGATAAAAGCTTGGGAATGGAAGAGATGGAGAAAATATCGACAGCCGAAAAGCCCATCGGAGATGGGAAGTAAAAGCAAAAGTAATATTTTCCCTCATAAAGGCATTCGGTGAGAAATGAGGAAAATATTTTTCACTGTCTGTGGTAGTAAAAGACGGAGAATGCAGGTATTTCACCGGGAATTGTGATGGCAATTGGCTGAACGGTAGGTACCTCTAGTGGCGATTACAATTGTCGATGGTGCTGAGCGTTGACCTCTGGAAATTGCATAGACATAGATGGTGTATTTGGTGTTAGGCCTCAGGCCTGTGATGAGGTAGGAGCGCCGATTGGCAGTCACCGTCAGGTTCCGCACACTCTGGGAGCCCTGGGCTCTGTATTGGATCAGGAAGGAATCAAAGACCAACCGTGTCATCCAGGAGATCCGCACCGAGTGGGGAGTCACCCCGGAAATGGAAAGACCGCCGAGTTTATCAGGTTTGACTGCATCTTTATCTGTGGAGGTTCAAAGGAGGAGGGAGGGAAGGAAAGAACAGGTAAAATATTCACCAGCGGCTTGAATACACACCAAGATCAACAAAGTCAGAGAAACCCCAGAGTAAAACCAGCATCCAAAACGATTCCCACCAATCAGAATCACTTCTGTATGACTCCCTACGCAGCCTGTAAGATACTCCTGGATGCTGAAGTCCACCTCAGTCACTGTGACACACTTAGTTTGGCTGTAAACCGAGAAACTGTCACCTCACGGGAAACAATGTAAGAATGCGGATGGAGTTGTATGCACAGTGTGATGGGGAGCGTGTGACAGGAGGTTAGTGTGCCATCTCCAGGAAGAGGGCGCCACATTCTAAGAGGGTTCATATCAGCTCTTAACAACAAACTCGGACTGTTTCTACCATTACTGTGTTAAAAAGAAAGGCTTTGATTGGATAGAGCAGCTCATTCTCCAGCATCATCCCAATGTTCCTCACTGTGAAGTGAGCAGCCATTGTTATTAGGGTCAATTAACAAAGAACAATGAGATGAATGAGGTGCTGACTCGAGCCATGGATCTGGGAGTCGGGGTTTTGAACAGCAACTTGCATTAACTTCGTGCCTTTAATATTGGAAAATCAGCCCTGACACTGGGAATATTGGACAGGATACTGGAAATATTTGACAGGATACCAGGAAGTATTCGAAATATCAGGAATATTGGATTCTCAGTAATATTATAATAATAATATATCAATAACATTTTATAATATACTATTGTGTTAGCCACTGTAATTGTAAATATTGGACTGGACACCTGGAACATTGCCCAGTACATTGGGAATATTGGGCAGGGCACCAGAAATACTGGGAAATATTGGACTGGATAATGGAACTACTGGACTGGACAGTGGGGAAAATTGGACTGGATGGTGTGAATCTTCGAGTGGACATTGTGAATCTTGGACTGGACTTTGGGAATATTGGACTGGACAGTGATGAGCATTGGACTGGACACTGGGGGGTATTGGAATAGACAGTGGGGAGTATCGGACTGGAGAGTGCGGAATATTGGATTGGACAGTTGGAAATATAGGACTGGACCCCGGGAATATTTGACAGGCCAGTTGGAAATATTGGACTGTACACTGGGGAGTATTGGACTGGACAGTGGAGAATATTGGACTGAACAGTGGGGAATATTGAACTGGACACTGGTGTGTACTGGACTGGACACTGGCGAGTATTGGACTGGACAGTGGGCAATATTGAACTGGACACTGGGGAGTATTGGACTGGATACTGGGGAGTATTGGACTGGACAGTGGGGAATATTGGACTGGACAGTGGGGAATATTGGACAGTGGGGAACATTGGACTAGACCTTGGGAATATCGGACAGGATAGTGGGAATATTGGACTGGACACTGGAATATTGCACTGAATGCTGAGATGACCTGTGGCCGAGATGATTGGTTTCTGTCATTTGGATCAAACAGATCTAACATGTAAGTTGCAGTCAAGGGACTGAAACAAGTTTCCTGCAGATCAGAGCAGCGGATCTGTCACCTTCGAACTGATCGGGGCTGGGAAACACCTTCCAGTCCCCCCCGCGTGCCCAGGACCTGCCTGGTATACTCAGCTCTGATATTGGTAGAGGTCCCATTTCTATGGCAACAGAATGATTTCTGTTGGACCTGTGGAAGTTAAAATGATAGCACCCACTCATGAGAGTGGTCCCCAAACATTTTCTTCGTCAATTTCCTTTTGTCAGAGAAACATTCAGGAACAGCTTTCCTTTTTCTAGGTTAGGAAGTAACAGAAATTCCAAAGTATCACTCATTTTCAGTGGAAATACCTGAGGTGTTGGTGGAAGTGGTCAGTGGCCTGGTGCGTTGGCCACCAGACACCCCATAGAGATGGAGCCTGTAGGCGGTGGTAGGCCTCAGGCCTGTGATGATGGTGGATCGACGGTCACCGGTTACCGTGAGGTTTCTCACATCCTCAGAGCCCTCGAGCCCGTATTCAATGAGAAAGGAATCATAGGTCCTCTCTGTTTCCCAGGAGAGTTTGAAGGATTGAGCCGTGACCTTAGACACGAAGAAATTGTCCAGATCCGCCACTTCAATCGGCCTCTGACCCTCTTTATCTGTGGAGACTACAATTTAAAATAAAAACAATTATCGTTATCGGCCGTCTGGCCTGACCTGAGGAGAAAGGTCGAGTGAATTCTGGACAAGAAATGGAGGAAAAGCTATTCCCAATGAGGAGAGGGTGAGAGCGGAACACTCCTTAACTCATCTGAGATTCTCCCCTCCATCCCAGTGTGCAACTCACTCCAGCATTGACGGAGAATTTGGCTGAGAAAAGACGGTCCTCAAGTCAATGGTGCCTCACGGAATGCAAGATTTAACAGCAGCTGAAGCAGATTCTGAGAACAACAACAAATTGCATTTATCTAGCACTGTTAGAATAGTCAAACATTCCAATGCCCATCACAGAAGTGTCTTCAGATGGAATTTAACGCCGAGATACGTATAGAGACATCAGAACAGGTAATGGAAAGCTTGGCCAAAGAGGTAGAATTTAACAGAGAACAGAGCTAGTTCGGAGGTTGAAGAATACGGACAGAAGAGTAATAATGTCCGTTATAGAATGAATAGACCAGGTTGAGTCTCGGCACATTCTGAACTGCTTTAGTCTTTATGTCACTGAACCAGACAAACTCTGATAGACTGACAGGAAACTTCGATAAGCACAGACTCAATAGACCTGTAGGGACACCTGCCATCACAACATTGAAAATTCAATGTCCAGTCTGCTTATTTGTAAATCTAAAATGAGCTTCACTGGATTCAGGAGTGCAACTGGGTTTAATAACACCCTGATATCCAACCCAGCTCAGCCTGTCAGGAATCTCCCAATGGGAAATTTCCCCAGCTTTTCACTGAAACAAATAGTTCTGCAGGGACCTCACACGTGAGAATCAGAACACAATTTACTTCAACTAAAACACAGACAGTGAATGGGGAATGAAAACATGCAGTTCTGAAAGCTTCCTGAAGAAATCCAAGGCACAATGTCTTTTACTAACAGGAAGGCAGGTCAGAGGATCACAAAATGACAGAGCATAGAAGGAGGCCATTCTGCCCATCATGTCTGTGCCAGATCTTTGAAAGATCAATTCAGTTATTCCCAACACGCCTACTCCTCCCCCATAACCGAGTTAATTTTTCCTCTTCAAGTATTTATCTGAGTCTCTTTTCACTGTTATTATTGAATCGTCCTCCATCATCTTCACAGACAGTGTTTGTCCAGATCGTTGTGTAATAAATGTTTCCTCATGTTGTTTCTGGTTCTTTTGCCAATCCTCTTTGATCTGTGTGCACTGGTTACCAACCCTCCTGCCGCTGGAAAATGTTTGGAATCCTAGACTCATGGATATTTATCGCACGGAGGAGGCCTTTTGGCCCATTGTGTCCCTGCCAGCCCTCTGCAAGGTCAGTTCACCACTGCTACTCCCCCACCCGTTTTTCTGTCATTCTGCAAATCTGCTCAGCTCAAGTAATTATCCAATTCCCTATAGACAATCTGGCTCACCACACTTTCAGGCAGTGTATACCATGTTTATATAGGTGTATGTCCTCTGTTTAAACCCTTCTGCTCTTTCAAATCTCTCCTTCGTCTTCTCTGCTCCAAGGATAACAATCTGATCTCCAGTCTCTCCACATAACTGAAGTTCCTCCTCCCTGGAACCATTTTAGTGAATTTCCACTGCCCTTTTTCCGAGGCCTGCACATCCTTCCTAAACTACAGTTTGTGAATGATAAAGAGAATGACAGAAATGAGAGGAAGGAAATTCCTCCTCTCTGACCACGATTGCAAGGCCTGGGGTAGCAGAAGAGCATGAGATAAAGTCGCAGACACATCATCATACCTTTGGCCAATGGGGACCATCGGCCATGGTCTGGGAGCGACAGGTTAGAGAAGGAAAGTCGGCCAACTATGATGTGTTGTTGAGTTTTCCTGTGGGGAGCAGCACAAAGTTGATCAGGAAAAGCCATTGGGAAGCACATGATTCATAAGGATGAATCACTGGAGGATATTTATACGCAGCTGCCATTGCAGGCATGTGTTATAAATATAGATGAGCCTGCACATCCTCACAGGGATAGATTAGACCAGATTTGGAAGCCTCAATGCCGGCTGACGTGATAACTGGGCAGCATCATTTGTGACTTTGCGGCAGTGAATACACGAGGTACTGACTTTCTGGCTCACAGACAGTCACTGCTCCCACTGACCAGAACAGTGAGCTTCTCGGTCTATCACAATCATTGGTCAGAGTGACCGACATCGCCATAGCAACCGGTAAAAGCTTGGGAATGGAAAAGAGAGAAAGAGTATTGACAGCCGACAAGCCCATCGGAGATGGGAAGTAAAAGCAGATAAAAATATTTTCCCTCGGAAAGGAATCCGCTGAGAAATGAGGAAAATATTTTTCACTGTCTGCGGTAGTAAAAGACGGAGAATGCCGGTATTTCACCGGGAATTGTGATGGCAATTGGCTGAACGATAGGTACCTCTTGTGGTGATTACAGCTATCGATGGTGCTGAGCGTTGGCCTCTGGAAATCGCATAGACATAGATGGTGTATTTGGTGTTAGGCCTCAGGCCTGTGATGAGGTAGGAGCGCCGATTGGCAGTCACCGTCAGGTTCCGCACACTCTGCGAGCCCTGGGCTCTGTATTGGATCAGGAAGGAATCAAAGACCAACTGTGTCATCCAGGAGATCCGCACCGAGTGGGGAGTCACCCCAGAAATGGAAAGAGCGCCAAGTTTAACGGGTTTGACCGCATCTTTATCTGTGGAGTCTCAAAAGAGGAGAGGTGGGAGTAAAGAGCAGAGTTAAAATATTCACCAGCCGGTCGAATCCACACCCAGCTCAACAAAGTTGGAGAAACCCCAGAGCAAAACCAGCATCCAAAACGATTCCCACCAATCAGAATCACTTCTGTGTGACTCGCTACGCAGCTTGTAAGATACTCCTGGATGCTGAAGTCCACCTCAGTCACTGTGACACACTTAGTTTGGCCCTAAACTGACAAACTATCACCTCATGGGAAACAATGTAACAATGGGGATGGAGTTGTATTGTCTGCACAGCGTGACGGGGAGCGTGTGACAGGAGTTTCATGTGACATGTAGAGGAAGAGGGTGCCACATGCTAAGACGTTTCATACCAGCTCTTCACTGCAAACTCGTACTGTTTCTGCCATTACTGTGTTAAGAAGAAAGGCTTTCACTGGATAGAGCAGCTCATTCTCCAGCATCATCCCAATGATCCTCACTGTGAAGTGAGCAGCCATTGTTATTAGGGACAATTAACAACGAACAATGAGATGATGAGGGGCTGACTCGAGCCATGGGCCTGGGTGTTGGGGTGCTGAAATGCAACATGAAACCTGCATTAACTTTGTGCCTTTAATATTGGAAAGTCAGCCATGACACTGGGAATATTGGACAGGATACTGGAAATATATGATACGTTATCAGGAAGTATTGTGGAATATTGGATTCTCAGTGATATTATAATATTAATAATATGATATTAATAATATATTATAATATAGTATTGTGTTAGTCAGTGTAATTGTAAATATTGGACACCTGGAACATTGCCCAGTACATTGGGAATATTGGACAGGATGGTGGGAATATTGGACTGGACACTGGAATATCGCACTGAATGCTCTGCTGTGCTGTCCTGTAGCCAAGATGATTGGTTTCTGTCATTTGGATCAAAAAGATCTAACACGTAAGTTGCAGTCAAAGGGACAAACAGAAAGCTTCCTGCAGATCAGAGCAGTGGATCTGTCACCTTCAAATCACTTGGGGCTGGGAGACACCCTCAACCTCCCCCCGAGAGCCCACGACCTGCCTCGTTTACTCGGCTCTGATGTTGGGAGAGGCCCCATATCTATGGCAACAGAATGATTTCTGTTGGAGCTGTGCAGTTAAAATGAGAGCACCCACTCATGAGATTGGTCCCCAGACATTTCCTCAGTCAATTTCCCTCTTCTCAATTGTCTGTCAGAGAAACATTCGGAGATAGTTTTCCTTTTTGTACGTTCGGAAGCAACAGAAATTACAAAATATCACACATTTTCAGTGGAGATACCTGAGGTATTGGTGGAAGTGGTCAGTGGCCTGGTGCGTTGGCCACCAGACACCCCATAGAGATGGAGCCTGTAGGCGGTGGTAGGCCTCAGGCCTGTGATGACGGTGTATCGACGGTCACCGGTTACCGTGAGGTTTCTCACATCCTCAGAGCCATCGAGTCCGTATTCAACGAGAAAGGAATCATAGGTCCTCTCTGTTTCCCAGGAGAGTTTGAGGGATTGGGCCGTGACCTTAGACACGGAGAAATTGTCCAGATCCGCCACTTCGATTGGCCTCTGACCCTCTTTATCTGTGGAGACTACAATTCAAAATAAAAACAATGATCGTTAATCAACCCTTTGGCCTGAGCTGAGGAGAAAGATCGAGTGAGTTCTGGACAGGAAATTGAGTAAAAGCAATTCCCAATGAGGAGAGGGTGAGAGAGGAACACTCCTTAACTCATCTGAGATTCTCCCCTCTATCCCAGTGCGGAACTCACTCCAGGATTGATGGAGAATTTGGCTGAGAAAAGATGCTCCTCAAGTCAATGGTGCCGCAAGGAATGCGAGATTTAACGGCACCTCACCAGCAGCTGAAGCAGACTCCGAGAACAACAACAACTAACAACAACTTGCATTTATCTAGCACCATTAGAATAGTCAAACTCCCAATGCCCATCACAGGAGCATTTTCAGACGGAATTTAACGCCGAGATACGTAAAGAGATATCAGACAGGTAATGGAAAGCTTGGCCAAAGAGGTAGAATTTAACAGAGAACAGAGCTAGTTAGAGAGGTTGAAGAATATGGACAGAAGGGTAGTAATGTTCATTATTAGTCTGAATAGACCAGGTTGAGTGTAGGCACATTCTGAATCGCTTTAGCCTTTATGTCACTGAACCCGACAAACTCTGATAGACTAACAGGAAACTTCGATAAGCACAGACTCAATAGACCTGTAGCGACACCATACATCACAACACCGAGAATTCAATGTCCAGTCTGATTACTATAAATCTAACAGGAGCTTTACTGGATTCAGGACTGTAACTGGGTTTAATAACACCCTGGTATCCAACCCAGCTCAGCCTGTCAGGAATCTCCCGATGGGGAATTTCCCCAGCTTTTCACTGAAGCGAATAGTTCTGCAGGGACCTCACACGTGAGAATCAGAACACAATTTACTTCAACTAAAACACAGACAGTAAATGGGGAATAAACACATCCAGGTCTGAAACCTTCCTGAAGAAACCCAAGGCACTATGTCTTTTACTAACAGGAAGGTAGGTCAGAGGATCACAGAATGATAGAGCACAGAAGGAGGCCATTCCACCCATCATATCTGTGCCGGATCTTTGAAAGATCAATCCAATTAGTCCCACCACGCATACTCCTCCCCCTTAATGAGTTACTTTTTTTCCCTTCAAGTATTTATCTGAGTCTCTTTTCACTGTTACTACTGAAACGTCTTCCACCATATCCTCAGACAGTATTTGTCCAGATTGTTGTGTAATAAATGTTTCCTCATGTTGTTTCTGGTTCTTTTGCCAATCCCCTGCATTCTGTGTGCACTGGTTATTGACCCTCTTGCTACTGGAAAATGTTTGGAATCCTAGAATCATGAACATTTACCGCACGGAGGAGGCCTTTTGGCCCATTGTGTCCCTGCCAGCCCTCTACAAAGTCAATTCACCACTGCTACTCCCCTGCCCGTTTCTTTGTCGTTCTGCAAATCTGCTCTGTTCAGGTAATTATCCAATTCCCTTCTGAAAGCCTCTATTGAATCTGGCACTTCCACACTTTCAGGCAGTGTATACCACGTTTAAATGGGCATATGTCTTCTGTTTAAACCCTTCTAGATTTTAAGCTGCTCTTTCAAATTTCTCCTTCGTCTTCTCTGCTCCAAGGAGAACATTCTGATCTCCAATCTCTCCACATAACTGAAGTTCCTACTCCCTGGAACCATTCTAGTGAATCTCCACTGCCCTCTTTCCAAGGCCTGCACATCCTTCCTAAAGTGCGGTTCGTGAAAGATAAAGAGATTAACAGAAATGAGAGGAAGGAAATTCCTCCTCTTTGACCATGTTCGCGAGGCCTGGGGTAGCGGAAAAGCACGAGATAAAGTCGCAGACACATCATCATACCCTTGGCCAATGGGGCATGTTGGCCATTGTTCTTGGAGGTACAGGTCAGAGAAGGAAAGTTGGCCAACTATGATGTGTTGTTGAGTTTTCCTGCGAGGAGCAGCACAAAGTTGATCAGGAAAAGCCATTGGGAAGCACATGATTCACAAGGATGAATCACTGGAGGATATTTATACTCAGCCCCAATTGCAGGCGTGAGTTATAAATATAGATGAGCCTGCACTTCCTCACGGGGAGAGATGAGACCAGATTTGGAAGCCTCAATGCCGGCTGACGTGATAACTGGGCACCATCACTTGTGACTTTGCAGCAGTGAATACACGAGGATCTGACTTTCCGGCTCTCAGACAGTCACTGCTCCCACTGACTGGAACCCTGAGCTTCTCGGTCTATGACAGTCATTGGTCCAGAGTGACCAACATCGTCATAGCAACCGATAAAACCTTGGGAATGGAAGAGATAGAGAGAATATTGACAAGCCCATCGGAGATGGGAAGTAAAAGCAGATGAAAATATTTTCCCTCAGAAAGGCATCCGGTGAGAAATGAGGTAAATATTTTTCGTTGACTGCGGTAGTAAAAGACAGCGAATGCAGGCATTTCACCTGGAATTGTGATGGCAATTGGCTGAACGATAGGTACCTCTTGTGGTGATTACAGCTATCGATGGTGCTGAACGTTGACCTCTGGAAATAGCATAGACATAGATGGTGTATTTGGTGTTAGGCCTCAGGCCTGTGATGAGGTAGGAGCGCCGATTGGCCGTCATCGTCAGGTTCCGCACACTCTGCGAGCCCTGGGCTCTGTATTGGATCAGGAAGGAATCAAAGACCAACTGTGTCATCCAGGAGATCCGCACCGAGTGGGGAGTCACCCCAGAAATGGACAGAGTGCCAAGTTTAACGGGTTTGACAGCGTCTTTATCTGTGGAGGCTAAAAGGAGGTGGGAGGGGAGGAAAGAACAGAGGTAAAATATTCACCAGCGGCTCAAATTCACACCCAGATCAACAAAGTCAGAGAAACCCCAGAGGAAAACCAGCATCCAAAACGATTCCCACCAATCAGAATCACTTCTGTGTGACTCCCTACGCAGTCTGTAAGATACTCCTGGATGCTGAAGTCCACCTCAGTCGCTGTGGCACACGTGGTTTGGCCATAAACCAACAAACCATCACCTCATGGTAAACAAATAAAGACTGCAGATGGAGTTGTATTGTCTGCACGGTGTGACGGGGAGTGTGTGACAGGAGGTTCATGTGACATGTACAGGAAGAGGGCGCCACATGTTAAGAGGTTTCATACCAGCTCTTCACAACAAACTCGGACTCTCTACCATTAAAGTGTTAAATAAAAGGCTTTGATTGGATAGAGCAACTCATTCTCCTGCAACATCCCATTGTTCCTCACTGTGAAGTGAGCAGCCATTGTTATTAGGGACAATTAACATAGAACAATCAGATGAATGAGGGGCTGACTCGAGCCATGGGTCTGGGAGTTGGGGTGTTGAACAGCAACATCAAACTTAAATTCATTTAGTGCCTTTAATATTGGAAAATCAGCCCTGACACTGGGAACATCGGACAGAATACTGGAAATATTTTACAGGATACCTGGGACCTTGGACAGGAAATTGGAAAAACTCGACAGTGCACCAGAATGTTGATCAGGACTCTCACGAATATTGGACACAGGGTAATAATAAGATGGTATTAATAATAAATTATAATATAGTATTATGTTAGCCAGTATAATGGGAAATATTGGACTGGACATCACAAATATTGCCCAGTACACTGTGAACATTGGAGAGGGCACCAGAAATACAGGGGAAAATTAGACTGGACAGTGGGGAATATTGGACTGGATACTGGGGAATATTAGAGCGGACAATGGGAATATTGGACTGGAGACTCAGAAATATAGGAGTGTAAAGTGGGGAACATTTGATTGGACACTGGGGAATATAGGACTGGACACTGGGAATATTGTACTGGACAGTGGGAATATTGGACTCAAGACTCAGGAATATAGGACTGGAAAGTGGGTATCATTCGAATGGACAGTGGGAAATATTGGACAGGACACTCTGCTGCAATGTCCTGTGGCCGAGATGATTGGTTTCTGACATTGGATCAAAAAGATCTAACACGTTGTAAGGTGCAGTCAAAGGGATAAATAAAAACTTCCTGTAGATCAGAGCAGCAGATGTGTCACCTTCGGATCGCTCGGGGCTGGGGGACACCCTCACCCCCGAGAGCCCACAACCTGCCTAGTACACTCAGCTCTGATGTTGGGAGAGGTCCCATATCTATGGCAACAGAATGATTTCTGTTGGAGGTGTGCAAGTTAAAACAAGAGCACCCACTCATGAGATTGGTCCCCAAACATTGCCTCAGTCAATTTCCCTCCTCTCATTGGTCTGTCAGAGAAACATTCAGGGACAATTTTCCTTTTTGTAGGTTAGGAAGCAACAGACATTACAAAGTATCACTCATTTTCAGTGGAGATACCTGAGGTGTTGGTGGAAGTGATCAGTGGCCTGGTGTGTTGGCCACCAGACACCCCATAGAGATGGAGCCTGTAGGCGGTGGTAGGCCTCAGGCCTGTGATGACGGTGGACCGACGGTCACCGGTTACTGTGAGGTTTCTCACATCCTCAGAGCCCTCGAGCCCGTATTCAACGAGAAAGGAATCATAGGTCCTCTCTGTTTCCCAGGAGAGTTTGAGGGATTGGGCCGTGACCTTAGACACGGAGAAATTGTCCAGATCCGCCACTTCGATCGGCCTCTGACCCTCTTTATCTGTGGAGACTACAATTTAAAATAAAAACAATGATCATTAATCGGCCCTCTAGCCTGAGCTGAGGAGAAAGATCGAGTGAGTTCTGGACAGGAATTTGAGTAAAAGCAAATCCCAATGAGGAGAGGAAGAGAGAGAAACACTCTTTAATCCTTCTGAGATTCTTCCCTCTATCCCAGTGCGGAACTCACTCCAGCATTGACGGATAATTCAGCTGAGAAAAGATGCTCCTAAATTCAATGGTGCCTCAAGGAATGCAAGATTTAACAGCACCTCACCAGCAGCTGAAGCAGACTCCGAGAACAACAACAACAACTGCATTTATCTAGCACCATTAGAATTGTCAAACATCCCAATGCACATCACAGGAGCATTTTCAGACGGAATTTAACGCCGAAATACGTAATGAGATATCAGAACAGGTGATGGAAAGCTTGGCCAAAGAGGTAGAATTTTACAGAGAACAGAGCTAGTTAGATATGTTGAAGAATATGGACAGAAGGGTAATAAAGTCTATTATTAGAATGAATAGACCATGTTGAGTCTCGGCACATTCTGAACTGCTTTAGTCTTTATGTCACTGAACCAGACAAACTCTGATAGACTAACAGGAAACTTCAATAAGCACAGACTCAATGGAGACACCATACATCACAACACCGAGAATTCAATGTCCAGTCTGATTACTGTAAATCTAAAAGGAGCTTCACTGGATTCAGGAGTGCAACTGGGTTTAATAACACCCTGAGATCCAACCCAGCTCAGACTGTCAGGAATCTCCCAATGGGAAATTTCCCCAGCTTTTCACTGAAACAAATAGTTCTGCAGGGACCTCACAAGTGAGAATCAGAACACAATTTACTTCAACTAAAACACAGACAGTAAATGGGGAATAAACACATCCAGGTCTGAAACCTTCCTGAAGAAACCCAAGGCACAATGTCTTTTACTAACAGGAAGGCAGGTCAGAGGATCACAGAATGACAGAGCACAGAAGGAAGCCATTCCACCGATCATAACTGTGCCGGTTCTTTGAAAGATCAATCCAATTAGACCCACCATGCCTACTCCTCCTCCATAAACAAGTTACTTTTTCCCCTTCAAGTATTTATCTGAGTCTCTTTTCACTGTTACTGCTGAAACATCTTTCACCATCTCCTCAGACAGTATTTGACCAGGTTGTTATGTAATAAATGTTTCCTCATGTTGTTTCTGGTTCTTTTGCCAATCCCCTTCATTCTGTGTGCACTGGTTACAGACCCTCTTCCTACTGAAAATGTTTGGAATCCTAGACTCATGAACATTTACCGCACAGAGGAGGCATTTTGGCCCATTGTGTCCCTGCCAGCCCTCTACAAGGTCAATTAACCACTGCTACTCCCCTGCCCGTTTCTTTGTCGTTCTGCAAATCTGCTCTGTTCAGGTAATTATCCAATTCCCTTCTGAAAGCCTCTATTGAATCTGGCTCCACCACACATTCAGGCAGTGGAAACCATGTTTATATGTGCATATTTCTTCTGTTTAAACCCTTCTAGATTTTAAGCTGCTCTTTCAAATCTCTCCTTCATCTTCTCTGCTCCAAGGAGAACAATCTGATCTCCAGTCTCACCACATGACTGAAGTTCGTCCTCCCTAGAACCATTCTAGTGAATCTCTACTGCCCTCTTTCCAAGGCCTGCACATTCTTCCTAAAGTGCGGTTCGTGAAAGATAAATTGACAGAAATGAGAGGAAGGAAATTCCTCCTCTTTGACCATGTTCGCGAGGCCTAGGGTAGCGGAAGAGTATGAAATAAAGTCACAGACACATCATCATACCCTCGGCCAAAGGGGCATGTTGGCCATTGCTCTGGGAGGTACAGGTCAGGGAAGGAAGGTAGGCCAACTATGATGTGTTACTGATTTTTCCTGCGGGGAGCAGCACAAAGTTGATCAGGGAAAGGCATTGGGAAGCACATGATTCACAAGGATGAATCACTGGAGGATATTTATATGCAGCCCCCATTGCGGGCGTGGGTTATAAATATAGATGAGCCTGCACATCCTCACGCGGAGAGATGAGACCAGATTTGGAAGCCACAATGCCGGCTGACTTGATAAATGGGCACCATCACTTGTGACTTTGCGGCAGTGAATACACGAGGATCCGTCTTTCCGGCTCTCAGTCAGTGCTCCCTCTGACTGGAATCCTGAGCATCTCGGTCTATAACAGTCATTGGACAGAGTGACCAGCATCGCCATAGCAACCGAGATAAGCTTGGGAATGGAAGAGATGGAGAAAATATTGACAGCCAACAAGCCCATCGGAGATGGGAAGTAAAAGCAGAAGTAATATTTTCCCTCATAAAGGCATCCGGTGAGAAATGAGGAAAATATTTTTCGCTGTCTGTGGTATTAAAAGACAGAGAATGCAGTTATTTCACCGGGAATTGTTATGGCAATTGGCTGAACGATAGGTACCTTTTGTGGTGATTACAATTGTCGATGGTGCTGAGCGTTGACCTCTGGAAATTGCATAGACATAGATGGTGTATTTGGTGTTAGGCCTCAGGCCTGTGATGATGTAGGAGCGCCGATTGGCAGTTACCATTAGGTTCCGCACACTCTGGGAGCCCTGGGCTCTGTATTGGATCAGGAAGGAGTCAAAGACCAACTGTGTCGTCCAGGAGATCTGCACCGAGTGGGGCGTCACCCCGGAAATGGAAAGAGCGCCGAGTTTAATGGGTTTGACCGCGTCTTCACCTGTGGAGGCTCAAAGGAGGGAGGGGAGGAAAGAACAGAGTTAAAATATTCATCAACGGCTCGAATCCACACCCAGATCAACGAAGTCAGAGAAACCCCAGAGGAAAACCAGCAACCAAAACGATTCCCACCAATCAGAATCACTTCTGTGTGACTCCCTACGCAGCCTGTAAGATACTCATGGATGCTGAAGTCCACCTCAGTCACTGTGACACATTTAGTTTGGCTGTAAACTGACAAACCGTCACCTCATGGTAAACAATGTAAGAATGCGGGTGGAGTTGTATTGTCTGCACAGTGTGACGGGGAGCGTGTGACAGGAGGTTTGTGTGACATGTCGAGGAAGAGGGCGCCACATGCCACGAGGTTTCATACTAGCTCTTCACAACAAACTCGGACTGTTTCTGCCATTACAAGAAAGGCTTTGATTGGATAGAGCACCTCATTCTCCAGCATCATCCCAATGTTCCTCACTGTGAAATGACCAGCCATTGTTATTAGGGACAATTAACAAAGAACAATGAGATGAATGAGGTGCTGACTCGAGCTGTGGGTCTGGGAGTTGGGGTTTTGAACAGCAACATCAAACTTGCATTAACTTCGTGCCTTTCATATTGGAAAATCAGCCCTGACACTGGGAATATTGGAGAGGATACTCGAAATATTTGACAGGATACCAGGAAGTACTGGATGTGTCAAGAATATTGGATTCTCAGTAAATTGTAATATTAATAATATGATATCAATAATATATTATAATATAGTATTGTGTTAGCCAGTGTAATTGTAAATATTGGTCTAGACACCTGGAACATTGCCCAGTACATTGGGAATATTGGGCAGGGCATCAGAAATACTGGGAAATATTGGACTGGACAGTGGAACTACTGGACTGGACAGTGGGGAAAATTGGACTGGACAGTGCGAATCTTGGAGTGGACATTGGGAATCTTGGACTGGACAGTGATGAGTATTGGACTGGACACTGGGGAGTATTGGACTGGGCAGTGGGGAGTGTTGGACTGGACAGTGCAGCATATTGGATTGGACAGTGGGGAATATTGGACTGGACCCTGGGAATATTGGACAGGCCAGTTGGAAATATTAGACTGGACACTGGGGAATATTGGACTGGACAGTGGAAAATATTGGACTGGACAGTGGGGAATATTGAACTGGACACTGGGGAGTATTGGACTGGACACTGGGGAGTATTGGACTGGACAGTGGGGAATATTGGATTGGACAGTGGGGAATATTGGATTGGACAGTGGGGAATATTGGATTGGACAGTGGGGAATATTGGATTGGACAGTGGGGAATATTGGACTAGACCCTGGAAATATCGGACAGGATAGTGGGAATATTGGACTGGACACTGGAATATTGCACTGAATGCTGTGATGTCCTGTGGCCAAGATGATTGGTTTCTGTCATTTGGATCAAACAGATCTAACATGTTGTAAATTGCAGTCAAGGGACTGAATCAAGTTTCCTGCAGATCAGAGCAGTGGATCTGTCAGCTTCGAACTGATCGGGGCTGGGAGACACCTTCCCCTCCCCCCGAGAGCCCAGAACCTGCCTGGTATACTCAGCTCTGATGTTGGTAGAGGTCCCATATCTATAGCAACAGAATGATTTCTGTTGGAGCTGTGCAAGTTAAAATGAGAGCACCCACTCATGAGAGTGGTCCCCAAACATTTTCTTGGTCAATTTCCCTCTGTCAGAAAAACATTCAGGGATAGTTTTCCTTTTTCCAGGTTAGGAAGCAACAGAAATTACAAAGTATCACTCATTTTCAGTGGAGATACCTGAGGTGTTGGCGGAAGTGGTCAGTGGCCTGGTGCGTTGGCCACCAGAAACCCCATAGAGATGGAGCCTGTAGGCGGTGGTAGGCCTCAGGCCTGTGATGACGGTGGATTGACGGTCACCGGTTACCGTGAGGTTTCTCACATCCTCAGAGCCCTCGAGCCCGTATTCGATGAGAAAGGAATCATAGGTCCTCTCTGTTCCCCAGGAGAGTTTGAGGGATTGGGCTGTGACCTTAGACACAGAGAAATTGTCCAGATCCGCCAATTCGATTGGCCTCTGACCTTCTTTATCTATGAAGACTATAATTTAAAATAAAAACAATGATCATTAATCGGCCCTTTGGCCTGACCTGAGGAGAAAGGTCGAGTGAGTTCTGAACAAGAAATGGAGGAAAAGCAATTCCCATGAGGAGAGGAAGAGAAAAGAACGCTCCTTAACTCATCTGAGATTCTCCCCTCTATCCCAGTGCGGGACTCACTCCAGCATTGATGGAGAATTTAGCTGAGAAAAGATGCTCCTAAAGTTAAAGGTTCCTCAAGGAATGCAAGATTTAACGGGATCTCAACAGCAGCTGAAGCAGATTCCGAGAACAACAACAACTTGCATTTATCTAGCACTGTTAGAATAGTCAAACATCCCAATGCCCATCACAGAAGTGTTTTCAGATGGAATTTAACAGTGAGACACGTATAGAGAGATCAGAACAGGTAATAGAAAGCTTGGCCAAAGAGGTAGAATTTAACAGAGAACAGAGCTAGTTCGAGAGGTTGAAGAATACGTACAGAAGGGTAATAATGTCCATTATAGAATGAATAGACCAGGTTGAGTCTCGGCACATTCTGAACTGCTTTAGTCTTTATGTCACTGAACCAGACAAACTCTGATAGACTAACAGGAAACTTTGATAAGCACAGACTCAATAGTCTGTGTCCTGACATCACAACATCGAGAATTCAATGTCCAGTCTGCTTATTTGTAAATCTAAAATGAGCTTCACTGGATTCAGGAGTGCAACCGGGTTTAATAACACCCTGATATCCAACCCAGCTCAGCCTGTCAGGAATCTCCCAATGGGAAATTTCCCCCGCTTTTCACCGAAACAAGTAGTTCTGTAGGGACCTCACACGTGAGAATCAGAACACAATTTACTTCAACTAAAACACAGACAATAAACGGGGAATAAACACATCCAGTTCTGAAAGCTTCCTGAAGAAACACAAGGCACAATGTTTTTTATGAACAGGAAGGTAGGTCAGAGGATCACAAAATGATAGAGCACAGAAGGAGGCCATTCTGCCCATCATGTCTGTGCCAGATCTTTGAAAGATCAATTCAATTATTCCCAACACGCCTACTCCTCCCCCATAACCGAGTTAATTTTTCCTCTTCAAGTATTTATCTGAGTCTCTTTTCACTGTTATTATTGAATCGTCCTCCATCATCTTCACAGAAAGTGTTTGTCCAGATCGTTGTGTAATAAATGTTTCCTCATGTTGTTTCTGGTTCTTTTGCCAATCCTCATTGATCTGTGTGCACTGGTTACCAACCCTCCTTCCACTGGAAATTGTTTGGAATCCTAGACTCATGAATATTTATCGCACGGAGGAGGCCTTTTGGCCCATTGTGTCCCTGCCAGCCCTCTGCAAGGTCAGTTCACCACTGCTATTCCCCCGTCCGTTTCTCTGTCATTCTGCAAATCTGCTCAGGTAATTATCCAATTCCCTGTAGACAACCTATATTGAATCTGGCTCACCACACTTTCAGGCAGTGTATACCACGTTTATATAGGTGAAAATCCTCTGTTTAAAGCCTTCTAGATTTTAAACTGCTCTTTCAAATCTCTCCTTCGTCTTCTCTGCTCCAAGGATAACAATCTGATCTCCAGTCTCTCCACATAACTGAAGTTCGTCCTCCCTGGACCCATTCTAGTGAATATCCACTGCCCTTTTTCTGAGGCCTGCACATCCTTCCTAAACCATATTTCGTGAAGGAGAAAGAGATTGATAGAAATGAAAGGAAGGAAATTCCTCCTCTCTGACTACGATGGCAAGGCCTGGGGTAGCGAAAGAGCATGAGATAAAGTCACAGACACATCATCATACCCTTGGCCAATGGGACCATCGGCCATGGTTCTGGGAGCGACAGGTTAGAGAAGGAAAGTTGGCCAACTATGATGTGTTGTTGAGTTTTCCTGCGTGGAGCAGCACAAAGTTGATCAGGAAAAGCCATTGGGAAGCACATGATTCACAAGGATGAATCACTGGAGGATATTTATACGCAGCCCCCATTGCAGGCATGGGTTATAAATATAGATGAGCCTGCACATCCTCACAGGGATTGATTAGACCAGATTTGGGAGCCTCAATGCCGGCTGATGTGATAACTGGGCACCATCACTTGTGAATTTGTGGCAGTGAATACACGAGGATCCGACTTTCCGGCTCACAGACAGTCACTGCTCCCACTGACCGGAACCCTGAGCTTCTCGGCCTATCACAGTCATTGGTCAGAGTGACCAGCATCGCCATAGCAACCGATAAAAGCTTGGGAATGGAAGAGAGAGAAATAGTATCGACAGATGACAAGCCCATTGGAGATGGGAAGTAAAAGCAGATGAAAATATTTTCCCTCAGAAAGGAATCCGGTGAGAAATGAGGAAAATATTTTTCGCTGTCTGCGGTAGTAAAAGACGGCGAATGCAGGTATTTTACCGGGAATTGTGATGGAGATTGGCTGAATGATAGGTACCTCTTGTGGTGATAACAGCTATTGATGGTGCTGAGCGTTGACCTCTGGAAATTGCATAGACATAGATGGTGTATTTGGTGTTAGGCCTCAGGCCTGTGATGAGGTAGGAGCGCCGATTGGCAGTCACCGTCAGGTTCCGCACACTCTGGGAGCCCTGGGCTCTGTATTGGATCAGGAAGGAATCAAAGACCAACTGTGTCATCCAGGAGATCCGCACCGAGTGGGGAGTCACCCCGGAAATGGAAATAGCGCCGAGTTTAATGGGTTTGACCGCATCTTTATCTGTGGAGTCTCAAAGGAGGAGGATGGGGGAGGAAAGAGGACAGTTAAACTATTCACCAGCGGGTCGAATCCACACCCAGATCAACAAAGTCAGAGAAACCCCAGAGCAAAACCAGAAGCCAAAACGATTCCCACCAATCAGAATCACTTCTGTGTGACTCCCTACGCAGCCTGTAAGATATTCTTGGATGCTGAGGTCCACCTCAGCCACTGTGAGACACTTATTTTGGCCCTAAACCAACAAATTGTCACCTCACGGGAAACAATGTAACAATGGGTATGGAGTTGTATTGTCTGCACAGCGTGACGGGGAGTGTGTGACAGGAGGTTCGTGTGGCATGTCCAGGAAGAGGGCACCACATGCTAAGAAGTTTCATACCAGCTCTTCACTGCAAACTCGTACTGTTTCTGCCATTACTGTGTTGAGAAGACAGGTTTTCACTGGATAGAGCAGTTCATTCTCCAGCATCATCCCAATGATCCTCACTATGAAGTGAGCAGCCATTGTTATTAGGGACAATTAACAACGAACAATAAGATGAATGAGGGGCTGACTCGAGCCATGGGACTGGGAGTTGGGGTGATGAACAGCAACATCAAACCTGCATAACTTTGTGCCTTTAATATTGGAAAGTCAGCCATGACACTGGGAATATTGGATAGGATACTGGAAATATATGACAGGTTACCAGGAAGTATTGGCCAGTCTTGTGGAATATTGGATTCTCAGTAATATTATAATATTAATAATATGATATTAATAATATATAATAATATAGTATTATGTTAGCCAGTGTAATTGTAAATATTGGACTGGACTGTTAGGAATATTGGACTGGACACGGGGAGTTTTGGACTGGACAGTGGGGAATATTGGGCTGGACACTGGTGAGTATTGAACCGGACAGTGGGGAATATTGGATTGGACAGTGGGGAACATTGGACTGGACCCTGGGAATATTGGACAGGACAGTGGGAATATTGGACTCGACACTGGAATATCGCACTGAATGCTCTGCTGTGCTGTCCCGTGGCCGAGATGATTGGTTTCTGTCATTTGGATCAAAAAGATCTAACACGTTGTAAGTTGCAGTCAAAGGGACAAACAAAAATCTTCCTGCAGATCAGAGCAGCAGATCTGTCACCTTCAAATCGCTCGGGGCTGGGAGACACCCTACCTTCCCCCCGAGTGCCCAGGACCTGCCTGTTATACTCGGCTCTGATGTTGGGAGAGGTCCAATATCTATAGCAACAGAGTGATTTCTGTTGGAGCTGTGCAAGTTAAAATGAGAGCACCCACTCATGAGTTTGGTCCCCAAACGTTTCTTCAGTCAACTTCCCCCTTCTCATTGGTCTGTTAGAGAAACACTCGAGGATAATTTTCCTTTTTGTAGGTTAGGAAGCAACAGAAATTACAAAGTATCACTCATTTTCAGTGGAAATACCTGAAGTGTTGGCGGAAGTGGTCAGTGGCCTAGTGCGTTGGCCACCAGACACCCCATAGAGATGGAGCCTGTAGGCGGTGGTAGGCCTCAAGCCTGTGATGACAGTGGATCGACGGTCACCGGTTACCGTGAGGTTTCTCACATCCTCAGAGCCCTCAAGTCCGTATTCGATGTGAAAGGAATCATAGGTCCTCTCTGTTTCCCAGGAGAGTTTGAGGGATTGGGCCGTGACCTTAGACACGGAGAAATTGTCCAGATCCACCACTTCGATCAGCCTCTGACCTTCTTTATCTGTGGAGACTACAATTTCAAATAAAAACAATGATCATTAATCGGCCCTTTGGCCTGACCTGAGTAGAAAGGTCGTGTGAGTTCTGGACAAGAAATTGAGGAAAAGCAATTCCCAATGAGAAGAGGAAGAGAGAGGAACACTCCTTAACTCATCTGAAATTCTCCCCTCTATCCCAGCATTGACGGAGAATTTGGCTGATAAAAGATGCTCCTAAAGTCAAAGGTTCCTCAAGGAATGCAAGATTTAACGGCACCTCACCAGCAGCTGAAGCAGATTCCAAGAACAACAACTAACAACAAGTTGCATTTATCTAACACCATTAGAATAGTCAAACATCCCAATGCCCATCACAGGAGCATTTTCAGACTGAATTTAACGCCGAGAGACGTAAAGAGATATCAGAACAGGTAATGGAAAGCTTGGCCAAAGAGGTAGAATTTAACAGAGAACAGAGCTAGTTAGAGAGGTTGAAGAATATGGACAGAAGGGTAATAATGTTCATTATTAGTCTGAATAGACCAGGTTGAGTGTAGGCACATTCTGAATTGCTTTAGCCTTTATGTCACTGAACCAGACAAACTCTGATAGACTAACAGGAAACTTCAATAAGCACAGACTCAATAGACCTGAAGGGACACCATACATCACAACACCAGTTCTGTTGAAGGGTCATGAGGACTCAAAACATCAACTCTTTTCTTCTCCGCCGATGCTGCCAGTCCTGCTGAATTTTTCCAGGTAATTCTGTTTTTGTTTTGCTGAGAATTCAATGTCCAGTCTGATTCCTTGTAAATCTGAAAGGAGCTTCACTGGATTCAGGCGTGTAACGGTTTAATAACACCCTGGTATCCAACCCAGCTCAGCCTGTCAGGAATCTCCCAATGGGAAATTTCCCCAGCTTTTCACTGAAGCAAATAGTTCTGTAGGGACCTCACACGTGAGAATCAGAACACAATTTACTTCAACTAAAACACAGACAGTAAATGGGGAATAAACACATCCAGGTCTGAAACCTTCGTGAAGAAACGCAAGGCACAATGTGTTTTACTAACAGGAAGGTAGGTCAGAGGATCACAGAATGATAGAGCACAGAAGGAGGCCATTCAGCCCATCAATATCTGTGCCAGATCTTTGAAAGATCAATCCAATTAGTCCCACCATGCCTACTCCTCCTCCATAAACGAGTTACTTTTTTCCCTTCAAGTATTTATCTGAGTCTCTTTTCACTGTTACTACTGAAACGCCTTCCACCATCTCCTCAGACAGTATTTGTCCAGATGGTTGTGTAATAAATGTTTCCTCATGTTGTTTCTGGTTCTTTTACCAATCCCCTTCATTCTGTGTGCACTGGTTACTGACCCTCTTGCTACTGGAAAATGTTTGGAATCCTAGACTCATGAACATTTACCGCACGGAGGAGGCCTTTCGGCCCATTGTGTTCCTGCCAGCCCTCTACAAAGTCAATTCAGCCCTGCTACTCCCGCGCCTGTTTTTTTGTCGTTCTGCAAATCTGCTCTGCTCAAGTAATTATCCAATTCCCTTCTGAAAGCCTCTATTGAATCTGGCTCCACCACACTTTCAGGCAGTGTATACTACGTTTATATGGGCCATATGTCCTCTGTTTAAACCCTTCTAGATTTTAAACTGCTCTTTCAAATCTCTCCTTCGTCTTCTGTGCTCCAAGGAGAACAATCTGATCTCCAGTCTCTTCACATAACTGAAGTTCCTCCTCCCTGGAACCATTCTAGTGAATCTCCACTGCCCTCTTTCCAAGGACTGCACATTCTTCCTAAAGTGCGGTTCATGAAAGATAAAGAGATTGACAGAAATGAGAGGAAGGAAATTCCTCCTCTTTGACCATGTTCGCGAGGCCTGGGGTAGCGGAAAAGCGTGAAATAAAGTCGCAGACACATCATCATACCCTTGGCCAAAGGGGCATGTTGGCCATTGCTCTGAGAGGTACAGATCAGAGAAGGAAAGTCGGCCAACTATGATGTGTTGTTGAGTTTTCCTGCGGGGAGCAGCACAAAGTTGATCAGGAAAAGCCATTGGGAAGCACATGATTCACAAGGATGTATCACTGGAGGATATTTATACGCAGCCCCCATTGCGGGTGTGGGTTATAAAAATTGATGAGCCTGCACATCCTCACAGGGAGAGATTAGACCAGATTTGAAAGCCTCAATGCCGGCTGACGTGATAACTGGGCACCATCACTTGTGACTTTGCGGCAGTGAATACACGAGGATCTGACTTTCCGGCTCTCAGACAGTCACTGCTCCCATTGACCGGAACCCTGAGCTTCTCGGACTATGACAGTCATTGGTCCAGAGTGACCAGCGTCGCGATAGCAACTGATAAAAGCTTGGGAATGGAAGAGATGGAGAGAATATTGACAGCCAACAAGCCCATCGGAGATGGGAAGTAAAAGCAGATGAAAATATTTTCCCTCGGAAAGGCATCTGGTGAGAAATGAGGAAAATATTTTTCGCTGTCTGCGGTAGTAAAAGACGGAGAATGCAGGTATTTCACCGGGAATTGTGATGGCAATTGGCTGAACGATAGGTACCTCTTGTGGTGATTACCGCTATTGATGGTGCTGAGCGTTGGCCTCTGGAAATTGCATAGACGTAGATGGTGTATTTGGTGTTAGGCCTCAGGCCTGTGATGAGGTAGGAGCGCCAATTGGCCGTCACTGTCAGGTTCCACACACTCTGCGAGCCCTGGGCTCTGTATTGGATCAGGAAGGAATCAAAGACCAACTGTGTCATCCAGGAGATCCTCACCGAGTGGGGAGTCACCCCGGAAATAGAGCGCCAAGTTTAACGGGTTTGACCGCGTCTTTAACTGTGGAGTCTCAAAGGAGGAGGGAGGGGTGGAGAGCAAATGACAAAGGTGAAATATTCATCAGCGGGTTGAATCCACACCCAGATCAACAAAGTCAGAGAAACCCCTGCGGAAAACCAGCATCCGAAACGATTCCCACCAATCAGAATCACTTCTGTGTGACTCCCTACGCAGCCTGTAAGATACTCCTGGATGCTGAAGTCCACCTCAGTCGCTGTGGCACACGTGGTTTGGCCATAAACCAACAAACCGTCACCTCATGGTAAACAAATAAAGACTGCAGTTGGAGTTGTATTGTCTGCACGGTGTGACGGGGAGCGTGTGACAGGAGGTTCATGTGACATGTACAGGAAGAGGGCACCGCGTGCTAAGAGGTTTCATACCAGCTCTTCAGAAGAAATTCGAACTCTGCCATTACAGTGGATTACATTACATGCTGAAGTCCACCTCAGTCGCTGTGGCACATGGGGTTTAGCTGTAAACCAACCAACTGTCACCTCACGGTAAACAATGTAACAATGCGGATGGAGTTGTATTGTGTGCACAGTGTGACAGGGTGTGTGTGACAGGAGGTTAGTGTGCCATCTTCAGGAAGAGGGTGCCACATGCTAAGAGGTTTCATACCAGCTCTTCACAGCAGACTCGGACTCTCTCTGCCATTACAGTGTTAAAAAGAAAGGCTTTGATTAGATAGAGCAGGTCATTCTCCAGCATCATCCCAATGTCCCTCACTGTGAAGTGAACAGCCATTGTTATTAGGGACAATTAACAAAGAACAATCAGAAGAATGAGGGGCTGACTCGAACCATCAGTCTGGGTGTTGGGGTTTTAAAAAGCAACATCAAACTTGCATTCATTTCGTACCTTTAATATTGGAAAGTCAGCCAGGACACTGGGAATATCGAACAGAATACTGTAAATATTTGACAGGAGACCAGGGGCCTTGTATTGGAAATTGGAAGTACTGGACAGTGTACCAGAATATTGACCAGGACCATCCGGAATATTGGACACATGGTAATATTAATAATCTGATAATAATATATTATGTTAGCCAGTGTGCTGGGAAATATTGGACAGGGCACCAGAAATACTGGGGAATATTAGACTGGGCAATGGGGAATATTGTACTGGACCCTGGACCTACAGAACTGAAGATTGGGGAATATTGGTCTGGGCACTGGGGAATATTGGACTGGAGATGGGGAATTTTGGACATGACAGTGGGGATATTGGACTGGACAGTGGAATATTGCACTGAATGCTCTGCCATGCTGTCCTGTGGCCAAGATGATTGGTTTCTGTCATTTGGATCAAACAGATCTAACACGTAAGTTGCAGTCAAAGGGACAAACAAAAAGTTTCCTGCAGATCAGAGCAGCAGATCTGTCACCTTCGAATCGCTCAGGGCTGGGAGACACCCTCACCCTCTCCCCGAGTGCCCATGACCAGCCTAGTACACTCAGCTCTGATGTTGGGAGAGGTCCCATATCTATGGCAACAGAATGATTTCTGTTGGAGCTGTGCAAGTTAAAATGAGAGCACCCACTCATGAGATTGGTCCCCAAATATTTCCTCAGTCAATTTCCCTCCTCTCATTGGTCTGTCAGAGAAACATTCAGGGACAATTTTCCCTTTCGTAGGTTAGGAAGCAACAGACATTACAAAGTATCACTCATTTTCAGTGGAGATACCTGAGGTGTTGGCGGAAGTGGTCAGTGGCCTGGTGCGTTGGCCACCAGACACCCCATAGAGATGGAGCCTGTAGGCGGTGGTAGGCCTCAGGCCTGTGATGATGGTGGATCGACGGTCACCGGTTACCGTGAGGTTTCTCACATCCTCAGAGCCCTCGAACCCGTATTCGATGAGAAAGGAATCATAGGTCCTCTCTGTTTCCCAGGAGAGTTTGAGGGATTGGGCTGTGACCTTAGACACGGAGAAATTGTCCAGATCTGCCACTTCGATCAGCCTCTGACCCTCTTTATCTGTGGAGACTACAATTTAAAATAAAAACAATGATCATTAATCGGCCCTCTGGCCTACCTGAAGAGAAAGATTGAGTGAGTTCTGGATAGGAAATTGAGGAAAAGCAAATCCCAATGAGGAGAGGAAGAGAGAGGAACACTCCTTAACTCATCTGAGATTCTCCCCTCCATCCCAGTGCGGAACTCACTCTAGCATTGACGGAGAATTTAGCTGAGAAAAGATGCTCCTAAATTCAATGGTGCCTCAAGGAATGCAAGATTTAACGGCACCTCAACAGCAGCTGAAGCAGACTCCGAGAGCAACAACAACAACTTGCATTTATCTAGCACTGTTAGAATAGTCAAACATCCCAATGCCCATCACAGGAGCGCTTTCAGATGGAATTTAACACCAAGATACGTAAAGAGATATCAGAACGGTAACGGTAAGCTTGGCCAAAGAGCTAGAATTTAACAGAGAACAGAGCTAGTTAGAGAAGTTGAAGAATATGGACAGAAGGTTAATAATGTCCATTATTAGTATGAAAAAACCAGGTTGAGTCCTGGCACATTCTGAATCACTTTAGCCTTTTGTCACTGAACCAGACAAACTCTGACAGACTGACAGGAAACTTAGATAAACACAGACTCAATAGATCTGTAGGGACACTATACATCACAACACCAAGAATTCAATGTCCAGTCTGATTACTTGTAAATCTAAAAGGAGCTTCACTGGATTCAGGAGTGTAACTGGGTTTAATAACACCCTGAGATCCAACCCAGCTCAGACTGTCAGGAATCTCCCAATGGGAAATTTTCCCAGCTTTTCACTGAAATTAATAATTCTGTAGGGACCTCACCTGTGAAAATCAGAACACAATTTACTACAACTAAAATGCATCCAAGTCCAAAACCTTCCTGAAGAAACCCAAGGCACAGTGTATTTTATTAACAGGAAGGCAGGTCAGAGGATCACAGAATGATAGAGCACAGAATGAGGCCATTCTGCCCATCATATCTGTGCTGGATCTTTGAAAGATCAATCCAATTAGTCCCACCACGCCTATACATTCTGCATAACCGAGTTACTTTTTGCCTTTCAAGTATTTATTTAAGTCTCTTTTCACTTATTATTGACTCATCTTCCACCATCTCCTCAGGCAGTCTTTGTCCAGATTGTTGTGTAATAAATATTTCCTCGTGTCGTTTCTGGTTACTTTGCCAATCTCCTTCTCTCTGTGTGCACTGGTTGCCGACCCTCCTGCCACTGGAGACAGTATGGAACCCTAGACTCATTAATATTTACAGCACATAGCAGGCCTTTTGGCCCATTTTGTCCCTGTCGGCCCTCTACTAGATCAATTCACCACTGCTCCTCCACAGCTCGGCAAGTCATCTATTTTGAGGTAATTATCCAATTCCCCTTTGAAGGTGTCTCTTGAATATGCCTGCACCACACTTTCAGGCAGTGTATACCTCATTTATATTTATATATCCTCTTTTTAAATCCTTCTAGATTTTAAATTGCTCTTTCAAATCTCTCCTTCTTCTTCTCTGCTCCAAGGAGAACAATCTGAGCTTCTCCAGTCTCTCCACATAACTGAAGTTACTCCTCCCTGGGACCATTCCAGTGAATCTCCACTGCCCTCTTTCCAAGGCCTGCACATCCTTCCTAAAGTGCGGTTCATGCAGGATAAAGAGATTGACAGAAATGAGAGGAAGGAAATTCCTCCTCTTTGACCACGTCCGTGAGGCCTGGGGTGGTGGAAGAGCATGAGATAAAGTCGCAGACACATCATCATACCCTTGGCCAATGGGGACCTTTGGCCATTGTTCTAGGAGAGAAAGAAAGGTGGCCAACCATGATGTGTTGCTGACTATTCCTGTCAGGTGCAGCAGAAAGTTGATCAGGAAAAGGCATTGGGAAGCACATGATTCACAAGGATGAATCACTGGAGGATATTTATATGCAGCCGCCATTGTGGGCGTGGGTTATAAATATAGATGAGCCTGCACTTCCCCAAAGGGAGAGATTAGACCAGATTTGGAAGCCTCAATGCCGGCTGACTTGATAACTGGGCACCATCACTTGTGACTTTGCGGCAGTGAATACACGAGGATCCGACTTTCCGGCTCAGAGACAATCACTGCTCCCACTGACCGGAACCCTGAGCTTCTCGGTCTATCACAGTCATTGGTCAGAGTGACCAGCATCGTCATAGCAACTGATAAAAGCTTGGGAATGAATGAGAGAGAAAGAGTATCGACAGCTGACAAGCCATCAGAGATGGGAAGTCAAAGCAAATGAAAATATTTTCCCCTCGGAAAGGAATCCGCTGAGAAATGAGGAAAATATTTTTCGCTATCTGCGGTAGTAAAAGACAGAGAATGCAGGTATTTTACCGGGAATTGTGATGGCAATTGGCTGAACGATAGGTACCTCTTGTGGTGATTACAGCTATCGATGGTGCTGAGCGTTGACCTCTGGAAATTGCATAGACATAGATGGTGTATTTGGTGTTAGGCCTCAGGCCTGTGATGAGGTAGGAGCGCCGATTGGCTGTCACCGTCAGGTTCCACACACTCTGGGAGCCCTGGGCTCTGTATTGGATCAGGAAGGAATCAAAGACCAACTGTGTCGTCCAGGAGATCCGCACCGAGTGGGGAGTCACCCCGGAAATGGAAAGAGCGCCGAGTTTAACGGGTTTGACCGCGTCTTTATCTGTGGAGGCTCAAAGGAGGAGGGAGGGGAGAAAAGACAGAGGTAAAATATTCACCAGCGGCTTGAATCCACACCCAAATCAACAAAGTCAGAGAAACCCCAGAGCAAAACCAGTAGCCAAGATGATTCCCACCAATCAGAATCACTTCTGTGTGACTCCCTACGCAGCCTGTAAGATACTCCTGGATGCTGAAGTCCACCTCAGTCACTGTGACACACTTAGTTTGGCCCTAAACTGACAAACTGTCACCTCACGGGAAACAATGTAACAATGGGGATGGAGTTGTATTGTCTGCACAGCGTGACGGGGAGTGTGTGACAGGAGTTTCGTGTGACATGTACAGGAAGAGGGTGCCACATGCTAAGAGGTTTCATACCAGCTCTTCACAGCAAACTCGGACGGTTTCTGCCATTACTGTGTTAAAAAGAAAGGCTTTGATTGGATAGAGCAGCTCATTCTCCAGCATCATCCCAATGATCCTCACTGTGAAGTGAGCAGCCATTGTTATTAGGGACAGTTACCAAAAAACAATGAGATGAATGAGGGGCTGACTCGAGCCATGGGTCTGGGAGTTGGGGTGTTGAACAGCAACATCAAACTTGCATTCATTTAGTGCCTTTAATATTGGAAAATCAGCCAGAACACCGGGAATACCGTACAGGATACAGTAAATATTTCCCAGGATACCATGGGCCTTGGACAGGAAAATAGAAATACTGGACTGTGTACCAGAATATTGAACAGGACTCTCAGGAACATTGGACACTGGGTAATATTAATAACATGATATCAATTTTATATTATAATATATTATGTTAGCCAGTGTAATGGGAAATTTTGAACTGGGCATCATGAATATTGTCCAGTAGACTAGAAATATTGGTCAGCGCACCAGAAATACTAATGAATATTAAACTGGACAATGGGGAATATTGGACTGGACACTCGGGAATATTGGACTGGATTATGGGGAATATCAGAGTGGACTGGGAATATTGGACTGGACATGGGAATATCAGAGTGGACAGTGGGGAACATTCGACTGCAGAATGGGAATATTGGACAGGACATTGAGTATATAGGACTGGACACAGGGAATATTGGACAGGACAGTGGGAATATAGGACTGGACACTCGGAATATTGGACTGGACAGTGCGGAAGATTGGAATAGACAGTGGAAATATTGGACTGGACACTCGGAATATTGGACTGGACAGTGGGGAATATTGTACTGGATACGGGAATATCAGAGTGGACAGCGGGGAACATTCGACTGCACAGTGGGAATATTGGACAGGACAGTAGGAATATAGGACTGGACACTGGGAATATTGGACAGGACAGTGCCAATATTGGACTGGACAGTGCAGAACATTGGAATGGACAGTGGGAATATTGGACTGGACACTGAAATATTGCACTGAATGCTCTGCTGCGATGTCCTGTGGCCGAGATGATTGATTTCTGTCATTCAGATCAAACAGATCCAACACCTTGTAAGTTGCAGTTAAAGGGACAAACAAAAAGTTTCCTGCCGATCAGAGCAGCGGATCTGTCACCTTCGAATTGCTCGGGGCTGGGAGACACCCTCACCCTGCCCCCAAGTGCCCACGACCTGCCTGGTATACTCGGCTCTGATGTTGGGAGAGGTCCCATATCTATGGCAACAGAATGATTTCTGTTGGAGCTGTGCAAGTTAAAATGAGAGCACCCATTCATGAGCTTGGTCCCCAAACGTTTCCTCAGTAAATTTCCCTCTTCTCATTGGTCCGTCAGAGAAACATTCAAGGATAATTTTCCTTTTTGTAGGTTAGGAAGCAACAGAAATTACAAAGTATCACTCATTTTCAGTGGAAATACCTGAGGTGTGCGCGGAAGTGATCAGTGGCCTAGTGCGTTGGCCACCAGACACCCCATAGAGATGAAGCCGGTAGGCGGTGGTAGGCCTCAGGCCTGTGATGATGGTGGATCGACGGTCACCGGTTACCGTGAGGTTTCTCACATCCTCAGAGCCCTCGAGTCCGTATTCGACGAGAAAGGAATCATAGGTCCTCTCTGTTTCCCAGGATAGTTGGAGGGATTCGGCCGTGACCTTAGACACGGAGAAATTGTCCAGATCTGCCACTTTGATCGGCCTCTGACCCTCTTTATCTGTGGAGACTACAATTTAAAATAAAAACAATGATCGTTAATTGACCCTTTGGCCTGACCTGAGGAGAAAGATCGAGTGAGTTCTGGATAGGAAATTGAGGAAAAGCAGATCCCAATGAGGAGAGGAAGAGAGAGGAACACTTCTTAACCCATCTGAGATTCTCCCCTCTATCCCAGTGTGGAACTCACTCAAGCATTGATGGAGAATTTAGCTGAGAAAAGATGATCTTAAAGTCAATGGTGCCTCAAAGAATGCAAGATTTAACAGCAGCTGAAGCAGACTCCGAGAACAACAACAACTTGCATTTATCTAGCACCATTAGAATAGTCAAACATCCCAATGCCCATCGCACGAGCATTTTCAGATGGAATTTAACAGCGAGATACGTAAAGAGATATTAGAACAGGAAATTATAAGCTAGGCCAAAGAGGTAGAACTTAACAGAGAACAGAGCTACTTAGAGAGGTTGAAGAATATGGACAGAGGGTAATAATGTCCATTATTAGTATGAATAGACCAGGTTGAGTCCCGGCACATTCTGAATTGCTTTTGCCTTTTGTTACTGAACCAGACAAACTCTGATAGACTAACAGGAAACTTCGATAAGCACAGACTCAATAGACCTGTAGGGACACCATACATCACAACATCGAGAATTCAATGTCCAGTCTGATTACTTGGAAATGTAAAAGGAGCTTCACTGGATTTAATAACACCCTGATATCCAACCCAGCTCAGACTGTCAGGAATCTCCCGATGGGAAATTTCCCCAGCTTTTCACTGAAACCAATAGTTCTGCAGGGACCTCACACATGAGAATCAGAACACAATTTACTTCAATTAAAACACAGACAGTAAATGGGGAATAAACACATCCAGGTCTGAAACCTTCCTGAAGAAACCCAAGGCACAATGTGTTTTACTAACAGAAAGGCTGGGCAGAGGATCACAGAATGATAGAGCACAGAAGGAGGCCATTCCGTCCATCATATCTGTGCCAGATCTTTGAAAGATCAATCTAATTAGTCCCACCACGCCTATACTTTCCCAATAACCGAGTTACTTTTTCCTCTTCACATATTTATTTGAATCTATTTTCACTGTTATTATTGATTCGTCTTCCACCATCTACTCAGTCAGTGTTTGTCCAGATCGTTGCGTAATAGATGTTTCCTCATGTTGTTTCTGGTCCTTTTGTCAATCTCCGTCAATCTGTGTGCACTGGCTACCAACCCTCCTGCCACTGGAAAATGTTTGGAATCCTAGACGCATGAATATTTACTGCACGGAGGAGGCCTTTTGGCCCACTGTGTCCATGCCAACCCTCTACAAAGTCAATTCACGACTGCTATTCCCCCACCCGTTTCTCTGTCATTCTGCAAATCTGCTCTGCTCAGGTAATTATCCAATTCCCTTCTGAAAGCCTCTATTGAATCTGGTTCCACCACATTATCAGGCAGTGTATACCACGTTTATGTAGGTGTATATCCTCTGTTTAAACCCTTCTAGATTTTAAACTGCTCTTTCAAATCTCTCCTTAGCCTTCTCTGCTCCAAGGAGAACAATCTCAGCTTCTCCAGTCTCTCCACATAACTGAAGTTCCTCCTCCCTGGAACTGTTATGGTGAATCTCCACTGCCCTCTTTCCAATGCCTGCACATCCTTTCTAAAGTGCGGTTCCTAACGTATAAAGAGATTGACAGAAATGAGAGGACGGAAATTCCTCCTCTTTGACCATGTTCGCGAGCCCTGGGGTAGTGGAAAAGCATGAGATAAAATCACAGACACATCATCATACCTTTGGCCAAAAGGGACCATCGGCCAGTGTTCTGAGAGCTACAGGTCAGAGAAGGAAAGGTGGCCAACTATGATGTGTTACTGAGTTTTCCTGCGGGGAGCAGCACAAAGTTGATGAGGAAAAGGCATTGGGAAGCACATGATTCACAAGGATGAATCACTGGAGGATATTTATACACAGCCCCCATTGCGGGCGTGGGTTATAAATATAGATGAGCCTGCACATCCTCACGGGGAGAGATTAGACCAGATTTGGAAGCCTCAAAGCCGGCTGACGTGATAACTGGGCACCATCACTTGTGACTTTGCGGCAGTGAATACATGAGGATCCGACTTTCCGGCTCTCAGACAGTCACTGCTCCCACTGACTGGAACCCTGAGCTTCTCGGTCTATGACAGTCATTGGTCCAGAGTGACCAGCATCGCCAAAGCAACCGATAAAACCTTGGGAATAGAAGAGATAGAAAGAATATTGACAGCCAACAAGCCCATCGGAGATGGGAAGTAAAAGCAGATGAAAATATTTTCCCTCAGAAAGGCATCTGGTGAGAAATTAGGAAAATATTTTTCACTGTCTGCGGTAGTAAAAGACGGAGAATGCAGGTATTTCACTGGGAATTGTGATGGAGATTGGCTGAACGATAGGTACCTCTTGTGGTGATTACAGCTATCGATGGTGCTGAGCGTTGGCCTCTGGAAATTGCATAGACATAGATGGTGTATTTGGTGTTAGGCCTCAGACCTGTGATGACGTAGGAGCGCCGATTGGCCGTCACCGTCAGGTTCTGCACAGTCTGGGAGCCCTGGGCTCTGTATTGGATCAGGAAGGAATCAAAGACCAACTGTGTCGTCCAGGAGATCCGCACCGAGTGGGGAGTCACCCCGGAAATGGAAAGAGCACCGAGTTTAACGGGTTTGACCGCATCTTTATCTGTGGAGTCTCAAAGCAGGAGGGAGGGGAGAAAAGACAGAGGTAAAATATTCACCAGCGGCTTGAATCCACACCCAGGTCAACAAAGTCAGAGAAACCCCAGAGGAAAACCAGCAGCCAAAATGATTCCCACTAATCAGAATCACTTCTGTGTGACTCCCTGTACAGCCTGTAAGATACTCTTGGATGCCGAAGTCCACCCTAGTCACTGTGACACACTTAGTTTGGCCGTAAACCAACAAACCATCACCTCACGGTAAACAACAGGCATGGAGTTGCATTGTCTGCACAGCGTGACGGGGAGAGTGTGAGAGGAGGTTCGTGTGACAGGTACAGGAAGAGGGCGCCACATGCTAAGAGGTTTCATACCAGCTCTTCACAACAAACTCTTTCTCCCATTACAGTGTTAAAAAGAAAGGCTTTGATTGGATAGAGCAGCTCATTCTCCAGCAACATCCCAATGTTCCTCACTGTGAAATGAGCAGCCATTGTTATTAGGGACAGTTAACAAAAAACAATGAGATGAACGAGGGGCTGACTCGAGCCATGGGTCTGAGAGTCGAGGGGTTGAACAGCAACATCAAACTTGCATTCATTTCACGCCTTTAATATTGGAAAGTCAGCCAGGATACTGGGAATATCAGACAGGATACTGTAAATATTTGACAGGATACCACAGACATTAGACAGGGCATTGGGAAATATTGAGCAAAATACAGGAATATTGACCAGGACACCAGTATTGGCCAGGGCTCTCAAGAATATTGGAAAGTGAAAAAAAATTTAATATATCAATAACATATAATATGACGTTAGCCAGTGTAATGGGAAATATTGGGCAGGACAACAGAAATACTGGAGAATATTGCATAACGGACTGCAGAATATTGGACTGGACAATGGGGAATAATGGACAGGATAGTGCGGAATATTTGACTAGATATTGTGGAATATTGGACTCGACAGAGGGGAATATAGGACTGAATATTAGGGAATATTGGATAGGACAGAGGGGAATATTGGGCTGGTCACTGGGGAATATTGGACTGCTCACTGGGAATATTGGACTGGACACTGGAATATTGCACTGAATGCTCTGCTGTGTTGTCCTATGGCCAAGATGATTGGTTTCTGTCATTGGATCAAACAGATTTAACACGTTGTAAGTTGCAGTCAAAGGGACAACCAAAAAGCTTCCTGTACATCAGAGCAGCGTATCTGTCACCTTCAAATCGCTCGGGGCTGGGAGACACCCTCACCCTTCCCCGAGAGCCCATGACCTGCCTAGTAACACTCGGCTCTGATGTTGGGAGAGGTCCCATATCTATGGCAACAGAATGATTTCTGTTGGAGCTGTGCAAGTTAAAATGAGAGCACCCACTCATGAGATTGGTCCCCAAACATTTCCTCAGTCAATTTCCCTCTTCTCATTGGTATGTCAGAGAAACATTCAGGGATAGTTTTACTTTTTCTAGGTTATGAAGCAACAGAAATGACAAAGTATCACTCATTTTCAGTGGAAATACCTGAGGTATTGGTGGAAGTGGTCAGTGGCCTGGTGCGTTGGCCACCAGACACCCCATAGAGATGGAGACTGTAGGCGGTATTAGGCCTCAGGCCTGTGATGATGGTGGATCGACGGTCACCGGTTACTGTGAGGTTTCTCACATCCTCAGAGCCCTCAAGCCCGTATTCGATGTGAAAGGAATCATAGGTCCTCTCTGTTTCCCAGGAGAGTTTGAGGGATTGGGCCGTGACCTTAGACACGGAGAAATTATCCAGATCCGCCACTTCGATCGGCCTCTGACCCTCTTTATCTGTGGAGACTACAATTTAAAATAAAAACAATGAACATTAATTGGCCCTTTGGCCTGACCTGAGTGGAAAGGTCGAGTGAGTTCTGGACAGGAAATTGAGGAAAAGTAAATCCCAATGAGGAGAGGAAGAGAGAGGAACACTCCTTAACCCATCTGAGATTCTCTCCTCTATCCCAGTGCGGAACTCACTCCAGCATTGACGGAGAATTTGGCTGAGAAAAGATGATCTTAAAGTCAATGGTGCCTCAAGGAATGCAAAATTTAACAGCACCTCAACAGCAGCTGAAGCAGATTCTGAGAACAACAACAGCTTGCATTTATCTAGCACCATTAGAATAATCAAACGTCCCGAGGAACTTCATAGGAGCATTTTCAGATGTAATTTAACATCGAGAAACGTAATGAGATATCAGAACAGGTAATAGAAAGCTTGGCCAAAGAGGTAGAATTTAACAGAGAACAGAGCTAGTTAGATATGTTGAAGAATATGGACAGAAGGGTAATAATGTTCATTATTGGAATGAATAGACCAGGTTGAGTGTAGGCACATTCTGAACCGCTTTAGCCTTTATGTCACTGAACCAGACAAACTCTGACAGACTAACAGGAAACTTCGATAAGCACAGACTCAATAGACCTGCAGGGACACCATACATCACAACACCGAGAATTCAATGTCCAGTCTGATTACTGTAAATCTAAAAGGAGCTTCACTGGATTCAGGAGTGTAACTGGGTTTAATAACACCCTGATATCCAACCGAGCTCAGCCTGTCAGGAATCTCCCGAGGGAAATTTCCCCAGCTTTTCACTGAAACAAATAGTTCTATAGGGACCTCACACCTGAGAATCAGAACACAATTTACATAAACTAAAACACAGACAGTAAACGGGGAATATACACATCCAGGTCGAAACCTTCCTGAAGAAATCCAAGGCACAGTGTCTTTTACAGGGAGGCAGGCAGATGATTTTAGAATGATATAGCACAGAAGGAAGCCATTCTGCCCATCATATCCGAGCTGGATCTTTGAAAGATCAATCCAATTAGTCCCACCATGCCTACACTTTCCCCATAATCGTGTTAATTTTTGCTCATCAATATTTATTTGAATCTCTTTTCACTGTTATTATTGAATCGTCTTCTACCATCTCCTCAGTGTTTGTCCAGATTGTTGCGTAATAAATGTTTCCTCATGTTGTTTCTGGTTATTTTGCCAATCCCCTTCAATCTGTGTGCTCTGGTTACCAACCCTACTGCCACTGGAAAATGTTTGGAATCTGAGACTCATGAATATTTACAGCACAGAGCAGGCCTTTTGGCCCATTGTGTCCCTGCCGGCCCTCTACTAGATCAATTCACCACTGTTACTCTACCACCCATTTCTCCGTAGGTCTGGAAGTCTTCTTTTTTGAGGGAATTATCCAATTCCCTTTTGAAGGTCTCTCTTGAATATTCTTCCATCACACTTTCAGGCAGTGTATACCACATTTATATGGCCATATATCCTCTTTTTAAACCCTTCTAGATTTTAAACTGCTCTTTCTAATTTCTCCTTTGTCTTCTCTGCTCCAAGGAGAACAATCTGAGCTTCTCCAGTTTCTCCACATAACTGAAATTTCTCCTCCCTGGGACCATTCTAGTGAATCTCCACTGCCCTCTTTCCAAGGCCTGCACATCCTTCCTAAAGTGCGGTTCATGAAGGATAAAGAGATTGACAGAAATGAGAGGAAGGAAATACCTCATCTTTGACCACGTTTGTGAGGCCTGGGGTAGTGAAAGAGCATGAGATAAAGTCGCAGACACGTCATCATACCCCTGGCCAATGGAGACCGTTGGCCATTGTTCTGGTGATACAGCTGAGAGAAAAAGGTGACTAACCATGATGTGTTGCTGAGTTTTCCTGCACAATGTTGATCAGGAAAAGGCATTGGGAAGCATATGATTCACAGGGATGAATCATTGGAGGGTATTTAATAGCAGCCGCCATTGCGGTGTGGGTTATAAATATAGATGAGCCTGCACTTCCCCAAAGGGAGAGATTAGACCAGATTTGAAAGCCTCAATGCCGGCTGACGTGATAACTGGGCACCATCACTTGTGACCTTGCTGCAGTGAATACACGAGGATCCGACTGTCTGTATAAGAAGCCATCATCTCTCCCTCGGCCTATCACAATCATTGTTACAAGGTGACTGTCATTGCCATAGCAGCCGATAAAAGCTTGGGAATGGAAGAGAGAGAAAGAGTATCGACAGCCAACAAGCTCATTGGAGATGGGAAGTAAAAACTGATGAAAATATTTTCCCTCGGAAAGGCATCCGGTGAGAAATGAGGAAAATATTTTTCGCTGACTGCAGTAGTAAAAGACGGACAATGCAGGCATTTCACCGGGAATTGTGATGGCGATTGGCTGAACGATAGGTACCTCTTGTGGTGATTACAGCTATCGATGGTGCTGAACGTTGACCTCTGGAAATCGCATAGACATAGATGGTGTATTTGGTGTTAGGCCTCAGGCCTGTAATGAGGTAGGAGCGCCGATTGGCCGTCACTGTCAGGTTCCGCACACTCTGGGAGCCCTGGGCTCTGTATTGGATCAGGAAGGAATCAAAGACCAACTGCGTCGTCCAGGAGATCCGCACCGAGTGGGCAGTCACCCCAGAAATGGAAAGAGCGCCGAGTTTAACGGGTTTGACCGCGTCTTTTTCTGTGGAGTCTCAAAGGAGGAGGGAGGGGAGGAAAGAACAGAGTTAAAATATTCACCAGCGGCTCGAATCCACACCCAGATCAACAAAGTCAGAGAAACCCCAGAGGAAAACCAGCAGCCAAAATGATTCCCACCAATCAGAATCACTTCTGTGTGACTCCCTACACAGCCTATAAGATACTCCTGGATGCTGAAGTCCACCTCAGTCACTGTTACACACTTAGTTTGTATTTTTATAGTCAAGCTATCACCTCACGGTAAACAATATAATAATGAGGACAGGCTTTGATTGGCTAGAGCAGGTCATTCTCTAGCAATATGCCTATGTTCCTCATTGTGAAGTGAGCAGCCATTGTTATTCGAGGCAAAGAACAAAGAACAATGAGATTAATGAGGGGCTGATCCAGGCCATGGGTCTGGGAGTCAAGGTGTTGAATTTAAATCAATTTGTACCTCTAATATTGGAAAATTAGCCCAGACACTGTGAATATTAGACAGGACACCAGGAATATTGGAAGAGGTACCAGGAAATATTAGCCAGATCGTTGAGGACACCAGACAGAACAGTGGGGAATAGTCGCGCAGGGCACCACAATTGTTATCAGGACACTGAGTATATTGGACAGGGCCACAGGAATTTGGCCAGGACAACAGGAATGTTGGCAAGGATGCTAGAGAATATGGCCAAGAAACCTGGAATATTGAACAGGACACTGGGAATATTGTTGGGTATCCCAGAGATAATGGCCAGGTAAGCAAAATACTGAACATGCCTATGGGAATACTGGTAGGACACTGAGGAATATTGGATCAGACACTGGGAATATTGGCAGGATACTAGGGAATATTGGCCAGAACTTCATGGAATATTGGCAGGATGCTGAAAATATTGTCCGGATGCTGGGAACGTTGACAGAAGGCTGGGAATGTTGTCAGGACGTTGTGAATGTTGAGCAGGCCACCAGAAATATTGCCAAGGAGACTGGCAACATTAGCCAGGACAACAGGAATATTGGCTAGCACACTGGAGAATATGGCCAGGAATATTGAATAGGACACTGGGAATATTGAGCAGGATCTCAGGGAGAGCTGTATTGCTCTTCTTTCCATAGTGTGGTGGGATCTTTAATGTTGACCTAAGACAGTAAATTGGGCAGATGAGGCTTTGGGTTAATGCTCAATGTGTGAAGACAGTCCTTGAGGAAAACACTTCCACAGCACCATAAAGACATTGCAAACGGTAGGCAGATATACAGAAAGAGCAGGAATTGACTGCGTCTGCTGTTGGTGCTGTGTGGAGTGAGACAGAAGCACAGTACTCCATACAGAGCAGAAATAGAGAGAGAGAGAAGTCCTTCCTGTCAGCTCTACCTCCAGCTGCATCTGTATGTCTGGGGTCCACCAAGTTTACTGACAGGTATCTGTACATTGGAAGGAGTTGGGATATCAGCTGTGGCTGAGTATTTCACAGTCACACCTCTGAATCAGAAAATCCTCGGTTCATCAACACCCACACTAGACACTTGAGCATAAAAATCAGAGCTGATACTTCAATGCAGTACTGAGGGTGTGGTGCACTGTTGGAGGTGCAGTCTTTCAGATGGGATGTTAAACCAAGGCCTCTCTGCCCTGTCACATGGATGTAATAGTTCCCATGGCTCTATTTTGAAGACAAGCAGAGGGGCTCTCCCCAGTGTCCAGGCCAATATTTATCCTTCAACCTACACAACTGGACATTATCATATTACTGTTTGTGCCATGTTTCCTACATTACAACCGTGACTACACTTCAAAAGCCCATCATTGGCTGTAAATCATTTTGGGATGTGCTTTGCTGGTGAAAAGTACTATAGAAATGCAGGACTTTCTTTCTCCTTGTGGACTGGCAGAAGTCGAACGAATACAGATTGGGCAGAGATCCAATCATCAGCTTAACTCGCTTCAGTTAACTTTTTTTCTCACAAACCAATTGGAAGAAATCAACCGGGACAGAGAGGAGAGATGAGACATACACAAAGAGAGCTGCTATGTCTGATTAATCCATCAATGGAGTTGATCTCCCACGGCTGTAATAGTCAAAGTGTGACGGCATCGGTTGAAACTTTACATAGCACATTTTCAACATAACGGACTTTTGATATATTATACATTGCTACACATCACCGAATCATAGAACAGTGCAGCACAGGAGGAGGCCATTCAGCCCATCAAGTTTGTACTACCACTTTTGAAAAGCAATCCCACTCTCTCTGGCCCTTTGCCCATGTGCCTGCAATTATACTTCTTTGAGCATTTATCCAGATGGACTGCAGCCATTCGAGAAGGCAACTCACTACTACTTTCTGAAGGGCAATTAGGGAAGAGCAATTAAAATGCTGGCTTAGCGACATGAAAGAATTTTTAAAAATCCCTTTTGAAGGTTACAATTGAATCCACCGCCCCCTCAGGTTGCACATCCCAAATGCTATTGAGTTCCAGTTTTTTTCCCCTCATGTCGCCTGTGGTTCTTTTGCCAATCGCCTTATATCTGTGCCCTCAGGTTACTGAACCTTCAGCCACTGGTAACAGTTATCATCATTGTACCAACACTAGGAGTTTAAAATACACATGCACACATGGATGGATCTCACGGGCCACTCAGATATTCCAACAGATATGCTCCACATACAGGAAAAAAAGCAGCAACAATAGCGAAAGCTGATCCACAGAATGCGAGCCAAACAGCTGGGGAAAGCATGCAGAATAATGTAGCTGTAACAATTCGAGCGAGGCCCCGTCCCAACACATTCACCACTTTCTGACATCTGCAGAGAGACTTCAAAGAAAAAGGACTGGAGATGAATCATTTCACTTTGTTCCAAGGAAGGAAGGGATGATAAAGGAACACACTGGGGCATTGTCGTCGTTCCATGTTCCAACATTTTCATTGAATAGCCTTCCAGGCTCCGCATGCTGGCCAACTATGCTGGAGAAAGCATAAAGGATTGGGTCCTACAATGAGGTAAACTGTCAGGCAAGCGTATTCCCAAGAATGAAAGAGTAAAATGACAAGATTTACTTTGCATATTGAATAGAAACAAAGACTAAAACCCAGAGTTTTCTAAGTCGGGACTGATCTTGCAAAGAAACATAGTTTGTTTCAGGCAAGTTTGAGGAGCATTGGTGCTACTGAGAACCAATTGTTCCTCAGTTCCACTCTTTGCAGGTAGTCCATGCATGCCCCAGAAAGACGACGTGAAGAGCTTGGGTCACAACTTTTGGGATTTGCAAAGCGTGAACAGCATCACCGGCAGCAGCTTGAAGAAAATGGCGGCACTTTTCCGAGAGATTCTATAAAGGCTTTTGGAGGTAAACAAATGGTTTGCTTCCTGTGACAAATACCTGCCGTGGTCACGACACTGGTCAGTGGCTTTGTGCGCTGGCCCTTAGCGACCCCATAGAGATGGATGTTATAGACAGTGGTAGGCCTCAGGCCTTTGATGAAGGAGGACCTCTGGTCACCAGCCACTGTGAGGTTGTGCACATCCCGGGGTTCCGCGGCACTGTACTGTATCAGAAAGGAATCAAAGCCCTTGCTTGCCGTCCAAGAGATTTGGAAGGACTGAGTCGTGATGTGAGAGACAGAAACATCGACAAGTTTACTTGGCTTCACAGTGTCTTTAACTGCAGAGGCTAAGAAAGGGGAAAAAATGGTATGTGACTTTTCTTACTGGTGGAAAAGGTTGTTTGAAGCAGGTTAGATCCTTGCAAAATCGACACACACACAATCCTGAAATGTATAATTTCAATCTGTTAAGCGACCATCAATATATTTCCATAGCAACCGGTAACCACAACCTATTAGTTGAATGCTTGAAATATTGGATGATATTGAACTGTGTTTACTGCTTAGCCCAAGGCTCACCTCTGTATCTTAAACAGGTGAACAGCTCTGTTAAAACACGAGACACAGAATGTCACATAAACATGTCATGCCATACATACTTCACCTCACACAAAGATATGAACATGCTGTCCGATGGACACATTAACCTGAAGGATAGAGGGTGCCTGAAGGGATTAGAGATAGGGATGAACTGGGGCAAGAGGGACAGATGGTCTGTGGGCATAATGGGAGGATTGGGGGAATCTGAGGGGGCAGATAGATGGGGAGGGACTCAGGAGGCTAAAGGAACTGGGATCGATAGAGATTGATGTTAATGAGGGATTGGACAAATTGAGTTAGACTGAGGAGGGGAGGGTGATGAAGAGAGAACATAATGTACCTGGGGACAGTGGGCGAGAATTAAGGCAGGCAGAGATTTGGGTTTGGAGGGAGACTGGGAACAATAGCTCACATATTGTCAACTCAAGGTGCTAAGCATCCCGATGGTCTCCAGACGCTTAGATTGTTGAGTTTCTTGCAGGTTAATCTGTCGTTTGACAGTACAGAACTTGAGTATTGCAGAAAAAAGAGATTTTTTTGTCAAAGCTTTTCATCTTGCACTCATCAGGACAATTCGCAAGAAAATACCAATGTCAGGGGAAACAGTATATATATATATATATATATATATACTGTATGAGAAGAGAGTGCTGATTGGTTGGCAAATACATTCTGATTAGAAGAGGCGATGCCATGGAGAATGCACCAGTTGATGGTGACTGACAGTTAACTGCCAAGCAATTTTGAAATTTAAACTAGGCAGCTTGACTCTGGTCAAGGCATTGCCCTGAGGAATGAACCAGCGAATGGCTGTCACTTATTTTGTTTAGCTGAAACAGGCACAATGTTCTTTTTGTCTGTGTATTAATATATGTAGCTTCCAGTACACATAAATGCATCACACTGCGAACCTGACTGACAATCTTAGCAGCGTGAAACAGCTAGCTTCACCTGTTGCTCAAATTTTTTGAGATACCGTGCCCTTCCAGGGTAATCTGAGGTAAACTGGGCACTTTTCAGGGCTGAAAGTGATGGCCTTGGGCCCGTGCATCAGTTTGTGTGATTATACAGCATGAAATGATCTGATCAGGGTAGCCATTACCCCTCAGGATGTCTTTGATATTTCATGATGCTACTATACAGTAGCAGACGAGTGATATTCGCCACTAACAGGATGCTGCTGTCAAGCCAAAAAGACGTTCTGCCGATCACACAAATGAGTAATCTGGTGTATGAATTTCAGTGTCAGTGTGATGCTAGGTATGTAGGCCATATTTCCCAAAGACTGGTGGATCATTTCAAATGGCATGTCCCTTCCGCTGTTCGCAACGGGCAAGGTACAGACCGTACCCAACCAGCCCGTGCTTGCAAAACTCCAAACACAGTGTCCAACATTAGATGTGGTTCCGCAATTGGACAACATTTTCTAAATAATCCTCAGTGTGCTAAGAATTACGCTGACAACCAATTTAAGATTGTCAGTCAGGTTAGCAGTGTAGTACATTTGCGTGTACTGGAAGCTACATATATTAATACAGAGGGCCCTGTTCTTTGCAGGCAGAAAGAACATGTACGCACATTGCGTCTGTTTCAACTAAACAAAATAAGTGACAGCTGTTTGCTGGTGCAATGCCTTGACCAATCAGAGTCAAGCTGCTATTTTAAATTTCAAACAATGCTTGGCAGTTCACTGTAGGTCAGCATCAGCTGGTGCATCCTCCATGGCAACGCCTCTGCAATTCAGAGTCCACTTCCCAATCAATCAGTACTCTCTTCTCATACAGTGTAAACGTGTTGTTTCCCCTGACATTGGCATTTTCTTGTGAATTGTCCAGAGGAATGGAAGATAAAAAGCTTTGACAAAAAAAATATTTATTTTTCCAGCAATACTCAGGTTAATCTGCATTGATGAAGCATTAAGGAGTTTCTGAAGACATCCCACAATAGAACACCTTTAGTGAGAAAATGGGCCCCATTTCTGTTTCTGCAGTTCTAGGACATTCAAAGAGAAACTGTTGGCTATTTATTGCATTTTCTTTGAAAATTTATTAGTTCTAAAAATACTGGGAATGAGATTAAAAAGGGCTCTTTGACTGACAGTCGAGAATTAACCAATCAAGGTAATAAAATTGCTTTCCATTTGGCTGTATGTCAAGGCAAGTCACCCTGACATGTTGGGCGATCAATTGGAGCCTTGGGGTGGGGCAGTTAGAGGCAGGAAGTCATGTGGGTCAAATCTCCAGAAATATGTCAACTGGAGTTAGAAACTGTAATGGAAGAACCTGGGAATCCTCTCTCACTGATAGCCAGGGAAAGTAGCTGGAATTCCCAAACTGTCAGCTGTTTCTTAGCGGCTCACTCTGGTACCTGAACCAAAAGGTTGGGGGTTCAAATCCAAAATCGAGGCTGACTATCTAGTGCACATTGAGGGAGTGCTGCACTGCCAGAGGTGCTGTCTTTCAGATGGGGCATTGAAGCGAAGCCATATCTGCTTTCTCAGGTGGATGTAAAAGACCCGATGACACCATTTTGAGGAAAAAAAGCAGGTGAATTATCCCTGGTGTCCTGATCAATACTTCTCCCTCAATCAACGTCACAAAAAAAACAAGATTATCTGGTCATTGTCGCATTGCTGTTTATGGGATCTTACTGTGTGAAAACTGACTGCCACGATGCTGACATTACAACATGACTACACTTCAGAAAAAAGAGGGTTAAGGAAGGAATTCCAGAGCTGCCAAGGGTGGAGTGATTAAAACTGGGGATACGGAAATTAATGCTAGAACTGGAGGAGTGCAGATATCTCAGAGAGCTATGCAGCAGGAGGAGATTACAGAGGTAGAGAGAGGTGAGGCCACAAAGGCATTTGAACGCAAGGATGAAAATTTTAAACAAAAACAGAAAATGCTGGAAAAACTCAGCAGGCCTAACAGCATCTGTGGAGAGAAAGACAGAGCTAACGATTCGAGTCTGTATGACTTCTTCAGAGAAGAGAGTTTTAAACTTGATGACCTGCTGGGTGGTGAGCGCAGGGGCTGATTGGGGTGGATGGGATTTGGTGTGAACTGGGATGGGCACCAGGTTTTTGGACAAGCTCATGTTTATTTGGGTGGAAGATGGGGAGAGGCTGTCTGGTGCAGGAAGTGCAGAGGATGGATTTTGTCCCTTTGTCACGTGCTGGGCTCAGTCACAGAGTGAAATGATAGTTGACAGCGTAGCAAACACTCATTCTCACACAAGGTTATGTAGTGCCTGTCTGAAATGCTGGATGTTGTCATGGTAACACCACGAGGCTGTGGAAGAAAATGTGGACTTTGTGTCCGGACGGATAATAAAAATATTTCCATATATTGGTTTATTCTTGGGGGGGGGGAACAAAGAAAAAAGCAACTCACGATTTCAATCAATGTAGAATCACTTGACTTTGAAGAGCTTGTCTCTTGAATTTTAAAGATGGTGCGGTTGGCATTACTTACTATAGTCAGATTGTCAGAATTTAGCCAGGCCTGTGCGAGAGTTTGAGACCCCACATGGGGCTAACCTGGCTGATAGGGATAGTCAGCAGTTTTCCCTGCGGAGGAACTCACTCATGGCTGATGGCTGTCTGGCTCAGCTGAGGGGTTGTGACAGCTAGGCCAATCTGACTCTGCTCAACAGTAACCTCAAAGTCTTCACTCTCACAGGCCACGTGCACTGGCCAAGGTCACCATAGTAACAAAATCCCTCTCTCCGCCCTCCCCATTTGACATTTTCAATAATGGGGGTGGCGGGGTGGGGAGAAGATTCTGAAATTGGGTCGCCAAACCTCCAGGACTGCCCTGGAGTCATCAGGAATTGAAATTTAATCCCTGGACCGGGAGATCACATCGCTGGGAGCCAAACCCTGGGAGAAAAATTGTGAGGGGGCATTAAGCAAACTGGAAATGAGAATTTTTTCTAATTCATTCACGAAATTGGGCATCGCTGGCTATGCCAGCATTTATTGCCCATCCCTAATTGCTCTTGAAAAGGTGGTGGTGAGCTGCCTGCTTGAACCTCTGCAGTCCATGTGGTGTAGATACACCCACAGTGCTGTTAGGGAGGGAGTTCCAGGACTTTGATCCAACGACAGTGAAGGAACAGCGATATATTTCCAAATCAGGATGGTGAGTGGGTTGAAGGGGAACTTCCAGGTGGCAGTGTTTCCATGTGTCTGCTGCCCTTGCCCTTCTAGATGGTAGCAGTCATGGGTTTGGAAGGGCTGTTAGACTGACAGTCATGAATTATCGTAACGGGTGCGGAGGAGTCTTTTGGCTTTTCCAATTGGCCTTGAGGAGTCAGGCATCATGATGATGGACATATCATGCAGCCAGTGGTGGGAGATGTAACAGGAGTGGGGGCAGGGGAAGGGTTAGGTGATAAAACAGCTTGAAATACATCCAATCAGTTGGTATTCTGAAGACCAATCTGTGCCAGATGGAAAGAAGGAGAGAGGGAAAGGTACCTGTGGTGGTCACAGCAGTGGTCAAGGGCTTGGTAAGTTTTCCATTGAAAATCCCATAGAGATAGACGGTGTATCTGGCAGCAGGTCTGAGGCCTACAATGAGGTGAGATTGTTGTTCGCCGGCGACTGTGATGTTGTGGGTCTCCTCAGAGCCCTGGACTCTGTACTGGATTAAAAAGGAGTCAAAGGCCCTGTCCACTGTCCAGGAGAGTCGGAGAGAGTTTGCCGTGATATTAGTGGTGGACAGGCTGCCCAGCCTAACTGGTGTTACAGTTTCTCTATCTCCTGGAGGTAAAAGAGAGAGAGGGGAGAGAAAAAACATTATTGCTGCCTGGATCACCGCAGACTGAAACAAGACTGACAAGTCCAACATTAATTCAAGGAAGGAGATTCTGGCTGAATGTGTACCCGAGCTCACTTAACTTCCGAACCCCATGCAACTTGATTGAGGAATCTTGCTCCTCAGCATCTACTGACAGCTGTTAAAGCCTGTTTCATATAATATAACACACAAAATCATCATTCCACACAACAGTGAAGAGAACTTGATGGGACTTGTTTTTGCCTTCTAGCTAAGGTGTTTGCTCGATGGGAGCATGGATCAGAAATAAAACTGGAACACCAATAGAAAGAGCTTGCATTTCTATAGCACCTTTCCCAGTTTCAGGATGTCCCAAAACACTTTACAGTCAATCACGGGTTTTTGAAATGTAGTCCCTGTTGTAAAGTGGGGAACGTGGCACCCAATTTGTGCACAGGAAGCTCCCACAAACAGCAATAGGATAACTAACCATCATATTGGCACAGAGATAGAAGCAAAGAACTGCAGATGCTGGAAATCCAAAAACAAAAACAGAAATACCTGGAAAAACTCAGCAGGTCTGGCAGCATCGGTGGAGAAGAGCACAGCTGACGTTTCGAGTCCTCATGGCCCTTCAGCAGAACTAACTAAAAATAGGAAAGGGGTGAAATATAAGCTGGTTTAAGGGTTGGGGGGTGGGTGGGGTATTTATTTGGACAAGAAGAGCTAGGTAAAGGGCCAGAGATAGGTGGAGATAACCAAAAGATGTCACAGACAAAAGAACAAAGAGGTGTTGCAGGTGATGATATTATCTAAAGGAATGTGCTAATTAAGTGTAGAAAGCAGGACAAACAAGGTACAGATAGCTCTAGTGGGGGTGGGGTGAAGGAATACTAAAAAGGCTAAAAGAGAGAGATAAAACAATGGATGGAAATACATTAAAAAATAATGGAAATAGGTAGGAAAAGAAAAATCTATATAAATTATTAGAAAAAACAAAAAGGAGGGGAAAAATGGAAAGGGGGTGGGGATGGAGGAGAGAGTTCATGATCTAAAATTGTTGAACTCAATATTCAGTCTGGAAGGCTGTAAAGTGCCTAGTCGGAAGATGAGGTGCTGTTCCTCCAGTTTGTGTTGAGCTTCACTGGAACAATGCAGCAGGCCAAGGGTGGACATGTGGGCATGAGAGCAGGGTGGAGTGTTAAAATGGCAAGCGACAGGGAGGTCTGGGTAATGCTTGCGGACAGACCGAAGGTGTTCTGCAAAGTGGTCACCCAGTCTGTGTTTGGTCTCTCCAATGTAGAGGAAACCGCATTGGGAGCAACGAATGAAGTAGACTAAGTTGATTGAAGTGGAAGTGAAATGCTGCTTCACTTGAAAAGAGTGTTTGGGCCCTTGGATGGTGAGGAGAGGGGAAGTGAAGGGGCAGGTGTTGCACTTTCTGCGGTTGCATGGGAAGGTGCCATGAATGCAACACCTGCCCCTTTACTTCCCCTCTGCTCACGTCAAAGGGCCCAAACACTCTTTTCAAGTGAAGCAGCATTTCACTTGCACTTCCCTCAACTTAGTCTACTTCATTCGTTGCTCCCAATGCAGTTTCCTCTACATTGGAGAGACCAAACGCAGACTGGGTGACCGCTTTGCAGAACACCTTTGGTCTGTCAGCAAGCATTACCCAGACCTCCCTGTTGCTTGCCATTTCAACACTCCACCTTGCTCTCATGCCCACATGTCCGTCCTTGGCTTGCTGCATTGTTCCAGTGAAGCTCAACGCAAACTGGAGGAACAGCACCTCATCTTCCAACTAGGCACTTTACAGCCTTCCGGACTGAATATTGAATTCAACAATTTTAGATCATGAACTCGCTCCTCCATCCCCACCCCCTTTCCGTTTTTTCCTCCTCCTTTTTGTTTTTCCCAATAATTTATATAGATCTTTCTTTTCCCACCTATTTCCATTATTTTTAAATGTATTTCTATCCATTGTTTTATCTCTACCTTTTAGCCTTTTTAGTATTCGTTCACCCCACCCCCACTAGAGCTATCTGTACCTTGTTTGTCCTGCTTTCTACCCTTAATTAGCACATTCCTTAGATAATATCACCACCTTCAAAACCTCTTTGTCCTTTTGTCTGTGACATCTTTTGGTTATCTCCACCTATCACTGGCCCTATACCTAGCTCTTCTTGTCCCAGTAACCCCATCCCCACCCTTTAAACCAGCTTATATTTCACCCCTTTCCTATTTTTAGTTAGTTCTGTTGAAGGGTCATGAGGACGCGAAACGTCAACTGTGCTCTTCTCCACCGATGCTGCCAAACCCGCTGAGTTTTTCCAGGTATTTCTGTTTTTGTTTTGTATCACATTGGCACATGCTATCTGTGCTCATCTAAACCTGGCCCCTTGCGCATCCCTGATTTTAATCACTCCACCATTGGCGGTCATGCCTTCAGGTGTCTAGGCCCCAAGCTCTGGAATTCCCTCCCTGAATCCTCCACTTCTCTGTTTTTCCTTTGAAGACTCTCCTTAAAACTGACCTCTTACACCAAGCTTTTGGCCATCTGCCTTGATATGACCTTGATTGGCTTGGTGTTTAATGTGTCTGATTTAACACCCCCTGTGAAGCATCTTGGGACATTTTACTAATTGAAAGGCACCATATAAAGACAATTTGTTGCTAAGACTGAGGTCACATAAAGGAATTATAGCACAGAGGCTATTCAGCTCGTCAAGTCTGTGCTGGCTCTTTGTGAAGAGCAATCCAGTTGGTCTCAGTTTCCCCTCTTTCCCCCTTTTTTGACCTTCAAATATTTATCCAGTTGCCTTTTGAAAGCTACATGTATCCACCACCCTATCAAGCAGCAAATAAATTATGACAATGTTTCCCAGTTTGTGAATATCCATTATGCTAATTCACAGCTTTCTCTCCGCAATCTGATTGTGTAAAACACCTACTGCATGAATGCAGGGAGCTTGTTACATCCACATACCTGAAAAATAACAAGAAAGATTAACAGAGTGAATCGCGTTCACATTGAAAGGGACTTGACTGTGTCAGAGTACCTGTGGTGGTCACAGCAGTGGTCAAAGGCTCTGTCCGTGAGCCACCGGAAATCCCATAGAGATAGACGGTGTATCTGGTAGTAGGCCTGAGGCCTACAATGCGGTGGGATTGTTGTCCGCCAGTGACTGTGATGTTGTGGGTCTCCTCAGAGCCCTGGACTCTGTACTGGATTAAAAAGGAGTCAAAGGCCCTGTCCACTGTCCAGGAGAGTCGGAGAGAGTTAGCCGTGATATTAGAGGTAGACAGGCTGCCGAGTTTTACAGCCTCTTTATCTGTGGGAGCTAAAAGGGGAAAAACAATCAAAAGAAGTGTAAATTGAACAAGCGGAGAACGGTTGGTCACAACAGGTGGTAGATGCTTCTGCGCACATGTGCACCCAAGACTTGTGTTACCCATTGCTTGAGGTAGAATTTAGTTACCTGTATATTGGCTGCTCGGGGGTTGGGGTGAGGGTTTATGCAAGACAGAAGGTTCTAATTTATCAAGCTGGTGACTGATGTATCAATCTCCTAGGGAACTGCACAGAGAAAGTCAAGGCCAAAGTCACTGTGCACATCAACATCAAATACTGAGTCACTGTGCCTCTATCCCTAACATCCAAAGAGCATTGTAACCACCCTCCCTCCTCCTCCATCACAGCACAATCCTATTTCGTTATCCAACTCTTCTCAGGCCTGTCAGACACACTGTGCTGAGCTTGTGGCTATCCTGGGAGGTGGGCCAAGAGAGTCTGAAGCTATCTAGCTCCTCAGCAGAAACCGGAAGGCTAACCCATCGACTTGGTTTATCAGCGGAGGCTTGGAAAAATATGCAGAATGTTTATCCAGCAGGAGAAAATACTCCTGGATCTCTGGCTAAATATTCTAACATTATCAATTCGCAAATGCAGCATTAAAATGCTGGGCTGGCCTTTCGGCCCTGCTGGGGCCAGGCTCAGGTCTGAAAATTAGCCCACTGACCAGAGTGCTGATTCCCTAGCTTGATCCCACTTCTGAGACTAGTTCTTGTGGAGGCATGAATGAATCTGGCAGGACGATCCACCTTCAAGTGGTGGGTGATAGATTAGGCCATGACTGCGATTGTCTAAGCAGTCTCTAGTTTCCCACATCAATTTAGGTCCTTGCAGGAGGGTACCTAGTAACAGGCCCATACTTCAGACAGGCCTAGAGGCCCTCGCTGCCTGCCTGAGTGTGAGACCAGCTGCAGGCTGCCCTCTGGAGGGGTTTCCCTCCCAGCATACTGCTTCCAATTAAAGATTTAAAAAGGTTGGAGAGACGGCACCTCTATGTTGAAGAGCCCCCTCTCTTACTTACCCTCTCTGACAGCCTGCTGCTCCTCTCCAGCTGAAAGGTCTCTGATTGGCCTTGAAGCCCATCAAGTGCCTGCCCGCCGGCCTTATTTGGATGGGGAACATGCCTTTATGCCAATTAAAGGGGCAACCCTATGAAAATCTCAATGGGTGACTGTTTCCCCACCCCCGCCCCCCCCGCCCGGGCAAGCTTTGGACCCCGAAACAGTACCGGTTGCTGTTTTCCACCTTCACCAGGGAAAATCCAGCTCAGCTGGTTTTCCATAAACTGCCTGTTAAACATGCATTAACGTACCGATCTTCTGCTTTTTTTCTCTAGTACAATATGAATTGGTACTCATTGGAGAGCGAGAATGCGTCACTGGGAAATAAGGGGAAATCCGTACCTTTTGTGGTAACAACTCTGGTCAATGGCTTTGTGCGTTTGCCATTATAAACCCCATAGACATAGACTGTGTATTTGGTGCGAGGCCTCAGCCCTGTGATGGTTGTCGAGCGGTCGTCACTGTTGACCGTGAAGTTCTGCACAACGCCAGACCCATGCACCTTGTACCGTATTAGAAAGGCATCAAAACCCTTCTCTGCCATCCAGGAGAAGGGGATGGAGTCAGATGAGACGTTAGAAACCAAAAGACCACCCAATTTACTCGGTTTCGGTTTGCCTTTCCCTGCAGAAGTTAAAAAGCAAAAGAGATGGGATATTTTCACCAGAGGAAAGATCAGTATCGAGGCATTTGACAAAATAATTCAGCTGATGAACAATGCTGGGTTTGGGGTCGGGGGTCGGTGGTGGTGGTGGTGGGGGGGGGGGGGGGGGGGTGGTGGGGGGGGTGTGGTGTGTGGAGGGAGTGGTGGCTGGGGAGTGGGAAGCAGAACTGGTGCTTAATCAGTGCACAAAGCCTTTTAACTAGGCCCAAGCTGTTTCAGTTCAGTGATTGACGCCTGGGAACTACAAGTTACTGATTAAAAACAAAAAACTGCAGATGCTGGAAATTCAAAACAAAAACAGAAATACCTGGAAAAACTCAGCAGGTCTGGCAGCATCAGCGGAGAAGAACAAAGTTGACGTTTCGAATCCTCATGAACCTTCAACAGAACTGATTAATTATTCTAAGAAGGCCATCAAAACGTGGAATAATAATTGAGGTTAGTTAGTCCTAGTGTGTAAATCCGAGTACAAATTGTAAAATTCAACGGTGATGATCAATGCCCAGAATCCCAGGAGAGGCAATATTCCACCTCTTAGAAATTCCTGGAAGTATTCTTGGAATTCTTTCAAATGACATACAGGGAAATTGAAGTTAATTTTTTTTTAATTCATTCTTGGGATGTGGGCATCGCTGGCCAGGCATTTATTATCCATCCCTAATTCAGAGAACATTTAAGAGTCAACCACAGCAATGCTGTGGCTCTGGAGTCAAGTGTAGGCTAGAAAAGGTAAGGATGGCAGATTTCCTCCCCTAAAGGGCATTAGTGAACCAGATGGATTTTTACAATAGCTTCATGGGTCATCATTAGACTTTTAATTCCAGGTTTTTATTGAATTCAAATTCCACCATCTGCCATGGGATTCAAACCCATGTTCCCCAAAGAATTACCCTGGGTCTTTGGATTACTAGTCCAGCAACAATACCACTGCACCATTGCCTCCCCTTGCCTGAGGTAACTGAAGCAATAATCACCATCTCTTGACAATTATCATAAAATCAATTGAATCCAACTCACCCACAATAACTCATTCCCCTTGCCCCACATACTGCTGCAGTCCATATCCTAGCACTGCACAGAAAAACTGAAAGGGGGTGACAGTATCTGTGCTGTGAGGGAGACAGATACATAAACAGTTGTGTGCACATTCAATGCATAAGAGAGTTTGAGACACATCAGTGACACGGCCCCTGGTTTCACTCAACGAGGTTCAATAACTCTGCTTATCTGGGCAAAATGCCCAAAATAATTCTGGCAAAAGCACTTGGGCAAAAGCAGGAAATCTTTCATTGAGCGAGGCATCTATGCATATTTCCGTTAAAACAGAAAGACTGGGAATGGTCATGACCAGGAAAGATAGACAGACCAGCCCACTCTCCCGTGGCGACCTCCTGATGTTCAGGAAGCGATTCACAGGTTCACATGACAAGCCTTCAGGGGCAGCTCTAGATCAAAGTCGTACTACACATACACAGCCAATGTACACATTTAGACACAAGCGATTGACACATTGATAGTCTTTAAAAGTGAACATCCACGCAGATAGATTGTGTTCCCAGCCTTAGCCAGGCAGGGCGGGGGGATGGAGGGTTTAAGGAACATGAGGGAGAAGGAGATTGTGGACTTGTGAGGTCAGCCAACATCTCGTACTCAGCTTCGAGTGTCCCATAAAGACTAGTTCAAGGATGGACGGAGACCGTGGAACAAAAGGCAGTTATGGAAAGAAATACGATTGGCTATTTTCCCCAACTTCTTCAAAGTTTGAGATGAAAATAGTTGAGGAAGGAGAAACGACGGTCTCAGGCGAAAGTGAAGGAAAAGACATTTCCAAAGCTGAACGACACTGTGGAAGAATAAATAAGCAAAGGGAGGCAGGGGTGAAGATTGCCTGAAACTAAGGAGTTTGGCAAACTCTACCTTTCATGGTGACTGTAAGGGTCAGTGCCTTTTTGCATTGGTCAGCGGAGACACTGTACAGAGAGAACAGGTACTTTGTAGCAGGCTTTAGGCCTGTGATGATGAAAGAGCGGTGGTCACCTGTCACCGTGACATTGCGCACCACCGCAGAACCCCGCACTCTGTACTGTATGATAAAAAAGACAATGCCCTTCTGAGGCAGCCAGGACAGCTGTGCAGAGTCAGCGGTGACATCCGAGGCCAACAACTGGCCTGTTTTAATCACTTTGCTCGGTTTTCCTGTGGAGGCTAAAGGTCAGGAAGAGGTTAAAGAGTCAGAATAATTATTTATTTCAAAACCAGCGTGAGTTGGCAAAATTTAAATCTGCCTGGTTTGTGCCTGATTGGCGCAATTTCTGCCCAAACTGAGTTTGACAATTCCTCACACAAACTGGCTGGAGCTTGTCCATCAAGGCACCAAGATAACTTGGCCAGCAGGGGCCGCACACTCTAGCAGACCGAGCCCAGGCACGTAGCTGCTTTTAGGTTTCAGTGGAGAGTTCTAGCAATGGCAGACAGGGAACATTAGCCCGAGATTGACCAATCGCAGCACCGTCAGTCCCACACCTTGTACAATCTGGTTAGGCGGGTTAAATTATGAGGGCAGGTTGCACAGATCAGGCTTGTATTCCTGTGCATTAGTGAAGATTGAGGGGGTGATCTAATTGAGGGGCTCATGCTGATTAAACAATTTCATAGGGTAGATGGAGAGAAGCTACTTCCTCTGGTTTGGGGGCCAGTCCGGAACAAGGGGGCCTAACCTCAGAATTAGAGCTTAGCCCTTCAGGGTGATGTCAGGAAGCACTCCTTCACACCAAGGGGAGGAGAAATCTTGAGCTCTTTCCCAGAAAAGTGCTGTCAAGTCTAGAGGTCAATTGAAAATTTAAAAACTGAGATCGAAGGATTTTTTTGTTGCGTAAACGTTCTGAGGGATATTGAATCAAGCTGGGTAAATGGATTTAAGATACAGATCAGCCATGATTTAACTGAATAAAGGAACAGGTTCCAGTGGCTGAATGGCCTCCTGGTGTCCCTATGAATCACAGAGATACCATCAGGCCTGGTATTACCTCCTCTTTTGGGATCATGCTGGAGATCTTTGATCCTCAAAATATGAACACAGGAATGATTCAGGATAAGGAAAGGGCATTCGGGGCCCAGTTACTGATCGAATATTAGGTAGGGATTCAGTAGGGAGAATGCGGAAAAACTGTTCCCATTCATGGGCGAGTCCAAGTCAAGTGGACATGAGTAAAAGACTAACAGATCAGATAAAGAATTTCTTTGCATAGCAGGTGGTGAGAAAGTTGAACTTGCTGCCACATGGAGTGGTCGACATTGAGAGCATTCATGGATTTAATGGGAGATTTGATGCATATATGAGGGAGAAGAGACTAAAGGGTTATGGAGGGTACAGAGGGAGGCTGGGAAGAGGGAAGTAGAGCAGGAGGAGGCTGTGTGGAGCTTAAACACTGGTATAGACCAGTTGGGCCGAATGGCCTGTTTTTGTGCTGTGAAGTCAATGTGATTCTGTGTAAGATCACTGAAGTTCATCCTCGTAACCAAATGACCAAGTTACATTTTGAACCCTTTCTCCCAGGTCTCAGTTCTTGTATCTGTGCCATTGATGCCTATTGAGTTTGTGTCTGCATCTAGCAACACCAAAAAATGAGTGGAAACCGGATCTATGTGGCGGTATTTTACAAAATGAACATTTCTAACTGTTTATTACAACAACTTGTATTTATATAGTGCATTTAATATAGTCAAACATCCCAAGATTTTTCACAGGGGTGCTCGCTGACTGAATTTGACACAGTCACATAAGGAGATGTTAGGACAGGTGAACAAAAGCTTGGTCAAAAAGCTCAGTTTTAAGGTGCGTCATGAAGGTGGAAAGATGGAGAGAGATGGAGAATGTTGGGGATGGAATTCTGGAGGTTAGGGCTGCAGCAGCTGGAGGTACAGCCTCCAATGGAGGGGCGATTAAAACCATGGATCAGAATTAGAGAGGTGCGTAAATCTCGGAGGGTTGTGGGCTTGAAGGAGACTACAGACATAGCGAAGGACATGAAGCCAGGGAATGATTTGAAAAGGATTACTCAGCTGAGTTGAGTGAGAATCTCAACTCAAGTTGTACCATACACCACACATTGATTATATAAACAAGCTAGGTTGGGTTGTTTTGACCAAGTTCATGGTACTTTATATAAACACAACTTATTGGTGTCCAGACAGAAAAGACAAGTTTTTTGGTCCTTATGAAAAGAAAAGCTAATACCTTTGGTGGTTATGACAGTGCTGAGTGGCTTGGTGCGTACACCACCAGAGATCCCATAGACATAGACTGTGTAGATAGTGGTAGGCCTCAGGCCTGTGATGAGGGACAATCGGCGGTCACCGGTTACCGTGAGGTCCTGCACATCCTCAGAACCTCGCACTCCGTACTGTATCATAAAAGAATCAAAATCCTTCTCCGCACCCCAGGAGAGTTGGAAGGAGTTCGCTGTGATGTTAGAGACTGAAAGATTCTCCAGTTTAACCACTTTACTTGGCTTTACTTTGTCTCTATCTGTGGAAGCTAAAAAAGGGAAAATAAATATGAACTTTTACTTTAACTGCTGAGAGGCATTTGATGCAGTCCCATGCGGTCATCAAGGGTTGTATCCTGGGATTGGGACCACAGCCTGACGAGATAGAGAGGACATGGAGAGAACTGAAAACAAGGATGACATAATTCGCAAAAGGGTTTACTTAATTTGAATAGAACCATGCTTGGAGAGTAGTCACAAAGAGAACATTTCCACTTGTGAAGATGAGAATAAAAGAGAGAAGAGCAGAGGTATTTACTCACAGTCCCTTCGGATGAAATAACAGTTCAAGGTTCACAGCGTCGCAGAGATGAAAATATTAATTGGATTAGAAAATGTGAAATCTTTTAAATTTATAGATAGGTGCGTGTCAGACACTCAGCTAAGTTCTCTTTCAGATCAATTTGGCTGCTAATAACTTTCCTGAAATATGTGAGTCATGCAAATATTACACAATTAGAGTGCACATTTTTATTTTTCTCATGGGACATGGACATCACTGCCAATACCAACATTTGTTGCCCATCCCTAATTTACCTTGAACTGAGTGGCTTGCTCGGCCATTTCAGAGGGCGGTTAAGAGTCAACCACATTGCTTTCATGTACACTCTTAAAAATCAACAGCCAATTAGATCCACCAACACACTATCAATAGGTAAAAGCCAATTCTGTAAGGCCAAATTGCTGTAAATTTAAAATTATTTGTATCAGATAAAGTTTTAATCAATTTTAAGATTTTGAATGAGTTCAATAAGGTAGATGAAGGGAAGTTTCCATTTGTAGGATGTCCAAAAATAGGCGCCATAAATATAAGATAGCCACTAATAAATCCAATCAGGAATTCAGGAGAAACTTATTTACCCAGAGAGCAGTGAGAATGCAGAACTTGCTACCACTGGGAGTGGTTGAAGTAAATGGTCTAGATACATTTAAGAGGAAGCTAGATAAATGCATGATGAAAGATATATAACATGTTGACAGGTTGAAATACAATAGGACAGGAGGGGATTCATGTGGAACATAAATGTATGGGCCTATTGTGGCCAGCTTCCGGGCTGTAAATATTGTGTAAATGCAGCCATCGGTCTGCTCAATTGCCCTAGACTTGAAGTGTCACAGTTCAGCTTCTACATCAGGCCTCTAAAACAGGCTACACAGTCACCATGGCAACCAGCAGGGTCTCTTGAACAGAAAGGCAAATATTTGGTTCTTTTTGCTAATTAAAAAAAAAGGAGGTAATACCTTTGGTGGTTATGACAGTGCTGAGTGGCTTGGTGCGTACACCACCAGAGATCCCATAGACATAGACTGTGTAGATGGTTGTAGGCCTCAGGCCTGTGATGAGGGACAATCGGCGGTCACCGGTTACCGTGAGGTTCTGCACATCCTCAGAGCCTCGTACTCGGTACTGTATGATAAAAGAATCAAAATCCTTCTCCGCACCCCAGGAGAGTTGGAAGGAGCCCACTGTGATATTAGAGACTGAAAGATTCTCCAGTTTAATTACTTTACTTGGCTTTACTTTGTCTCTATCTGTGGAAGCTAAAAAAGGGAAAATAGATATGAACTTTTACCACAGGTAACAACTGGAAAGAGGCATTTGATAAAGTCCCGATCAGTCGTCACCAGTGGGATTGGATCACAACCTGATGAGATTGATAGAGGGGGTGAGGACAGGGAGAGACCTAAAAACAGGGATTATGCAATTCTTAAAAGATATTTCTTAATTTGAACAAAACTGCTGCAACAGTGGACACAGCGAGGGACGGGGAGAGAGAGTGAGAGGGAGAGAGAGGCTTGGAGAGTATTTCCACATTTGGGGATAGAGCAAAACCAGAAGCCATGAATGTAAGATAATCACTAAATCCAATCGGGGATTCAGGAGAAGCCTCTTTACTCAGAGAGTGGTTAGAATGTGGAACCTGCTACCACTGGGAGTGGCTGAATAGTGTAAAGGAATTTAACTGAACCCTTTACTCACAGTCCTTCAGGTGCTACAACACTTAAAGGTTCACAGCTATGGGGAAATGAAAGTAGCACTTGGATATAATGGATATTAGAAACATGTGAAATCTTTAGAATTTATAAATAGGTATGTGTCTGATACTCAGCTGAGTTCTCTGAGTTTCAGGTCGATGTTCTACTAATTATCTTCCTGAAATATGTGAGTTATGTAAAAGATGCACAAGTAGAATGTACATTCATATGTACAATCTTAAACATGAACAGAACCACCAATATACTACCAATAAACTAAAAGCCATTACTTTAAGACAAAATTATCCTAAATGTAAAATTATTTGAATCAAACAGAATTTTAATCTAATTTAAGATTTTGAATAGGGTTCAAGAGGTTAAATGTGGGGAACATGTTTTAATTTGTTGGATGTCCAAAAATAGGGGCCATAAATATAAAACAGTCACTAATAAACCCAACAGGGAATTCCGGAAAAATCCAGAAAGCGGTGAGAATATGCGAGTTACTACCACAGGGACTGGTTGAGGTGAATGGTATGGATACACTTAAGAGGAAGGAAGGTAAACACATGAGGGAGAAAGGAATGTTTGGATATGTTGACAGGGCGAGATGAAGTAGGATGGGAGAAGGATCATCTGGGCATAAATACATGAACCTGTTGGGTTGAATGGCTCGTTTCTGTGCTGTAAACATTGTGCAAATTTGTACAAATGCAGCTATTGGTCTATTCCGGTGCCCTAGAGTTGAATGATGTGTCTCAGCTCTATTGACTTCTACCTCAGGCCTCTCCGAGGACACAGGACACATTTGTTGCCATAGTAGCAGAAGGGCCTCTGGAATGGAAGGGCAAATATTTAGTTCTATTAATAAGAAAAGATCATGAAAAAAAAGGAGGTAATACCTTTGGTGGTTATGACAGTGCTGAGTGGCTTGGTACGTACACCACCAGAGATCCCATAGACATAGACTGTGTAGATGGTTGTAGGCCTCAGGCCTGTGATGAGGGACAATCGGCGGTCACCGGTTACCGTGAGGTTCTGCACATCCTCAGAACCTTGCACTCCATATTGTATGATAAAAGAGTCAAAAACCTTCTCCGCACCCCAGGAGAGTTGGAAGGAGTCCATTGTGATGTTAGAGACTGAAAGATTCTCCAGTTTAATTACTTTACTTGGCTTTACTTTGTCTCCACCTGTGGAAGCTAAATAAGGGAAAATAAATATGAACTTTTACCAGGTAACAACTGTTGAGGGGCATTTGATAAAGTCCCATTCAATCCTAAGGGTTATATCGTGGGATTAGGATCACAACCTGCTGAGATAGAGAGGGGCGAGAACATGGAGGGATCTGAATGGAAGGATTACTCATTCTTAAATGCTTTTTCTTCATTTAACAATATTCTTCTGAAAGAGTAGACAGAAAGAGAAAGGGAGAAAGAGTACCCACTTGTGAAGCAAAACCAGAGGCCATCAATGTAAGATAGTCACTAATAAATCCAATGGGGAATTCAGGAGAAACTTCTTTAAGTGGTTGAATATCGTAGAGGAATTTAACTGAAAACTTTTGCTCAGTCGTACGGATAAAACAATTCAAAATTCACAGGGCCACAGAAATGAAATAGCAATTAGATTAGAAACATGTAAAATCTTTTAAATTTACAGATACTGGTGTGTCTGACGCTCAGCTGAGTTCTCAGAGTTTCAGGTCAATAGTCCACTGATTATTTTCCTGAAATATGTGATTCATGTAAAAGATGCACAATTAGAGTGTACATTCATATGCATTCTTAAAAATCAACACCCAATTAGAATCACCAATACACTACCAATAAGGAAAAAGCCAATACCTTAAGGCCAACTTGCTGTAAATTTAAAATTATTTGTATCAGATGTGACAGAAGTATAATCATTTTCATTATATTTTTCTGGTTTATTGTGAAGTAGGTTTAAGGGGGTAAGTATAGTTGGGTCTGTCTGTGTGTGATTTAATTACATTTGGAGTCAAGTAGACTGCAAGCTTGAAATTATCAAAAGAAGTTCGGTGCTTGACATGCAAATGAGTAAACATGGATGCTGGGTTAGCATGTAAAGTGTGAAGGGAACTTGCATATTTAGATAAATGAAGAAATTTGGATTTCAAAGGGATCTTAGTCTGTTTACAACTAGCCAGATAAGCAAGGTTAAGGAGTGTTTTTATTTTTCCCAAAGGTTACTGGCAATATTGGCAACATGTCAGTTTTTACATTATGAGGAAGATAGAGTTTCAATGACATATGGAACAATAGAATTTACATATTAAAAAGAGAGATACATATATAAAGGAGAATGAAAGGCGATGTGGGAGAAGGCCATGTAAGATCTGACAGGAGTGTGTAAAATAGCTTTAATGAAGCCTCGAGTCATTTGGGCATAAGTCTGCTATATAACAAAACTGATATTGGGAAAAATCCATTTGGAATTCCACTGTCAAGTGTATATTGTGTTAACTTGTTGGTTCTGTTTTAAACCTAAAATCTATTTGGACTGTTGCCTTAAACGGGTGTAACCGTGGATCAGGTTAATTAAGAATTTAGGAGTTATTATAATAGTAAGTAATTGTAGTCTTATGTATGTGCTTGACATCTTTTATTTTGCTAATAAATATTTTAAGTTAATTTTTTAAATCTCTAAAGGTCTTGGTGGACTTATTACTTCTGAATTCAGTACACATGTCTTCTTGTAATAAATAAATTGTAAAACTGTTGTGATAGTGTGACCAAGTTTCCCTTGTGGATTTGGTCTGTCTGGCACACATCATCTGCCATGTCATAAATCTGATTAAAATTTAATCTATGTTAAGATTTTGAATGGATTCAATAGGGCAGATATAAGGAAGGTTTTTCCATTTGTGGGGTGTCTAACACTAGGTGCCAAAAGAGAGTCACTATAGGGAATTTAGAAGAAAGGTCTTTACCCAGAGAGTGGTGAGAATATGGAAGATTCTACCACAGGGAGTGAATATTATAGATACATCTAAGAGGAAGCTAGATAAACACATGAAGGAGAAAGGAGCAGAAGGACATATTGACAGGGCGATGAGATGAAGGAAGAAAGTTCATGTTGGTATGAATGCATGGATCTGTTGGGTCGAATGGCTCATTTCTGTGCTGTGAATATTGTGTAGTTCTATATAAATGCAGCCATTGGTTTGTTCAGGTGCCCTGGAGTTGGATGACGTGTCTCAGCATGATCGACTTCTACCTCAGGCCTCACCAAGGACACGAGCCACGTATAGTCACCATAGTAATCATTAAGGTCTCTGGAATGGAAAGACACATTTTTGGTTCTATTAAAAAGATCATGAAAGAAAGGAGGTAATACCTTTGGTGGTTATGATAGTGCTGAGTGGCTTGGTGCGTACACCACCAGAGATCCCATAGACATAGACTGTGTAGACAGTGGTAGGCCTTAGGCCTGTGATGAGAGACAATCGGCGGTCACCGGTTACCATGACGTTCTGCACATCCTCAGAACCTTGCACTCCATACTCTATGATAAAAGAATCAAAATCCTTCTCCGCACTCCAGGAGAGTTGGAAGGAGTCCGCTGTGATGTTAGAGACTGAAAGATTCTCCAATTTAACCACTTTACTTGGCTTTACTTTGTCTCTATCTGTGGAAGCTAAAAAAGGGAAAATAGATATGAACTTTTACCAGATGACAACTGTTGAGAGGCATTTGATGAAGTTCCATTCAATTATCAAGGTTCATGAGGATTAAGACCACAAGCTGAAGGAAGAATCAGACAAGAATTATTATTTTGAAGCTTAAGGCCCTTCTGTGCACCAAGGAACCCCTGGGATCTTTGACTAAGGGCTTTATTTCTGGAGTTCACCTGTTGAAATCCAAAAAGAGCAAAGGGAGAGTGGCCTGGAATTTTCTCAGACCTCTTCCCCCTCTCCACCACTTTAACCTTTGCCAGGTTTATGTTGGATATGGATGCAGACACTTGTGGGAAGGCTATAGCAGGTCAGCTCAGTGGAAATTACTGTCCGACAGCTTGCTTTCCCTCCTATAGACACAAAAGCTCCCGGGGGGCAGAATTAACATGGACGCTGATCAAGCAGCCAAAGGGGAAGGTTGTTAAAGTTACTCCAAAATCATGCAAATATTCCCACCTCATTCCTCTTCTCCCCAAGCTGTATCCTGCATTAGGTATGTCAGTGTTGTCCAATAGGATTTCAACACTGGCCAAACTTGTGTCCATTGGGTCACCATATTAGCCGCGCAATACAAAATACATGCCAAAGATAGGTTGAATCTTACAACAATCTCGAAGCGATGAACTGGGATTGAGGGACAGGACGGAATAAAGGTGAACCATAGTGCGATGACAGCAGCTTAATCAAAGGATAGTTTTAGTAGCAGCAAGAGAATATGGCTTTTGTTGCAACGAATATATTCCGCCACACTACCACTTTCTTCAAAGGAGGCCTCCTTGCCGCATTTCTCCATGGAGATGGCTACAGGATTTTTTCAATGGTTAGGCTTGTTTTCCTTGCAGGGTTTTCTATTTTTGATGTGGCCACGGGTTGAGTCAGAGTCTGGAACCACGTGCCCAGTCAAATGGGCTGCCGCAAGGTCCGAATGTCCGTCTGATTAAAATCTCACCCCCGATGAAAAGCCTCAGTTTGTCCCATACCACTGGCCGATTCACCACATGGTGAGGGTATTGGACACCAGGGGAGCAACAATTCTCGGGGCAGAATTTCACAGCCCCTCCTGCCGGTGGGATTTTGCGGTCCCGCTGAAATCAGAATCACACAGTGCAGAAGAAGCCCTTCGGCCCATCGAGTCTGCATCAACACGTGAGAAACACCTGACCTACCTATCTAATCCCATTTACCAGCACTTGGCCCATAGCCTTGAATGTTATGACGCATCAATAGGCTTTTGAACGACTCACCACATTTTCCGGCCCCACCCCCGCTGCAATTGGACCATGAAACTTAGCCCTAGAAGTAACCTGTTTTAGTCTTAAAGAAATCCACCAGATACATCCCACTCTGAGCCCCTGAACCCTGGCAATCCAGCCCTCTAAACTAGGCAAACACAAAAACATACATAGGCAAGTTTATGACCTTTGATTTCTTATTTACTGATTTGTCCATCTTTGTTTGAATTCTGGGTGGTTTAGCCAGAACAGTTCAATATGTCAGCATTTGCAAGCTGAGATACATTGGAGGTTAACAGGAATTAAGCCTTGGATGTGATTCTCAAGGCTCCTCATGCTCGGCTCATGAGAAACATTGACACCTCTGATGGACCTGACGTTAATTATAAGTTAGATGGAAAGTCAGAGAGACTGAAACATGCACTTCAGATCTTGTCCTTGAAGAATCTCCAATGGATGGAGATTGTTGCATAAGGAAGGGAGGGTAATTTTGACTTGGGGTGATATTAGATCGGACAACCTTTCACAGACCCTCTCCACCAGTTTTCATTTCTACTGAAGCAAATGAGAATTAAAATCAGAGATCAGATCCAATATCAGCTGTTACAACTTCCTCTCTCAAAGCCAAAAATTACTCTCATCGAAAGTTAAGTCATATTTGGAGGAAAATAAGAGTATATCCCAAATGAGTCAAAGCCGCACAATAGCCACACTCATTCATGGAACCTGCACAGCATACAAAACTCTTCCTGTGTGCATTTTGCATTGCTTAAAGCGAGGAAGGAATAGTTGAAGATATGGACTAGAGTGAGGAAGGAATAACTGAAGATACGGACTAGAGTAAGGAAGGAATAGCTGATGATATGGACTAGAGTAAGGAAGGAATAGCTGACGTTATGGACTAGAGTAAGGAAGGAATAGCTGACGATATGGACTAGAGTAAGGAAGGAATAGCTGACGATACGGACTAGAGTGAGGAAGGAAAGCTGAAGATACGGACTGAGTGAGGAAGGAATAGCTGAAGATACGGTCTAGAATGAGGAAGGAATAGCTGAAGATACGGACTAGAGTGAGCAAGGAATAGCTGAAGAGACAGACTAAAGTAAGGAAGGAATATCTGAAGACACGGAAGCAAACCATGGGATTATTCACAGATCACCTGTCTCCCAGGAGGGGTGTGTTACTGACAGAGGTGGTAAGTCCATTCTATCTGGGAAGAGATTCCAGTGAAAAGATGAGCTGCTTTGCCACATTCCAGAAATGGGGATTGAGCTCCCAGCTTCAAAGTGCGTCAAGAGGCGACAGTCGGAAACTTCTGTTTGTGTGTGGTTCATGCAGAAATGTGAACGGCAGAGATATATTTACACAGGAGTTATATACATATTTAACCTTGTGCTGGAACCTCCAGGCACTGAAGGTTCATCTCACCGTTATAAGCAAACCCAGGGGGAGAAATCCTAGGGGCGTTAAAGAAAATTGTGTGCGATTTTCTCATTTATTTGATTAATATTGGCGATGTACGAGGGAGGGTGTTTGACTGAAATAATGCACATTCAGTCAGATAACAACGGTCCTGTTTATTTTCCAGTTGGCTCCAAGGTGTCACAAGATGGATGTGTTGATGACCAAGGGTGGGAGAATGTGCGAGTGCAGGAAGGGTGGAGGGAGGGGATAATGTCATAGAGTCTCCAGGAATGTGTCCAGGCAGACAAGGCAACTCCTGTGGATGAGAGGAGCTTCTGAGTGCATCCATTCCAATCTTCCCGCCATTGTTTGTTCCCCAGGCAACACTCAGGGTGTGGATGGGTGATGTAGCTGTAGCCTGGTGACCATCTCAATCAGGAGTTACCTTTATTCCAAGGACATGGTCATGCTTTGATAACCCCAGAGGCTACAATGGTTCCTGGGGGGAACAATAAAAGAGGAAATAATTCCTGTTCAGTATCCAGAAATAGTCACAACGAATGGAAAATGTCCTGGAATGTTTTCTTTTATTCTTTCCTGGGATCTGGGTGTCGATAGGCCAGCATTCATTGTCCATCCCCAGTTGTCCTTGAGAAAGTGGTGGTGAGCTGCTTTCTTGAACCGCTGCAGTCCATGTGGTGTAGGTACACCCACAGTGCTGTTAGGAAGGGAATTCCAGGATTTTGACCCAGCGACAGTGAAGGAATGGCGATATATTTCCAAGTCAGGATGGTGAGTGACTTGGAGGGGAATTTCCAGGTGGTGGTGTTCCTATGTACCTGCTGCCCTTCTAGATGGTAATGGTTGTTGGTTTGGAAAGTTCAGGAGAAAAATATTTACATAGAAATGTGGAACACTCCCATCAGATTTTTTTTAATTCTTTCATGGTATGTGGGCATCATCCCTAACTGCAACATCCTTGAACTGAATAGCTTGCTAGGCCATTTCAGAGTCAGTGGTCTGGAGTCACATGTAGGCCAGACCAGGTAAGGTTGGCAGATATCCTTCCATAAAGAGGCTTTTACAACAATTGTTGTATGGTCACCATTAGCTTTTGAATTCCAGGTTTAACTGAATTCAGCCTGGGTCCCTGGATTACTAGCCTAGTGATGCTACCACTATGCCACCATCTCCCTCTCATGGAGTGATTGAGATGAATATGCACAGATGCACTTATTGAGAAGCTGGATATTCATGAGAAGGAAAGGGACAGAAGAATATGTTGATAGGGTGAGATGAAAAGGGGTGGGAGGAGACTTGCAGGGAGCATAAACACCAGCATGAACCAATTAGGCTGAATGGCCTGTTTCTCTGCTGCAAGATTCTATGCAGGGCTGAGAAACAGTCTGACTCCCACCTTATTAATATGCAAGGGAGCTTGGGGTGAAAGAGAAGGGGTAAAATCAAAACCCCTATAGTGAATTCCATGTGGTGCTCACAATACTTTTAGTGGTCACCACGAGGGTCAGCGGTTTTGCGGCTTGACCATAGATGTCAGCGATGTACTTGGTGGCTGGCTTCAGGCCTGTGATGGTTGCGGCTTGTCGATGCCCGATCACTGAGAGGTTCTGCACGCCCTCTGAACCTTGAACTCCATATTGCAGAAGGAAGGTATCAAAGACCTTCTCTGCCCTCCAGGACAACCAGAGTGAGTCCGTCGTGATGTTAGAGGCGGACAGGTTGCTCAGTTTGACCAGCCGGATCAGAGTGATTTTGACTTGGTCAGTCAAAGCTGAAAGCAGAAGATTTACAACTGAGCGCCTGGCCAGCCGGGAAACATACGGAGGACCATGTGCAATAAGCAAAATCTGAGCAAGTTCAGTTGTCAAGCTCCATCTAAGTCATATCTCTGGCAAGCGACAGGTGAGTTACTTCTCTTGAAGCCTTCGAGCCAGCAGGAAAGCCCCAAGTCTAAGACTGCGGCACCCAGGAGACAGAGCAGGCCTATATTCCCTGGAGTTTAGAAAAATGAGAGATGATCTCATTGTAACATATAAAATTCTTACAGGGCTAGATAGGGTGGATGCCGAGAGGCTGTTTTCCCTGGCTGGAGCTTCCAAAACTAAAGGTTAAATTCTCGCAATAAGGGGTTGGCTATTTAGAACTGAGAGAAGAAGAAAACACGGAGGACATGATGGAATATTGAGACAAAGTGGGAGTTGAGGTAGAAGGTCAGCTAGGGTCTTATGGATTGGGAGAGCAGGTTCAAATGGCTAACTGCTGCTCCTATTTCTTATCTTCTAACCCACATGTCACCAACTCTAAAACTCAAATGGGGTTCAGAAATGTGAACTCAGAACCGATCATAACTCCTCAGAAAAACTGATGAGACTCTTGTGAGATATCGCCAAACTCCCAGGATAACATTAGTTCCCATTATTATTTTAAAATTCTTGTTTCTAAAATTGAAACCATTCACAGATGTTACAAAGCTTCATTAAAATTACAAAATATTATTTTCTCATGGGACCCAAATGTTTTTGTTTCTTTTTGAAAAAAACAAGACACAATTGGTTGACGTCACCATGGAAACAAATCAAACTGTTGAGCTGGAGCCTTTTCTCATTTCAGTGCAACTTTGTGTCCTCTACACTGTATCTCAGCTGTAGCCAAAGCTGATTGAAACCAGCAAGAAAATAAATCTTCCCATTCCTGAATCCCCGTAGCAGGTTTCCTGGTCTCCAGCTAGCAGCTTCCGAATCTTTCTGATATCAGGAAATTAGTCTGGAGGAGAGGGGCTGGTCCCGACAGTGACCTTCTGTTCCAGTGCGTACTGGCGATACGACATGTTCCAGCGTGAGAGGTTGTGTGTCCTAAGATATCACTATACCCCAGACTCACAATGTAACACTCTCTGATTCTCTAACACTGAGAGACCCCAGTCTCACAATGTAACACATTCTGATTCTCTAACAATGAGAGACCCCAGACTCACAATGTAACACTCTCTGATTCTCTCAGTAATACTGAGAGACCCCAGACTCACAATGTAACACTCTCTGATTCTCTAACACTGAGAGACCCCAGTCTCACAATGTAACGCTCTGATTCTCTAACACTGAGAGACCCCAGACTCACAATGTAACACGCTCTGATTCTCGAACACTGAGAGACCCCAGACTCACAATGTAACACTCTCTGATTCTCTAACACTGAGAGGCCCCAGACTCATAATGTAACGCTCTCTGATTCTCTCAGTAACACTGAGAGACCGCAGACTCACAATGTAACACTCTTTGATTCTCTAACACTGAGAGACCCCAGACTCACAATGTAACGCTCTCTGATTCTCTAACACTGAGAGACCCCAGTCTCACAATGTAACACATTCTGATTCTCTAACACTGAGAGACCCCAGACTCACAATGTAACACTCTTTGATTCTCTCATACTGAGAGACCTCAGACTCACAATGTAACACTCTCTGATTCTCTAACACTGAGAGACCCCAGACTCACAACGTAACACTTTCTGATTCTCTCACACTGAGACTAGGATCACAATGAAATCCCTGCATAAACTAAAACGCTGTTCCAACATCAGGAAAACATGACTATCTGCCACTTCATTTTCAAAGTCGATATTCTCCATTGAGAACTGAGAAAGGACAGAGAGGGCTGACAATGATCCAGTCCTACTCATGGAGGTCAGAGCTTTAGAATGTGTACCATTGGCTTCGAGAGGTGATTCTGGCTTGCTGATTGGGGAACTGTGGAAATGTTGATGACCTGGGTGGATGGATCAATGTTATAAACACTGGCAGCTACAATGCATCACTAGGAAATGCTTCAGATGGTGCAGAATGGAACAGCCAGCAAAGGATATTGACCACATTCCCATGGCACAACTCAAGGGAATCCAGCCAATTCTCTGCTGAATTCGTCCATCCTCAATTTTCATTCACTAGATGGCAGTCTAACCCACAATGAGAGAACATCAACCACAATGTATTTATTCCCATCATTGTGGTTTTCTCTGTTTACAATCCTGACCTTTGGTTCCTCAATCTTTTTCATTCTCTATGAGCTCATTAATTCTCTTCCTTATTTTTTCTGGTTTGATCTTTGATCAAGCTTCCTTGGCTTCACATTCCAGCTCATCTGCTGTTTATCCTTCTCTCTGTTTATTCTAACCTTCACTTGCCTTTCCACTAGTCACACATGTTATTGCCAGGGTTTGGTTAAATGTCAGTGAATCTTCCTATAACTTACATTCTACTGACATTCTCCACATTTTCAATCTCCTTTTCCCACTTTTCTCTTCCCATTGGCATAGAATCTTACAGTAGTATCAGAGAAAAGGTGGCCATTCAGCCCAACGAATCTGCATCAGCTCTCTCAAAGAGCAATCCAGTTGGTCCCACATCCTGGCTCTGTTTTCAACATTCCCACAATATTTTAACCTTCAAGTATCTATCCATTTCCCTTTTGAAAGCTACTATTGAACCAGCCTCCATCACACTCTCAGGCAGTGCAGTCTGCATTCTAACCACTCGCTGTGTGAAAACATTTTCCTCATGTCACTGTTGCTTGCTTTGGCAATCACCTTAAATCTGTGCCCACAGTTCTCGATCCAATGGCAACAGTTTCTCTTTGTTACCTCTATCAACATCCTTCATGGTTTTAAACACTTCTATCAAATCTCCTCCTAACCCTCTCTATTCTAAAGAGAACAATCCCAGCTTCTCCAATCAATCCATGTAACTGCAATCCTCTTCCTCTGAACCATCCCAGCTAATCTCTTCCACACTCTCCTAAATGTGGTGTCTAGAATTGGAAACAATTGGGACAAGGTAACATGTTACAAAGGTTTAGCATAACTTTGTCTTTGGTCCTCTTTTATAAACCCAATGTCCCCAGTGTTTTATATCAACTGCTTCGTTAACTTGACCTGCCGCCCTCAGAGATTTATGCACAACCACCCCAGATTTGTTCTTTCGCCCACTTTAAAATTGTGATATTTATTATGTATGGTCTCTCCTCCTCATTCATCCTACCAGAATGTATCACCTGCATTGAATTTTATTGACATGTGTCTGCCCATTCAACCTGTCTACATCCTCTTGAAATCTATTATTACTGTGCTGTTTTTAACATGTTCACTTTTTGTGTTATCAGAAAATTTAAAAATCCTGGCTTCTACCCCAAAGTCCAAGTTGTTCAGCTTGTCACAATGCTTTTCCTCGGTCTTTGCTAACCATTCGTTCAAAATCACAAGGGCTCTCGGCAGAGTAGAGAGGGAGAAACTGTTTCCATTGGTGGAAGGATTGAGAACTATAGGGCACAGATTGAAGGTGATTGACAAAAGGAGCAATGGCAGCATGAGGAAAACCTTTTTCACAAAGCGAGTGTTTCGGATCTGGAATGATCTGTCTGACAGTGTGGCTAGGAAGATTCATTCATGGCTTTCAAAAGGGAATTGAATCCTTAACAGAAAAGGAAGGCACGGGAGATGTTCCCAGTATGTTCAATCACAGGCTAATTCACTGCAGGCATCTTAACATGTCTCCTTCTACGAAGCTATATATCCTCCTACAGTACAAACCTGTTTAGAAAGGAATGGGTGATTAATACCTTTTGTGGATACAGTTGTGGCCAGTGGCCTTGTAAGCTGCCCACTTGAAACCCCATAGAGATAGAGGGTGTATTTGGTGGTAGGCCTCAGGCCTGTGATGGTGGTGGATCGATGACTGCCGTCTACTGTCAGGTTCTGCACGTCCCGGAGCCCCGACAGGTTATACTGTACAAGGAAAGAATCAAAAACTCTCTCGGCGGTCCAGGAGAGCTGGATGGATTTGGTCGTGACGTTAGAAATTGACAGAGTGCTCAGTTTGTTCGCTCTGCTCGGTTTGATTCCACCTCTCAGCTTCTGTGGAAGCTGAAAACAGAATTCACGTCACAGGTAAATAACGGTTGTTAGTCCAGCAGGTTTCTGTAGGAGCAGGCGGAGGCTGTTCAGCCCCTCAAGAGCCTGTTCCACCTTTTGCTCAAGTCATGGTTGATCTGTATTTCAGCTCCATTTCCCCCACTGTTGCTCCACACACTCTTTCATTTGGTTGCGTTGTATCAAACTACCCAATGTGACCCTTGCAGTCTCGTAGACCCATCATGCTAGAGCAAGGTCCTTGTAGCAAATTTAAGACCCCCAAAGCAAACTTGGAACTGACAGCACCAGGCACGAATGTTTGGAATCTACTGTTCAGCATGTTACCAGGGCTTTGTGAAACTCCTGCAGATCATGATGTGCTCCTGAGTCCAATGTATGAATTATAGACAGACCCTGACTGTCCTCTCCACTTGGCTGAATCATTAATACAGGAACAAGCCAATTGATTTCAAAGACTGATAACAGAATCTGTAAGGATAATGCTGAATACCTTGTTTCTGGATTCACTGACCCTTCACCCTTGACTGAAGATTAAAAATTTCACAAATAATACGGGGTCAACCTTCACCTTCTGTGCATGCTGGGATCCCATATCTTCAAGCCATCCAGCCCCAGGTAGTGATTTTCCATCTATTATATCAGTGTGTATATATGTATCTATATATGTGCATGTGTGCCTGTGTGTATGTGTGCACATGTGTATATGTGCTTGTGTGTTGTCTATGCATGTGTTCACACGTGTGCATGTGTGTGCCCGTGCGCACTTTGTTTTATGTGTGTGTATATGTATACCTGTGTACATATTTATATATGTGGGTGCCTGTCTGTGGTGAGGTTGTGTTTGTGCATGTGTGAGCACAATCTGGGTTCCTATGTGTGAGTGTACACTTGTGTATGTTCGTGTGTGTGTACCTGTGTATATGTGTGTGTATATGGGTGTGTATATATATATATGTGCATGTGTCTATAGCGGTGTCCATAAGTACACATGATGTGAGTGTGTGTGTCTGTCCATGTGTCAGTCAGTATAATTTATGTCATAACTTATCTTCGATGGAGCAATTGTTACATAATGCTCAACCATACAAAACTGATCAAACCTGCTCCACACAACGATGGCTCAGCATTATAACTGGACACTCCTCCCCTCAAACCTGTCCCCCAGGAACTTTATAACGAGACATTCCTTTCCTTCTCCAACCACCTCCCAGCCATCCACATGGTCTCCTGGGAGAGGCAGCAGGAAAAATCCCAGGGCCAGTGATACTCTAAAATTCCCCTCCCAGCACACCCACCCCACCCGCTTCCAAACGACTGAAACAAGACCAGATCATACAGACCAATTGGCAGTAACTATCAAACTGCTGACCAAACACCAACTAAACCTAGAACACTGACAAGCCCCAACCACAACAGGGGAGAGAAGAGCCAACAGTTAAAACAAGCCATTTATGGCTACAATTAGTCAAAAAGATTGAAGTTTGAAGAAAATGACGGAAAAGCTGAAGATTCCCCGCTTCGACAGCCATGATGTAATGGAATCAATCGGGATAGACATGAGGCGATGACTGCTAGAGCCAAAGACTGAGGAATGATGGCCAACCATGATATGTCCCTGGAAGTGAAGAATGGGGCGAAGTGCCTCAGAACAAGTTTGTTCTGCTCCGTGGTGCATGCGAAAGCTGTGGAAATGATGATGGATTATATTTATATAAATCAGATATATAAATATATGTTTACATTCGTGGGAAACAAATGACGCATGAAGACAAAGCATCCAGTGTTACTCCAAGCTTGGAGCAAACCCAGGTGAATTCCAAACTTCATGCAGTGGTGAGGGAGACGGAAGTGTGTGAGGATTTTTGACGTGGTTCCTTACAGTCTGGGCAATGAACGAGGCCGTGCACTTTGGCCCTCGGCATGCATCCGTGTAGATCAAGAGCATGAGCATTGTTGCCCCCAAAATAGTGCGGCACGGTAGCAAAGGGGATCAAGAGAATAGAGAAATACTTCCCTGCCTTGAAGCTGCTAAGGGCTCCATTACTTATTAATAAAAATACCTCTGCTGGACACGAGGGCAGTCAAGGGCCTTGTGCGCTGGCCACGGGAGACCCCAAAGAGGAAGACTCTGTAGCTGGTAGTGGGCCTGAGGCCTGTGATCACTGCTTGCCGGAGGTTACCAGTTACTGTGCGTTTCCGGGCCACCTTAGCGTCCGGCACTCTGTACAGTATCACAAAGGAATCAAAATCTCTTTCCGCCACCCAGGAGAGCTGGAAGGAGCCGCTTGTGACATTAGAGACCAAAAGATGGCCAAGTTTTTTCAGTTTGGTTGTATCCTTATCTGTGGAAGTCAAAAGAGGGGGAGAGAGGGGAAAAGAGGTGGATTGTTACTGGATGGAAGGTTGATTATTCACCCTGAACAGTAATGGCATTGAACCTCCAATCTCTGGCATGGCGCGGTATCAGCCTAGAGATTTCAATAGCATTATGAGCAGATGTCTTTTACGATATCCCTTTTATCCGAGGCTATTTTTTTTTAGAATTTTCCATCAGGGTGTGGATGATGTTAGCGAGGTCCAATTTATTGCCCCTTCCCCCCAATGTCCTGACAAATTGTGCTTTGTGGGGAACCAGTTCTATAACTGGAGTTTAGAGGTGGTCTCACTGAAACATCTAAAAGGGGTTTGACAGGGTGGACACTGAAAGGTTGTTTTCTCCCGGCTCAGGAAGCTAGAACACAGGGTTACAGCCTCAGAGTCATTTGGGGCTGAGGGGAGGAGAAATTTCTTCACCCAGACGGTCGTGGATCTTTGGAATTTGCTACCCCAGAGGTGTCTGGAAGCTCAGTCATTGAGTATCATGACAGAGGTCAGTAGATTTTTGGATACTTTGGGCATTAGGGGATAAGGGGGATAATGTGGGAAAGTGGAGTTGAAGTAGAAGGTCAGCCTTGATCTTATTGAATGGCGGAGCAGGTTCGAAGGGCTGAATGGCCTACTCCTGTCCCTATTCCTTCTGATCTTACTCGGCCAATTAGATTGGCACTAAAAGAATCAACCAGCTGGTGTTGGAATGGAGTCATGTGCAGGCTGGATCAGGTTGGCGGGCAGTGGTTTTAGGCTCTCTTCCTCTGATGGATATTTAGCAAACCACAAAATCCCACCTTTTATTGAATTCAACTTCATTGCCGCTTGGACTGCAGCGGCGGCAGGAGGCAGCTCACCACTGCCACATCGAGGGGCAACTAGGGACGAGCAAGTAATGTCGGTCTTGCCATCCACACCTGCACCCCAGGAATGATGAGCAGAGGGGAAAAGGCTGGCCCCGATGAGATTTGAACTCGCCGCCTCGGAGTTGCTGGTTCGGTCCTAACAACCACGGCACGAGCGGATCCAGAAATGGGTCAACACCGGTCGCTAAAGCAGGCGGGTGGATGTCTCCAAGCCTTCAGCTCTTATCAACATCAGTGACCCTGAGGCTCCCGGAGTGAACAGACGACCCAGGGACGAGCTAACCCTCGAAATCTACCTGGAAATTCTTTGCACTAAATCGACTAAAAAAAGGCAAAAGCGACTTGTTCTGCAAGCCATACGTGTGTGTGTTCCAGGTTATCGGTTCGAAAGCTGTCTCATGTGCACAGTTACATCTGGTGTGGGGCCTACCAGTGCAGGCTCCTCAATATCCCACTTCATTAGCAGGAAGCACTGCGGCGCAAAAAGCTAATGCTATAATTTTCAACTGCAGGCCTAAAAGGCAAGAAACCTTTCACAAAGAAATGGAAGAAAAGTGAGATTAAAGGTTGCAGCCAGCTCCATGCTCCATCATGCTGAACTGAAGGGGGGATGAATGACAAGTGGTTGTGTTCAGGGCTGGGTGCAGCTGGGCCTGAGGGGCTCCTGCTGAGGCAATCCACATCGACACCTCGGGCTCCCTCTGTGCATCACCATGTTTCCTGCTGGATCCCTTGGGTCAGCTCTGGAGAAGCGTCACACGGACTCCGAGCGTTAACTCTGTCTCTTTCTCTCCACATCGATGCTATCAGACATGCTGAAGCTTTTCCAGTGTTTTTCTGTTTGTTGTTTCAGATTTCCAGCATCCGCAGTATTTTGCTTTTATCCATTCTTTGGGTCATTCCTTGGTCCGATGGCTCGCATCCTGATACTGCAGCGTTCCACACCTCTTCCTTTTTTGACCTCCTCCTGGATAATCAGGAATCGGTCGGGGGGGGGGAGTGGGCACAACTGCTACACCATGGGATAGGGGGGACCTCACTGCTCATGGAGGAAGAATCGAGTGTGCCGCTGGGTAAAGCACCGAGCAGGGGAGGGAAGGGGAACAGGGGAAGGGATGGAGCGGGGGAGGGGGAGGGGAGGGGAGTGGGGAGGGGGTGGGGGAGGGGGGTAGGTGGTGGGGGAGGGAGAGGGGAGGGGAGTGGGGGAGAGGGAGGGGTGGTTCCAGTATACCGCCACATGGAAGAGAGGCATCTCATTCCAGGAAAGGTCAGTTCAGCAGAAAGGAGGGAAGTAATTCACAGCTGGAATTGTCCCAGCATTAAACTGGTTAAAACATGCTGGCAGCAATAATTATCCACAGGGGCCAACAGTTTGAAAAGTTCTGAACGGCTGCCAATAATTAATTGCCTCATGTCACCGTGCACACATTGAGGGGCCTGAACTATTTAAACTCACAACAATAAAAAGCATATTTTTCATTCCCTTCGCACGGGCTCATTTACCAGATTTCCATCAGTGGGAACAGGAGAAAGAAAAAAGCAGCAACAGCCATGTGTTTGTTACACATGGTGGGGGAGAGGGGACATGTGGGGGGGTGGGGTGGGAAGTGATGGGCGAGGAGGTGGAGGGGGCTGGGGTCCAGGGAACGTGTGCTCCTGGGGTGATGTGCCTTTCCCGTTGGAAGTGCGCGCCAGCAATTCCTAAACCCTCCTGCTTCCCACTCCCGACGATTTTCCCTGAGAATGTGGAGCCAGCTGTCACAGGGAGTGCTTGGAGCAGATACCCGTTTACAAGAAGTTCGATAAACAAACCAGGGTGAAGGAAATGGAAGGGTATATGATAGAGGGCGGGAAGATGTGGGGCCTTAGCACCAGCACAGACCAGTTGGGCCGAACGGCCTGTTTCTGTGCTGTTAAATGATGTGCTGTTTCACCTGCTGGGGTGTCCAGAACAAAAGGGGTCATATCCTCAGAATAAAGGGTCAGCCATTCAGGACTGAGATGAGGGAGAAATTTCTTCACTCTAAGTGTTGTGAATCTTTGCAATTCTCTGCCTCAGAGAATTGGGGATGTTCATTCATCGAGTCTATTCAAGACTGAGATCGATAGATTTTGGGGTCACTAAGAAATAGGGGGATAATGCGGGAAGGCGGAACTGAGGTAGGAAATCAGCACTGATCGTACTGAATGGTGGAAAGGGGCCGAGTGGCCTTACTCCAGCTCCTGTCTCTTATGTAGGCCTCTCTATGCAATCCTGCAGGGTACCATTCTGAAATAGCTATGAGGCAAAAGGTTTGCATAGAAGGAACTGTGTGAGTGCTTGTTTAAGTGAGCATTTCTCTCTGGAAGGAAAATTAACCCCATTTGGCTTCTAATATTACCTTTGGTGGTGGCGACAGCTGTCAGTGGTTTGGTGCGTTGACCAGCCGAGACCCCATAGAGATAGAATGTGTAGGCAGTGGTAGGCCTCAGACCTGTGATGATGGAGGATCGATGGGCACCGGTTACCGTGAAGTTCTGCATAGCCTGATCCTCCTCAGCTCCGTATTCGATGAAGAAGGAGTCATATTCCCCCTCCGTCACCCAGGAGAGCTGGAGGGAGTCTGCCGTTATGTTAGACACCGAGAGATCGCTTACTTCACTTTGCTGGGGCCGCTCTTCAGATGAAAGGGGAGGAAAAAAAAAGAATTGAATGTGGAATGAGGAAATCCTCATATCTCTATAATCTCCAGCCCTAAATCCACTCACCCTCAAACCACCATCAGTGCACGCCCCCCGCCCTCCACAACTCCAAAACCCGAGAACTCTGAACTCCTCCATTTTCATTATTCCACCATGGGTGGCCGTGCCTTCAGCTGCCTTGGCCCTAAGCTCTGGAATTCCCTCCCTAAACCTCTTCACCTCTCTCTCCACCTTAGGGTGGACCTTAACCAAAACCCCTTTGGCCACCTATCCTAATGTCTCCTCTGGTGGCCTGGTTTCAAATCGCTTCCGTGAAGCACCATGAGGGGTTTTGCCAAGCTTAAAGTGGCTATATGAACACAAGTTGTTGTTGAAACATTAGATCATCAAATTTATCGCTTTTAACAGGAAATGAACATAGGAGACGGACAAGGACTTTAATCTAACAGTGGTAATAAAATGCCACTCGGTGGTAGTCACCAAGAAGTATGGTGGGCTCCACCTCGGCTCACTTTGAGAGGAGATGAAGATAACATCATCCATTTCTCTGGAGATTGATAAATGACCTTCCACTCCACATGGTGTTCTGCACTGGGAATAAATACACATTTACACCAGGTCGCTTAGACCATCCGGATGTTATACTGACATCAGTATTGGAATAGGAGAGATCTGTACCCTTGGGACAGTCTCCACCTGAACCAATCTGGGACCAATATTCTAGCGAAAAGGGGAAATAGGGTGGTCAACAGGACTTGAAACTAGAAAGTGGGCGGAAGGGAAGGGTAAAACTCCAAGAACTATGACTAATGGGAAACAAAGCAGCAGGTTAGCATGTGTGTGTGTGTGTGTGTTGAGGGGGGGTGGGGGGTGGAGGCAGGGTGGGGGAGGGGGGTGGATTCAACGTCATAGAATATTATGAAAAAACTGAAAAGGAAATAGAGCCCAGGAGAGGCTATTAAAGTCTCCAGAGCACAAAATAGGACAGAGTTAAAAACAAAAAAACTGCGGATGCTGGAAATCCAAAACAAAAACAAAATTACCTGGAAAAACTCAGCAGGTCTGCCAGCATCGGCGGAGAAGAAAAGAGTTGACGTTTCGAGTCCTCATGACCCTTCGACAGAACTTGCGTTCGAGTCCAAGGAGGACTCCTTGGACTCGAATGCAAGTTCTGTCGAAGGGTCATGAGGACTCGAAACGTCAACTCTTTTCTTCTCCGCCGATGCTGCCAGACCTGCTGAGTTTTTCCAGTTAATTCTGTTTTTAAATAGGACAGAGTGTTTAGAAAGGGCTAGGAATCTAACTTCAAGCACATCAGATAAAGGGACGACAATGAGAAGGGGGACGGGAAATAAAGGACTGACTATGTCGCATCTGAATCCACGTGGTATACAAAATAAAGTAAATGAGCTTGTGGCGCAGATTGAAATTGGCAGGTATGATGTGGTGGGCATCATGGAGACGTGGCTGCAGGGGGATCAGGACTGGGAGCTAAATATCCAAGGGTATATATCCTATCGAAAAGATAGGCAGGTTGGCAGAGGGGGTGGGTTTGCTTTGTTAGTAAGAAATGAAATTAAATCGATAGCAAGAAATGACGTAGGGTCAATGATATAGAATCTGTGTGGGTATACTTGAGGAATCGCAAATGTAAAAAAAACATAATGGGAGTTATGTACAGGCCTCCGAACAGTAGTCAGGATGTGGGGCACAAAATACACCAGGAGATAGAAAAGGCGTGTAAGAAAGGCAAGGTTACAGTGATCATGGGGGATTTCAATAGGGAGGTAGACTGGGAAAATCAGGTTGGTAGTGGACTCCAAGATAAGGAATTTGTGGAATGTCCACGAGATGGCTTTTTGGAGCAGCTTGTGGTGGAGCCCACTAGGGAACAGGCAATTCTAGATTTAGTGATGTGAAATGAGGCAGATTTGATAAGGGAGCTTAAGGTGAAGGAACCCTTAGGAGGAAGTGACCATTAAATTATAGAATTTACCCTGCAGTTTGAGAGGAAAAAGCTGGAATCAGAAGTAACAGTATTACAGTTGAATAAAGGCAACTACAGAGGCATGAGAGAGGAGCTGGCCAGAATTGACTGGGAGATGAGCCTAGCAGGAAAGACAGTGGAACAGCAATGGCAGGAGTTTCTGGGAGTAATTTAGGACTCACAGCAAAAATTCATCCCTAGGAAAAAGAAGCATACTAAAGGGAGGACGAGGCAACCATGGCTGACAAGGTAAGTCAGGGACAGCATAAAAGCTAAAGAGAAAACATACAATGCGGCGAAGAGCAGTGGGAAACCAGAGGATTGGGAAGCCTACAAAGACCAACAGAGGACAACTAAAAAAGAAATAAGGAGGGAGAAGATTAAATATGAGGGTAAACTAGCCAGAAATATAAAAGAAGATTGCAAGAGTTTTTTTTAGATATATAAAGGGTAAGAGAGAGGAAAAAGTGGACATTGGGCCGCTGGAAAATGATGCTGGAGAAGTAGTAGTGAGGAACAAGAAATGGCAGAGGAACTGAATAGGTGCTTTGCGTCTGTCTTCACAGTGGAAGACATGAGTAACATCCCCAAAGTTCAAGAGAGTCGGGGGGGGGCAGAGGTGAGTATGGTGGCCATTACCAAGGAGAAGGTGCTAGGAAAACTGAAAGGTCTGAAGGTGGATAAATTACCTGGACCGGATGGATTACACCCCAGAGTTCTGAAGGAGATAGCTGAAGAGATAGTGGAGGCGTTAGTGGTGATCTTTCAGGAATCACTGGAGTCAGGGAGGGTCCCAGAGGACTGGTAAATCGCTAATGTAACCCCCTTGTTTAAGAAGGGAGTGAGGCAAAAGACAGGAAATTACAGGCCGATTAGCCTGGTCTCGGTCGTTGGTAAGATTTTAGAGCCCATTATTAAGGATGAGATTTCAGAATACTTGAAGTGCATGGTAAAATAGGGCAAAGTCAGCATGGTTTCATCAAGGGGAGGTCATGCCTGACAAATCTGATAGAATTCTTTGAGGAGGTAACGAGTAGGTTAGACAAAGGAGAGCAATGGGTGTTATCTACTTGGACTCCCAGAAGGCCTTTGACAAGATGCCGCATAGGAGGCTGCTCAGTAAGATAAGAGCCCATGGTATTAGAGGCAAGGTACTAGCATGGATAGAAGATTGGCTATCTGACAGGAGGCAGAGAGTGGGGATGAGGGGGTCCTTCTCAGGATGGCGGCTGGTGACTAGTGGAGTTCCGCAGGGGTCAATGTTGGGACCACAACTTTTCACTTTATACATTAATGGTCTAGATGAAGGAACTGAGGGCATTCTGGCTAAGTTTGCAGATGATACAAAGATAGGAAGAGGGACAGGTAGTATTGAGGAGGCAGGGAGGCTGCAGAAGGATTTGGACAGGTTAGGAGAATGGGCAAAGAAGTGGCAGATGGAATACAACGTGGGGAAGTGTGAGGTCATGCACTTTGGTAGGAAGAATAGAGGCATAGACTATTTTCTAAATGGGGAGAGAATTCAGAAATCTGGAGTGCAAAGGGACTTGGGAGTCCTAGTCCAGGATTCTCTTAAGGTTAACTTGCAGGTTGAGTCGGTAGTTAGGAATGCAAATGCAATGTTGGCATTTATTTCGAGAGGACTAGAATATAAAAGCAGGGATGTGCTGCTGAGGCTTTATAAGGCTCTGGTCAGACCACATTTAGAATATTGAGAGCAATTTTGGGCTGCGTATCTCAGGAAGGATGTGCTGGCCCTGGAGAGGGTCCAGAGGAGGTTCACGAGAACAATCCCGGGAATGAAAGGCTTAACATATGAGGAATGTTTGAGGACTCTGGGTCTATACTTGATGGAGTTTAGAAGGATGAGGGGGGATCTGCTTGAAACTTACAGAATACTGAAAGGCCTGGATAGAGTGGACATGGGGAAGATGTTTCCATTAATAGGAGACACTAGGACCTGAGGGCACAGCTTCAGAGTAAAGGGAAGACCTTTTAGAACAGAGATGAGGAGAAACTTCTTTAGCCAGACAGTGATGAATCTATGGAATTCATTGCCACAGAATGCTGTGGAGGCCAGGTCATTGAGTGTATTTAAGACCGAGATAGATAGGTTCTTGATTGGTAAGGGGAGCAAAGGTTACGGGGAGGAGGCGGGAGAATGGGGTTGAGAAACTTATCAGCCATGATTGAATGGCAGAGCAGACTCGATGGGCCGAATGGCCTAATTTCTGCTCCTACGTCTTATGTCTTATGGACTTGTGTCCCTGAACCAGGTTCGGCGCATCAACTGGCCTCACTGGCAAGCACAAGACTTTAAAAAGCTTCCTCAGATTCTTCCAAAACAGAGGGAAACCGGGAAGCCTCACAGGAATGGGAATGAAAGAGATCACAAGGAACGGGAATTGAAGGATCACAGAGCATCGGAATTGAAGCGATAACAAGCAATGGAAATGAATCATTCCCTGCTTGACAAGGAAACTATATATTCACTCACAGGATATGAATATATAATAGAGAGAGGGGGAGAACGAGGGGTCACCATTTAAAAATAAAGAGATGAGGCGAAATTTTTTCTCTCAGAGGGTCATGAGCCTTTGGATCTCTCTTCCTGAAAAGGTGGTGGAGGAAGAGGTGGATAAATTCTTGATAAGCAAGGAGGTGATAGGTTATCAGGGGTATGCGGGATGCAGATTTCTGGTTACTGTCAGATCAGCCATGATCTTATTAAATGGCAGAGCAGGCTCGAGGGGCTGAATGGACTACTCCTGCTCCTTGTTCGTATGTTTCTATTTGTATGAGGCATTTCATGGTCAAATACCCAGTGAGAGAGGGAGATACACATCTTGAATTGTCATGTAAAACATTGAGCGTTATATTAATATTTGAAGGTGGTGGACAATGAAACGAGTTCCCAAATCACAGAGTCATAGGGTCATTTATGGTATAGAAGGAGGCCATTCAACCCATCGAGCCCATGACAGCTCTTGGTGGAGAAATCCAGTCAGTCCCACTACCCTATTCAATCTCTGTAGCCCTGAAATTCTATCTCCTTCAAGTGCCCATCCTGTTTCCTTTTGAAATCACGGCTTGTTTTACGTTTCCACCAGCCTGGGGGGCAGCGAGTTCCAGGTCATTATCACTCGCTGTCTAGAAACATTCCTTGATCTTTGTTGCAGTGAAACACCTAATGTTGTCACTACAGTTTTTTTTATATCCTCATCTAGCTGGTGGCAGGCCTGAGGCCTGCGATGCGTGGGCAGATCGCGGCGAGTCCACCAGGCAACCTGCTCGCCCTCAGAGACCTTGAGGTCTGATCTGTCCCAGATAGAGGCCATCCAGGAGAACTGGAGGGAGTCAGACATGTTGTCATAGAAACTGAGAGGCCTCCCTATCCTTCAGTTTATAGGACCAGGAGGAGGAGGCCATTTAGTCCCTCGTGACTATGTTGCAATCCTATTAGTTTTGGACCTTACTCCTCTTGGTTCCATATCTTTCAAAGCCTTCTTTGGGAGTGGGGGAGGGGGAATGTTCTCAAGACTTTGCCTGTTCTGCTGGTGCATCCTCAGCTGAAAACTCAGTGCATGTGCACGAACCTGAAGTGACAGTAAGAAGCCCCGAGGAAATTCACACTCCTGAACCTCCCCTACTATGATTGCACCATCATTGTTTTGAAGGAGAGCAGGAGAGTTCTTCCCTGCCGTGTCCTGGGCCAATATTTGTCCCTCCACCAACACTGCTAAAAAAAAATTACCTAAGCCTTTGTGACCTGTAGGATCTTGCTATGCACAAACTGTGACGACCCATCAAAGAGAGTGCATCATTATTTACAGAGTGCTTTGGGTCATCCTAAGGTTGTGAAAGGCGCTTTGCAACTGCAAGTCTTTCGTTCCATGAAGCAGAGTGCCTGGTGTAGGCTGCTACCCTAGCCCATGACTTCTCACAACGGTCCCTTTGGGAATTGGCAATGCACTGAGAATTTTGCTAGTGAACCACAGGTCCCCTGATAGAGATCCAGGTCATGGGGAGACCCTGAACTCAGACAGCAGCAAAAAGGATTCCGAGCCTCTCCCTGAGGTGACAGGAGAATCTGAAGCCATCGCCTGCCACATCAATAACTGCCAAGTCTACTAAGCTTAGAATGATTAATTGGCCCAGGGTTTGTCCTTGTCCTCATCCTGACAAGATCATCAGATACATCTTTCCATGACAGTTCGGTCAGAGTGACCACCACACAGAGATGAAGTCCTGCCTTCACATTGAGGATACCCTCCATCGTGTTGTGTGGCACAACCACCGTGCTAAATGGGATAGATTTCAAACAGATCTAGCAACTCAAGACTGGGCACCTATAAGGCGCTGTGAGCCATCAGCAGCAGCAGAATTGTACTCGAACACAATCTGTAACTACGTGGCCCAGCATATCCCCCACTCTACCATTACCATCAAGCCAGGAGATCAACCCTGGTTCAATGAAGAGTGCAGGAGGGCATACCAGGAGCAGCACCAGGCATACCTCACAATGAGGTGTCAACCTGGTGAAGCTATAAAACAGGACTACTTGCGTGCCAAACAGCATAAGCAGAAAATGATAGACAGAGTTATGTGATCCCACAACCAACAGATTAGCTCTAAGCTTTGCAGTCCTGCCACATCCAGTCGTGAATGGTGGTGGACAATTAAACAACTCACTGGAGGAGGTGGCTCCACAAATATCCCCATCCTCAATGATGGAGGAGCCCAGCACAGCTGTGCAAAAGATAAGGCTGAAGCATTCGCAACAATCTTCAGCCAGAAGTGCCAAGTGGATGATCCATCTTGGCCTCCTCCGGAGGTGCCCAGCATCACAGATGCCAGTCATCAGCCAATTCAATTTACTCCACGTGATATCAAGAAATGGCCAAAGGCACTGGATACTGCAAAGGCTATGGGCCCTGACAACATTCTGGCAAAAGTGCTGAAGAATTGTGCTCCAGAATTTGCCATGTCCATAGCCAAGCAGTTCCAGTACAGCTACAACACTGGCATCTACCCAGCAATGTGGAAAATTGCCCAGGTACATCCTGTACACAAAAAGCAGGACAAATCCAACCTAGTCAGCTACCACCCATCAGTCTTCTCTCCATCATCAGTAAAGTAATGGAAGGGGTCATCAACAGTGCTATCCAGTGGCACTTGCTTAGCAATAACCTGCTCACTGACGCCCAATTTGGGTTCCGCCAGGGCCACACAGCTCCTGCCCTCATTACAGCCTTGGTTCAAACATGGACAAAAGAGCTGAACTCCAGAGCTGAGGTGAGAGTGACTGCTCTTGACATCAAGGCAGCATTTGACCAAGTGTGGCATCAAGGAGCCCTCGCAAAACTGGAGTCAGTGGGAATCGGGGGAAAAATCTTCGCTGGTTGGAGTCATACTTAACACAAAGGAAGATGGTTGTGGTTGTTGGAGGTCGGTCATCTCAGCTCCAGGACATCACTGCAGGAGTTCCTCAGGGTAGTCTCCTCAGCCCAATCATTTTCAGCTGCTTCATCAATGACTTTCCTTCCATCATAAGGTCAGAAGTAGGGATGTTCACGGATGATTGCACAATGTTCAGCGCCATTCGCAACTCCTCAGATACTAAAGCAGTCCGTGTCCAAATGCAGCAAGGGCTGGACAATATCTAGGCTTGGGCTGACAAGTGGCAAGTAACATTCACGCCACACAAGTGTCAGTCAATGACCATCTCCAACAAGAGAGAATCCAACCATCATCCCTTGATCTTTCATGGCATTACCATCACTGAATCCCTCACTATCAACATCCTGGGGGTTACCGTTGACTAGAAAATGAACTGGACTAGCCATATAAATACAATGGCCACAAGAGCAGGTCAGAGGCTAGGAATCGTGCAATGAGTAACTCACCTCCTGACTCCCCAAAGCCTGTCCACCATTTACAAGGCCCAAGTCATGACTGTGATGGAATATTCCCCACTTCCCTGGATGAGTGCAGCTCCTACAACACAAAAGAAGCTGGACTCTGTCCGGGACAAAGCAGCCCACTTGATTGGCACCACATCCACAAACATTCAGTCCCTCTACTACCGGAGCACAGTAGCAGCAGTGTGTACCATCTACAAGAAGCACTGCAGGAATTCACCAAGGCGCCTTAGACAGCACCTTCCAAACACACGGCCACTACCATCTAGAAGGACCAGGCAGCAGATACATGGAAACACCACCAACTGGAAGTTCCTCTCCAAGTCATTAACCATCCTGACTTGGGATTATATTGCTGTTCATTCACTGTCACTGGGTCAAGATCCTGGAACTTACTCCCTAACAGTACAGTGGGTGTACCTATACCACATGGATTGCCGTGGTTCAAGAAGGCAGCTCATCACCACCTTCTCAAGGCCAACTAAGATGGGCAATAAATGCTGGCCCAGCCAGCGAAGCCCACAACCTGTGAAAAAAAAAACAGCCTACAAATTAACTTGTGTGTTTGGCAGCTCTAATAGATAACTTCATTCGAGTGGGCTGTGCATGATGAACTGCACGTTCTACAGTTATGGTATGTTGCACTTTCTGGCTGAAGACTGCAACCCTTTCACAGGAGCAGCAGGAGGCCCCTGGAACCGGTTCCACCATTCAGCTGATCTGTGTCTGGTTTCCCTGCCTCGGTTTCACAACTCTTAATGCACTTACCCAACAAAATTCTATCAATCTCAGCTCTGAAAGTTTCAATCAGCTCTCCCACACTCCAGCCTCGATAGCTGTTTGTGGGGAAGAGAGAGTTCCAGATTTCCACTCCCCTTTGTGTGAAGAAGTGCTCCCTGACATCTCCTCTGCACAGCCTAGCTCTAATTTTAAGATTATGCTCCCTTGTTGTGGACTCCACCAAACCCACCCCCACCAAACCCACCCCCAACTGGTGGAAAGAGTCTCTATCTACCATAGCCTTTAATCAAACACTTCAGTTAGTTCCCCTCTTCACCAGTGTGCATGGGACACAGGCAGCCAACTTCACAGAAACCAATTAGGAAATATTAACTATTGGGATAGATTGAACAGATGTGGTGCTCTTTTCTCTAGAAAAGAGAAGGCTGAGGGACGACCTGATAAAGCTCTTTTGGATTATGAAAGAGTTTGTGAGGGTGGACTTGGAGAGAGTGATTCCACTTTGTGTGGGGGAGAGCAGAATTATGTTGGGAGTGGGGGTGTAAAATTGACATTCTACCTGATCCCATGGGATACCCAGCCAGAGATTTGAGGTAAAATATCCCCTCCCCCAATTCCAAGCTAGAAATGAAGGAACCATTCTCTCTCTGTTGAAGCTTGGGTCCATGAAAATGGAAAAACAAATATTTTCACTGAAGGATGCAAATTAATTCACCGACGAAGGTAAAAAAAATCAGTGTACCTGTGGTGGTCACGGCAGTGGTCAAAGGCTCTGTCCGTGAGCCACCGGAAATCCCATAGAGATAGACGGTGTATCTGGTAGTAGGCCTGAGGCCTGCGATGCGGTGGGATCGTCGTCCGCCAGTGACTGTGATGTTGTGGGTCTCCTCAGAGCCCTGGACTCTGTACTGGATTAAAAAGGAGTCAAAGGCCCTGTCCACTGTCCAGGAGAGTCGGAGAGAGTTTGCCGTGATATTAGAGGTGGACAGGCTGCCTAGCTTTACAGCCTCTTTATCTGTGAAAGTTAAAGGAATAAAAGTGATAAACAGTTTGTGATAGAAAGAGATTATTACTGGTCAACCCAACAGGAACCGGACCCTGAGAATAATTACACAAGATTTCAAGTTCCCCTCCAAGCCCCTCGTCATCCTGACTTGGAAATATATCACCATTCCTTCACTGTCGCTGGATCAAAATCCTGGAACTCCCTCCCTAACAGCACTGTGGGTGTACCTACAGCACATGGACTGCAGCGGTTCAAGAAGGCAGCTCACCATCACTTTCCCCAGGTTAATTAGGAATGGGCAATAAATGCTGGCCTAGTCAACGATGCCCACATCCCATGAAATAATATTTTTAAAAATCACCCATAGCCATAGACATCTCCGGACAATATAATGTCAGCTCAGTAGATTGTCAGTAAGTGTTCAATAACAACATCAGAAGAAAATATTGATCCAGGATCCAAATGTACAGCTGGACACACATTCATAGAATCTTACAGCACAGGAGGAGGCCATTCAGCCCATCATGACTGTGCCAACTCTTTGAAAGAATTATCAGTCTTTCTCTCTTCCCTTGCTCTTTCCCCATAGCTCTTCAAACCTTTCCATTTCATGTATTTATCCAATTCCATTTTGAAAGTTATTATTGAATTTTTCTTCCGCCTATCACCTGTGTCCTCTGGTTATGCCCCGCCCCCTGCCACTGTCAACTTGATTACAACTCTTCATAATATTCTTTACCTCTGCCCTTTCCCTCCCTGCCAGTTTTAGGAATTTACTGGATTTTCACCTTAACTGCCCGATAAACCTACCACAGAAACCCAGATGTCCCGTAACCAGCTCGCACACCCGCACACACCAACAGGACAAGACATTCTGGAGCTGAAGGGTGAGGGAATAAGTCCAACTTGGCACAAAGCAAGATGCCCCCTTCAGTAAGATCTGAGCTATTATATCACAATGCCCTTGTGTAACAACTCTCTCTCTCAAGCTCACCATTCTCTCATACTCTGTCTCACACTCTTTCACTAACACTCTCTCATGCTCTCTCTCATGCTCTCTCTCACGTTCTCTCTCTCTCATGCTCACTCTCTCTCACACTCACTCTCTCTCACACTCACGTCCTCTCTCTCTCTCTCATGCTCTCTTACACTCTCTCTCACGTTCTCTCTCTCTCACGGTCACTCTCTCTCACACTCACACTCTCACTAACACTCTCTCACTAGCACTCTCTCACTAGCACTCTCTCACGCTCTCTCACACACTCTCTCATGCTCACTCTCTCATGCTCTCTCTCTCACGCTCTCTCTTTCATATGCGCTCTCTCTCACGCTCTCACATTCACTGGGCTGAATAATACGGCTATGCGCTGACAGCATGGTCCACATCTGGAAGTCGGCAACGTTCTGACTTCCTGGCTCGCCATTGGTACCGAAACAATGATATGGTCATTCCTGCCAATTAGTGGCAAGGGTGGGTTACAGACTGTCATCCCGCCCAATGAGTGCATGAGGGTGGATTGTCCGGTCTCTGAGGCTGCAGACCATGACCTGGAACGAGGTCAGCGCCAGCACCTTAAAGGGCCCCCTGGCACGAGACAGTGTCAGGTGACCCATCAGATGATCAATCGAGTGCAGCTACTGTACATAGTGAAGATTTGTGTATTTTCCATTCTGGCCAGGTGAGTCAAATTAAATTGTAGCTAATCTCAGCCAACCATCTCAATCTTCATAGGTGGCAGAAATTTTAAAAATTAGCAAGTCTCTCACCTTTTGGCATTCAGGAGTTGTGTATTTATTACACATTTCCATGCATAGATGTCTGTGCCATCGGAGCTGGGAGAGAGGCATTCTAGAAGAGGTAAAGCTGCCCCCAGGTTCAGTGAGGCCGTCCTTGGTGCCCTCTTGTATACAAAAGTAGGGAGGTTATGTTTCAGCTGTACAGGGCGCTGGTGAGACCACATCTGGAGCATTGTGTACAGTATTGGTCACCTTATTTAAGGAAGGATGTAAATGCGTTGGAAGCAGTTCAGAGAAGGTTTACTAGGCCAATCCCTGGAATGGGTGGATTGTCCTATGAGGAAAGGCTGGACAAGTTAGGCTTGTATCCTAGGCTTGATTCCACTGGAATTTAGAAGAGTAAGAGGTGAATTGATCGAAACCTTTAAGCTGCTGAGGGGCCTTGACAGAGTGAATGTGGAGAGGATGTTTCCTCTTGTGGGAGAATCTAGAACCAGGGATCACTGTTTAAAAATAAGGGGTCACCCATTTAAAACAGAGATGAGGGGAATTATTTTCTTACAGAGGGTTGTGAGACTTTGGGCGGGATTTTCTGCACCTGCCTGCCGCTGGGATCTTCCTGTCCCACTGTAAGTCAATGGACCTCTGACTAGGGGGGGCCACCTCGCTGGCAGTGGGTCCCACCCGTGACGGGGCTGGAAAATCCCGGCTTATGAAATTATCTTCCTCAAAAGGTGGTTGAGGCAGCGTCTTTGACTATCTTGATGGCAGAGGTAGATAGATTCTTGATAAGCAAGGGGGTGAAAGGTTATCGGGGGTAGGCAGGGATATGACATTGAGATTAAAATCAGATCAGCCATGATCTTATTGAACAGCGGACCAGGCTCAAGGGGCCGAGTGGCCTACTCCTGTTCCTATTCATATGTTCATACGTCCTGTGTGCAGTATACGATCGATGTGACCAGCTCATATCACACACTGGGGAAAAGAGGACCAAAATTTCACCAAATCCCTTCTGTAGCAGTGGCAAGATGTACTATAGAAGCAAAAACAAAAATAGCTGGAAAAACTCAGCAGGTCTGACAGCATCTGTGGAGAGGAACACAGTTAATGTTTTGAGTCTGTATGGCTCTTCAACAGAACTATAGAAGCCTTTGCTGTATTAAGGTGTCACTTATGTCACAGTCATCCACTCGATCATTGCCAGGGCCATCAGCAGGAGCATCCCCCGGTCCCTTAACTCATCATAGCCCTTGTCCTCAGAGGATTGGCCTCCATCTGGCAGGTCATCACCCTCCAGTGCATCTCCTCTTTGGTTGGCGATGTTATGGAGTGCACAGCAAACTATGACCATCAGGGACACATGTGAGGGGGAGTAATGTAAGGCACCTCCAGATCTGTGCAGGCATCGGAATTGCATCTTTAGGAGACTGATGGTCTGCTCCACTCTGGCCCTGGTGCTAGCGTATGCCCTTTCCACATGAGCAGTCCCTGTAGTCAATGAAGTGTTAACTGCAAAGCTGAGACTGCTGCAGCTTTAAAACCCGCCCAAACAAGCTTGCCCTTAAAGAAATGGATTCCCCGCCTGTCGTGATTCTCACCCTGAAGGTGTATTATTGCCTTCTGAATGTATTATAGCAGTGAGTTGGGTTGTTAATACCTTAATTGGCTTCTGCACTGCAATTTAAATAACACAGCCGGGTTTCCAACATTTTGACCCGCTCGCGTACCGTATTATCACAAACTAGCGTGATGACATAATGGCATCTGACATCATTGTGCCCATAATACACTCCACAAAGTGGCAAACAGTCCTGATCTTGGAGTCAACTACTCAACCCTCTCCCTCGCTCTCTATCCCTTGCCCTCTCTCCGTCGCTCTCTCTCTCGCACTCTCTCTCTCGCACTCTCGCACTGTCTCTCTCGCACTGTCTCTCTCGCACTCTCACACTCTCTCAACTTCTCTCTTCTGTCTGTCTCTGTTGTGCACCCATTTTTACACGAGTCAAAGGTCACATGGTAACAGGAGTGCTTCAGAAAACGTGGAGGGATTTTGGTATTGGGCGAAGATAGTGGATGACATTGAACCTTTTAACAAAGTGATTAATAAGGCATATAGGACATGGGCTTGATAATTAGAGTTTCAAAGACAGGAAGTTATGCTAAACTTTCAGGCCTAAACTCTGGAATTCCCTCCTTACACCTCTCCACCTCTCTTTCCTGCTTTAAGATGCTCCTGAAAACCTACATCTTTGACCAAGCTTTTGGACACCTGGACCTAATATCCCCTTATGTATCTCCATGTTAGATTATGTCTGATAATCACTCCTGTGCACCCCTTGGGATGTTTTACTACATTAACGGGACTATATAAATATAAGTTATTGTTGCAAATCTTTGTAAACCAGCTGGAGAATTGTGTCCAATTCTGCTGGCCACACTTTAGAAAGGATGTGAAAGTTTTGAAGAGAATATCGAAGAGATTTACTGGAATGGTTCCAGGGATGAAGGATTACAGTTATTTGGATAGAATGGAGAATTTGGCATTCTCTTACAGTAGAGAATGCATAGGGGAGATTTGATAGAGGTATCTAAGTCCTGAAGGGTTCGATTAAATAAAGAAAAACTTCCATAATGGTGAAGGATTGACAGGAGCACAGGAACATGGGACTTAGGAGCAGGAGAAGGCCATTCAGCCCTTTGAACCTGCTCTGCCGCTCATGGCTAATCTGGTTGTGGTCTCAACCTCACTTTCCTTTCTATCCCCCATAACGCTTGACTACCCTGTCTAACTCTGCCATGAATAAATTCAGTGACCCAGCCTCCACTGCTTTCCAGGGATGAGAACTCCACATAATCACAACCCCGAGAGAAAAAAATTCTCTCTATCTTGGCCTTAAACGGTAGACTTTTTATTCTTAAACTGTGTCCACCAGAGGGCATAGGGTTAAGGTGAAAGGCTTCTGTTGAAAGGAGACTGACCTGAAACGTCAACTCTGCTTTTCTCTCTCCACAGATGCTGCCAGACCTGCTGAGTTTTTCCAGCATTTTCTGTTTTTATTATAGTTTTAAGATTTTTGGCCAAAGAACCAGAAATGACATGAGGGAAAGTGTTTTCATGCAGCAGTAAGTGGTTGGGATTGTGAATGCACTGCTCGATAGGGCGGTCGATACAGATTCAATAGCAACTTTCAAAAGGGAAGTGGGATAAATACTTGAAGGAGGGAAAATTGCCAGGTTATGGGGCAAGAGCGGGAGAGTGGGACTAACTGGATTGCTCCTAGAAAGAGCTGGTGTAGATTTGATGGGCTGAATGGCCTCTTTGTGTGCTGCATTGTTGATGGAAATTACCTGCAGTGGTAGCTATGGTGGTGATTGGTTTAGTCCGCTGGCCAGAGGAGACACCGTAGAGGTAAATCGTGTACTTGGTGCTAGGCCTGAGGCCTGTGATGATTGAGGAGCGAAGATTACCGGGCAGCTTCAGCTTCTGCACATCCTTTGATCCGTCGACTCTGTAGTGTACGTGGAAGGTGTCAAAATCCTTTTGTGCAGACCAGGTGAGCTGGAGGGAGCGGTCTGTGATGTTGGAAGATGTAAGTCCATCGAGTTTTCCCACATCCCCTGGCTTCACTTTCTCAGTGGAATCTAACCGAAAAACCAGGCGAGAATTAAAAGCATTTTAAAAGGCGTTGGGACCGTAACAGGAAGTCGGGTGAGGTCGGAGCCAAGGTACCCTCTGACCCTGTGACCCGGTTAGCCAGCAGGGAAAGCTTCACTCTGCCCCATCCCCCACCCTGTGAGAGCTTGATGGGATCCAGCACAGATATTTCACACAGAGTCTGTAAGTACGGGTAATGCTGGAGCATTATCTTCTCCTCTCCTGAACAAATGTTGGAATGAGGCAAGGCCATTTGGCTCATCGAGGCCATTCCTGCTACATGAGCAAAATGTGGCCAACTCATTCATGGAAAACTACACATCCTCCCTATTCTAACCCTGTATGAGTTAAACAAATCTATGCATCTGAAGGAAGAAAGAACTTGCATTTATATAGTGCCTGTCATGACCTCAGCTTTACAGTCAATGAAATGCTTTGAAGTGTAGTCACCTTAGGAATGCTGAAGGGTTTAACCATGCCATCGTTACCTCTAGACTTGACTATTGCAACTCACTCCTGGCTGATCTCCCACATTCTACTCTCCAAAACTCTGCTACCCACATCTTAACTTGCAACAGACCCTGTCCCCCTGTCACCCTTGGGCTCGCTGACCTACATTGACTCCCAGTCAAGCAACGTCTTGATCTCAAAATTCTTTGCCTTGTTTTTAAATCCCTCCATGGCCTCACCACGGATCCCCCCCATCTCTGTAACCTCCCCCATCCCCACAACCCTCCGAGATATCTGTGCTTCTTTAACTCTGGTCTCTTGAGCCTTCCCAGCTTTATTCACTTCACACTGGTGGTCATACTTTCAGTTGCCTGGGCTCGAAACTCTGAAGTATCCTCCTTACACCTCCCCCCACCCTCAACCTCGCTTTCCTCCTTTAAGAAATTCCTTCAAACCTACCTCTTTCATCAAGCTTTTGGGTATCCGACCTAATATCTCCTTATGTGTCTCGGTGTCATATTTTGCTTAACTAGGTCCCTATGGAGCACCTTGTGATGTTTTAATATATTAAAGGTGCTATTTAAATACAAGTTGTTACTGCTGGAAATTCAGCAGCCAACTTGTGCACAGCAAGCTCCCACAAGAAACAATGTGACAATGAACAGATAATTTTAATTTTTTTTTAAAAAGTGATTTTGGTTGAGAGATTAAATATTAGCCAGGACACCGGGCAGCGATCCCCAGCTCTACTTTGAAATAGTGACCACAGGGTGGTTTCCGACTACCTGAGAGGGTGGACAGGGCTGCCCATTGAGCCATGCCTGGCAGAACTTTCTAGATAGAAATATGTGCACAAATCAGCTGTTGCATTTTTTACATCCCAAGAATGACATCAAGTTCACGGCCACTATTTCAAAGGAGAGGCAGGTCGCCTGGCCAATATTTACCCCTCAATCAAGATCACTAAAGAAAAACCAATTTATTTGGTCATAATATCATTGCGGTTGGTTGATCTTGCTGTGCACACATTTGCCTGTCTTATTAGCATGTTACACAACATTGCCATGGTGATGGCACTTCAAGGGCACTTTACTGGCTGTTTAAAACTTTGGGATATTCCAAGATGGTGAAAGGTGCTATAGAAATGGAGGCCAAGCCTTTCTTTTTTGGGGGGAGGTGGTGAGCGGTCAGGGACGGGGGTGGGGGAGTGGGTGGTGACCCCCATATAGACTGACTGCTTCATAAGGGACCCTTTAACCTTGAACCTGTTACCTGTGGTGGCGTCCAGTGTGAAGGGCCCGGTGCGTTGCCCTTCTCGAACCCCATACAGCCTCACCGTGTACTTGGTCGCAGGACTCAGGCCCTTGAGAACAGCTGACCGGAACCGGCCTTGCACTTTGCGTTCCTCCCAGCGCGCGGAGCTGGTCGACACCCTGTATTGGATAACAAAAGAGTCGAAGGCCCCTTCTGGAACCTTCCAGGACAGGCGGAAGGCCTTGGCAGTAATGTCTCTAACCGTCACATTGCGAAAACTAGCAACCTGGTCTGAAGGGGTGAGAACAAAAACAGACAAAAGAAGAAAGTGAGAGGCCTTGACCTTCCACAAAAGTCGAGTGAATTTTAAAAAAAAAATCTCTTAGCAGGCAATTTCACTTAAAATCTCTGCACACATTTCACAATTTACCCCCTACACACACACATTCCCCAATTTACCTCCTACACACACACATTCCCAATTTACCTCTTACACACACACATTCCCCAATTTATCCCAATACACACACATTCCCCAATTTACCCCCTACACATACATTCTCCAATTTACCTCCTACACACATACATTCCCCAATTTACCCCAACACACATACATTCCCCAATTTACCCCAACACACATACATTCCCCAATTTACCCCCAACACACACACATTCCCCAATTTACCTCCTACACACACACATTCCCTAATTTACCCCCTACATACACACACATTCCCTAATTTACCCCCTACATACACACACATTCCCCAATTTACCCCCTATATACACACATTCCCCAATTTGCCTCCTACACACACACATTCCCAATTTACCTCTTACACACACACATTCCCCAATTTATCCCAACACACACACATTCCCCAATTTACCCCCTACACACATACACTCCCCAATTTACCCCAACACACACACAATCCCCAATTTACCCCAACACAAACATTCCCCAATTTATCCCCTACACACACACACACACATTCCCCAATTTACCCCCTACACACATATTCCCCAATTTATCCCAACACAAATACACATTCCCCAATTTACCTCCTACACACACACATTCCCCAATTTACCCTCAACACATACACATTCCCCAATTTACCCCTAACACACATACACATTCCCCAATTTACCCCCTACACACACACATTCCCCAATTTGCCCCCTACACACTCTTCCCAAGTACACCTCCTTAACACCCACAACTTACCTTCTGTACACACCTTCCCCAGTTTACTTCCTGCCATTGACCCCATCATCGCTTTAATTTGCCACCCTGCATACACTTTCCCCAATTTTCTCCGGTACTCACCCCAATTTCCCCCACAGGGCCTCCTCATTCACACTTTTCCCAATTATCCCCCTGCATTCCTTTTGAGCTCCCACTCACACTCTCTTTCCCCCCCCTTCACTCTCTACCCCCACCCCACATACCCTCCCTCCCCTTCCTCATTTTCAATTGCAACGTTGCCTAATGGAGCCCAGCAGATTATTTCAGAGTGGGAACTTGAGCTCACAACCTCCTAAAGCAGAGGTATAGGATCTATCACTGAGCCATGACTGACACCACTGACTTCATCCTTTCTTAATACTAATGGGACCAAACTTTTATTCCAGCCCGATTTTCACCACACACACATAACACAAACTGCCTGGACCCCAGACCGGGAGAATCAATCCCAATCCATCAATGACAGCTATTGTGATTCCCAAAACATTGGCAATGTGCTTTAAGACTGTTCCGGAATGGTCACCTCACCTCAAGTTGTCACAAAGGTAAACAACACACCTCACCGAAAATATATAACTAGTCAGATCGGCCATACGTGGAGAGCAAGATGATTAAAGGACTTGATTGAATAGGTAGGGAGAACTTTCGTCTGGCTGGGGAGTCCAGAAAAAAGGGGCAGAGCCTTACAATTTAAGTCAGCTCTTTGAGGGGTGAGATTAGGAAGCACTTTCTCACACAAAGAGGAGTGGAAACATCTCCCCTTCCCCAGGAGAGTTGTCGAGGCTTTCAATGAGAAATGTCAAAACTGAGATGGGTAGATTTTTCTCATGTGAGGGTGTTAATTAACCAAGGCGGGCAAAATGGAGTTAAAATACAGATCAGCCATGATCTAACTGAATGCTGGAACAAGTTTGATAGGCTGAATGGCCTCCTACTGCTCCTGTGCAGCAAGGGGATCCCAATCTCTATGATTCTGCATAGATTCTTCAGTTACCTGCCTGAAAAATAATACACATATGCAGACACAGTACAGAAACCTATAAAGAAAGGGAGTGGGGAAATGAGGGGGTTAGAGGGCATCCAGTGTAAATCCTCCCATGGATAAGATGGTGTCCAATCAGTAGCTTCCTGTGCAGAGAGAACCAATCCATTAATCCCGTATGAGTTGGTTACCTGTAAGAGGAGCTGAGAGTTTGTCATCAGTCACAACTTGGTGGGTAATGTTAGAGTTAACAGCAGGGGTCAAGCCTGAGAGGTCAAAAGGCCGAAGGTCATTGGGCGCTTGTGTTTGGGAAGAGTTGGACACAGTAGAGTTCTTGGGACTGACGAGTGAATGTTTGAAGGCTGAGGGAGTCAGGTTCTCTGAGGCAGAGTTGGAAGTGGCCAGGTCCTCCGGCTCTGTTCCTAAGGTAGCAGGCAGCTCCGGCACTTCCTGCCTCACTTCCTCCTCCTCCTCCTCCTCCTCCTCTTCATCCTCCTCATCCTCCACCTCATCCTCCTCCTCCTCACTGCCTTTCCCCTGAGTTTTGGCTTGTGCACTTTGAAGGGTGGTCGAATCCATGTTCACGGTCACTGGCCCTTCATCTGACCCAGGCACTGAGAGAAGTTGATAGTAAAAAAGGAGATAAAAGGTCCTGTTAATATTCATTTATTAATCAACAGCGCCGAATTCATGAGACAGCCATTCTCCTCTTCAGAAGCTGTGTTTTTGACTGAAATGAAAATTGCAGCAGCACAGTGTAAAACGCCTGTTCAAAACCAATTCTGGCAAACACATCATTCACCAATGTACACTAAAGCTGTGCATTATTAACCTGGATATCATTGCCCAGTCCACAATAAACCTGTTAACGAGAAGTTTTGTTCTAGACTTTTCTGTTTGCAAGCGGCCAACCAGAGCTTTGATACTGGTGCCTCAGTGATGTGATACCCAGCTTATACCCAAGGTGATGTTGACTTAATTTCCCCTTGTCTTATCTGACCCTCAATTGAGCTCCCAGCCATACATCCACTCCACCGCTGGTGCTGCTGACTTTCACCTCCATATTATCACCTATCTTCACCCCTGTCTCGGCTCATCTACTGCTGAACCCTCATCCATACATGTGTTAACTCCGGACTTTGCTATTCCAATGCCCCCCAGACTGTGACCTCCCCACTTCCACTCTCCGTAAACTTGAATCTCTGCTGCCCGTGTCTTAGCTCACATTAAACCCCATTCCTCTATCACCCCAGCTGTGCTCACTGACCTACATTGGCTCCAGGTCAATCAAATTCTTGAATTTAAAATTCTCATTCTTGTTTTCAAATCCCTCAATGGTCTCACTCCTCTATCTCCGTAATCACCTCCAGCCCAAGAGCCCTCCCAGGAAACTGCGCTCCTCTAATTCTGGCTTCTTGAGCATCCCCGATTTTAATCATTCCACCATTGGTGGCTGTGACTTCAGTTGCCAAGGTCCCAAGTTCTGGAATTCTCTCCCTAACCACATCCACCCCTCTACCTCGATTTCCTCCTTTAAGATATGCCTTAAAACTACCTCTTGGAGCAAGCTTTTGGTCACCTGCCTAAGACTTTCCTTTGTGTGCATTGTGTCAATATCATGTGAAGAGCCCTGAGGACATATTACTCTGTTAAAGGTGGGTGTATATATAAATGCAAGTTGTTGTTGTATAGATGGTGAGGTACTCTTTCTTAAAAAAGACATGAGGTAGAAGGTGAAATATATTCCGATCCCACACAATCTCCATCTGAAGGTCCCTTTTCAAAAAGATATATTATAAAATTAAGGATAACATCATCCACGTCAGTGAGAGGTGGCCAACTATGATCTTTACCTAGGAAAGAACAGAAAGGGTCAAAGTTTGAGAGTCAGTACCTGCAACTTCTGTAATGTGAATAGGTTGGGAAGGATTGCTCCCAGAGGTGCCATAAAGGGAGACTTCATAGCTTTTGCCAATGGTTAGACCTGTGATGTTTGCTGTCCGTTGATCACCACCCAAGGCCACCTCTGAGAGGACAGTGTTCGTGGAGGGATCTCTGTAACTTAGAAGCAACGTGTCAAACAAGCCTTCTGTAATGTCCCAGGAGAGGACTACGTGCCTGGAGGTGGCATTCAATGTGAATGGGTTTGGAGATTCCTTGGAGCCTGTGGCTGAAGCTCTGGAAACTATAGGCTTCCTGGACCTCCCCAGAGGGGGTAGGTAGATTTTCGAAGTTAATCGGGATGAGCTGCTATTTTCTGTTTTATCCTTCCCTGTTGAAAGGAAATGGGAGGGATGGGATTAAAGTCAATTTTTCATTGGAAAAATAAGTTTTTATTCCCGTACAGTGTGTGTGACTACTGTGCCAGATCCCAAGGTCACCTTCAAATTAATGATAAATGCAACGTTTGATCATGAAGTCGCCATCCCCCACATCCCATTCTAATTTGCTGTCACTTTAAAACTCTCATTACAGCATATTGAAATAAAATAGTTTGTTATTTTCATGGAAACTGGAGGGATCCCATTGAAAAGCAAAATGGCTTACCAAAGTTATTCTAAGCTCCCTGACCTTAACTAGAATCATGGGACTGTGCAGCACAGAAGGAAGTCATTCAGCCCACTGTGCCTGTGCCAGCTCTTTGGAAGAGCTATCCCATTAGTCCCACTGCCCCACTCTTCCCTGCAATTTTTCCTTTTCAGGTGTTTACCCCATTCCCTTTTGAAAGTTATTGAATCTGCTTCCATCGCCCTTTCAGGCAGCACATTCCAGGTCACAATGACACACTGTATAAATACCCCTCAATATTAAATAAAGGAAACGATTTTCAAGGGGGTGCAGAAGCAGAGATATCAGAGGGTATGTATGCAAAAACCATTGAAGTTGGCAGGGCAGGCTGAGGGCATGGTTAATAAAGCTTATAACTTTATCTACAGGGGCATAGAGTACAGAATCAAGGAAGTTATGATAAACTTGTATAAAACACTGCTTCAGTCTCAACTAGAGTATTGCGTCCAATTCTGGGTGCCTTTCGAAAGGTTGTGAAGGCATTAGAGAGGGTGCAGAAAAGATCCACAAAAATGGTTCCAGGAATGAGTAACATCAGTTACGCAAATAGATTGTAAAAGTCGGGATTGTTCTCTTTGGAGAAGCAAAGGTTGAGGGGAGATTTGAGAGATATTTCAAAATCGCGAGGGGTCTGGACAGAGTAGCTCAGGAAAAACTCTTCCCATTGGTGAAGGGTTGAGAACCAAAGGGCATCTATTTAAAGTGAATTATTTATTCTTTCACAGGATGTGGGCATTGCTGGCTAGGCCAGCATTAGTTGCCCATCCCTAAAAGAAGATTGGCAAAAGAAGCAATGGTGATATGAGGAAAAGCTTTTTAATACAGCAAAATGTTTCGGATCTGGAATGATCGGCCTGAGAGTGTGGCGGAGGCAGATTCAATCTTGGCTTTCAAAAGAGAATTGGGTCATTACTTGAAGAGAAAAAAAATTGCAGGGCTAAGAGAAATGGCGGGGGAATGAGACTAGTTGAATTGCTCATACTGAGAACTGGCACGGACATGAAGGGCTGAATGGCCTCTTTCTGTTCTGTCATCAATTTATGATTTTGTAATTCTATACTGAACAAATAGTGTGTATCTCTGATTTAGTCAATTTTTAAACAATCAGGGATTAAAGCACAGTAACATTATGTGACAATGCTAGCTGACTGATTCAGGTGTTAAATACCTCCAAGAATCTCCTGCTTGGTTGGTTCAGGTGTCCCTGTGTGTAGAGGGGTCTCAGGTCCTTTGCTGGTTCGCTGGGCATTGAGAGAAGTTTCTTGGGCTCCGTTCGAAGAAGGCGAGCCAGCAGGTCCTTTCTTATGCTTCAATATAGGGGGAATCCCGGGGGACCCAGTTACCTTTCTTCCAGGGCCCACAAATCTCCCTGGTCCTACCAAGGTGGGTCCTTGTATCTTCCTAATGGGACCTTTTCCATTTTTGGACTCTTTAGCTATCTGTCCCCTCTCTGAACTGACTTTGACTCTGGCAGGTGGGGTGCCAAGAAACACCTTAGGGGAGCCAGTAGGGCTTTTGGCAAAGGCTGGGTAGCGCCGAATGATGGATCGCGCAGTCATGCCCACATCAGCGGAGATTTCAGCAGCCGCTATCTTTCTGGAGATAGCCCTCGAGATGTCCTGGATGAATTGGTTCTCGTTGGTAGCCACTGTGGGAGTTGAGTGACTGACAGCCAGTTTCCGCTGGGTGAGACCTTCAGTTAAAACAGAGCTAACAGTGAGTAGCTGTTACCTTGTGTCTGTGACAAGAGGTTAGAATGACACTTTCTCATTGACCATTTATGACATTTTTGGAGACTTTATACATTAAATCCCTCCTGAATTCTGCCCTGTTCACCTGCTGTGACGGAAAACCTTTCCCTTGTGTTAGTTACACTCAATTCTACTTTTGAATTCCCCAAAGAAAACAGACAAACCTGCTAAATTGCAACAGGACCTTTGGAGTGAGCAGAGGTTAACCAGTTGAACCTTGAACCATTGAACGTTGACCCACTGACCTTAGATCATCTTTAACTAAAACTTGACCCAGCGAGATAGATGGATTGATAGCAGTTTGTGTTAAGTGGAGAGGAGTTCCCCACAGTGGGCGGAATTTTCCACTCCCCACCCCCCCCACCCCCACCAACCTCCTGCAGCAGGTCGCCCCACCAACTGCAGCAGGGCCAGCAAACCCCTGAATTTCCCATTCCCATCAGTGGGACCGGAAGATCCCACCGGCGTGGAGGGATGGGAGGATTACGCCTGGTGTCTGTCTTAACTCAGCCATTGTTACTTTCTCTAAAAGCTCTGTTGTATAGCAGCAAATTTGTCCATTCTGCTTGTGGCATTTCTTGACATGGGACTGAGCCCTATCACATTCCACTCCTCATCTTCTTATTTTGGGCATTTACATCTAAAATAATAGCAAAAAATCTGCGGATGCTGGAAATCTGAAATAAAAATAGGAAACCCTGGAAAAACTCAACAGCTCTGCCAGCATCTGTGGAGAGATAACAAATCCATATGACTCTTCTTCAGTTGAGTGTTGCTGAGATAAGACATTTTGTCGAAGCTTTTCATCTTGCGCTCATCAGGACAATTGCAAGAAAACACCAATGTCGGGGGAAGCAACAACTTTATACTGTATGAGAAGAGAGTTCAGCTCTGAAGAAGAGTCATAAAGACTCAAAACGTTAACTCTGTTCCTCTCTTCAAAAATGCTGCCAGACCTGCTGAGTTTTTCCAGCATTTCCTATTTTTATTATAGGCATTAACCTGCTTATTTTGAAAAGGATAGCCCCTCCCTCCACTAAAATAGGAGCATTGCCTGTGCTCCGATAGTTACTTCTGAGCTTTAGCAAGTGAATCTATTTGAAGAACCGTGGCCCGTGTGTTGTCGGGGGTGAACCAAAACACCAAAAAACCACTCCCCACAACAATGTTATAAAGACTGCAGCTCTTTAAAAACTGCTGCTTTCCGACAGGGAGGTGGTGGAGGGGGACAATGTCCTGAGAAACCCACTTCAGTCCAACTTCATCTGACTCCCAGGACGTCAACTGTAGAAATGAAAATGAGAAAGAGAAGCAGAAGGTGGAAGGGTGGAGACTCTGCGGAAAAAAGGAAGGGGAATCCCACGAGCTGATGCTGTAGTGAAGAGAATGATTTACACTGGCTGAGCACCCCCTGAGTGCAATTGCTCATCGCTCAAAGCTGCTGAGGAATTCACTGAAGGAGAAAGGCAGGGAGATAAGTCAAGATGAAGAACCTGGAAAGACAAACAAATAATTAAATAGTCAATATTGTTTCGACGATTTGCAAAAAATTCACTGCCTAATGCTGAAATAGGCAGCAAGATACTAGGGCAAGGGGTGGGGTGGGAAGGAAGAGGAGGCAATGCATACTGCAGACTCAAGTAAAGCTCGTTAGATTAAGAATCTCACAGAGTACAGGTTATAAACTCTGCCCCTGTAAAGTTTTATATAATTTGTACTTTTTGCTGTTTAATTCAGTCAGTTATCATCAGCTTGTGGTTTGAACTCTTCATAATCCACTCTTTTCAGTGTAACGTATCCTCTGCATAACACTATCATCACTGTAAAACCCTCTCTACAAAACAACCTTCATTATAACATGATCTCTGTAACACTCTCTATAAATCAATCTTCACTGTAACACTCTGTGACACAATCTTCATTCTAACAAATTCTCTATAACACAAATTTCACGATAACACACTTTCTAGAACACCATCTTCACTGGAACACAAACTCTGTAACACAATCCTCACCATAACACTACCTTCACTACAACACACCCTTTGTAACACTACCTTCACTGCAAATACTCTCTCTATTGTCGATGGACAAGTAATTCAGAGACCCCCACCCAGGATAATGCTCTGGGGATCTGGGTTCAAATCCCGCCACGGCAGATGTGGAATTTGGATTCAATAAAAATCTGGAATTAAAAGTCTAATGATGACTGTGACACCATTGTCGATTGTTGTAAAAACAATCTGGTTCACTAATGTCCTTAAGGGAAGGAAATCTGTCATCCTTACCTGGTCTGGCCTACACATGTAACTATAGACCCAGAGCAATATGGTTGACTCTTAAATGTTCTCTGAAATGGCCTAGCAAGCCACTCAGTTGTAACAAACTGCTACAAAGACATAAAAAAGGAATGAAACCGGACGGACCACCTGGCATCGACCTAGATACTGGAAATGACAATGGCAATCTCAGCTTTGTCGACTCTGCAAAGTCCTCCTTATTAACATCTGGGGGCTAGTGCCAAAATTGGGAGAGCTGTCTCACAGACTAGTCAAGCAACAGCCTGACATAGTCATCCTCACAGAATCATACCTTATAGATAATGTCCCAGACACCACCATCACCATCCCTGGATATGTCCTATCCAACTGACAGGACAGACTCAGCAGAGGTGGCAGCAGTGGTATACAGTCAGGAGGGAGTTGCTCTGGGAGTCCTCAACATCAACTCCAGACCCCATGAAGTCTCATGGCATCAGGTCAAGCATGGGCAAGGAAACCTCCTGCTGATTACCACATAACGCCCTTCCTCAGCTGATGAATCAGTGCTCCTCCATGTTGAAAAGCACTTGGAGGAAGCACTGAGGGTGGCAAGGGCATAGAATGTTCTCTGGGTGGGGAACTTCAATGTCCATCACCAACAGTAGCTCAGCGGCACCACTACTGACCGAGCTGCCTGAGTCCTAAATGACATAACTACTAGACTGGGTCTGCAGCAGGTGGTGAGGGAACCAACAAGAGGGAAAAACATACTTGGCCTCATCCTCACCAACCTGCCTGCAGCAGATGCATCTGTCTTTGACAGTATCGGTAGGAGTGACCACCATACAGTCATTGTGGAGATGAAGTCCTGCCTTCACATTGAGGATAGCTTCCATCGTGCTGTGTGGCGCTACCACCGTGCTAACTGGGATAGGTTTCGAACAGGTCTAGCAACTCAAGACTGGATATCCATGAGGCATTGTGGGCCATCAGCAACAGCAGAATTGTACTCGAACACAATCTGTAACCTCATGGCCTGGCATATACCCCACTCTACCATTACCATCAAGCCAAGGGATCAACCCTGGTTCAATGAAGAGTGCAGGAGGGCATGCCAGGAGCAGCACCAGGCATACCTAAAATTGAGGTGTCAACCTTGTGAAGCTATAAAACAGAACTACCTGTGTGCAAAACAACATAAGCAGAAAGTGATAGGCAGAGCTAAGTGATCCCACAACCAACAGATCAGATCTAAGCTCTGCAGTCCTGCCACATCCAGTCGTAAATGGTGGTGGACAGTTAAACAACTCACTGGAGGAGGTGGCTCCACAAATATCCCCATCCTCAATGATGGTGGAGCCCAGCGCAGCAGTGCAAAAGATAAGGCTGAAACATCACAGATGCCAGTCTTCAGCCAATTCGATTCACACCTTGTGATATCAAGAAATGGCTGAAGGCATTGGATATTGCAAAGGCTATGGACCCTGACAACATTCTGCCAATAGTACTGAAGACTTGTGCTCCAGAACTTGCCACGCCCATGGACAAGCTGTTCCAGTACAGCTACAACACTGGCATCTACCCGGCTATGTGGAAAATTGCCCAGGTACGTCCTGTACACAAAAAGCAGGACAAATCCAACTCGGCCAATTACTGCCCCATCAGTCTTCTCTCAATCATCAGTAAAATAATGGAAGGGGGTCATCAACAATGCTATCAAGCAGTGCTTGCTTAGTAATAACCTGCTCACTGATGCTCAGTTTGGGTTCTGCCAGGGCCACACGGCTCCTGCCCTCATTACAGCCTTGGTTCAAAAATGGACAAAAAAGCTGAAGTCCTGAGATGAGGTAAGAGTGACTGCCCTTGACATCAAGGCAGCATTTGACCGAGTGTGGCATCAAGGAGCCCTAGCAAAACTGGAGTCAATGGGAATCAGGGGGAAAACTCTCCACTGGTTGGAGTCATACCCAGCCCAAGGAAGATGGTTGTGGTTGTTGGAGGTCGGTCATCTCAGTTCCAGGACATCACTGCAGGAGTTCCTCAGGGTAGTGTCCTCAGCCCAATCATCTTCAGCTGCTTCATCAATGACTTTCCTTCCATCATAAGGTCAGAAGTGGGAATGTTCACTATTGATTGCACAATGCTTCACACCATTCGCGACTCCTCAGATACTGAAGCAGTCCATGTCCAAATGCAGCAAGACCTGGACAATATCCAGGCTTGGGCTGACAAGTGGCAAATAACATTTGGACCACACAAGTTTCAGGCAATGATCATCTCCAGCAGGAGAGAATCTAACCATCACCCCATGATGTACAATGGCATTACCAACACTGAATCCCCCATTATCCTGGGGGTTACCATTGACCAGAAAATGAACTGGACTAGCCATATAAATACTGTGGCTACAAGACCAGGTCAGAGGCTAGGAATCCTGTGACGAGTAACTCGCCTCCTGATTCCCCAAAGCCAGTCCACATCTACAAGGTACAAGTCAGGAGTGTGATGGGATACTCCCCACTTGCCTGGATGAGTGCAGCTTCTACAACACTCAAGAAGCTGGACTCCATCCAGGACAAGGCAGTCCTCTTGACTGGCACCACATCACAAACATTCACTCCCTCCACCACCGATGCACATTAGCAGCAGTGTGCACCATCTACAATATGCACTGCAGGAATTCACCAAGGCTCCTTAGACCTTACAAACCCAATACCACTACCACCTAGGAGGACAAGGGCAGTAGATAGATGGGAATACCACCACCTGGAATTTCCCCTCCAAGTCACTCACCATCCTGACTTGGAAATATATCACCATTCCTTCACTGTCACTGGGTCAAAATCCAGGAACTCCCTTCCTAACAGCACTGTGGGTGTACCTACACCACATGGACTGCAGCAGTTCAAGAAAGCAGCTCAGCACCACCTTCTCAAGGGCATCCAGGGATGGGCAAAAAATGCTGGCCCAGCCAGCGAAGCCCACATCCTGCGTATGAATAAAAAAATTCACTAGATCACACTCTGTAACCCTATCTTCACTGCAACACTCTCTGTAATACAATCTTCACTGTAACACATACTCTGTAACACACTCTTCACAGTTACACACTCATGCAATCTTCATTGTAACACTCTCTGTAACAGAATCTTCACTAAAGCTGTCTATAGCGTAATCTTTATCTGTAACTGGTGGAGTGCCACAGGAATCAGTACTGGCGCCTCAATTATTTACAATATATATTGGTGACATAGCTGAGGGAAGTGAATGTACTTTCGCCAAATAGGTTGGAAGGCAAGTGGTGAGGATGACACAAGGAGTCTACAGAGGGATATAGACAGGTTAAGTGAGTGGGCAAACAAGTGGCATGGAATATAGTGTGGGAGCATGTGAGGTTATGCACTTTGGCAGGAAGAATAGAGCAGCTGAATATTATTTAAATGGAGAAAGACTGCAAAGGCTGCACAGAGGGATTTGGGAGTCCTCGTGCATGAATCCCAAGAAGCCAACATACAAGTTCAACAGGAAATAGGGAAGGCTAATGGAATGTTGGCCTTTATTTCAAAGGGAATGGAATATAAAAATAGGAAAGTTTTGCTAAAACTGTACAAGGCACTAGTTAGACCACACCTAGAATACTGTGAACAGTTTTGGTCCCCTTATCTAAGGAAAGATATACTGGCATTGGAGACAGTCCAGAGAAGGTTCACTAGGTTGATTCTGGGTATGGGGGGTATGGGGGGATTTTCTTATGAGCAGAGGTTGAGCAGGTTGGGCCTGTACTCATTGGAGTTTAGAATAATGAGAGGCAACCTTATTGAAACATTTAAGATTCATAGGGGGCTTGACAGGGTAGACACTGAGAGGTTGTTCCCCATGTGGAAGAGTCTAGGGCCAAAGGAAATAATCTCAGAGTAAGGGGTCGCCCATTTAAAACAGAGATGAGGAGGAATTTCTTCTCTCAGAGAGTAATGAATCTGTCGAATTCTTTATCGCAGAGGGCTTATATTCAGGGCTGAGATAGACAGATTTTTAATCAGTAAGGGGATCAAGGGGTATGAGGAAAAGGCAGGAAAGTGGAGTTGAGGGTCATCGGATCAGCCATGATCTTATTGAATGGCGGAGCTGACTCGATGGGCCGAACGGCCTACTTCTGCTCTTATATCTTATGGTCTTATGGTAGCATACTCTGTAATACAATCTTCACTGTAACACACTGTAGTACAATCTTCACCATAACACTCTCTTTGTAATGCCACCTTCACTGTAACACTCTCTCCGTAATACATTCTTCACTGTAACATATTCTTTGTAACACAATCTTCATTGTAACACTCTATAATACAATCTTTACTGTAATACACTTTCTATAACATAATCTTTACTGCAATGCACCCTGTAAGGCAATCTTCACTGTAACACACTATAATATAATCTTCACTGTAACACACTCTCTGTGATACAATATTCACTGTAACACACTCTCTGTGATACAATATTCACTGTAACACATCCTCTGTAACACAATCTTAAATGAACCACACACTGTAATGCAATCTTCACTGTAACACTCTCTCTGTAATACAATCTTCATCATAACACTCTATAATACAATTTTCACTGTAACACTTCTCTGTTATATAATCATACATATGAACATATGAATTAGGAGCAGGTGTAGGCCAATGGTCTCTCGAGCCTGCTCCTGCATTCAATAGATTTATGGCTGATTTGATTGTAACCTCAACACCACATTCCAACCTACCTCTGATAATCTTTCACCCCCTTGCTTAACAAGAATCTATCTAGCGCTGCCTTAAAAATACCAACGACTCACCTTCCACTGCCTTTTGAGGAAAAGATTTCCAAAGACTCAGGACCCTCTGAGAGAAAGAATTTCTCCTCATCTCTGACTTCAATGGGTGACCCTTTATCTTTAAACAGTGACCCAAGTTCTAAGTTCTCCCACCAGAGGAAACATCCTCTCCACATCCATCTTATCAAGTTGCATCAGGATCTTACACGTTTCAATCAAGTCGCCTCTTACTCTTCTAAACTACAACAGATACAAACTCCTGTCCAATCTTTTCTCATAAGAAAACCCGCCCATTCCAGGTATTAATCTAGTAAACCTTCTCTGAACTGCTTCCAATGCATTTATATTCTTCCTTGAATAAGGAGACCAACACTGTACACAGTACTCCAGATATGGATTCACCAATGTCCTGAATAACTGAAGCATAACTGCCTACTTTTGTATTCAATCCCCCTCGCAATAAATGATAACATTCTGTTAACTTTCCTAATTACTTGCTGTACATGTAAACTAAATTTTTGTGATTCATGCACTAGGACACCCAGATCCCTCTGTATCTCAGAGCTCTGCAGCCTCTCACCATTTAGATATTATGCTTCGTTTTTATTCTTCCTGCCAAAAGGGACAATTTCACATTTTCCCACTTCATTTGCCCACTCACTTAACCTATTTCTATTCCTTTGTAGTCTCCTTGTGTCCTCTTCACAATTTACTTTCCTACCTATCTTTGTATCATCAACAAAATTAACAACAATACCTTCGGTCCCTTCATCCAAGTCATTTATATAAATTGTAGAAAGCTAGAGTCCCAGCACTGATCCCTGTGGCACACTACTTGTTACATCTTGCCAACCAGAAAATGACCCATTTATGCTAACTCCCTGTTTCCTGTTAGCTGGCTAATCTTCTATCCATGCCAATATGTTACCACCGACGCCATGAGTGCAAAAGATAAGGCTGAAGCATTTGCTCCAATCTTCATCCAGAAGTCCCGAAGGGATGATTATTCTCAACGTCCTCCGGAGGTCCTCAACACCACAGATGCCAGTCTTCAGCCAATTTGATTCACTCCATGTTAAATCAAGAAATGGCTGAAGGCACTGGATACTGCAAAGTCTATGGGCCCAGACAATATTCTGGCAATAGAACTGAAGACTGATGCTCCAGAACTGAATCCCCCACTATCAACATCCTGGGGGTTACCATTGACCAGAAAATGAACTGGGCTAGCCATATAAATACTGTGGCTATAAGAGCAAGTCAGAGGCTAGAAATCCATGACGATTAATTCATCTCCTGCCTCCCCAAAGCCTGTCCATCATCTAAAGGCACAAGTCAGGAGTGTGATGGAATACTCCCCACTTCCCTGGATGAGTGCAGCTCCCAAGCATTCAAGAAGCTTGACACCATCTAGGCCAAATCAGCCCGCTTGATTGGCACCACATCCACAAATATTCACTCTCTCCACCACTGATGCACAGTAGCAGCAGTGTGTACCATCTACAAGGTGCAGGAATTCACTAAGTCTCCTTAGACAACACCTTCCAAACCCACAACCACTGCCATCTAGAAGGACAAGGGAAGCAGATAAATGGGAACACCACCACCTGGAAGTTCCCCTCCAAGTCACTCACGATCCTGACTTGGAAACATATCGCCGTTCCTTCACTGTCGCTGGGTCAAAATCCCTTCCTAATGGCACTGTGGATGTACCTACACCACATGGACTGCAGCAGTTCAAGAAGGCAGCTCACTACCACCCTTTCAAGGGCAACTAAGAATGGGCAATAAATGCTGGCCCAGCCAGCGAAGCCCACATCCCGTGAATGAACAAAAAAAAGCTTTTAATTTCTGCCAAAACCTTTGATGTGGCACCTTATGAAATGCCTTCTGGAAACCTAAGTACAGTACATCCACCAGTTCCCCTTTATCCACAGCACATGTTACTTCCTCAAAGAATTCCAATAAATTGGTTAAACATGATTTGCTTTTCATAATATCATGTTGACCCTGCCTGATTAGCTTGAATTTATTTAATGCCCTGCTATAAGGTCTTTAATAATAGCTTCTAAAATTTTCCCTAAGACAAATGTTAAGCTAACTGGCTATAGTTGCCTGCTTTTTATCTCCTCCTGCTTTGAATAAGAGAGTTACATTCGCTATTTTCCAATCTAATGGAACCTTCCCCAAATCTAGGGAATCTTGGAAAATTAAAACCAATGCATCAACTATCTCACTAGCCACTTCTTTTATGACCCTAGGATGAAGTCTCTCAAGACCTGGGGATTTGTCAGCCCGCAACTCCAACAATTTGCTAAGTACCAACTCCCTGGTGACTGTAATTTTCCTGAGTTGTTCCCTCCCTCCTATTTCCTGATTTACAGCTATTTCTGGGATGTTACTTGCATCCTCTATAGTGAGGACTGATGCAAAACCCTGTTCAATTCATCTACCACTTCCTTATTTTCCATTATTAATTCCGTAACCCACTTTCTTTAGGACCAATGCTCACTTTGTTAACTCTTTTTTAAATATCTATAGAAACTCTTACTATCTGTTTTTATATTCTTAGCTAGCTTTCTCTCATTCTCTAATTTTTCTTTCCTTATTAATCTTTTAGTCATTCTTTGCTGTTTTCCTATTCTGTCCAACCTCCTGACCTGCCATCCGTCCTTATACAATTATATACTTTTTCCTTTAAGTTTGATACTATCTTTAGCTTTTTTAGTTAACCACGGATGGTGGGTCCTTTCCTTGGAATTTTTCTTTACTCACTGCAACACTCTCTCTGTAACACAACCTTCACTGCAACACACTCTCTATAATGCAATCTTCACTGTAACACTCTGTAATACAATCTTCATTGCAACACTCTCTTTGTAACATAATCTTCACTGTAACACATACTCTGTAATACAATCTTCACTGTTACACTCTCTGTCATACAATCCTCATTGTAACACTCTCTCTGCAACAAAATCTTCATTGTAACACTGCTGATAACACAATCTTCACTGTAACATACCCTGCAACACAATCTTCACTGTTACACTCTGTCATACAGTCTTCACTGTAACACTCTCCCTGCAACACAATATTCATTGTAACAGTCTCTCTGTAATATAATCTTCACTGTAACCTCTTCTGTCTAATAGAAGGAACAGAAATCTGAGGAATCGAAGGCACATTATTTTACAGCTTGCCTCATACACCTCTCCCTGTAACACTCTCCAGATTTCTGTGGCCTTAGGTATAACACTCATTGCTTTTGGCTGCCTTGCTAGCAGAGCATGTATAAAACAGCCTCTCTGTATCGGTTTCTCCACGATAACAGGCTTTTTGTCAGACTCCCAGAGAGTGTGGGTTTAACGTACCAAGGGGAACAAGGCTTGATTCTGCTTCTCACATCTACCTCCAAGAGCTGCTGCCAACTGACAGATGTCTAAGCACCCACTGGGGAGTAAAATCTCACCACTGACATGTTTAAGTACAAGCAGGCCAACTGAGGTATTGGATTTTAATAGCAATTCAGCCCTAAGACTTTACTACAACATATTGATGGTTAGCAGAGCTGAGACAATGTCTGCAGCTGGGTCAAAGGGTCAGATTCCAGACCTGAGCTGATTTCCACTGAGCGTTGGGTTGATGGATGTGCCTCTAGCATTTGGTTGTCTATATGGGGTCCTAGGGCCTAGAGAGGTGAAATTGCCATGTCCCACCTGCTTCCTTATCTAGATGTAACCTAATTTACAGACAATTATCCTTTGTACAGCTGGTCCATATCATCCTTTGATATGACTGATATCACTGCCATGCCCTATCGCATTAACAACAACCTGCTTTGCCCACCTGAGAACCTTCTCCCATCAGCTTTCTCCAGAGAGTAAAAGCCTGAACAGTTTTTCTTGTGACCCCCTAATAACACTGTCCTAGTAATCTATAACCTCTTCACTTCTATCTTGTTGGTGATCACAGATTCCTATCATTAGATGCTCTTATCAAAATAGTGTGCCCCATTGAACATCAATGGACTGCATATCAGGGTAATCCAGGGGGAATCACTGGCTAGGGACCTGCTTTAATGAGTATTTAGTTGCCATTTACCCTGGCTCCTTGCCTGGAGCTGCTGCATCATTTAGGCCTCATGTTCTGGACCAGCACACAATGAGCCACAACAGCTTTTCTGCTGAACTTGGGATGTCCTGTGTAAGGACTCTGAAGGCATGGATATCTTTTCAGATAAGGCAATAAATTAAATTCACTCAGCCATGTCAATGATGGTCTGAAAGGTGTTAATCTGGTCACTGTGTTTACACTAGCCAAATAATCAGAAGAGTTTGTGAGGACAATATACCAAAGAGCTGAAGATGGCCATATAATCAGGGTAACAGAATGATTAGAAGAGATTGAGAAGTGTTGCTAAGTACATTTTGCTGACTCCACGTTGTTATTCTGATGTCACTTTTATGCATCTTTGATGTACCATCATTTAGCAGTAGCTGGCATGGCATTAGTGTAAGATTTGTGATTGAACCACTGTATGCTGTACTCCTACTAGAATCGTGAAGTGTTCCCGAATACACACCGACCACACTGTGAGGTTAGATGTATCATTAAATACCTGAACATGCATTGTTACAACTGCATATGTCTGATGTTTAAAATAATGAGATAAATTTGAACAAGAAAGCAGTTTAACATAGTTAATTAGGGAAAATCAGGATGGAAAAAACAAGGAACAAAGCAGCCATGGCTCAGTGGTTGTACTCTCTCCTCTAGATCAGAGTTCAAGTCCCTCTCCAGAGATGTGGGCACAGTATCCAGGCCGACATACCAGTGCAGTAATGAGAAAGTGCTGCACTGTCAGTGGTGTGTTTCGGAAGAGACATTGAACCCGCTCTCTCAGGTGGGCGTAAAAGATTCCCTGTCCAACGTTTAGCCCTCAACCAACAGCACCGAAACAGATTATCTGGTTATTACCACATTGCTGTTTGCGGGATCTTGCTGTGTGAAAATTAGCTGCTGTGTTTCCCACATTTCAACTGTGAGCATATTACAAAAAGTGCTTGATAGGCTGTAGAGCTTTGGGAAGTCCTGAGGTTAGAGAAATGCAAATTCTTTTCAATAGCCTCAATGAAACACAAATTGGATTGGAAAATATACCTGGCCTTCAAGGGCCCCTAGAAGACAGGCAAAGGATGATTTGACAAAACAGCTCTCTGGGTATGAAGCCCGGCTGAATGTGATCACACACAGGGAGTTTGGAAGCATATTTCACATTTTGGAAGCATGTTCTGAACACGTGTGGCTCCATGACAAGATCCAGATAGCATAACATGGTCTCTGCAGTCTCCCTGCCATAGGGCTGAGTTGTGTATTGGAGACATCACTTGTGACAGAGAGACTAGCTTTTTTATTTCCTTTGAGATGAATTGCTCTGGCTGCAGAGCTCAGCATCTGGCAGTCAATGGAATGTCATTAAAGAAATGGAGTTCATTAGAGAGCAGCAAAAACAGGGAAGCCAAACACACAAGTTCCGCTTTCAATTCCCTCCACTCCCTCTGAGAATTCAGAAAAAATGACCCACACAGCAAAACACAGCTTGCAGTATTCTAGAAGCCATAGCACAGAGGTGTTCAAAGCAGTGAGCGAGAAGTGTAAAAAGATAGATTTGGATTCGTACAGAGTCTTAATGATGCCTCAAAACCCATTCCAGATGGCTAAACACACACACACACACACACACACACACACACACACACACACACACACACACACACACACAGTTATTTTAAAATCCAATGACTTGCAGCACTTTGAAAACATTTATTGAGATCTGCACCAACTCCAAGGAGACGGATGGTCAATTGCTTTGTTCCTTATTTTCATTGACGATGTCTCCATTTTAAATTCTCACCTCTGTGTGCAATTCTGTCCATGGCCTCACCTCTTCCTATCTGTGTAATCTCCTCCAGTCCTACAATCCTCCAAGATATCTGTTCTCCTCCAAGGCTACCCTATTGCACAGCCCCGATTTTAATCGCTCCACCATTGGTGGCCATATGGTCAGCTGTCTGAACCTAAGTTTCTGGAATTCCCTGCCTAAACCTCTCCACACTTTCACCTTTCTCTTCCTTTAAGATGCTACTTAAAACCTACAACTTTGACCAAGCTTTTGGTCACTTGTCCTAATATCTGCTTACATAGCTCAGTCTCAAATCTAGTTTGATAATGCTCTTGTGAATTTCTTTGTAGATGTTTGACTGTGCTGAAGGCACTATATAAATGCAGGCTGCTGCTGTTGTTGGCTATGAAAGGAACGTTGGGCAAGGAACGTTGCATTTCTTAAAATTGAGCCATCCAATTGTTTATATCCATGAGTCAGTAAGCAAGAAGACGTGGCCCTCACTTTAATTTCTCATTCAAAGGGTTGAATCTCTTCCAATGCCATACTTACACAGCACTACCTACATCACAGGCTTACACTACCAACATAGAGCATGAACACACAAATTCAATCCTAAAATCAATGATATTTCCAACCGAGCCAATCTAATATACTGATAAATGGGATTCATTTCAGGTGATTTCCACTTTGCCGTCAGTAGGGTAAAGTAGGGGGCTGTGCACACTAGAGATGAGGAAAATCCCATAACAAAGTCCTTTTGATACTCAAATGGAGAGCCAGCTACATCACAACATAAGGACAGAGAAAACAAAGAATACAGAGTAAGAGCGTAGCAACTACAAAATGAATAATGGAGTAAATGACATAACATGGCAGCAGTATCTACCATCAGCAAGATGGGTTGCAGGAACTCACCATGGCTCCTTTGTCAGTACCTTACAAAACCTGACCTCTACCACCTAGAAGGACAAGGCTAGCATATTCAAGGGAACACTATCACCTGCAGCTTCCCCTCCAAGTTACAGATCAACCTGACTTGGGACATTTTCACGTTTCAGTGGATCAAAATCCTGAAACTCCCTTCCTGACAGCACTGTGGTGTACCAATAGTATATGGACTGCAGAGTTTCAAGACAGTGACTCACTACCACCTTCTCAAGGGTAAATAGGGATGGGCAACAAATACTAGCCTAGCCTGTGATGTCCACATCCTGTGAAAGGATTAAAGAAAATGGGAATGGAATGAATGAGAGAAAAAGAGAATTGATTAATGATGAAAATGAAATGAATAATGGCAGGAGTGCAGCTTTGTGAATCCATGCAATGTAGTCTCAGGAGAAGAGATTGAACCATCGAGAGGTGAGCAGTCATTGAGGCAGTCTGAGTTGGAGTGGCTTTCAAGTGAGTTCAGAGGCTAAATCTTTGAAAGCAAGAAGTTGAAATCCTTTGCAAGGGAGAGGGGTTTTAACAAGATTTTGTGACTCACAGTGGCCTACATGGGTTTCTGAGAAATCCATGGGATCTGTTTTGGTCATATCTGCCATATGATGTGCAGTGAGAGGTGTTCAGCCAGTTTGCCTGTTATTTCATATTTAACTCATGTTAATTCTGAATGTCAAAGTATAAGGTACAAGTTGTAAATTGTTTTACTTTTCTGACTTTGTATGATAAAGTTTATTTTGTTTGTCTGAACACATGAAAACATGTGGCTTTATTCTCCTAGTTTGTAATTGGGATTTCAAACATTCCACAATGGGATGAAGAATGGAAACGGAATGGAGTGAATGATGGAAAAAGAGAATGGAATGAATGATGGAAAATGGATATGGAATGAATGATGGAAAAAGAGAATGGAATGAATGATGGAAAATGGATATGGAATGAATGATGAAATACAGGAACGGAGAAATGGAGGATGAAACACAGGAATGGGATAAAGGATACAAAAAGGAAATAGAAGGAATGATTCAAAAAGATTTTAGAGTGAATCATGGAATGAGAGAATGGATAATAGAAAAAACAGAATTGGAAGAAATGATGGAAAACAGATATAGAAGAAATGATGGAATATGGGAATGGTACCAATTATGGAAAAACGGAATGCAATGAATGATTGAAAATGAGAATACAACAAATGAATGTATAATGAAACATGGAAATGGAATGAATAATTAATCAACGGAATGGAATTAATGAAGGAACACAGGAATGTAATGTATGAAGAACAAAAGCAAAGGAATTCCTGATGGAACACTGGAACAGAATTAATGTGGAAAAAGAGAATGGAACGAATGATGGAAATGGGAATGGAATGAATGATGGAGAAAGAGAATGGAATGAATGAGGGGAAAAGAGAATGGGATGAATAATGGATAAAAGAATGGAATATATGATGGAAAAAAGAATGGGGTCAATGATGGAAAAAGAGAATGGAAATAATAGGGGAAAAAAGAATTGAATGAATGAGGGAAAAAGAAAATGGTATGAATGGTGGAGGTAGAGAGGGGAATGAGTGTTTGAACACAGGAATGGAATGAAGAATGGAAAATGGACAGGGAATTAAGGATGGAAAAAGAGAATGGAATGAATGGTGGAAAAGTGAAATGGAATGAATGATGGAGATAGGGAAAGGAGTGAATGGTGGAACAAGGGAATGTAAATAATGATGGTAAAAGAGAATGTAATGAATGATGGAGCAAGAGAATGGAATAATTGACAGAAAAAAGGGAATGGAATGAAAGTTGGAAAATGGGAAATAATGAAGAATGCAAAAAGAGAACAAAGTTAACGATCAAATAAAAGGATGGTAGCAAGAATGGAACATAGGAACAGGATGAATGATGGAAAATGGGAAAGAAGAAATGATGAAAAAGATAATGGCGTGAATCATAGAATGAGAGAACGGAAAGAATGATGGAACACCAAATTGGGAGAAATCTTGGAATAGAGATATGGAAGGAATGCTGGAAAATGGGAACAGTATGAATTATGGCAAAAGAGAATGGAATGGAATGAAAGACACAGGAATGTAATGAATAATGAAAAATGGGAATGGAATGAATAATTAAACATAAGACTGGAGTTAATGAAGGAACACCAAGAATGTAATGTATGAAAAACAAAAGCAAAGGAATTCCTGATGGAAGACCAGGATATAATTAATGATGGAAATAGAGAATGGAATAAATGATGGAAATGGATATGGAAGGAATTCTTGAAAAAAGGAATTGAATGAATGATGGAAAAAGAGAATGAATGAATGATGGGACACAAGAGTGGATTGAGTGTTGGTGAAAGAGAATGGAATGAATGAAGGAACAGGAGAATGGAATGATTGATAAATAAAGGGACTGGGATAAATGTTGCAAAATGGGAATGGAATGAAGGATGGATGGAAAAGGAGAAAGAATGATTCATGGAAAAAGAGAATGGGATGCATGAAGAAATAGCAGAATGGAATGAATAAGGGAACAAGAGAATGGAATGAAAATTGGAAATTGTAAATTAATGAAGGATGGAAAAAGAGAACAAAATGAATGATCAAATACAGAAATGGTAGCCAGGATGGAACACAGGAATGGGATGAATGATGGAAAATTGGAAAGAAGGAATGATGCAAAAAGATAATAGAGAGAATCATGGAATGGGAGAATGGAAAGAGTGATGGAAAACTAAATTGGAAGAAATCATGGAATACAGATCTGGAAAGAAAGGTGGAATATGGGCACAGTATGAATTATTGCATAAGAGAATGGATTGAATAAAGGAAATGGCAATGAAATGAATGATGCAAAATGGATATGGAAGGAATGATGGAAAAAAGGAATGGAAGGAATTATGGAAAAAGGGAATGGAATGAATGATGAAAAAAGAGAATGGGATGAATTATGGAAATGGGAATGGAATGAATGATGCAAAATGGATATGGAAGGAATGATGGGAAAAGGGGAATGGAAGGAATTATGGAAAAAGAGAATGAGATGAATGATTGAAATGGGAATGAAATGAATGATGGAAAGATAGGATGGAATGGTGATGTAAAAAGTGAATGGATGAATGATGGGACACGAGTGGAACAAGTGATGGTGAAGGAGAATGGAATGAATGAAGGAACAGGAGAATGGAATGATTGATAGATAAAGGGATTGGGATAAATGTTGGAACAAGGGAATGGAATGAATGGTAGATGGAAAATGGGAAAGAATGATTCATGGAAAAAGAGAATGAGTGCATGAAGAAATACAAGAATGGAATGAATAATGGATCATGGGAATGGAATGAAAGTTTGAAATTGTAAATTAATGAAGGATGGAAAAAGAGAATAAAATGAATGATCAAAAACAGGAAAGGTAGCAAGGATGGAACACAGGAATGGGATAAATGATGGAAAATGGTAAAGAAGGAATTATGCAGAAAGATAACAGAGTGAATCATGGAATGAGAGAATGGAAAGAGTCAGAGAAAACTGAGTTAGAAGAAATCATGGAATACAGATCTGGAAGGAAAGATAAAATAGGGGAATGGCATGAATTATTGCATAAGAGAATGGAATGAATAATGGAATAAGAGAAGGGAATGAATGAAAGATATGGGAATGGAATGTTTAATGAAACATGGGAATGGAATGAATAATTAAACACAGGAATACAATTAAGGAAGAAACACAGGAATGTAATGTATGAAGAACAGAAGCAAAGGAATTGCTGGTGGAACACTGGAATAGAATTAATGATGGAATCAGAGAATGGAATGAATGATGGAAATGGGAATGGAATGAATGATGGAAAATGGATATGGAAGGAATGATGGAAAAAGGGAATGGAATGAATGATGGAAAAAGGGAATGGAAGGAATGAAGGAACACAGGAATAGAATGATTTCTGAAACATGGGAATGGAGTGAATAATTAAACACAGGAATGGAAGTAATGAAGGAACACAGGAATTTAATGTATGAAGAACAAAAGCAAAGGAATTCCTGATGGAACACTGGAATAGAATTAATGATGGAATCAGAGAATAGAATGAATAATGGAAAAGGAATGAATGATGGAAATGGAAATGGAATGAATGATGGAAATGGGAATGGAATGATTTATGGAAAAGAGAATGGGATGAATGATGTAAATGAGATGAATGAAAGATGGAAATGGGAATGGAATGAATGATGGAAAAAGAGAATGTGTTGAATGGTGAAACAAGGGGATGTAAATAATAATGGTAAAAGGGAATGGAATGAATGATGGAAAATGGGAAATAATGAAGAATGGAAAAAGAGAACAAAGTGGTTGATCAAATAAAGGAATGATAGCAAGAATGGAATGGAATGGGATGAATGAATGGGAAAGAAGGAAGGATGAAAAAGATAAAGGAGTGAATCATAGAATGAGCGGTTGGAAAGTGTGATGGAATATTGAATTGGCAGAAATCTCGGAACGCAGATATGGAATGAATGTTGGAAAATGAGAATGGTATGAGTTATGGAAAAAGAGAATGGAATGATTGATGGAAAAAGAGAATGAGATGAATGATTGAAATGGGAATGAAATGAATGATGGAAAGATAGGATGGAATGAATGATGGAAAAAGATAATGGAATATTGATGTAAAAAGTGAACAGATGAATGATGGGACACAAGAATGGAACGAGTGATGGTGAAGGTGAATGGAATGAATGAAGGAGCAAGAGAATGGAATGATTGATAGATAAAGGGACTGGGATAAATGTTGGAACACAGGAATGGAATGAATGATGGATGGAAAATGAGAAAGAATGATTGATGGAAAAAGAGAATGGGATGCATGAAGAAATACAAGAATGGAATGAATAATAGAACATTGGAATGGAATGAAAGTTGGAAATTGTAAATTAATGAAGGATGGAAAAAGAGAACAAAATAAATGATCAAATACAGGAAAGGTAGCAAGGATGGAACACAGGAATGGGATGAATGATGGAAAATGGTAAAGAAGGAATGATGCAAAAAGATAACAGAGTGAATCATGGAATGAGAGAATTGAAGGAGTGATGGAAAACTAAATTGGAAGAAATCATGGAACACAGATCTGGAAGGAAAGGTAGAATATGGTAACAGTATGAATTATTGCATAAGAGAATGGAATGAATGAAGGAATAAGAGAAGGGAATGAATGAAAGACACGGGAATGGAATGATTAATGAAACATGAGAATGGAATGAATAATTAAACACAGGAATGCAATTAATGAAGGAACAAAGGAATGTAATGTATGAAGAACAAAAGCAAAGGAATTCCTGGTGGAACACCGGGATAGAATTAACAATGGAAAAAGAGAATGGAATGAATGATAAAAATGGGAATGGAATGAATGATGCAAAATGGATGTGGAAGGAATGATGGAAAATGAAATGTCATAAATGATGGAAAACAGGAACAGAATGAACGATGGCAAAAGAGAATGGAATGAATGATGGGAAAAAGAGTATGGTATGCATGAAAGCTACAGGAATGGAATGATTAAAGAAACATGGGATCAGAATGAATAATTAAACACAGGAATGGAATTAATGAAGGAATACAGGAATGTAATGTATGAAGAACAAAATGAAAGGAATTCCTGGTGGAACACTGGAATAGAACTAATGAGGAAAAAGAGAAGGGGATGAATGATGGAAATGGGAATGGAATGAATGATGGAACACGGGAATGAAATGAATGATGGAAAGAGAGAATAGAAGGAATGATGGTAAAAGGAAATGGAATGAATGATGGGGAAATGGAATGGAATGAATGGTGGAAATGGGAATGGGATGAATGATGGAAACAGGAATGGAATGAATGGTGGAAATGGAAATGGAAGGAATGATGGAAGAGAGAATGGAATGAATGATGGAAAAAGGTAGTGGAATGATGATGTAAATAGTAATCAAATCGATGGAAAATGGATATGGAATGAATGATGGAAAAAGATAATGGGATGAATGGTGGAAAAAGGGAATGGAATGAATGATGGAGATAAAGAAAGGAGTGAATGATGGAACAAGGGAATGAAAATCATGATGGAAAAGGAAATGGAATGAATGATGGAAAAAGAAAATGGAATGAATGATGGAATAAGAGAAGGGAATGAATGAAAGATATGGGAATGGAATGTATAATGAAACATGGGAATGGAATGAATAATTAAACACAGGAATACAATTAATGAAGGAACACAGGAATGTAATGTATGAAGAACAAAAGCAATGGAATTGCTGGTGGAACACTGGAATAGAATTAATGATGGAATCAGAGAATGGAATGAATGATGGAAATGGAAATGGAATGAATGATGCAAAATGGATATGGAAGGAATGATGGAAAAGGGAATGGAATGAATGATGGAAAAAGGGAATGCAAGTAATGAAGGAACACAGGAATTTATTGTATGAAGAACAAAAGCAAAGGAATTCCTGATGGAACACTGGATTAGAATTAATGATGGAAACAGAGAATAGAATGAATGATGGAAATCGAAATGGAATGAATGATGGAAATAGAGTGAATGAACAATGGAAATGGGAATGGAATGAATTATGGAAAAGAGAATGGGATGAATGATGTAAATGAGATGAATGAATGATGGAAATGGGAATGGAATGAATGATGGAAATGGGAATGGAATGAAAGATGGAAAAAGAGAATGGGATGAATAGTGGAACAAGGGGATGTAAATAACAATGGTAAAAGGGAATGGAATGAATGATGGAAATGGAAATGGAATGAACGATGGAAAAAGTGAATGGGATGAATGGTGGAACAATGGAATGGAATAAATGATGAAAAATAGAAATGGGATGAAAAATAGAAATGGAATGGAATGAATAGTGGAAATGGATATGGAATGAATAAGAGAAGAAGAGAATGGAATGAAGAATTAAACATAGGAATGGAATTAATGAAGGAACACAGGTATGAAGAACAAAAGCAAAAAAAAATTCCTGGTAGAACACCGGAGTAGAACTAATGATAGCAATAGAGAATGGAATGAATGATGCAAATTGGAATGCAACGGATTATGGAAAATAGATATGGAAGGAATGATGGAAAAAGGGAATGGAATAAAGATGGAAAAAGACAATGGAAAGAATGATAGAAAAAGGTAATGGGATGAAAAATGAAAATGGGAGTGGAAAGAATGATGGATAAATGGAATGGAATGAACGATGGAAAATGGATATTCAATGAATGACAGAAAAAGAAAATGGAATGAATGATGGAACACGGGAAGGCAATCAATGATGGACACAGAGGATTGAATGGATGGTGGCAAAAGAAAATGGAATGAATGATGGGAACAGGGAATGGAATGAATGATGGGAACAGGGAATGGAATGAATGATGAGAACGGGGAATGGAATGAATGATGGGAACAGGGAATGGAATAAATTATGGAAAAGTGAGATGGAATGAATGATGGACAAAGACAATAAGATGAAAAATGTAAAAAGAGAATGGGATGAATGATGGAAATGAGAATGAAATAAGTGATGGAAAATGGAAATGGGATGAATGATGGAATACTGGAAATGAAAGATTGATGGAAAAAATGGAATGGAATGAGTGATGGAGAATGGATACGGAATGAATGATGGAAAAGGGGAATGGAATGAATGATGGAACAGGAGAGCGGAATGGAATGATTAAAGAAACATGGAATGGAATGAATAATTAAACACAGGAATGGAAATAATGAAGCAACACAGGAATGTAATGTATGAAGAGCAAAAGCAAAAAATTCCTGGTAAAACACCAGAGTAGAAGTAATGATAGCAATAGAGAATGGAATGAATGATGGAAATGGGAATGCAAAGAATTATGGAAAAAGGATAAGGAAGCAATGATGGAAAAAGGGAATGGAATGAATGATGGAACATGGATATTCAATGAATGATGGTAAAAGAAAATGGAATGAATGATGGAACACGAGAACGGAATGAATGATGGACACAGAGGATTTAATGAATGGTGGCAAAAGCAAATGGAATGAATGATGGGAAAAGGGAATGGAATGAATGATGGGAACAGGGAATGAAATGAATGGTGAAACAACGGAATGGAATTAATGATGAAAAACAGGAACAGAATGAATGATGGGAAATCAGGATGGGTTGTATGTGGAAAAATGAATGGAAGACACAGGAATAGAATGATTAAAGAAACATGGAACAGAATGAATAATTAAACACAGGAATGGAATTAATGAAGCAGCACAGGAATGTAATGTATGAAGAACAAAAACAAACAAATTCCTGGTAGAACACTGGAGTAGAACTCATGATAGCAATAGAGAATGGAAAAAGGGAATGGAAGGAATGATGGAAAAGGGGAATGGAAGGAATGAAGGAACACAGGAATACAATGATTTCTGAGACATGGGAATAGAGTGAATAATTAAACACAGGAATGGAAGTAATGAAGGAACACAGGAATTTAATGTATTACGAACAAAAGCAAAGGAATTCCTGATGGAACACTGGAATAGAATTAAAAATGGAATCAGTGAATAGAATGAATGATAGAAATCGAAATGGAATGAATGATGGAAATAGAGTGAATGAACAATGGAAATGGGAATGGAATGAATTATGAAAAAGAGAATGATTTGAATGATGTAAATGAGGCGAATGAATGATGGAAATGGGAATGGAATGAATGATGGAAATGGAAATGGAATGAACGATGGAAAAAGTGAATGGGATGAATGGTGGAACAATGGAATGGAATAAATGATGAAAAATGGAAATGGGATGAAAAATAGAAATGGGAATGGAATGAGTAGTGGAAATGGATATGGAATGAATGAGGGAAAAAGAATTAAATGAATGATGGAAATAGAGAATGGAATGAATGATGGAAAAAGGGAATGGAATGAATGATGGGAATGGGATGAATGAATGGTGGAAATGGGAATGGAATGAATGATGCAAAAGAGAATGGAATTAATGATGGAAACATACAATGGAATGAATGATGGAAAACAGGAACAGAATGAATGATGGGAAAAGAGGATGGGATGTATATGGAAAAATTAATGGAATGAATCATGGAAATGGGAATGGAATGAATGATGGAAAATGTTAATAGAATGAATGATGCAACAAGGGAATGGAATGATTGATGGAAAACAGGAATGGAATGAACGATGGAAAAAGAGAATGGGATGAATGAAAGGCACAACAATTAAATGATTAAAGAAACATGGAATGGAATGAAGAATTAAACATAGAAACAGAATTAATGAAGGAACACAGGTATGAAGAACAAAAGCAAAAAAAAGTCCTGGTAGAACGCCGGAGTAGAAGTAATGATAGCAATAGAGAATGGAATGAATGATGGAAATAGGAATGCAATGAATTATAGAAAATAGATATGGAAGGAATGATGGGAAAAGAGAATGGAATGAAGATGGAAAAAGAGAATGGAACAAATGATAGAAAAAGGGAATGGGATGAAAGATGAAAATGGGAATGGAATGAATGATGGAACATGGATATTCAATGAATGATGGTAAATGAAAATGGAATGAATGATGGAACACGAGAACGGAATGAATGATGGACACAGAGGATTTAATGAATGGTGGCAAAAGCAAATGGAATGAATGATGGGAAAAAGGAATGGAATGAATGATGGGAACAGGGAATGGAATGAATGATGGGAACAGGGAATGGAATAAATGATGGAAAAGTGAGGTTAATTGAATGATGGACAAAGAGAATGAATGAAAAATGTAAAAAGAGAATGGGATGAATGATGGAAATGAGAATGGAATAAATGATGGAAATGGGAATGGAATGAATTTTGGAAATGGGAATGGAATGAATGATGGAAAAAAAACTGAACGAATGATGGTAAATGGTTATGGAATGAATGATGGAAACAGGGAATTCAATGAAAGATGGAAAAAGAGAATGTGCTGAAAGATGAAAATGGGAAAGCAAAGAATGATGGAAAGAGAGAATGGGATGAATTATGGAAATGGGAATGGAATGAATGATGAAAAATGGGTATGGAAGGAATGATGGAAAAGGGAATAGATCGAATGATGGAAATGGAGTGAATGATGATAAATGGATATTCAATGAATGATGGTAAAAGAAAATGGAATGAATGATGGAACATGGGAATGGAATGAATGATGAGAAGAGAGAATGGGATGAAATAGAAAAAGGGAATGGAATTAATGATGGGAAAATAGAATGCAATGAATGATGGAAATGGGAATAGAATGAATGATGGAACACAGGAAAGGAATGATTGATGGAAAAAGGAAATGGAATGAATGATGGAAAAAGAGGATTGAATGAATGGTGGAAAAAGATAATGGAATGATGATGTAAAAAATGAATGGATGAATGATGGGACACAAGGGTGGAATGAGTGATGGTGAAGGAGAATGGAATGAATGAAGGAACAAGAGGATGGAATGATTGATTAGAAACAGGGAATGGGATAAATGTTGGAACCTGGGAATGGAATGAATGATGGAAAAATTGAAAGAATGATTGATAGAAAAAGAGAACGGGATGCATGATAGAACATGGGAATGAAATGAAAGTTGGAAATTGGAAATTAATGAAGGATGAAAAAAAGAGAACAAAATTAATAATGAAATACAGGAATGATAGCAAGGATGGAATACAAGAATGGGATGAATGATGGAAAATGGAAAAAAGGAATGATGCAAAAAGTGAAAGAATGATTGATAGAAAAAGAGAATGGGATGCATGATAGAACATGGGAATGAAATGAAAGTTGGAAATTGGAAATTAATGAAGGATGAAAAAAAGAGAACAAAATTAATAATGAAATACAGGAATGGTAGCAAGGATGGAATACAAGAATGGGATGAATGATGGAAAATGGAAAAAAGGAATGATGCAAAAAGATAATGGAGTGAATCATGCAATGAGAGAATGGAAAGAGTCAAGGAAAACTGAATTGGAAGAAATTGTGGAATACAAATATGGTGGTGATGGAACATGGGAATAGTACAAATTATTGCAAAAGGGAATGGAATCAATGATGGAAAAAGAGAATGGAGCGAATGAAAGACACGGGAATGGAATAATTAATGAAACATGGGAATGGAGTGAAAAATTTAACACAAAAATGGAATTAATGAAGGAACACAGGAATGTAATGTATGAATAACAAAAGGTGGAACACCAGAATAGAACTAATGATGGAAATAGAGAATGGAATGAATGATGGGAAAAGATAATGTGCTGAATGATGGAAAACAGGGATGGAATGAATGATGGAAAAAGAGAAAGGAATGAGTGGTGGAAATGGGAATGGAATTAATGATGGAAATGGGAATGGAATGGATGGTTGAAAATGGGTATTGAGTGAATAATGGAAAAAGAAGATGTAATGAATGATGAAAAAATAGAATGGAATGAATGATAGAAAAATAGAATGGAATGATGATGGAATAAGAGAATGGAAAGATTATGTAAAAGGTGAATGGATGATAATGGGACACAAGAGTGGAACAAGTGATGGTGAAAGAATGGAATGAATGAAGGAACAAGAGAATGGAATGATTGATAGATAAAGGGACTGGGATAAATGATGGAGCACGGGAATGGAATGAATGATGGGAAATGGGAAGTGGCATGAAAGTTGGAAATTGGAAATTAATGAAGGATGGAAAAAGAGAACAAAATGAATGATCAAAAACGATCATAGTAGGAAGGATGGAATTCAGGATGAATGATGGAAATGGGAATAGAATGATTGATGGAAAAAAGGGAATGGAATGAATGATGGAAAAAGAGAACAGGATGAATGGTGGAAAATGGGAATGGAATGGATGAAGTTGATAAAGAAAGGTGTGAATGATGGAACAAGGCAATGTAAATAATGATGGTAAAAGGGAATGGAATGAATGATCGAAAAAGAGAATGGAACGATTGATGCCGAAAGAGGATGGAATGAACAAAGGGAAAAGCGAATAGAATGAATGGTGGAGATAAAGGGGAATGAGTGATTGAACACAGGAATGGAATGAATAATGGAGAATGGACATGGAATGAATGATGGAAAATGGATATGGAATGAATGATGCAAAAAGATGATGGAAAGAGTCAGGGAAAACCAAGTTGGAAGAAATTGTGGAATACAGATATGGAGAGAATGATGGAACATAGGAATGGTACAAATTATTGCAAAAGTGAACGGAATCAATGATGGAAAAAGAGAATGGAACAAATGAAAGACACGGGAATGGAATGATTAATGAAACATGGGAATGGAGTGAAAAATTAAACACAGGAATGGAATTAATGAAGGAACACGGAATGTAATGTGTGAAGAACAAAAGTAAAGGAATTCCTGGTGGAACACCAGGATAGAATTAAGGATGGTAAAAGAGAATGGAATGAATGATGGGAAAAGAGGATGGATTGAATGATGGAAAACAGGAACAGAATGAATGATGGAGAAAGAGAATGGGATGAATGGCAGAGAAATCAACGGAATGAATGATGGAAATGGGAATTGATGAATCATGGAAAATGGATATAGAAGGAGAGATGCAGGAAGGGAATGGAATTAAAAATGGAAATTGGAATAGAATCAATGATGGAAATGGGAATGGAATGAATGATGGAGAATGGATATGGAATGAATGATGGAAAAGGGGAATGGAATGAATGATGGAAGAGGAGAGTGGAATGGATGATGCAACATGGATATGGACTAAATGATGGAAAAAGGGAATGGAATGAATTATGAAAAACACAAACAGAAAGAATGACAGAAAAAGAGAACACAGGAATGGAATGAATGATGGAAAAAGGAAATGGGATAAATAATGGGAAAGGGAATGGAATGAATGATGGAAAATGGATATGGAAGGAATGATGGAAAAAGGGAATGGAATAAATGATGGAAAAGGGGAATGTAATGAATGATGGAACACAGGAATGTAATGAATGGTGGAAAAGGGAAATGGACTGAATGATGGAAAAGGGGATGGAATGAATGATGGAAAAAGAGAATGGGATGAATTTTTGAAATGGGAATGGAATGAATGATGGAAAATAGATATGGAAGGAATTATGGAAAATGGATATGGAATAAATGATGGAAAAAGGGATCAGGATGAATGACGGAAATGGGAATAGAATGCTGGTGTAAAATGGATATGGATTGAAGGATGGAAAAAGGCAATGGAGTGAATGATGGAACACAGAAATGTAATGAATGATGGAAAAGGGAAATGGACTGAATAACGGAAAAGGGGATGGAATGAATGAATGATAGAAATGGGAATAGAATGATGGTGGAAAATGAATATGGAATGAATGTTGGAAAATGGATATGGAATAATTGATGGCAAAAGGGAATGGAACGAATGATGGAAAAGGGAAATGGACTGAATGACGGAAAAGGGGATGGAATGAATGATGGAAAAAGAGGATGGGATGACTGATGGAAATATGAATGGAATGAAGGATGGAAAATTAGAATGGAATAATGATGGAACAAGAGAATGGAAAGATGATGTACAAAGTCAATGGATGAATGATGAGACACAAGAGTGAAACAAGTGATGGTAAAGAAAAATGAGAATGAATGAAGGAACAAGAGAATGAAATGATTGATAGAAAAAGGGAATGGGATAAATGTTGGAACATAGAGTGAATCATGGAATGAGAGATTGGAAAGTGTGAGGGAAAACTAAATTGAAAGAAATCTTGGAATACAGATATGGAAGCAATGATGGAACATGGGAATGGTATGAATTATTGAAAAAGAGATTGGAAGGAATGAAGGAACACAGGAACGGAATGTTTAATGAAACCTGGGAATGGAATGAATAGTTATACACAGGAATGCAATTAATGAAGGAACACAGGAATGTAATGTATGAAGAACAAAATCAAAGGAATTCCTGGTGGAACACTGGAATAGAGTTAACAATGGAAATAGAGAATGGAATGAATGATGGAAAAAGGAATGGAATGCGTGATGGAAATGAGAATGGAATGACGGTGGAGAATGGATGCGGAATGAATGATGGAAAAAAGAATGGAATGAATTTTTGAAATGGGAACGGAATGAACGATAGAAATGGGAGTGGAATGGTGGTGGAAAATGGATGTGGAATGAATGATGGTAAAAGGAAATGGACTGAATGATGGAAAATGATGGAAAATGGATATGGAAGGAAAGATGGAAAAAGAGAATGGAATGATTGATGGACAAAGAGAATGGGATGCATAAAGAAACACTAGAATGGAGTGAAAAATGGATCATGGGAATGGAATGAAAGTTGGAAAATGGGACGTAATGAAGAGATGGAATTAGAGAACAAAATGAATGATCAAATACACGAATGGTAGCAAGGATGGAACACAGGAATGGGATGAATGATGGAAAATGTGAAATGAGGAATGATGCAAAAAAATAAAGGAGTGAATTATTGAATGAAAGAATGGGAAGAGGGAAAAATGAATTGGAAGAAATGATGGAATACAGATATGGCAGGAATGATGGAATATGGGAATGGTACAAATTATGGAAATGGGATTGGAATGAATGATCAAATACAAGAATGGACTGAATAATGGTAAAAGATAATGGAATGAATGATGGAAAAATGGAATGAATAACAGAAATGGAAATGAGATGAATGATGAAAAAAAGAAAAAAAAATGAATGATGGAAAAAGGGAATGGGATGAATGGGAGAAAATGGGAATGGAATGAATGATGGAGATAGAGAAAGGAGTGAATAAGGGAACAAGGGAATGTAAATAATGATTGAAAAAGGGGAAGGAATGAATGATGAAGAAAAATAATGGGATGAATGGTGAAAAAAGAGAATGAAATCAAAGGTGCAGATAGAGAAGGGAATGAGTCATTAGACACAGGAATGGACTGAATAATGGAAAATGGACACGGAATGAATGGTGGAAGAAGAAAATGGAAGGAGAGATGGAAAAAGAGAATGGAATGAATGGTGGAGATAGAGAAAGGAATGAGTGATGGAACACAGAAATGGAATGAAAGATGGACAAATAGAATGGAAGAATGATGGAAAAGATATGGAATGATGATGGAACAAGAGAATGGAATGATGATGTAAAAATTGAATGGATGAATGGTGGGACACAAGAGTGGAATGAGTGATGGTGAAGGAGAATAGAATGAATGAAGGAAGATGTGAATGGAAGGAATAATGAAACATGTGAATGGAATGATTGTTAACAGAAGAGAAAGGAATTAAAGATGAATAACAGGAATGGTTGGAGTGCACCTTTGTGAATTCGACAGAATGCAGTCACATGAGACAAGAATGAGCTATCAGGAAGGGAATAGTCATGGAGGCAGTCCAAGGCAGAGCACCTTTCCGGAAAATTCAGAGCCTAGATCATCAAAAGTGAAAACTTGAAATCCCTTGTGAGGGAGACAGAGATTTAATGAGATTTTGTGACTCACAGTGGGTTGGTGAGAAATCCACGGGATCTGTCGTGGTCACATCAGCCATTTAATGCAGATGACTTAATGCAGAGCATGGTGTGTTTGACCACACTTTGCCTGCAATATTCATACTCACCGCATGATAATTCAGAATGTTAGAGTATAAGATAGTGAGCGTAAATAGTTTCTATTTTTCTGACTTTGTACATTTAAGTTTATTTTGTTTGCTTAAAGTTATAGAATCTTGTTGCTTTTTCTCCTAGCGGGAGACTGGAATTTCAAACTTTGTCTAAGGGAATGAATCTTGGAGCATGGGAATGGAATGATTGGACACCAGAATGGAATAATGGAATGAGTGATGGAAAATGGGAATGGAATTAATGAAGGATTACAGGAATGTAATGAATGAAAAACAAAATGAAAGGTTTCCTGAGGAATCACAGGAATGGAATGAATGATGGAACATGAACATGAAATGAATGATAGAACAGGGGAATGGAAATAATGATGGAAACAGAGAATGGAGTGAGTGTTGGAAAAAGAAAATGGAATGAAAGATCGGCCTGGGGAATGGAATGAATGATAGAGAAAGAGAAAAGAATGAATGATGGAACACGGGAATGTAATGAATGTTGGACTACAGGAATGTAAAGAACAATGGAACATGTTGATGGAATGAATGTTGAAAAATGGGAATGGAATGAATGATGATACATGGGAATGGGATGAATTATGGAACACAGGAATGAAACGAATAATGGAAAAAGGGATTGGAATGAATGACAGAAAAAGTGAATGGAATGAATGATAAAAAACGGGAATGGAATGATTGATGAAACATGGGAATGTAATTTGTAATGGCAATAAAGAATGAAATGAATGATGGAAGATGGGAATAGAATGAATGATAGAAGATGGGAATGGAATGAATGATGGAAGATGGGAATGGAATGAATGATGGAAGCTGGGAATGGAATGAATGATGGAAGATGGGAATGGAATGAATGATGTTTCACAGAATAGAATGAATGAGTAGAAATGGGAATGGAATAAAGGATGAAATATGGGAATGGAATGAATGACAACAAATTGAATCAACTGAATGATGGTGCACAGGAATGGAATGCATTATGCAATGTGCAATTGGATTGAATCTCTTATGCATCTGGATTCAGCAATAGCATTTCCTAACATGTCAGTGGTGAAATTTTGGATGAATTTCCTGACTCATTTTGTGGAATGTGAGGTCTCATATTCTACTGCCCTCTGTGTAGATAAATTGTTCCTGCCATTTCCAATGAATGATCTAGCTGTCATTTAACGGTTCACCTCCTGGTTCCGCAATGCCTTTATGCTCTTACACCAAAAAGAAAATCAACCTTCATCAAGTATTTCATGTTGTACTGCTCCGTGTACGTTTGTAAGCACTTAGTGTTGCAGGTGCCATTGTTGTTCCCACATCCCACTTACCCGTGGTCCCTACAGTGATCACCGGCTTGCTCTTCATCTTCCCCTGCTCCCCCACCAAGGAAATTGTGTACTTGGTGCCATCCTCCAGCCCCACCAAGGTGGTGGTGTTACCCTTGCCAGGCACTCGCAACTCTCCGCGCTTTCCTGCCTCGGTACTGTACACGATGTGATAATGACCAACCCGAGCTACAGACTTCTCCCACTCCAGCTTGATGGTGGCGTCCGTCACCATGACAACACGAAGGTTCCTGGGGCTGTCGATCACTGCAGGAAGCGGGCAGAGAAATAGCCTCAGTCACCAGATGCAGAGTTCGTTGACCTACATGACTCCCAGTCTACCAACACCTCAATTGGAAAACTCACATCGTCACGCTGAAATCCCTCCCTGAATTCACTCCCCAATTCTCGATCTCTATAGTCTTTCCTAGCCCAGTCCTCCGAGATATCTGCGCTCCTCCAATTCCAGCTTCTTGCTCATCCCTTATTTTAAATGCTCCAGTATTGGTGACCATGTCTTCAGCTGCTTCACCTCTCTCCTAAGAACCTCCTTAAAACCTACCTCTTTGACCAAGTCCTTGTGTGGCTCAGTGTCAGTTTTTGACTGATAATACTCCTCTTTAGCCCCTTTGGATGTTAAAGGTGCCACATTAGTGTAAGTTGTTTTTTAAGAGATTCCTCAAATGCTTTTGCAGCAATGAGTGGCAGCCTGGTTTCAGGGCGAACCGAGTATTTTAAGACATAATGGCACAGCATCATGGCATGGTATTTGTGCCTATTTAGCATGAGTGAATGTGTGTTTGTGTGTGAGTGTATATCTGTGTGTGATGGCATGGTTCAGTACAGCGCACTCAGATATTCAATTATTTGTTGGGTTGACCAGAGATACTTTCCTGAGCCAAGCCCGACATGGTTTTAGTGTGGGATGTTCAGCAGCTCTTGGCTCCCAGTGAAGCATTGGTTTCAGACTAATATTTAACAACATAGTGAAAAGTAAGTGAGTGAGTGTCAGTGGTTGACTTGGGCACAGGAATTATAAAGTGCCTGGTGTGTGTGCTCAGGAGTCAGCAGCCAGATATTGCGACCTCTACGCACCTTCTGAAGCAGCCACTACCTCTGAGCAAGTCTGTTCTCTGCTGCTGCTTTTATTCATTGTAACTAATGTGAGACTCAAGTGTGAATGTGTTAGACTCCATTATCCTGTGTCCTACTTTTTGTTAATTCATTCATTGGAATGTGGGCTTCACTGGCTAGGCCAGCATTTATTGCCCATCCCTAGTCGCCCTTGAGAAGGTGGTGGCAAGCTGCCTTCTTGAGCCGCTGCAGTCCATGTGGTGTCGGTACACCCACAGTGCTGTTAGGGAGGAGGTTCCAGGATTTTGACCCAGTGACATTGATATATTTCCAAGTCAGGATGGTGAGTGGTTTGGACAGGAACTTCCAGGTAGTGGTGTTCCATTTATCTGCTGGCCTTGACCTTCTAGATGGTAGCAGTTGTGGGCTTGGAAGGTGCTAACTAAGGAGCCTTGGTGAAGGCTTCCTCTTTCTCACACGCACAGAACTGAATAAACATTTATTTTTAAAAGATAAAAGGGCCTAGAGATTGGGCAGGGGAATGGGGTTAGAAAAGACAGCTTCAGCTGAAGACCTAGCACTGGCCCAAAGGGACAAGCAGCCTCCAACTGTGCACTACTTTCATGCATTCACTTTCAGTGCAGTACTGAGAGAGTGCTGCATTGCCAGAGGTGTTGTCTTTCGGATGAGATCGAGGCCCCATCTGCCCGCTCAGGCGAACATAAAAGATCCCATGGCACAATTTTGAAGAACAGCAGGGAACCTCTCCTCTAGTGTCCTGCCCAATAATTATCTCTCAGTCAACATCAGGAGAAACAGATTACCTGGTCATTATTATGTGACTGTTTGTGGGATCTTGCTGTGTGCACATTGGCTGCCACACTTCTTGCACTATAGTAGTGATTACACTTTTAAGAAGTTAGCTGTAAATTGATTAGGAACATTTGGAGGTTGCAAAAGGCGGGATAGGAATACAAATTACTCCACAAAGGCCAAATAGAGGTGGGACTTACCAGTTGTTCCTTTAGTGGCTGCGGCCTTACTCTGGTGTCCCCCTCGTTCCCCCACCAGGGAGATGGTGTGTTCCACTCCAGCCTCTAAGCCGGTCAGTATGGCGCTGTTGTCTCCAGGTGGTACCACCACCTGGCTGTGTTTGCCCGTTGCTGAAGAGTAGTTGAGGCGGTAATGGTCGATCGACGCCTGGGGCTTTTTCCACCCCAACTTGATGGTGGAGTTTGTCGCTGAGACCACGTGGAGGTTCCGGGGGCCATCAATCACTGTGGCCAAGAACAGATCTTTAGTCAGTAGAGCCGCTACCTTGTCCAAGGGCCGTGCAACAGAGAGACCACCCACATTTTCAAGTACCCAGCTAGTGAATCCCTGTCTTCCTGCTGGAGCAATTACTCTATCTCTCAGCTCCCATTGGACACATGCCATGTTACCTCAGGTGCAAATGGGCTCAACCTAGCTACGGCTGAGACTAATTAGAGGCCAATTGCTGCTTACGTCAACTTGAGGTTAGTTGCTCCCTGTGTCAGTTAGAGGTTAATTGCCATATGGGCCAATTAAAAGCTTACAAAAGCAGATTAAGGCATATGTGGGAAAACTGAAATAGAAACAGAAAATGCAAGAAATACTCAGCAGGTCTGGCAGTATCTGCAGAGAGAGAGAGAAAGAGAGTCAATGATCCTTTGGACTATCTTCCCATGATACAATGTCATCGATCTGGAATGTTAACTTTGTTTCTATACTGCAGATACTGCCAGGTCTGCTGAGTATCTCCAGCATTTCAATTAAAGGCTAATTTTGCTTCTTAGGTCAGTCAGAGGTTAATGTTTTGACAAAAGTTCTTAGATTGGCAGGGTGCTTTTAAATTCTTGGCTCTAAATCTGAGGAAACCAGCTTGAAATGATTGCTTTTTCTTTACTCTACATATTTGACATTCTGAAATGTGACAGACACACATCTTGCATTATATACATTTATTAATATAGATAGGTACATATATTATATAAATACACACATTATATATACATATAATATACATATATCTCTACACATATATATATATTTATTTATATATATATATAAATATATTCAGATGCATGTGTGTATGCATTAATTTATTTAGTGTGTGCATCATCACAGAGCCAAGCAATAACCTTGTCAGTGGCTAGATGGAGATTTTTAAGCCCGTCTTCAAGTTTAGTCAGCGGACACTCCTCAAAAACGTGACTCATTGTTTGGACTGCACCATAGCTGCAGTCTGGAAGGTCTTGGTGACCCCACTGATGTTGGGCTGCAGTAAAGAGGCCTTGGCCAGCCCAGAAATGATTTAAAAGAGTCCTCTGCCAGCTTGTGTGCAAATTCACAAAGATGCCCCTAGGTAACAAACCATAATGGGTTTGTCTGTGAGATTTGGGGGGAAATCTGTCGACCAAGGCATCAATGTTCTGTAAGCAGACGAGAAGTAAGTGTTAAGATAAAAGCAAAATACTGCGGATGCTGGAAATCTGAAATAAAAATGGAAAATGCTAGAAAAGCGCAGCAGGTCAGGCAGCATCTGTGGAGAGAAACAGAGTTAATGTTTCGAGTCCGTATGACTCTCCAGAGCTAAAGAGAAGTAGAAATGTGATGGATTTTATACTGTTTAAGAGGGGGTGGAGCAAGTGGAGCAAAATGGAAGGCCAGGAATAGGTGGGAGCTCAGGAGAGATTAACAAAGATGCCACGGACACAAGACAAAGGGAGTGTTAATTGTAGTGTTAAAGACTAAAGAAGGTGCTGAGAGTGACATAAAGGGAAGATAGCAGATTGTGTTAATAGCAGAACAAGGGTCAGTGCTCTGTGAAAGCACAACATAGAAACAAGTGACAGACGGCCCTGAGTGTGGGGCAGTGGTGGTGGGGGGAGGGGGGTTTGAGGAAAAAGAATAATTTTTTTTAAAAATCAAAAATAGAGTAAATTGAGTAAACAAATAAAAATAAATTTTTTAAAAGTAAATAAATAAAATAGGATTTAAAAAGGGGTGAAGGTGGAGGAGACAGCTCATGGTCTGAAGTTATTGAATTCAGTGTTAACTCAATGTTAAGTCTGAGAAGTAAGCGTGAATAAAATGCTGACAGGACTGAAAAACGAAGATAATGGTGGCTGACAGTGAAATTGGACATGGATGGAGACTGCCATGGGTCACCCATAATTCAAACAGCACTCTACTCGGTTCCAGTAACTTCACTAAAGCGGGAATGTGTTATATGGGATGGGAAATACCTTTCCAGATTTGTTTCCCCTCCAAATGCCCAATTTCACCCCCTATATTTGTCAAGATCAGGTAGATTTGGACCAACCCCAGTGGATGGTACCCAAACGTTTGCGGCTGTCAGTGGAGGCAATTCAGCTGAGAGTGCTGCTGAGCTGTGAAAAGCACTCACGTGTTGTAAAGGTTCTCGACACAGCTGGTCCGAGCTTCTTGTCCTTCTCAGCTCGCAGTGTGACCTCGTATTCCTGCCCTGAAGCCAGGCCTATCTGTTGGAAGGAGCTCTTGGAACCAGCCAGGCGATTGGTCAGCTTGCCGTTGTCCTCTTTCTGTTGAGAGGAACAAGAGATTCTCCATGACAACAGTGAAACACGTCAAACTCCAACAACACCAGAGCGGTGGACATAACAACTTGGCTGCTCTCTGTATTGTGTCAGTTCACATGTAGCCCCCTCCCCACAACCATCACCCAACCCCCTCACTACCCACCCCCACCCCACAATGTAGCCTGCATTACAACCTGTATGCTAAATTTGTACACACTCCCCTTCCTTCAGACGGGAGTCAGGAGGTGACTCACCATGACCCCTTACCTACTTTCCTGCATTGAGTTGCACTGCACATGCAGGGTGTAGGAATTTCACCCGACATTATAAACTGTTCCAGATTGTGACTCTCTCAGCAGCATTGGAGAGGGAGAACGGGAATCTGAAGAGGGAAGAAGATTTCTGAAGACCCTGCAGAGTCTGGGATTATTCTCCTTAGAGCGGAAAAAGGGTGATGAGAGATTTAATATGGGGATTTTGATAGAGAAACTGCTCCACTGGCAGGGGAGGTGGTGGCATCGTCACTGAACTGGTAACCCAGAGAGCCAGTGTAATGCTCTGGGGACCTGGGTTCAAATCCCACTATGAATTTTAATTCAATAAAAATCTGGAATTAAAAGCCTGATGATGACTATGATTGTCATAAAAACCCACAGATTGACTAATGTTCTTTAGAGAAGGAAACCCGCCGTCCTTACCTGACTTGACCTACATGCAACTCCAGACCAACAACAATGTGGCTCACTCTTAAAGATGCCCTCCAAGCAAGAGCAATTAGGATGGGCAATAAAAGCTGGCCTAGCCAGTGATGTCCGCATCCCATAAATGAAATTTTAAAAGTCAGAGGATACATGGTAAAAAAATGCTAGTGCAAAATATTTTACTCAGCAAGTTGTTGTGATCTGGGATGCACTGCCTGAGAGACTGGTGGAAGCAGATTCAACAGTAACTTTCAAAAGGGAATTGGATAATTATCTGAAAAGGGGAAATTTGCAAGACTATGGAGAAAGGGCCAGTAAGTGGGGCTAAATGCATAACTCTTCTGAACAGCTGGCACAGGTACAATGGGCTGAATGGCCTCTTTTGCTGTTAGATTCCATGAAATTTTGCAGACTGTTTCTGGGTGAGGTTAAATATTGGATCTTGGCATAGTATGGTCACAATCTAGTTCCTCCTCTGTCAGTGACTCTGGTATCTTTTCCCAACACTGACTCAGTCACCACAGCTGTGCCTCTTCAGGTCTGGCTCAGGGGTCAGTGCCACCGCTGTGAGAGGTCGGAGACAGCGGGCGGTTAACGTAACCCTGTCCATCACACACTACTCACCGACGGCCCTTCAAACACAATGGGGCAGTCAATAGGCAGCTAAACAAGATGGTGGAGGAACTGCTGACAGTAATTTAAGGTGTGGAGATTGGACCTTGTTCCATTGAACCAGTTTTCAGGTTAGTGAAAGGATGTCCCTCTCCCTCCTCCTCCTCCTCCACAGGCTTCTCAGCCCAAATCACCATCAACCTTACAGCACATTCTAACTGTGGATTGAGAGTCCATAAGACCATAAAATGTAGGAGCAGAAGTAGGCCATTTGGCCTATTGAGTCTGCTCCACCATTCAATGAGATCTTGGCTGATCTGATAACCCTCAACTCCACTTTCCTGCCTTTTCCCCATAACTCTTGATTCCCTTACTGATTAAAAACCCTATCTCAGCCTTGAATATACTTAATGACCCAGCCTCCACATCCCTCTGCTATAAAGAATTCTATAGATTCACTACCAAATGAGAGAAATTCCCCCTTGTCTCTGTCTTAAATGGGCAATCTCTTACTTTTAGATTATGCCCTCTGGTCTTAGACTCTCCCACCAGGGGAAACAACCTCTCAGCATCTACCCTGTCAAGCCCCCTATGAATCTTATATGTTTCAATAAAGTCGCCTCTCATTCTTCTAAACTCCAATGAGTAGAGACCCAAACTACTCAACCTCTCCTCATAAGAAAATCCCTCCAGAAAGCTAACTGTCTACAGACCCTGGTTCAGAGTGGAACCCCCATCTACCACAAACTAGGTCAACCGAGTCAGAGGGGACACTCCATGGCAATTGGCACCAGTGCCCTGGATCAGCTTTCCAGTACCATAATAGTCAAACCCTCTACCATGCTGGCCACCTGAGATACATTCATATGGTGCCCAGTGAAATGATTTAAATTAGGGAACCTCCTTTAAACACGCAACCTCTGGTGAGATTCACTGAAATGTGTCCCTACCACTTTAGCCAGGATGACAAGCCTTGCAATATAGCCTAGGGGAGGTGATGCCATAGTGGTATTGTTACTAGGCTAGTAATCTAGAGACCCAGGGTAATTCTCTAGAGACCCAGGTTCGAATCCTGCCACAGCAGATGGTGGAATTAAAAGTCTGATGATGACCATGAAACCAGTGCTGATTGTTGTAAAAACTCATCTGGTTCACTAATGCCCTTTAGGGAAGGAAATCTGCTGGCCTACATGTGACTCCAGACCCACAGCAATGTGGTTGACGCTTAAATACCCTCTGAACAAGAGTAATTAGGGATGGGACATAAATGCTGACCTAACCAGTGATGCCTACATCCCATGAATGAATTTTAAAAAATGATGTCCCTCCCCCAATCCCCCTCTGACCTTTGACCTACAACCCCCATTCCCAGATAGCCCTTTACCAAGGGGCGGAAGGTGATCTCCCAGGTGTCGACGGGAACCTGTGGCAGCTGCCACCCCACTGTCGCCTTGGTCTCCAGGATCTTCTTCACATGAAGCCCAGCGGGAGTTGGGATTTCTGAAACAAAACAGTGAAAATCTTTAAAAATCACTAATGTTAAGAGCATCCCTGGGCACCGAGGACAGGAATGTGACCTAGCTCACCTTGAAAGGCTTTTATTGCCCTATTCAATATGACAACAACCACGGACGGATGAGTATTATAAGAACATTAGAAATAGGAGCATTTGGCCCATTGAGCCTGCTCCACCATTCAATGAGATCATGGTTGATCATCTGCTTTAACCTCAATTTCCTGCTGACTCCCCGTATTCCTTGATTCCTTGAGAGACCAACAATCTGTCTGTCCCAGCCTTAAATGTATTCAATAATGGAGCATTCACAGCCCTCTGGGGTAGAGAGTTCCGAAGATTCACAACTCTTTGAGTGAAGTAATTTCTCCTCATCTCAGTCCTAAATGATCATCCCCTTATCATGAGGCTTTGCCCCCATGTTCTAGATTCCCAGACAGGGGAAACTATCTTTCAGTGTCCACTCTATCAAACCCCTTCAGAATCTTGTATGTTTCACTGGGATCACCTCTATTCTTCTCAACTCCAGAGGATATAGACACAATTTACTCAGCCTCTCTTCATAGGACAACCTCTTCATCCCAATCTGGTGAACCTTCACTATACGCCTCCAGTGAAAGTATACCCTTCCTTAAATATGGAGACCAAAACTACACACAGTATCCCAGATGAGGCCTCAGCAAAGCCCTGTACAATTGTAGCAAGAATTCCTTCTTCTTGTGCTCCAATCCCCTTGCAATAAAGGCAAACACACCATTTGCCTTCCTAATTGCTAGCTGTATCTGCATGCTAACATTCTGTATTCCTTGTATGTTTATATCCAAGTCTCCTAAATATCAACATTTACAAGTCTCACACCTTTTTAAAAAATACTTTGCTTTTCTACTCTTACGATCAAAGTGAAAAACCTCACACTTGCCCACACTATACGTCAACTGCAAGCTTGTTGCCCACTCATTTAACCTGTCTCTATATCTTTGCAGCCTCTTTGTGTCCTCCTCACAGCTTACATTCCCGCTTAGATAGTGACATCTAGTGGCAAAGCAAGGCAAGCTCCACCAGCCTTTCTTCATGTTTAAGAGAGTGGTGCTTTACCACACCTAACCCAAAGACGGGCTGTTTAATACTAATTAATCCTTGGCCCAATCTGATTGAGTTGCTGACACTTGGTAGAAGGGCACAGTGCTTTATGTTGAGCATGGAATTTTACCATGTAACGCACAATATATCTAAAACTAACTGACTTCTCCTGGCATTATTCCTGGTGCATTAATGAATACACTGTTAGAACCACGTGACATTCAATGTATTATTAAATACTAATAGGTCTCCCATGGTATTGCTCGTGGTGAGGTATAGGATGCACAGTTTGAACACAGTTCAAATTTGATACCTTCCATTGTGTTCACTTGAGCTATTAACTCAACAACTTGAACACATTCCTAATAGGAACATTTTTTAAGAAATACACTTCAAAAGGTCAAATTGCCCTGAATGAATAGCTGCCAGAGCTTAATAAGGAAGTGTGGGTTTTAAGAGGTGGATCAGTCTCTGTGACTGAGATTAATATTCATCGAGAGGGCTTAGCCCGAAGAAACTTTATGGAACAGAGGAAACTGTGCACATGCAGAAATAATGGATGACAGCTGTATAAAATTTACCAAACATGCTGGGATCTGGGTTTTGAACACAACGGTTAATCTATCATCAGGATTGACGTCAGATTATGTAAGGTTGAGAAAGCAGGAAGAAAGAGTTCTCCCTTGGGGCTGCTATGGGACATGGGCATCTCAGCAAAGCCACCTACCCGGGGCTCACACAGGGACAGACTCAGTGTCCCCAGCGTTGGGCTGTGCTCACTGCCCTTAGAGAGACACCCCACATTCCTATAGCATTGTTTCTGACCTTTAGAATGCCCCAGAATGCTTTACAGCCAGGAAAGTACATTTTTATATTTGAAGTGCAGTCGCTGTTGTAGGGAAAACGCGGCAGCCAATTTCTGCACAGCAAGATTCCACAAACAAGCAGTGGGATAATGACCCAATAATCTGATGCTGCTTGAGGGGTAAATATTAAAATTAGTAAAAAAAGAAAGAATCTTATAATCAATAAAAAATTCCTTCTTAAAAACCAACCACTGTTTTCCTTTAATGGGCCATTTCTTGACAGTTTCCAGTGTAAATTGTTGGAACTCTATCATGCTCTCAGGCTACTTTGAGTCTAATTTTGTAGAGGTTCCACTGTACAGAAAGCTCTTAGAATGGTTTCATTCATTCGCTCACTTTCTAACTTTCCACTGCCTCTCTCTATCCCCCAAAATACTTCCACTTGTTTCGTCCCAGTGGATTAACTCAGGAAGTGACACTGCTGTTAGATTTTTCAGCCCCTCCAACCCCCTGACTGCCAGATACACAGAGGTATCCTTCCCCACCGACTGACCCCGATCTGTCCACAGAGCCGACACAAACCAAATCGAGCCATCTTGGCATTTTTTAGACCACCGGCACCTTGTGACCCTTTGATGGGAGAATGCGAGACGAGGCTGGTCTGAGCAGGAGTCTAACCACCAATCATTCCCCAGGGCTTTGGTTTCCCCACACCCCCGCCCGTTTCCATTTCAAATCCACCCCACAGCCAATATGGTTCATAGGTGCCGAAAGAAAAGCAAGGCATTCATAGGCATAGTGTCAAACTTCCAGCTGCTTTCATCCCAAGACTTCGAACCATACTGTCAACAAACAGGGCATTTTTCTGCATGCTTTCTCTTCCCTCTTCGTCCAACTTAAATAAGATCCTTCTTTCAAGTGTCAAAGGCAATAGTGTCCCTCCCACCTCTCCCTTAATAACTTGTTCCAGCTTACTCCCCAAAGACGAGCGTGAATGAGCTGCTATGTTAAAGCATCATCTTAGGGACCAAATGAGCTCCTCAGGGCAGTCATCTCAATAAGACACTATGAATTAGGGCTTTGACCATGTGGGATCGCACAGTGCATTTAACATGCTCTATTTACCTTTAAACTTTCCTCTCACCTCTTTGAACCTTCAAGGCCGAAGCTCAGTGGGAGCATCATTGCCCCTAAGCTTTGGCGGTTGTGGGTTCCAAGTCTTGCGCCAGGGTCCAGCCACCAATTCCAGACTGGCACACCCAGTGAAGTGCCAAGAGAGCGCTACACTATCAGAGGGTGCTGTCTTTCAGGTGAGATGTTAAAGCAAGGTTAAACCAACATCCCATCTCATGATTCTGAAGAAGAGCAAGGGGGGTTATCCCCGGCATCCTGACCAAGAATTATCCATTAATCAACATTACGAAAAGTAACAGATTATCCAGTGGTCCTCAGATTGCTGCTAAAGGGATCTTGCGGTGCAAAGTTTGGCTTCCGCATTTCCTACAATATACCAGAGACTTGAAAAGTATGTCATTGGCTGCAAAGTGCTTTGGGATGTCCTGAGTATGTGAAAAGTGTGAGATAAATGCAAGTTTTTTTTATCAATTGCCTGCTCTCATAGCTCTCTTTTTAAGGATCATAGTGTTTTGATTTTTTTTTTCAACTGAGCTTAATGGGATTAAAGGGAAGAACTCTAAATCTCTTAATTGCTGCTCTGTTGGCTATAGGGCCCTACAGAAATTTCTGATCTAAATTAGGAGAGAGGGGAGCCAAGAGCAGCTACAGCAGTAGTCCGAGTGAGCAGCGTATAAGTCTGATCCATTTTCAGCACAAGTGAATTGGGATGTTTATCAAAATGCTGGAGTAAGGAACACTTTTCCACTTCAGAATAAATTGTCCTTATCAAGCACGTCCAGATCAAATGTAGCACAGACATTGAGTTAAGCTTCCCTCTATACTCTGCCCCAATTTCCCCACCTACCCACCTCCGTCTTATACATTCATTTCCCACACCAGCTGTACTCAATGTGGGCGAGAGAGTGCCAATTCCATGAAGCTGCTGCTGCTGCTGCTGCATTGTAATTCACTCAGGAAGTCCAAATTGCTGTGGCAACATACACTCTTACATGCATGTGGTAGTCTGCAGCTATGGATAGTGATAACAGATGCTCCAACACTCTTTCCTTCACATGGTTGACCAGGAATCTCTCCCACTTTTACAAGTTGATACTCAGCCTGTTTGTTTGGGTTATGAACACACCTTCCTTGGTGGACCTTCCTTGGCCATCAAGTTATGGAGTGGGACTTAAACCCAAAGCTTCTGGCTCAGAGACAGGGGCACTACCACTGCACCACAAGACCACCAATTCTGTGCTGGTTTAATGTGATTTTATGCACTGGACTGTGAGGCACTAGGCTAGGCTGCGGTAACCCAGTTCACATCAGAAAGGGACAGCATTTCATACAGCACAAAAACAGAGGAATCATTGAAAGAAAAAGACAGCATTTAAATGACCCCTTTCACAATCTCAAAACACCCAACGTATGCTCAGGTCTTTGGAGTGGGACTTGCATCCACAGTATTCAGAGGGGAAAGGGATACCAACTGAACTGCAGCTGAGACTGTACATACATGTTCTTTCTTTCTATTCATTCATGGGATGTGGGCTTCGCTGGCTGGACCAGCATTTGTTGCCCATCCCTAGTTGCCCTTGAGAAGTGGTGGTGAGCTGCCTTCTTGAACCGCTGCAGTACATGTGGTATAGGTACACCCACAGTGCTGTTAGGGAGTTCCAGGATTTTGACCCAGCGATAGTGAAGGAACAGCGATATATTTCCAAGTCTGGTTGGTGAGTGACTTGGAGGGGAACTTCTTGGAGGGGATCTTCCAGTTGGCGGTGTTCCCAGCTATCTGCTGCCCTTGTCCTTCTAGTTGGTAGTGGTTGTGGGTTTGGAAGGTGCTATCTAAGGAGCCTTGGTGAATTTATTGTATTCATGTTCTCATTGAGCCTGAGCTGGATTCAGCCCAGAAAGAACAGTGCCCTCACCTCCTACTTTATATTAACCCACTTGGACACAATGCACATCACTGCCTGGGACTCACAATCCACTGCAGCTTCATCAAACATGCACAGGAGAGTGTCCCTGATGGATGAATCATCTATCATCAGCTCCAGATTGAAACTCAGCCTTGTCACCATCGCAATGTGCAGCTCAGCAGGAAAGACAAAGAGAACCAAATAAGAGCCTCTGGCTCTATAAAATCATTACATTTAAAATTAACATCTGGCTTGGCACATGAATGAACAGCAGCAAATGCTGGCTACAGACCATTGCTTGCCTACGTTAACAGGGGTCACTGAATAGCCACGATCGTGTGCTGACATCTAACTGAACACTGCGCTGTGGTTTTAACTTTGAGTTGCGCAGCTGCCCAGTGCTGCCACACGTCATTCTCCCACCCATTCACCGCAGTGCCCCAGCCTTCCAGAAAGTTCTGTGAATCAAGGAAACTGAATGTCTCCCCATCCTCCTGGATCCCAACAACACACCTCACCACTGCCTGACGTCACACAAGTCCTTTTGGACTCACACACCTAACATCTGTCAATCTTGATGATCCCTGGGAAGCTGAATGGAGTTAATAGGAACTCACAAATAAGCTCCTTGTGAAAGATCCAACACAGAAGACCCTGGTTTCGAGCTTCTGTGAGCTAACGGGTAACTTGAAACCACATCCACACAAACCAGGGCAGATGCGGATACTTGATTCACAAATGGAGAACTAAAAACTTCCCAGTGTGCGACTCGATCAGACCACGGAACATAACTCAATGCCTGATTCACAGGTCCCCAGGAGGCATCACAGCGATGCACGCCATCATTCCTGACATCACTATCTGGTTTAACCAGCTAAATGTCAGATGATATCTGTTGCTCTGTATCTACATCAACACAAGAAAGAGAGAGAGGGAGTGCATCTCACCTATTGAACAATCATTTCCTGTGAACCCATCCTTGCAAATGCACTTCCCTTCAGTGCAGCGTCCTTGATTGTTGCAGTTGTTCGGACAGTTCTGGACACCGCATTTGGGCCCTGAATAGCCTGTGTTACAGACACACTTCCCGTTGACGCACTTTCCCCGTTGGTTACAGTTATCAGGACAGGTCTGAACACCGCAAGAAGGCCCAGAATAGCCTGTGTTACAGACACACTTTCCATTGACACACTTTCCCTGTTGGTTACAGTTATCAGGACAGGTCTGAACGCTGCAAGAAGACCCAGAATAGCCTGTGTTACAGACACACTTTCCATTGACACACTTTCCCTGTTGGTTACAGTTATCAGGACAGGTCTGAACGCTGCAAGAAGACCCAGAATAGCCTGTGTTACAGACACACTTTCCATTGGCACACTTTCCCTGTTGGTTACAGTTATCAGGACAGGTCTGAACGCTGCAAGAAGACCCAGAATAGCCTGTGTTACAGACACACTTCCCGTTGACGCACTTTCCCCGTTGGTTACAGTTATCAGGACAGGTCTGAACACCACAAGAAGGCCCAGAATAGCCTGTGTTACAGACACACTTTCCGTTGACGCATCTCCCTCGGTCATTACAGTTCTGGGGACAAGCTTTCACTGCACAGTCAGTCCCAGTGAACCCTTTCTTGCAGACACACTTTCCCTTGATGCAGTTCCCATGGCCATGACAGTTGGCGGGGCAATCCCGTAGGCCACAATCCCTCCCAGAGAAGCCTGCGTTGCAGACACACTTCCCCTCGACGCAATGCCCTTGATCGCTGCAGTCACCCGGACAGTCTTTGACCCCACAGTCAAACCCAGAGTAGCCCTTGTTGCAGACACAGTTCCCATCGACACACTTCCCGCGGCCTTTGCAGTCATCAGGGCAAATTTCCTCGGTGCAGCCATATCCTGTGTACCCAGGGAAGCAGACACACTTGTCGTCGATGCAGCGCCCTTGGTCATTACAATCGTCAGGGCAGATCTCCTTACTGCAGTCCTCCCCCGTGAAGCCTTCATGGCACACACACCGGCCAGCCACGCAATCCCCCTGGTGAGGGTGGCAGTTCACTGGGCAGCTGGCCTTGGAACAAGTGGGGCCGCTCCAGCCCTCCTCACAGACACAGCCACAGGTGGAGGGGCTGAAAGTCCCATGGGCCCCACAGTCCATCGCACGCTTTGCACCTGGAAAGTGAGCAAGCAAACAGTTAGGCCCATAAAAACATTGATAGTGCAGCAATTCTCTTTAAACCAGACATGTCACAGGATCACAGAATGGTTACAGCACAAAAGGAGGCAATTCAGCCCATCATGTCTGTGCTGACTCTCTGCAAGGGCAATTCACCAAGTGCCAAACCCCCAACACTCCTTCCCCCTGCCTTTCCCAGCAGCCCTGCACATCTTTTCTCTTCAGATAATGATCCAATTCCCTTTGAAAGCTTCAACCTCAGACAGTGCATTCCAGATCCTAACCATTCCCTGTGGAAAAAAGTTTTTCCTCACGTCACCTTTGCTTCCTCCACCAATGACCTTAAATCTGTGGTTCTTGATCCTTCTGCCAGTGGGAACAGTTTCTTCCCATCGACTCTGCCCAGACCACTGGTGGTTTTGAATACCTCTTAAACCTGCTCTCAGCCTTCTCTTCTCCAATTGAACCAGAATGTGAATCAGAATTGATTTAATCTTCAGGCTGACACAGTGAGCACTGTGGCTCTCTCCTGACCTGAGATAAGGATGCAACACCTTGTTGATGTAACATTGAACAATAAAATCCGATATTAAGGATATGACCTCCATCAAAATGAGGGGACAGTAATGTCGGATGTAACACCAGCATTCCACTTGATCCCGTGGGATCCCCACCTGGAGATTTAGGTCAAACTTACCCCCTCCAAGTGTCAGTAAGATTGTTTGACAGGGCAGATCTCTCATAGATGAGCCCAAATTTATCCCCAACCAAAATCAACAAGCATATGCGATATTCCAGGAAGATTCACTGCTCAGTGACGATAAATGAATGCTCTTCCCGTTTTAGGAAGACTAAGATCAATTTTAGCAACCACTGCCTGCCTCCTCCCATTCTGAGATGGAGTCAAATTTAAACTTTAAACTTCCAGGACATAACTCCACAACATGGTGGCAGCCAATGTTTTTAGCAATAGCGGGGATTTGCCTAAATCAACCAGCTTGATGGTAAAGCTTAACTTCTGAATACTTGAGAATGTTGCCTTGGTTTTTGTGGTTGTTCACTTGTGGCCAGTTGAGTGTCTGACACATGGAGACCTGTCACCATACTGAAGCGTCTCCAAGACAAACTGCTGGCAGTACTTGAATAGAGTTTCAGTGTGTTTGATATCGAGAGTCCACCATCATCCCTGTACCACACTTACATAAGCTCAGGGAACTTAAGGGGCGGCTAACCAGTGAGCAAACGCCCAGCCTTAGGAACAGTGGCATCATGGTACTCTAATGTTCCTGGACTAGTAATCCAGAGGCCAAGACTAATGCTCCAGAAACACAGGGTGGAATTTTACCTCCCACTTTGCCATTCATAGGTGGGTGGTGAGCATAGCATTTCACAGGTGGCCTTCCCACCAGGCTCCCGCAATTTTACACTTGGACAGGCAAGGCCTAGGCCTGCTCTTGCCCCAATTGAGGCCCTTAAGTGGCTAAACCAATGGCCATTTCCCACCCAGCCTCAATTTTCAGGCTAGCAGGAGGAGTTATGGGGCGGGGGGTGGGGGAAGGCCTGAAATTATACCAGGTTCAGGCCTCAGGCAGGAAGGGAGGTGGGGGGTTGGTGGGGAGGATGCCTCCATCAGCAGCCCCTCTTTCAACATCAGGCACACCACCACCCTGCACCCCCCCCCCACCCACCCCAATCGGGGACCACTACAGTGAAGGGGGATCATTAGGCGATCGTACAGTGAAGAGGAATTGCAGCATCTAGAACTACAACTGCTCCTCTGGAACCACGACATTATTATGTGTCTTTCTTTTTGCTAGAAGACTCAGGGACTTACAATCCCAGTCAAAATCCTGAGCTGGGACTCCCAGGCTCAGTCTCCCACATGCTGTCTTTGAAAGGAGGAGAAGGCTAAGAGGAGACTCGATAGAAGTTTTCAAAATCATGAGGGGTCTGGACAGAGTAGATAGTTCCTGCTCGTAAACAGATCGAGAAACAGAGTTTTAAAATGTTTTGTAAAAGATGCAAATGCAAGATGAGAAAAGCTTTTTCACACAGCGAGTAGTTAGGGTTTGGAATGCACTGCCTGGAAGTATAGTGGAGGCAGGTTCAATTGAGGCATTTAAGAGGGAATTGGATGATTATTTAAATAGAAGCAATGTGCAGGGGCACAGGGAAAAGACAGGGGATTGGCACTAAGTTAAAATACTCAGGGAGCTGCTGCAGACAAGATGGGCTGAATGGCCTCCTTCTGCACCGTAACGATTCTGTGATTCTGTGAAATACAGTTCGAACAGCATCCCTTCAAACAGGCACGTGGGACAAACAGTTAAAATAAGGGACAATCCCTTAGAATATGGGGCATTTGGTCACTCTGGCTACCCCACAGGGTCTGCAGCGGTACAAGAAGTCTGCTCACCGCCTTCTCAAGGGCACTTACAGATGGGCCATAAATGCTGGCCCAGCCAGCAACGCCCACATCCCAAGTGTGAATAACAATTGTGAATGTGATGTTATCACTGATTATAGAATCTCACAACACAGGGGGAGGGCTTTCAGCTCATCATGCCTGTACTGAAGGGCTCTTCCCCACTTCCCCCCACCCTTTCCCCTTTTCAAATATGTATATTAAAGTTAATAATGAATATTCTTCCACCAGTCTTTCAGGCAGTGCATTCCAGATCGAAAAAACTCGCTGCAGTAAAAAAATTCCCTCATCTTCCCGTCTGGTGGTCTTTTTTTTGTCGAAAGGTCATGAGGACTCGAAACGTCAACTCTTTTCTTCTCTGTCGATGCTGCCAGACCTGCTGATTTTTTCCAGGTAATTCTGTTTTTGTTTTGGATTTCCAGCATCCGCAGTTTTTTTGTTTTTATTATTTTTTTGCCCATTCCCTTAAATCTTAGTTCTGATTGCCAACCAAATTTGAAGCCAACTCCATTCATGCTAATTACCTCACAAGGCTTTAAACGTTTTTGTTGGCTGTTCCTCTGTTTTATGGGCAACTTTGTGTCACCTTCTGTCGAGTGAAGTCACAGGTTTGTTTTTTAAGGAATCCTGTTTGAGTTGCTATGTTGGAGCCCTCAGATACGAAAGTGCTAAAGCCAGACCTTTGCCCGCCGGTTGCAAAACTGATACCTTGTCGCGGGACCCTTGTGACTGAATTGGAACAATCCTCTTACAAGTCCCCAATTTATTCATCAGTCTTTGAGCTCATCTAAGTCCAATCTTCCCTGAATTCATGCTTGGAGCGTCACTCCAAACGTTCCCAAGTGAGCTTAAGTTAGATTTAAAACCTTCTTTAACCAATGATCAGCTTGAGAAGAGTGCCCCCTAGTAAACCTATTGGGCATTCCTATCCCCTGAGGCCTTGCTGGGTCAGATTTCCTATTGATCCCTATTGATGATAAATTGCCAGGGTGGATGGTAGCAAGTGACCTCTGCTAATGTTGTTCTGATGTTAACTTTCAGCAGGTTCAGCAGACCACGGCAATGCGATTCCCTTCAGACTGTACATCCCTATAGAGCAATGTGATTCTACTGAGAGTAGCACAGCTGCTGTCAGGAATTTAACATGCAGTGAATTGTGGAAGTGTCACCCTACCACTCAGTAGTACACCCTGTTAGCTGTCCATCAAATATCACTTGAAGAAAAATTAATTTGGTAACTTCAGTCAAAGGTTTCACGGTGCATTCTTTGACTTTTATGCAACCAGGGTAAAACAAAACACAATGCAATGTGATCCAGCCAATGCAATGTATTCCAAATGAATGCAGTGGTCACCTGTCTGCAATCCCACTCTTTCTCTCTCTCTGTCTGTCTCTCTCTCTCACATGCCCTCACTCCATCCACTGGGACAGCCAGAATCCATTCATCACCCCATTATCAGATCCATTTGCTGACTAACTCAATCAATTTTCATTTTTATTACATTAAGTTTGAAAGATTCATAATGAATTCACTCTCCTGGATCCCAGCGACTTTACTGACACAGCCTGACTTCTTTCTGCTCCCTGTCAGAAGGGACATTGTTTTCTGGTGACTATATCGGTCAGGTTCTCTCCTTGTTGCAATGGGGGATCTGGAATATTTGCCCACATGGTGAACTGCAGCGCCAGTGGCTCCTAGGCCCAGTCAGTAACATTGGACTCACCACAGCAAGCGTTGCTGGAGCACTGTCGACGCAGAGTGGCCACCTGCTTCTCGAGGGCCTCCAGTCGGCTCAGGAGGGCCAGAGCGTCATCGCAGCCGCACGCCTGAGGAGGGATGTTGATCCTGTGGGTGAAGACGACTTGATTGGCGGGGTCGACAGTATGCTCAAAGCGTTTGTCATCCCTGGCCTCATCCTGAGCCTCAAAGATGCGGGCCAAGGGTTTGGAGATGTTGGCCGAGCAGGTCTTGCAGTGGGGCAGCTTGATGTTGTAGACGTGGTTGAAGGTGGTAGGGCGGCCGGATGTGATGTTGGGCAGTAGCGCCCGCCTCTCGCGGATGGTCTTCACAAAGACGCCGCAGTCGCCTCCATCCAGGGACACCGCGACAAAGAGGAGCAGGATCTGGAAGACGAGCCCCATCTCTGTAGCTGTAAATGGAGGCAGAAGGAGTCCAGTCTTGTGTAGGGCTTGGGGGGTTCAGTAAGGAGAGCCGTTACGACGGTCCGGGGACTTATTTACACCACGACTCCTGTAGGATGGAAATAATACAATTAGCTGTGTATTTAATGGTATTGGCTGTGGGTTGGTGGGTAGCTGTCTTACCTCTCACTCAGAAAACTGTCGGTTCAAATCCCACTTCAGGAACTTGAGCACAAAAATTCAGATTTATCCTCACAGTGCAACCCCAAGGGAGTGCTGCATTGTCCGAGATGCTGTCAGGAGATGTTAAAATGAGGCCCCTTCTGCCCTCTTAGGGGACTGTAAAAGATCCCATGGCACCCAAGGAAAAACAGGGAGCTTCTCCCCAGTGTCCTGAGCTAATATTTATCCCTCACCTAGCAGCTACTAAAAAACAGATAATCAGGCCATTGCGTGTTTTGGGATCTTGCTGCGTGTAGATTGATTGCCCCTTTACCTACATAACAACAGCGACCACACTTCAAAAAATACTTCATTGGTATAAAATGTTTCGGGAGATCATTAGGTGTTGAAAGGTGCCATAGAAATTAACATCTTCCTTTTCGGCGTTAATGCTTTTATTTGGTCAGAGGGAGCAGCCTATTAAACATGAGCTGATGGTAAACCTCATAAAGTGTGCCCTGCCTTCACAAACACAGCCTCGTCCTAAACAGGCCAACTCATAACATCCGAGCTGAGCAACCTGTAACCAAGGTCAGCAAGCAAGGAGGGTCCTGAACTAAAGGGAAGGGTTTTCCACTTCCCCATCGCATCTGTGAATCATTGCGTGCTTGTTGTAGCTAACAGCCACACTCCAACACCTCACTGCAGCAGAGCTCAGAGGACTGAAGGAAGCTGAACTTGGCCGACTGCTTTTCACTGGACCCTTCCTGGGAAGCCATCAGGTCCTGCAGATTGAGCTTTCTCCATCAAAGTGAGATAACATCTGCTCTGCATTGTCTTGTAAACTGTTGAGGCTTCTGAGAACAGAAAACATTGAACAAAGTTCGTGCGGGGCTGAGTGGATTGAACAGAACAGGAATTACAGTGAGATGCTGGGAAATAGAGAGACTCGTTGTTTGATTTTGGAAACAGCAGCAACAAAGTGCATTCATATATTGCCTTTAATGTTGTAAGACATCTCAGTAAGGAACTTCACAAGACCATTATTAAACAAAATTTGACCTTCAGCCACATAAGGGGTATTAGAGTGGGTGACCAAAGTTCACAGGTGTAGATTTTCAGAAGCATCTTGGATGATGGAAGAGAAGTGTAGAGTAGGGTTGCCAATGCCCCAGGGTTGGCCTGGAGTCTCCAGGAATTGAAAATCAATCTCCAGGATACTGCTGTGTACAATCCTGAAGAAAAATCATCTAGACTTTAAAATAGAGAGCTTTTTTAAAATTTTCTTTGAACGCTTCCCTATACCAGATATAAAAATATTGAAGATGAGGGGGCTGACAATCAAGCATCATCCAATTGAGTAATGGATCCTTTTGCTTTCCAAATGGCGTAGCAAGGTAGTGCATTAGAAGAACGGATGTGTTGGTCGACTAATGGCTGGAGGGTGGGGTTAGACATGTGATGAAACCTCCAGGAATACATGAATCACCATTGGCAACCATAGTGAGGAGGTTTACAGAGGGAATTCTGAAGCTCAACTGAAGACACAGCTGTTAATTTCTTATTCTTTCATGTGATATGGGCTTCGTTGGCTGGGCCAGCATTTATTGCCCATCCCTAGTTGCCCTTGAGAAGGTGGTGGTGAGCTGGCTTCTTGAACCGCTGCAGTCCCTGTGGTGTAGGTACACCCACAGTGCTGTTAGGGAGTGAGTTCCAGGATTTTGCTAATGGTGGAATTGGAAGAGGGTAGGTATCTCAGCGGGGTTACAGAAGACTGGAGATTACAAAGATAGGGAGGAGGTGAGCCCATGGAGGGATTTGAAAGCATGAGGATTTTAAAATTGAGGCTTTACTCAACTGAAAGCCAATGTAGGTCAGCGGGCTCAGCAGGTGATGGTTGGATGGGACTCTGTGTGCATTAGAAAGAAGAGCAAAGAACTTGCATCTATACAGCATCTATTGCAGCCTCAGAATATCCCAAATCTCAGCTATTGACATAGGCATAGCAAAGATGTTTCCTAGCAGGTGAATCCAGAATGAGGGGCTACTAATATAGGATAACCACAAATAAATCCAATTGGGAATTCAGGAGAAACTTCTTTACCCAGAGAGTGGGAGAGTGTGAAACTCACTACCAGAGGGAGTGATTGAGGTGAATAGTATAGACACATTGAAAAGGAAGCTGGATAGACACAAAAGGGAGAAATGAATAGCAGATATGTTGAAAGGGTGAGATGAATAAGGGTGGGAGGAAGCTCGTGTGGAACATAAACACCAACAAAAACCTGTTTCTGGCTGAAAAACACAATGGGCAGAATTTTTCAGACCACCCCCCCACCACCCCCCCCCATGGCGGGTTTAATGGTGGGTGGGCAATTTGGTGGGAGCTGAAAAATTGGTTTCCCACCAACATTAAGTGACGACAGGAACTTGCGCTCCCACCTGCCATGGCGAGTTGCCATTCCCGCCAGAGGCCAATGTGAAACCATTTTGCGTCCTGTTAATGGGATGCAGATGAAGGCCTGAGCAGGATTGTTTCCCCCCATCGCCCAGCTGTCTGCGCCACCAGCAGGCTATCGCACTGTCTAGAACACGTCTGCACCTACATGGCGTGGAGATGTTGGAATTTATCTGAAGGAAGCCAAGGGCAGCCTGCGGGGATCAGGATGTGGGCCTCCAGCAGCCGTGGATCTACGCACAGCAAGCTCCCACAAATAAGCATTGCTTCCAATGGTATTGAAACGAGGGCACAGGAACACAGGGACACCTGAAGGTAACCTGTCACCCTGTTACAGGCGGGCTGCAGGTAAGCCACTTTCAAAGCTGCCAGCTCGGTCATTATGATGGAATGGGGGAGAATTCCAATGTCTGCTTCTTACAGGGAAATGATGAAGGGATGCGTCTGGGAGGGAGCTGCAAATTGGAGAGATGGTGGCAAAGGAGTAACTTCACTGGACTAATAATCCAGATGCCTAGGATAGTTCTCTGGCGCCACGGGTTCAAATCAATGAATAAAGTCTGGAATTAAAAGTCTAATGATGACCATGAAGACATCATTGATTGTAAAAACCCATCAGGTTCACTAATGTCCTTTAGGGAAGGAAATCTGCTCTCCTTACCTGGTCTGGCCTTCATGTGATTCCAGACCCACAGCAATGGGGTTGACTCTCAACTGCCCTCTGCAATGGTCCAGCAAGCTACCCAAGGGCAATTAGGGATGGGCAACAAATGCTGGCCTTGCCAGCGACACCCACATCCCATAAATGAATTAGTGAGAGTGAAACTGGAGCTGATGAAGGTGGAACAGAGCAGAATCTTATCGGCTGCTGTTATATTCCATTCTGATCTGTTAACTTCAATTAAAGGAGCGAGAGGGGGTGAGGTATAATGGAGGAGATTTCCCTCTGCTCTGTGTCCCCACCCCTGGGCTCCGCTGACCCATTGTTCAATTTCTAAAGAATATTATTTAAACTGCCTACATGAATTGGGATCAAGGAGAGAACAGGGACCCCGAGAGACATGTAACCTTGTTTCCTTGCTGTTGCTCGGTCAGTGAAAGCTTTTGTGAATGAACAACTTCAGCATCGGGCTGCTAAACCCACACACCTGATTCTCCGATTCACTCAAAGAACCGCAATGTTAAACCACACGTTTAAACAAGCAGCAATCGCAAGCTCAGTGAGTTTGCGTGTCAGTGTGAGTGTGCAGTTGTCAATCTGACCTTTCTCTCCCTTAAAGGGCTCCTTTGTGCCCACTCACAAAGAGAGAGAGAGTGAGAGGTCCCATTGAACCTCAAGGACAAGGCCTCGATTGAAACAAGCAGCACCCTACACAGGATGATGTTGTCAGGCTGGGCGATATGTGAAAATCTAATATTACAGAGAAAGCGCAGTAGCAATTGGTGAGACAAACACATAGCTTACAGTATGTTAACGTGACAGATTCAGGAGATCACACCCTGTGAAGACATAAATAGTCCCAAATCTGGAGGAAAATGATGGCATCCCATTCACTGGCCAACTTTTCAACTTAATTTTACTGTCCTGCCGAAGTCAATGGACTTTCAAACAGCTTGCCACATTTTCCGGCCCCAGCCCCACTCCTGCCACTACGGGGCCATACAATTCCACCCAAAATCTCTTCAAAAGCAAAGTCTCAATATTTTAATGTTCTTTTTTGTCACTTTTATTGGGTTCGCACCTGAGATGTCTTCTGGGCCCATGTGTCCACAACGATCTGGAGGGCACCCTTTCAACCCATTAACCAAGAGTGATTCACGCTCTGATATAACCAGGAGCTTTGAGTGGAGAGTGACTGGGTCAAAATCCTGGAACTCTCTCCCTAACAGCACTGTGGGTGTACCTACACCACATGGACTGCAGTGATCCAAGGAGGCGGCCCATCACCACCTTCTCAAGGGCAATTAGGGATGGGCAATATATGTTGGCCTAGCCAGCGATACCCACATCCCAGAAAGAATAACAAAAAGTATTCAAATTCTCTTACGATAAAGGCACTATATAAATGCAAGCCTTTTTCTTTCTCTGTGATCAAGCCTTTGGACAGCTGTTGTAACATGTCCTTACGGGGTTTAGTGCCAATTATTTGATGATCACTCCTGTGAAGCACCTTGGGGTGTTTAACCATATTAAAGTTGCTATATAAATGCAAGCTGTTGTGATCAGGAGCAGTTCACAGGAATACAGAAACAGGAGGAGGCCCTTCAGCCCCTCAAGCTTGTTCCTCTATTCCATTAGATTGCAGCTGATCTTTACCCCAACTCTACTTACCCACCTGTACTCCATACCCTTTTATACCCTGAATGCAACGTGATCCATCTGAGTCTTGACAGCTCCAATATTCCTCAGCATGTTGGGAGAAAGAGTTCCACCTTTCCATCACTCTCTCAGTGCAACATGAGCTGCCTCTCATTTTAAGGTTAATCAATCCCCTTGATCAAGATTCCCCACCACAGCAAATAGTTTCTCTCTATCTACCCTATCGGATCCTTCCAAACACCTCGATCAGATTACTCCTCAATCTTCTAGACTCAAGGGATCACAAGCCAGGTTTATTCAAGCTGTTCTCATAATATAACCTCGGTATCATTCAGGTGATCTCCAAGGCCGATATATCCTTCCTGGTGGTGAATCTATGAAATTCATTGCCACAGAAGGCTGTGGAGGCCAGTTCATTGAATGTAATTAAGACCGAGATAGATAGGTCCTTGACTGGTAAGGGGATCAAAGGTTACGGGGAGAAGGCGGGAGAATGGGGCTGAGAAACTTATCAGCCATGATTGAATGGCGGAGCAGACTTGATGGGCCGATTGGCCTAATTTCTGCTTCTATGTCTTATGGTCTTATGGTCTTATGGTCTCCTGAGGTACAGTCCCCAGAAGTGAACACGGTTACTCCAGCTGGGACCTGACCAGGGCTCTGTACAAACTGTCACATCACTTCCTTCCCTTTCATCCCAGCTGCCTTGAGGTAAATGCCCATTAACAGCCTGTTCACCTTTCCAAATACCTTTTGTACCTGGCCAGTAGCTTTTATTGATCTGTGCACGTAGGCACGTAAATCCTTTTGCCTATTCCCGGTTCCTCTGTCTGTCACCATGAATGAAATACTCCAAGTTTTCTCTCTTGGATGCAAAGGGGATGATCTCACACTTGGACAAGTGAGGATGAGGTAATGTTATTTGGTTTAAAAAAACTTAAATTCTTGGTTTAAACTATTTTACTCTCTAAACACTTCCAGGCATCCCTCACACTGCAAGCAATGTCTCGGTCAAAATTTCTATTGTCAATGTTTCTCTGCATTTGTTGACTTTCCTGTGATACAGTTTAAAGGATTTTTCTTTTCTGCAGCTATGGTTTTCCTCTGGGTAGTGGTGAGGTGATGGCTCCCTGATAGTGCGTCAGTCTTTTACTTGGAGTGACTTAGCATTTGCAGCACAGGAACTAGCCATTCGGCCCAGTTGTTTCATGCTATTATTTATGCTCCAGTCGTGCCTCCTCCCAACCCTCTTCCTCTGATCATATCTGTTCTATTCCTATCTCCCTCATTTGTTTATCCAGCTCCCCCCTTATAGGCCTCCATTTAGGAACAGGCTCCTCCTTGACACACAGATAAGGATTTGAATAATATAATTTTATGATGAAATGTTGAAGTTTGTTTCTGTGAGGGGCAAGAGTTTCATTTCCATGAGTAAGGCATCTTTAGTCAGACGGAAAGCGGGACACTCGGGGCTGTGAACTCCTACACAACTGCTGTCTTTTCCCCACCTTGGCACTCAACTGATAGGCAACAGGGCCAAGGGGGGGGGGGGCCTAATATTATGGGAGGATGTGTGGGAGTCACCACGGAGATATGTAGCAAACACAGATGCACTGAACTCTCAGCAGACGTATCTGACTCCCCGTGGGATGCATAACTGCATGCTGGGGGGGAAAGAGGATATAATATCACCGGACTGGCTCCTGGCATATGCAGATGTGTTTAATTATCATGTTCACTTCTAGCCGAGCTGTCCAGCCTGGCCCCTGCTCCTGCACTGTGTCAGAAACATCATGCATCACATAGTTTCCATTCCTGCCTCTCGGACTGTTCCAGCATCCTCCAAGTACTCTAAAGCTGCCTAGGGATACGAGCAGCAGGCTTTGGATTCATCACGCAGTTTTAACCTTGGGGATTAGGGGAGGAAACTTTCATTACAAACTTTTCGCACAATCCCTCCTTCTTGCACATGGGTCTTAGGTCTGGATTCATCCTATTTAAAGGGAATGAGCTTAATGAGGAACAATTTGGAAAATCTATTAAAAAAGCAAAAAACTGCGGATGCTGGAAATCCAAAACAAAAATAAAAATACCTGGAAAAACTCAGCAGGTCTGGCAGCATCTGCAGAGAGGAGCACAGTTAACGTTTCGAGTCCGTATGACTCTTCAACAGAACTAAGGAAAAATAGAAAAGAGGTGAAATATAAGCTGGTTTAAGGGGGGTGGGGGGGGGGGGGGGTGGGACAGGTAGCGCTGGATAGAGGGCCAGTTCTGTTGAAGAGTCATACAGACTCGAAACGTTAACTGTGTTCCTCTCTGCAGGTGCTTTCAGACCTGCTGAGTTTTTCCAGGTATTTTTATTTTTGTTTTGGAAAATCTATTCCTATTCAAGGTGATCAGGGATGTGACATCTATCAATCAATTGATCAATAATCTATCTACTTTTAATCATCCATCTGCCTATTGATCAGTTATCTATCCATCTCTCTCTCTCTATATATACACATATAAATATATCCACAGTCCATTATAAATTCATGTCCGGAATAATAAGGGATCTCCCTGTGCTAGTTTGTTCTCCCTCCTCCATTCCATCACTTGTGAGCAAGGGTAATTACAACATGACAAGTTGCACAGGAAGAACTTCCCCTGCTCTTCTTCACAATAATGCCTGGGTGATTCTCTCTGACCTGCTCTGGGGGCAGGCCTGGGTTTAAGATCGCACGTGAGAGATGGGGCCTGTGACTCTGCAGCCCTCCCTCAGCAGCGCACGGAAGCAACTCGATTTCTTATCGGATTCCTTGCTAGGCGCTGTGTTGGCCAAGCCAGTTCTCAGCCGACACTTAGGGTGGCTACTGCTGGACGCCAAGAACACCGGGCACCAGATCAACAGCACTGGGGACAAAGACATCAGAGCCACTGCACCACGAACAGAGATCAGTTCATCATGGGTCTCCCACCCACAAGCCCACAAGTAAAAAGTGCATGAGAACCACATGTGATGGTAAGTAAAGGGTTAATTTCAAGTGAGAAGCCTTGATGAGAACAGCAAATTGAATCGCCGTGTATTCCTGGCTAGTCATTGTCTTTTAGGCTCCCCTAGCTGCGTCTGTATTAATAATTTTGTTTGATTACTTTAGGTGCATGTCCTTCTAAATGATTCTTCTGTCCTCATCCGAATAGGACATAGTGGCCTCAGTACCGGGCCAGTACTGACTAAAAACCAGACATTCCAGTATAAAACCAGATGAATGCCCACCCCAGTGGCAGCTGGAGTGTGGAGTAAGATTGGAACTTGATGTTGACCCCAGCTTGGGATTTCTAAACATGACCGGCCAGCAGCAGCTGGGAAGCTTCTGCATCTCAGCGCTAAGGTCGAGAGAGGAATTTTGAAGCTGGAGTCCTCTCTTCAGACTGACCTCTGCCATTAGGCACAGTGGGAATCTTGGAGGAGGCGCAGCACAGATTGGCTAGAATAATACTGCGGCTGTAAGGGGGACTTCATTGAGATCTTTAAGATTGAAGGAGTTAGAGAGAGAGAAAAAAACTATTTCTTCTGAGGGGGAGTACAGAAAAAGGAATTATGGATTTTAAATTAGAGATAGACTGTTCCTGCAGGGCGATGCCAGGAAACATCTCTATATACAAAAGGCAGTGATAATCTGGAACTATCGTATCTTATTGAAACTGGGGATCAATTGAAAAGTCTAAAGCTCAGATTGATAGATTTCTGTTAAGTAAGTATTAAAGAATATGGAAGCAGGGCAGAGCAGTAGAGCGATGATCCAAATCAGCTATGATCCAGTTAAATGGTGGAACAGGATCGAGAGGTCGAATGGCCTCCTCCCATTCCTATGTTCCTGAGAAAGGAATACATGAGCGGGATTATGAGCTGCTGCTTCAACACGCTGAGAAAGGGCAGAATGGTTATGTCAGGTCAAAGAGAGTCACTGATAAAAGATAGGAAAGTAATAAAGGCCAATGAGCCAACAAAAGTGAATCCTAAAAATTAGTCCCCACCACAGTCTCCTACTGAGCTCCAGTGTTGTTGTCTGTGGCTCTGGCTGGCTGATCCATAATTTTTTTCACTAAACCGCTTAACTCCTATCAGATCTCTCCCTTCATGCTTACTGGAAGTAAGAATTTATCGTAAAGTAAAATTGCCCAAAGGGACAGATGGATAACCAGGGAGATAAACAACTCCAGAGTTCTGTTCTTTTTATGTTCTTCATTGGCTGCACACCATCACCGTGTTTACGAGTCCCCAAAGCAAAATATTGGGAAATCGGCAGAGTTGAAATCTGGAGATGTGGTCTGTACATTGTCTCCCAGTGACTGTAGCACAGAGAGCTGAGTTACATATGACCCCCTCCACAGTGCTTTGTGTCAGAGGTCCATTGAACTAGACCATTGCCCCAATGTCCAATTACCGCTAGTTATAGTTGTAACCCTCATTGCATGAGATGTTCTCAGTTATACATCCATCCACTTGGAAGGGGTGCTGTCCGGAGTCATGATCAAGGTCATATATTCCCAGCCCAAAAAACCATTGACATTATCCAATACTCTGTTGCCAAATTCCAAACTTGTACCCAAATCCCATTCACCCATCAGCACCTGAGCTCACTGACATATGCCCCGACAGGCAACATCTTAATTTTAAAATTCCCATCTTTGTGGGGTTTTTTCTCTTTTTTCTTTCATGGGATTTGGGTGTTGCTGGCAAGGCCAGCATTTATTACCCATCCGTAATTGCCCTTGAATTGTGTGGCTTGCTAGGCTATTTCAGAAGGCAGTTAAGAGTCAACCACATTGCTAAGGTAGGTTTCTCTCCATCCTAACCCAACACAATATTCATTCAGCATCTGCACCCCTTGCCCAATCCTGACTGACACGCACACCCCATCACTGGGCCTGGGTGAGATCTCAGATCCCTACAGTAGCTGGGCCCTTGACCTTGTGGATCCGACAGCCATCGGCTTGTGCCAACTGGCAAGGAGTTTTGTGGTGTGGAATTCAGTTCAGTGGGAGCTGGCCTGAGATTATCCAGAAGTTTCTGACAGCTGGTAAAGAAAGGAGACTCTCATCACACTGGGCCTGGGCTGAATTGGCAGTTTGGTAATATTTTCTAAAGCTCACCTCATTTACAATAATCTCCGGTCGAGTGGAGATGTGGCACGTAGAGCTGACAGGTTTGAGTTTTTAATCCCACACAGTGAGCTCAACACTCAGAACTGAAGTCACCTTATTCATCTGAAAACTGACTGGGTGACATGTTTCTCACCAGCTCAATTTTATAGCTTTGCTTAATTTTTTATGAACTTTGTACAATGTGGCTCAATATGGAGTTTCTCATTGGATATGGGCCTCCTCCTTAGCTGATGTCTTTGTAAATTGCAAAGAGGCTGTGAGACCTAAACTGGTGTCAGCCTTTGCTCAGTGAGTAGCACTCTCACCTCTGAGTCAGGAGGTGGTGAATTCAAATCCCACTCCAGAAACCCGAGCCCTGTATCTAGGCTGGCACTCCCAATGGCAGTACTGAGGGAGGGAGAGCTGCATGGGTAGAGGTAAAAAACCCTGCCTGCACACTCCGGCCAGCATGAGTGCAGCTCCAACAGCACACAAGAAGCTCGGCAGCATCCAGGACAAAGCAGCCCACTTGATCAGGGCCCCAGGCCCCACTAGCAACACTGTATACCATCTACAAGATACACTGCAAGAATTCGCCAAGGCTCCTTTGACAGCACCTTCCAAACCCATGACCACTACCATCTAGCAGGACAAGGGCAGCAGACACACTGGAACACCACCACCTGGAAGTTAACCCCGCCAAGTCACTCACCATCCTGACTTGGAAATATATCACTGTTCCTTCATTGTTACTGGGTCAAAATCCTGCAAGTTTCTTCCTAACAGCGCTGTGGGTATATCTACACCTCATGGACTGCAGCGATTCAAGATGGCAGCTCACCACCAACTTCTCAAGGACAATTAGGGATGGCCAATAAATGTTGGCATAGCCAGTGAAACTCACATCCCATAAATGTATTAAAAAAATCAAACTAGTTATTGAAACTGCAAACATATCGATGCATAACCTCAGAGAAAGAGATTGATTTTCCCATTCCTGGACCTTGGGACTATCAGATTGCCTGAACTTGGGAACACAGTGAGGGTCGGTGGTGGCGGGGAGGGAGTGGGGACAGGTCTGAGGCTGCCTGGTTTTCCAGGTGATTTAACAGAGTCACTGTTGAAGCTGAAAAGTCTACCCCATCGTGAGGGACCCGTCTCTCTCATCATGGGAATAAAGCACCTGGAACAGAAACCTGCCGAGGATCAGAAATCATTGCTGTTGCTCACAGTTTTAACACATTTCTACAATCTTCCTTTACCCACTACTTTAACACAGGCACCGTGCCTGTGCATTGAGGTTACAGCACAAAAGCAGGCTATTTGACCCATCCAGGCCATCTTGGTGTCTAACCTCCGTGAGATGATATGCACAAGTCATTGAAGGTGGAAATACAGCTTGAGAATGTGATTCATAAGCACATTGGATCCTGGGCTCTATAAATAAGGGCATATGCAGAGTACAAACACAAGGGGGTTATGTTAAACCTATATAAAACACAGGTTCGGCCTCAACTGGGTATGTATTTAACTCTGGGGAATACCCTTTAGGAAGTATTAGAAAGGGTGGAAAAAAGACTCGAGAACAGTTCCAGGGATGAGAGACTTCAGTTATGTAGATAGATTGGAGAAGCTGGGGCTGTTCTCCATGGAAAAAGTTGAGAGGAAATTTGAGCCAGTCATTCAAAATCATGGACAGGGAGATAGGAAGAAACCGTTTCCATTAATGGAAGGACCAAGGACCAATGGACATAGGTTTCAGGTGATTGACAAAAGAACCAAAGGTGACGTGAGGAAAAACTCTTTCTTACAGCGAGTAGTTAGGGTCTGGAATGCACTGCCTGAGAGGGTGGTGGAGGCAGATTCAAACATGGCTTTCAAAATTGGATAAACACCTGAAGGGAAAAAAATCTCAGGGCTACAGGGAAAGAGTAGGGGAGTGGGGCTAGTTAAATTACTCTTAAAGAGAGTTGGCATGGACATGATGGGCTATATGGTTTTCTTCTCTGTTGAAACCATTCTATGATTCTAAGGAGGACAGTCCTAACTTTTCCAACCTCTCCTCATAACAGAAGTCCCTCATCCCTGGTAACATTGTGGTAAACCTCCTCCGTCCCCTTTCTAAGTCCTTGACATCTTCTCTGAACATTGGTGCCAGAATTGTCCACAAAACTCCAGTTGATAGATTTGAGGGAATCCATGTTATTATTTTTTGCCATCAATCCTTGCATTTACTTCTAAGATAAACTTTTACGTTAAGCCATTTGAATGAATCTCACAGTCCAGGAAACAATGTTAAAAGATATTGCTCCCTATTTGCTAAAGTCTACGTTAGGTCCAAATCTGGTTTCAGACTCAGTGTCTAAATCCACCTTTCAATTTGAATTTATATGTATGGCCACACTCATTTTGATCAAACAGCTCAGGTGTTACATGTCCCAATGCCTCTTCCTACACCAAACAGAAATACAGGGCGGGTGGGGGGGTGGGCAGCACCAAGAAAACCTGGATGCATATCTGATCTGGAAACTATTCGGGAAGTCAGCCCAATCCAGCATCGATTCAAAGCTTGGACGTTTCTCTCATCTTCCCATCAGCCTTCGACTTTTTAGTCTTTCCATTTCAGAGTCCTTTCTACTTCCTAATGGCTTTTAAACAATCTGTACACAGACCATTAAAACCAGGAACTGAGCATGTTATGAGTTTAGTTAGCAAAGCTGACTTAGGTGGCTCTGTAGCTCAGTGGGTAGCACTCTCTCCCCTCATCAGTCAGAAGCTTGTGGGTTCAAGCCTCACTCCAGAGGCTGGAGCCCAAAATCCAGGCTGAGATGCACAGTGTTGCACTGAGGGAGTGCTGCAGTGTCAAAGGTACTGCCTTTCAGCTCAGGAATTAAATGGAAGCTTTGCTGCCCTTTTGTGGCTACTATTTCAAAGACGATTAGGGGAGATCTCCCTGGTGGCCTGGGTCGATCAACAACACTAAAAAACTGATGATCTGTTCATTGTCGCACTGCTGTTTGTGGGATCTTTCCGTGCACAGGTTGGTTGCAGGTATTTCTTCAAGTTCTTGACGAGCATCACCAAGAAGCGCAGCTTGATACTGAGGGACTTCTTTGGACCTGCCGGGCAGATGATGTATGTGTTTCCTTCATTACAACAGCGAGCTTGGATCTGAAGCACTTTTGGACATCCTGACATTGTGAAAGGTGCCTTATTTAAAATGTAAGTCTTTCTAACTTTTCATTTTTGTGAATTGTGTTCCTTCCCACTCCTGCTTTATGTGAAATCCTCGAGAGGCCTTGGTGATGTTCCGGGTGTGGATTAAGGAATCCACTGTATATTTTCACAGCATCTTCTGTTTTTATTTCAGTGTCTGCGGTTTGATCAGTTACTTCACCCACATTCCACCGGTTGCCTTGGGCTTGTGTGTCCAAAACCTCATCAAGCGTGTTCACTGCCAAGAGGTTCAGCATTCAATAAAAGGACTGCTCTGTGTACCAAGAGCTAAACTTTTCCATGACAAATAGTTTTCCCATCCTTCCTGAAAAACACAGCCAAAATATTTTGAAATTGGAAGATCTAATCCAGAGAAAGGCTACAGGCGTAAATATCTCTCCCACAGGATGCTGGAGGGTGACTGAAATAAATGTCAGTGGTTAGCACTGAAGAGAAGTAAATGAGTGACAAGGTCCACTGATGGGAAAATGGGGTCAACCCTCACAGCTTTATTCCCCAATGCTTCTCCATCATTGAGAATCCTGACCCTTTACAATTGAATTTTATTCCTATTGACTGTAGTTTGTGAATTACCCATGGCTAAATCTGTCATCCTTTACTTTTAAAACCTGAGAATACGTCGGGTCCAGACAACCACAGATTAACCTTTCCCTTCTCTGAACTGTGGGATAGTAGGTTAGTAGGAACAAGTGTGGTGGAATACTCCCCATTTGCCTGGGTGAGTGCAGCTCCCACAATACTCAAGGAGCTTGACACCATCCAGGACAAAGCAACTCCCTCCACAAACATTCACTCCCTCCACCACCGACACATTGTGACAGCAGTGTGTACCATCTACAAGATGCACTGCACGAACTCACCAAGGCTCCTTCGACAGCACCTTCCAAACCCACAATCACTACCACCCAGAAAGACAAGTACAGCAGATAGATGGGAACACCAACTCCTGGAAATTCCTCTCCAAATCACTCACCGTCCTGACTTGGAAATATATCACCGTTCCTTCACTGTCGCTGGGTCAAAAATCTGGAACTCCCTTCCTAACAGCACTGTGGGTGTATCTACACCACATGGATTGCAGTGGTTCAAGAAGGCAGCTCACCACCACCTTCTCAAGGACAACTAGGGATGGGCAATAAATGCTGGTCCAGCTAGCTTCACTCACATCCCATTCTCACCTCCTTTCACCTCTGAGCCCAGGCTGTGATCAAAGCCAGTGAAAGGCAGTGGAAGTTCCCCCTGTGCAGTCGAACAGGGAGTGATAGGGGAAATGAACTCCAAGATTCAATGCTTCAATACAGGGTACATTCACCTCTTGAATCTAGGCTGGAATTAGGCCCATGAGGATAGATTGAAACTTCTTCTAATGAGGGACTGGGTGGAGCAGATGTTATTAGAACATGGAACAATAGTCCTTCAGCTGTTGGCTTAGAGGCAAGGTTAGATAGTTTAGGGTAAATGACTGCATTTGATGGTGGGGTAGGGGGAAATGAGGTGGTTACACTCTCTTTGCCATGGTTCATGTAACTGCAGGGCAACAACTGTAATTTTACATTTTGCTGGTTAAGACAGATAATTATTTTCAGGAGTAATGGAGTGTGTCATGTGATGCCTCACTGGTATTCGTGAGTCAGGCATTTAGTCATTATATGCTCCATGGTGTGTTTTGGGTGACTATAGCTGCAGACTGGAGAACTTTTAACTCTCCATTTCAATATCTACTCTGATTTGAGTGGGTGTGGTTTAGGATTACCCATTAGCTTACAGAAGGTCAAAACCAGGGATCTTTTACCTTGGGTCTTTCACAAGATGTTTGGTTGTGACTTCTTGTTAATCCCCCTCAGCTTTCCAAGTATCATCAGGGCGGTGAATGGCTTAAACACATTGTTCTTGAGCACCTAATCCAACCTAGACTGGTGGGATATAATCACCCATCTGATGTTAATGAGGGACCTAACTCCAAATGAACTTGGATATTCTCAGTCAGGCTCCCAATAATATGATTCCAAAGCACTAATTTGATTTGTCTCAAGTTAGCAGTGTCACTCAAGGGAAGCAGACTATGCAAAGTCTCCGGTGGTAGGTTCTGGTTTAGGCTTGAACATAAGACCATAAGCTGTAGGAGCAGAATTAGGCCATTCGGCCCATTGAGTCTTCTCCACCATTCAATGAGATCATGGCTGATCTGATAATTTGCAACTCCATTTTCCTGCCTTTTCCCTATAACCCTTGATTCCCTTACTGATTAAAAATCTGTCTATCTCAGCCTTGAATATACTTAACCCAGCCTATACATCCCTCTGTAGTAAAGAATTCCACAGACTGACTACCCTCTGAGAGAAGAAATTCCTCCTCATCTCCGTTTTAAATGAACGCCCCCTTACTCTGAGATTATGCCTTCTCATCCTAGACTCTCCCACAAGGGGAAACAATCTCTCAGCACCTACCCTGTCAAGCCCCTTAAGAATCTTATATGTTTCAATAAGGTCGCCTCTCATTCTTCTAAACTCCAATGAGTACAGGCCCAACCTACTCAACCTCTCCTCATAAGAAAATCCTTCCATGCCTGGAATCAACATAGTGAACATTCTCTGGACTGCCTCCAATGCCAGTATATCTTCCTTAGGTAAAGAGGGCCAAAACTGTTCACAGTATTCTGGGTATGGTCTAACTAATGCCTTGTATAGTTTTAGCAAGACTTCCCTATTTTTATACTCCATTCCCTTTGAAATAAAGGCCAACATTCCATTTGCCTTCCCTATTACCTGTTGAACTTGTATATTAGCTTTTTGGGATTCATGCACAAATCCCTCTGTGCTGCAGCCTTCTGCAGTCTTTCTCCATTTAAATAATATTCAGCTCCTCTATTCTTCCTGCCAAAGTGCATAACCTCACATTTTCCCACATTATATTCCATCTGCCAAGTTTGTGCCCACCCACTTCGCCTGTCTATATTCCTCTGTAGACTCTTTGTGTCATCCTCACCACTTGCCTTCTCACCTATTTTTGTGGCATCCACAAGCTTGACGATAATACATTCGCTCCCCTCATCTAAGCCATTAATATATATTGTAAATAATTGAGGCCCTAGCACTAACTCCACTAGTTACAGGTTGCCATCCTGAAAATGCCCCCCTTATCCCAATTCTCTGTCTGTTATTAGTTAGCCAATCATGTATCCTTGCTAATATACTTCCCCAACACCATAGGATCTTATCTTATTAAGCAGCCTTATATGCGGTACCTTATCAAACATCTTTTGGAAATCCAAATATATTACATCTTCTGGTTCCCCTTTATCTATCCTGCTTGTTAGCTCTTCAAAGAATTCTAATAAATTTGTCAGGCATGATTTCCCCTTCATGAAACCATGCTGACTCTACTTGATTAGATTATGTATTTCTAAATGCTCTGCTATTATATCCTTTATAATAGACTCCAACATTTTCCCATGACAGATGTTAAGCTAACTGGCCTATAGTTACCTGTTTTTTGTCTCCCTCCATTTTGGAATAGGGGTGTTACATTGGCCATTCTCCAATCCTCTGGGACGTTTCCAGAATCTAAGGATTCTTGAAACATTACTACTAGTGCATCCACTATTTCTGTAGCTACTTCCTTCAATATCCTAGGATGCAACCCATGAGATCCAGAGGACTTATCGGCCTTTAGCCCCATAAGTTTCACTAGTAATTTTTCTTTAGTGATATTTATTGTATTTATTTCCTCCCCCACTTTTGCTCCTTGATTATTTAGTATTTTTGGAATGAAGACTGAAGCAAAGTATTTATTCAACTCCTCTGCCATTTCCTGGTTCCCCGTTATTATTTGCCCAGCCTCATTCTCTAAGGGGCCTATGTTCACTTTGGCCTCTCTCTTCCTTTTCATATATTTAAAGAAGCTCTTACTGTCTGTTTTTCTATCACTTGCTAGTTTACCCTCAAAGTTTATTTTCTCCCTCTTCATTATTTTTTTGGTCATCTTTGGTTGATTTTTAAAACTTTCCCAACCCTCTGGCTTACCACTATTCTTTGCCATATTGTATATTTTTTCTTTCAATTTGATACTGTCCTTAACTTGCTTGGTTAACCATGATCAGTTTATTCCCTTCCTCAAATCCTTCTTCCTCAATAGGATATATCTCTGTTGAGAGTCATGAACTATTTTCTTAAATGTCTGCCATTGTTCATCCACTGTCTTTTCTGCTCAGCTGCTTTCCCAGTCCACTCCAGCCAACTCTGCCCTCATTCCATTGTAATTACCCTTATTTAAGTTTAGCACAGTTGTTTCTGACCCAACCTTCTCACTGAGGCAGATTAAAGAAAATTTAACTCAGTACTGACCAATGTTTGGGAGGGGAAGGAGGTGGAATATAATGATCAGTGTGAAGGAAAGGGGTTACAAAGGGATTTGATGAAGCAATTATTCTCCTGAGAGATTAAGGAGAGATTTAACTGAGGTATTCAAATCATGAAGGCTTTAGGCAGAATAAAGAGGGAGAATCTGTTTCCAATGCTGAGAGGGTCATTAACCAAAGATCACAGGTTGATTGAAAAAGGAACCAAGGGATGAGAAGATTTTATTTTAATGCATTAAGTTGTTGAGATCTAGAACGCACAGCCTGAATGGCTGATGGAATCAGATTTAAAAATAACTTTCAAAAGGGAATTGGGTGTATACTTGAAAAGGATATGGGGATGGAGCAGGGGGAGTGGGACTAATTGAACAACTCTTTCAAAGAGCCAGCACAGGTACGATGGGCTGAATGGCCTTTCTCTGTGCTTTATCATTCTATGAACATAGAATATCAAAATTTGCAGCTAACACCAAATTGGAAAATATTGGTAATTCTGAGGGAGACTGCAACTAGATACAAGTAGACATTTCTAAACTTGTAGGATGGGCATGTGAATGATCAATAAGTTTTATTATAGATGAATGCAAGGTGATCCATTTTGGTAGGAGGAACAAGGAGACCACAAGCGTGTGAAAGAAGAGTCTAAATGGGGTGAGAAGGGCAAAAGAATCCAGCGATACAGGTTCACAAACGATTAAAAGCAGCAACACGGTTAATACAGCCGTAAAGAATACAAACAAAGCACTGGGGTGCATTTCTATAGGAATAGAATTCAAATTTCTGTAGAATAGAATTCAGCTTAGGCGGAACATTGTCCATGTTCAACTTAGTTAGGACATTACTTAGATCACTTTGATTGACAGAGCCAAGGTTTAGAGAGCAGAGTTAGAAGTAGGTGGGATGTGTACTGCTATTTTGAGTCAGTTTACCCTGATTCCATAAAGGAAGAAAGGAGTTGTATTTGTATAGCGAATTTCACAACCTTCGGATCCTCCAAAGGGCTTTTCAGCCAATGAAGTACTTATTTTCATAATGTAGTCACTGTTGTAATGGAGGAAGTTCTGCAGCCAATTAATGCACAGCAAGATCCCACAAACAGCAATGATGTAGTGAATTTATAATGTTTTCTCTATTGGTTGAGGGACTCTATTGATCCAGGACATCAGGGACAGCTCCCCTGTTCTTCTTCAAAATAGTATCACAGGAACTTCTATATCTATCTGAGGGGGCTGATGTGGCTTTAGTTTTGCATCCTCATTGGAAAGTTGTCATCTCCAACACACAGCGCTCCTCAATACTGCACTGGGAGCATCAGCCTGGATTATTGTTTTTGAATCACTGGAGTGGGATTATGAGCCCACAACACCCTGACTCTGAAACAAGAGTGCTACCCACTGAGCCACAGCTGAGACCAGTTTAGATTTCACTACCCACAGGGACATCGGCCAATGATCTGAACCACATGCAGTAGGAAACCCAAGAGCAAAGCACCTTGCACCGCATTCAGAAGAAATTAAATTTAGCCATAGAATTCAAATATATCTCCCAGTCAGATGTGAGAGATATAAGATGTGCTTGGTTTTACTTTTAAGCCCAGTGTGAGGGATTCACTTGGCAAATGTACCTCCCTACTTTGAATCATTTCTTTTTGGAACTGATTGTCTACTGAGATCCAGGTCTAAATACAGATTAATAAGAAAGAGGTGTATTGTTTAAATTAATAGCTACATCTCCACAGTGCCTCTGCTTCACTGAGTGACCATTCACCGTAAACAGAAACTATTTTACATGGGCCTGCTCTTTAGATCTATCCAAGTGTGTCCTAACTCCAAGTCTGGATCATAGAACAAGGCACTTATCAAAACCAATAGCTAAGCGAAACTGCAAGCAAAAAATTTGGAATAAACTGTAATGAGCAACGAGCTGTCTGCAAATGGACACTCTCTGGATTTCCAAGCATTGTTTATGCTTGATCGAAGCCATACCTTGCCAACCCATCCTCCTTGTAAACTTGCTATTGTGACTTGCACAGGGCGTTACTTAGTTAAAGGAGGACTCCACCCCAGTGAACAAAGTTTTCCATAATATTTGACCCCGTATGGAAACAATGTGTATCTTTGGCAGTCCTGAGGCAAGACATTATTGTCCTGCTCTGGCCAGAATTTAAATACTAATGAAAGCCTCAATGATGTGTGAAAACCTATACGGAACAGCAGACTATGGTGATGACATTGATCTACAATGCACTGTAAGAAGCAAAACTATGCTCTGGATGAGGAGTGGGGCTGGTGTTATATATGTGCCTGATGCAGTAATGAGACCTCAATGAATCACATCACTTTCCAAACACTGATGTAATTTTCCATTCCAATTTGCTTTCAAGTGATTTTTTTTTTAAATCTAAGATTCTATGAATTATAGTTTCGGTATAGTGTCAAAGACCCACTCACTTTATTTACTCCTCTGTAGATGCAGAAAGCATCCAAAGCCGCAACTTCAGCCCCTTGTAGGAGGCACAGTGGGAGTTTGAGCATATCACTGTCCAAAGGGAGCTTCTAAACTGGTGCCGCTTGGCAGACATCAGAATTATTGCTGATAAGTGTGGGAACATGTCTCCCTGGCCTGATGACAACATTGCCACAAATTCAGAGCCAACAAGTAAGAGCCGTGTGGTGAGTGGAGAGCATCAAACGGAGTGGTCTCGGTTAGAGGCAGTGCTGAGAATAAACATGGACACATTCTGCATTTCCAATCACATAACCCACCGCGTAAGAAATAGTCACAGTTCGGGTTCTCACCAGTTTGGGATGACCCCACATCTCTGCACCACTTCAAAGGCCATTGTCGCCAGCACCATTCCCAAACTCAATGCAATACCACTGGGACAGCTGTTGGCACATGATGCCACCTCACCACAGCAACTTCATGGGGCTTCCAGTTGATGCCACTGTGACAGAAATGACAAACGGTCCCCCTGGTTCTTGCTTGCTCTCCCGAACCACTGTTAATCTCACTGTGAGTCAGTAAAAGCTTGGCTGGGATTAGCACTCCCCACCCAACTAAGTCTCAAGGTTCAACACTCACCTCTGACCTTGAGTGGGCCTTTCTAGGCTAACATTGCAGAGGATGTTGCATGATCAGATCTATGATCCTTTCTGATCAGAAGATAAACTAAAGGCCCATCCACCATCTTCAGGAGGTTTTTAAAGATCCCTAATCAAAGAAGAGCAGCGAAGTTCTCTAGATGCTTACAGTCAACAGGCATCATTCAACCAATATTGTAAAAACACATTAACTGGTGGCTCATCGGCTTGCTATAAATAGGACTGTAACACCCTCTGAAGTGGTCTAGCAAGATATTCACTTATATTGAACCACAGCAAAGGATGACCAAAATGTTCGAATTGTTGGACTGTCACCTTCACAGGACAAGGAGGAATGGACAATAACTAATTACACCCCTACCATTGGCATTGCCATCATCACCCTGAGCATTACCATTGACCAGAAACTTAACTGGAATAGCCATACAAATACTGTGGCCACAAGAGCAGGTCAGAGGCTGGGAATTTTGTAACAAGTAACTCATCTCCTGACTTGACTCCTGTCCAAGGCATAAGTCAAGAGTGTGATAGAATACACTCCACTTGCCTGGATGAGTGCAGCTCCAACAACACTCAAGAAGCTCAAGATCATCCAAGACAAAGCAATCTGCTTGATTGGCATCCCCTCCACCACTGACCGACAGTGGCAGCAGTGTCTACCATCTACAAGATGCACTGCAGGAAGTCACCAAGGCTCCTTGAACAGCACTTTCCAAACCTGTAACCTCTACCACCTATAAAGACAAGGGCAGCAGATACACGGGAACACCACCACCTGCAAGTTCCCCTCCAAGCCACTCACCATCCTGAATTGGAAATATATCTCTGTTCCTTCACTGTCGCTGGGTCAAAATCCTGGAACTCCCTCCCTAACAGCACATGTAGCTACACCACATGGACTGCAGTGGTTCAAGAGGCAGCTCACCACTACCTTCTCAAGGACAAATAGGGATGGCTAATAAATATTGGTTTTGCCAGCAACACACATCCCATCATGAAATTTTTTTTTTTAAATTGCAAGAAGCAAAATAGGAAAATACAGTGGAAATTGGCTGCTGTTTAGCAACAGTGACCAAACTTCAAAAGGAATTGATTGGCTGTGGAATGTTTTGGGAGATCCTGGGCACACAGAAAGTGTGATATCTGTAGGATCTTGCAAGATATTGCATTTAGTTATATTTCTCTCTCTGCTACCCCCTCATTTGGGAAGTGTTAATAAAGTTATTTAAATAATAGCTGCCTGCAGTTGAACATGTGTTAATCTAACCCAGTGCAACGCACAACAGAAAGATGATGACAAGGCTGGCACTGAATTTTCTTTTACATTTCATTTGAGAAACTAAGAAGTGAAGAACATTGTGACACATTTTTGGAACTCCTAAAGTTGGTTTTGAGGAAGTTTGAGAGATTTGAGAGATTGCTCCATGTGCACATTGTGTCCAGGTACACAGTGAATCAGCTCGGTACACAACTGAAAAATGACACTGAAGGCACCTTTGGGCACAATTTCGGAATTCAACCCTAACAAAGGGGACTGGTGTAATTATGAACACAGGTTATATATTTGGCTGTAGGCAAATAACATAGGAGATGATAAAGAAAATGTTTTCCTCACCATGATGGGGCCAGATATTTTTGAAGTGGTGTCTATTTAACATTGCCTGTGAGGCCCCAGGACTATGGACTATTCTGAAATTAATGAGATTCTGGACTCAAATTATGGCACAACTAAGAATGAGATTGCACTGAGAGTTGCATTCAATGAAAGGAAGCAGTTGCCAGATGAGATTGTTGCAGATCACGTTCTCGAATTAAAGAAACTCTCTCATCACTATGGATATGGTGGATATGGAGGTCTAAAGAACAATAAAATCCAGTCCAAGCTTTTGAGTAAAGGCAATAAGCTGATGTGAAAGGAGGTTAGTATTGAGGCCACAGTCATGAAAATGGCAGAATGAGACACTGGCAAATTACAAAGGAGTTCTTTTCCTGAACCAGCAAGGGGGGCGGTGGTTGGGGGGGGGGGGGGGGGCACCAGATTTCAGTGGGAATGAGGCCACAGCAGCCAGGTTCACAGTCTCAGAGTCACAAATTTAGATGCTATCATTATCATGATAGCCATCAACCGTTTAAATGCTCCCAGTTCCAGTCAAAGTGCTATACCTATGGGAAAGTCAGTCATATCCAGATGGCATGCAGGAGCAGGGAAAACAGTAATGTTCCAAGTCTTGATAAAGCTCCAGGTTGAGGTCATGGTAGATCTAAAGCTATTTCAGGAGTCTGGAAATCCCCGAACAAGAAATATGGAAACAGAAGCTGATGTTACGGAACAGGAAGATCCAGAGTAGTACTCAGTTATTCAATAAGAAAAACAGCACTTGGAAGATGAGAGTAAAAGGGCGCAAGATATCATTCCAGCACCCACCAGTAAAAATGAAAGTCAGAGATTCACAACTTACTTTCATTGTTGATACAGCTGCAGCGTCTTGGAAGGAAAGAACAAGAAATCCCTAAAAAACTGGTGTGAAACTGACTAGTTATTCCAATAGTAGTGTTCCAGTGTTAGGTAAAGTTAATGTTGTGATGGACTATGAGGATACATCCTATTACTTGCCATTAGTAATAGTCAGAAGGAACAAAATCTCCCTATGGGAGGGAATTGGCTTAAGAAGAAACAGTTAAACTGTGCCAAGTTATCTACAGTAGGGATCAGTAAGAGCACATCTATCATTGAGAAAGTGTGAAACAGCACAAAGTTGTCTGTGAGCAAGGGGGGACAAATGATAAAATTAGCCATCAGTACAATATTAAATATTGTAAGTCAGAAGGTCATGCAAATGCAGATGTTCTTTCGAAATTTCAGGTGAAGGACAATTTATTTCTAGCCACTGAGTTACCTGCAAATTACTTTACATACACAAATGACATGTGAGTGTCTGCTAGAGTAATTAGTGAAGGAACTCGAAAGGATGTGGTGTTCAGTAAAGTGCTCAATTATGTCATGAATGCCTGACCTAAAAAATGTGATAATGAGAAATAACAGAAGTATTTCACATCTAGAAATGAGCTGAGTGTAGATCAAGGCTGCCTACTATGGGTTTTAAGAGTCATTATTCTGCCAAGGTTCAGAGAATGATTGTCATAGGAATTTCCTCAAGAGCGCACACGGATGGTCCGTATGAAAATAGTAGCAAGAAGCTATTTTTAATTATCCAAAGATAGATAGAGATGTTGAAGAGTCAATGAAGAATTGTAAAGTGCATCTCAGAATGAGAAATGGTCCAACCAAAGTTCCTTTCATTCCATGGTCAAACACAAGAAAACCGTGGGGAAGAGTACCCTTCGATTTCTTTGAAGTAGAAGAGAAAGAGTACTTTGTTTTGGTTGATAACTATAGCAAGTGATTAAATGTTGATCCTATGCTCAATGTCTCAAGTGCCAAAAGTATTGAGGTTTCAAGAAGTTGCTTTGAAATTTATGGTTTGCCAGAGGTGTTAGTGTTAGATAATGGTCCACAGTTTACATCAGGAGAGTTTGAAATATTTCTGAGTAGGAATAAAGTCAAACACTCCAATACTACCATCGAATGGTGCTGCAGAAAGAAGTGGACAAATTGTGAAGAGGTCTTTGCAGAAGTATTTGCTTGGTGACAGGGTAGGCAGTAATTTCTATGTTTTTCTTCGTCACGGGCTAGACAATTTTCTGTTCACTCACAGATTAAACCCGCAGACTACAACAGGTTGTACACCTTACAGGTTAGTATTTAAACACACTTAGGTTTAGTTTGCTTAAGCTTGGCATCAATAGCAAGGTAAGAGAAAAGCAAGACAAAGTGAAGGTGAGTCATGACACACCAGGCATGAAACTTAGAGAGTTCAGGGCTGGGCAGAAGGTCCAAATGAAAAGCCAACGAGGCGATAAGAAGTATGGTGTTTAGTGTTTTTGGAAATAGAAATAGAATGCACCTGCATTCACATATATATTGAAGATTGGAGAGAGACTCCGTCAGTGTCAGGTAGATCACTTGCTTGAAAGCAGAAATCTGGCAAAGGGACAGGATAAACCTCTTATAGATCAAATTCCTCCTAAAGTCCCATGTGAAAGTCAGAAAGAAAATGAAAGTCACAAAGAAACTGAAAGTTTGCCGGTATCACAGAATCCACCAGTAGAACAAAGTGAGCCAGTGTCGTTGATTAAGACAAATCAATCAATGTCACAGTCCCAACCAATGAGCTGGTAGTCAAAGTTCAGGTTTGACACAGTCAGGTATATTGTGAAAACAGTGTTAAGCAAATGCAAATGGAAGAAGATACCCAGACAGAAAGAGAAAGAAGCCAGATAGGTTAATTGAGAGTATGTCTGAAGGAAAAAGAAATAGTCACTTGGTGGTGCGGCACTTGAGTATTGCTGAAAAAAGAGACATGCTGTCAAAGCTTTTTGTCTTGTACTCATCAGAGTAGAATCGCAAGAATACCAAATCTCAAAGGGAACAGCAATTTGTACTGAACTTCTTCCTGATGAATGCAAGATGAAAAGCTTCAACATGCTCACGAAGAAACAAATTGTTCTTTTCATTACTTCTTGTCAAATTATGATATTTTTCACATACTGGTGTTAAGGAAAAAAGTAATATTTTATACATGTGAATTACTCCACAAATATTGGTCATAAACATTTTAGTTTGTGATTACAGTAAAAACAAATAAGCAACTCAAACTCTTAAATTTCATTACGTGTTGATATTGGTTTAATCAAATTGTTTTCTGGGAAATTATGTACATGCACAATTTTACATTTTACATTTTAATGTACAATTTTTTTTAAAAGGGGAGGGAGTGTAGTGTATTGTAGGATCTGATGTTGCCCTCTCTGCTGCCCTCTCTGTTAGGGAGGTGTAAATAAATGTGGTTCAATAATGGCTGCCTGTAACTCTTTCGAGTACAAACCCGTTTCCATCTGTTTCAGATGAAGTTACATTGTTTCATAGTTTGCCATTATGAGATTTGAACTCTTGATCTTGGGGTTACAAACCCAGTACCATAACCACTTGGCTATTTAGGCCAAGCCTAAAAGGGAGACTTATTGCTGATATTTCATAGTTTTTTGTCATTGTGAGATTTGAACTCTTGACCTTGGGGTTATAAACCCAGTACCATAACCACTTGGCTATTTAGGCCAAGCCCAAATCCGGAAACAATGAACTTTGTGCCCAGAGCAACGCTTCAGGTGCAGCGAAGAGCCATGAGCCTGACTTGATTTGAACACGCAACCTTCTAATCTGGAGTCAGACGCGCTACCGTTGCGCCACAAGCCCAGCAATAAAACAACACTACAACTTGTAACTCTTTCGAGTACAAACCCGTTTCCATCTGTTTCAGATGAAGTTACATTGTTTCATAGTTTGCCATTGTGAGATTTGAACTCTTGATCTTGGGGTTACAAACCCAGTACCATAACCACTTGGCTATTTAGGCCAAGCAATGGCTGCCTGTAGTTGAACATGTGTTTGTCTTAGTGCAATAATGTGACCCTCTGCAGAAACCCTGTACAACATGACCCCAGTCTGTCTTACCTTGGAATGAAGCTGGACTTCACGCTAACCTTCCACGAACACCTGAAGGAGGTAGATGAAGTGAAGAGTCAACTTAATCCAGAAACTGGCAAACACCAGTTGGGGAGCCTCAACACCAGTACTTTAGCGATGGCCCTCATGTACTCCATAGCTGAGTACTGTGCACAGGTATGGACCAGAAATAGCCACACTCAATTGGTTGATGTTTAACTGAACACTGCAATGAGATGCATCACTGGAACCCTCAAGTCAACCAAACACCATGGCTACCCGTGTTGGCACATATCGGCACTCACCCCATTGCACCACCCCCCCCCCCCAACCAATCCGCCGTGACCCAGCAACCCTCCGTGAAGCTCAGCGAATCGAGGAAAGCAAATGCCTCCCCATCCGTAGGACCTCATCAACTTCCCTCACCTCCACTTGAAGTCACATAAGCTATTTTGGACCAGTACACACAACATTGGGCAATGCGATTTCAACCCTGAAGAAGCTCAGGAAAATGAATGGTCCTCACAAGAAGCCATGAGCAAACATCTGGTGAAAGACCCAATACAGAAGTTCCCTGGTTTCAACCTCCAATGAAGCTCAGGGGCACCCCTAAACCGCATCTGTACAAACCATAGCAGATGCGGATAACTGGTGCACATATGGAAAGTTACAAACTCTCCTGTGTGCAACTGTGGTCATTCAGCACAGACCATGGAACACATAATGACACAGTGCCCAACTCATAAATACAAAGGAGGTATTACAGCAATACACACTGCCACTCCTGATGTAATATCTGCCGTGGCCATCTTGATGTAAAATTATAGTTGTTGCTCTATATCCATCCACATGAAACAAGACGTGCGATACACAACAATATCAATGCAAATTCTTTCTATTAAAGTCAAACATAATAATGGGCTCCCTGGAAAAACTCAGCAAGTCTGGCAGCATCGGCGGGGAAGAAAAGAGTTGACGTTTCGAGTCCTCATGACCCTTCAACAGTTCTGTGAAAGAGTCATAAGGACTCGAAACGTCAACTCTTTTCTTCTCCGCCGATGCTGCCAGACCTGCTGAGTTTTTCCAGGTAATTCCGTTTTTGTTTTGGAATTCCAGCATCCGCAGTTTTTTGTTTTTATAATAATGGGCTCTCCTCCCCAAAAAGAATTGATTGTGTCAAGTGTTGTAAGTGATTTCAGTTTTAGGCTGAGGGGTCGATTTTAATTCTGGCATTTTACACAAGCAATGGCCAGGTCTTGTCCTGAGGTTTTGAAGAATTAAAAACGGAATAGTTTAACTTACAGGTCATTTCACCTCAAGAGTCTTCAGCTTAAATTAAGGGGTCAGAAATATAAGATAGTCACCCATAAATCTAATAGGGAAGTCAGCAGAAAGACTTCCATTTGTACAGAGCCCTTTGCGACATCCCAAAATATCTTACAGCCAATTAAGTACTTTTGAAATATAGTAGGATAGGAAACACAGCAGCCAATTTGTGTACAGCAAGCTCCCACTAACAGCAATGATTAATGACTAGCTAGTTGTTTTATTTTATGTTGATTGAGGGAAAATACTAGTCAGGGCAATGAGGATAGCTGGCCTGTTCTCCATCACAATGGAATATTTGACATCCCTCTCAGAGCGCAGAAAGGTGTCAGTTTTACATCTGACAGCACCTCCAACAATGCAGCACTCCCTCAGTACAACACTAAAGTGTAAACTGCAATTATACCACCTACTTGCCTAACAGGAGAATTAAACCCACAACCTTCTGACCCAGAAGCAAGGGAGCTATCCACTGAGCCATGGCAAACACCACAAGGGCAATGAGAATGTGAAACTTGCCAATTGCGCTAAATACCATGGATACACTTCAGGAGATAGCGCTCACTGAGGAGAATGGAAGACTGTAGAAGGATATATTGATGGGGCTGGTAGAGGAATAGTCACAGTGAGAGAGCAGAGATATAGTCACAGTGAGAGAAGTGATAGAGGAATAGTCACAATTAAAACAGATATAGAGGAACAGTCAGCAAGACAGCAGAGATAGAGGGATAGTCACAGTGAGAGCAGAGATATAGTCACGTGAGGGCAGAGATAGAGGGATAGTCACAGTGAGGGCGGAGATAGAGGGATAGTCACAGTACAAGCAGAGATAGAGGGATAGTCACTGTGAGGGCAGTGATAGAGGAATAGTCACAGTGAGAGAACAGAGATAGAGGGATAGTCACAGTGAAAGCAGAGATAGAGGGATAGTCACAGTGAGGGCGGAGATAGAGGGATAGTCACAGTACAAGCAGAGATAGAGGGATAGTCATTGTGAGGGCAGTGATAGAGGAATAGTCACAGTGAGAGAACAGAGATAGAGGGATAGTCACAGTGAAAGCAGAGATAGAGGGTTAGTCACTGTGAGGGCAGTGATAGAGGAATAGTCACAGTGAGAGAACAGAGATAGAGGGATAGTCACAGTGAAAGCAGAGATAGAGGGATAGTCACAGTGAGAGCACAGATATAGTCACAGTGAGAGAAGTGACAGAGGAAAAGTCACAAAGCAGAGATAGAGGGATAGTCACAGTGAAAACAGACATAGAGGGATAGTCAGCAAGAGGCAGAGATAGAGGGATAGTCACAGTGAGGGCAGAGTTCGACGGATAGTCACTGTGAGAGCAGTGATAGATGAATAGTCACAGTGAGAGAACCGAGATAGAGGGATAGTCACAGTGAAAGCAGAGAAAGAGGGATAGTCACAGTGAAGGCTGGGATGGAGGGATAGTCACAGTGAGAGCAGAGATAGAGTGTGGTAACTGAGGGTATAGCCCCTCCAGCTGTCTACCAAGGGTCACATGATGTTCTGGGGAGGCTCTGACCAATGAACCCTAAGCGCGGGCAATCCAGGGCAGGGGGGTGGGTGGTGGAGTTCCTGAGGAGAGTCCTGATCGAACACATAGCACCTAAGCTCTCTGTAATAAAGTTTAACTGTTTCTTGTTGGAACCTGTCTGATCCATTGAGCCATTACCTAGAGGAATAGTCACGCTGAAATGGCAGGAAAGGTGGAGGAAATAGGGAAATTCATAATTGCTACCACTGTATAGAAGAATGTGCAGCAATTGTGCAGAGTGCAACAATATACTGCATGTAGAGTAAATGCATCTGGGAGTAATATTGCATTCCGTAGCAATATTGCTCTGTGTAGTATTAGTGCATGTTGCAGTAATGGTACAAGATACAGCAACAATGCATGGTACAGCAATAACGTGCAGTAATAGTGCATGGTGAAGCTATAATGCATAGTGCAGCAATGATGCATGGCACAGCAACAATGTATGATATAGTAATGGTGCATGATGAGGCAATAATGCATTATATAGCAATGGTACACAGTGCAGCAATAAGGTAGCTACAGCTACAGTGCACAATGCAGCAGCAGTGCATGGTACAGTGTTAATGCATGGAACAGTAATGGTGCATGCTGCAGCATTAGTGCGTGGTGTAGCAGTAGTGTGCAGTACAACAATATTGCATGGTACAGTAATAGCACGATATAGCAACGGTTTATGGAACAGCACATTACAGGAATAACGTAGAGTGCAGCGATAATGCATGGCACACGAATAGTGCACAATGCAGCAATAGTGCATGGCACAACAATAATTCAAGATGCCGCAATAGTGCATGGAACAGCAAAAATGCATCGTGCAGCAAGAATACATGGTGCACTGATGTGTCCTTTGTACGAAAAACCTTTACTTGATTTCCCTTCAAAAATGACCAAGCTCCAATATTAAGACTAGGCCCCCTCATTCTGATTCCCCAATCAGAGGAAATGATCTCTCCTATCTACCCCTATCATATCCTTTCATCATGTTAAACATCTCGATCGGATCAGCCTTCAATCTCAACAGAACACAAGCCAAGCTTATATAAACTTCGAGTCATGATATGAGAGGTCGTGACCTTCATACCTCCGAGCTTAGACCATTTGTGACGTTGTTCTGCTGACCTATTTACAGAGCTGCTGTAGTAAATGTTGGGAATACACAGCAGGGCTGTCTCAGAGTCTTCCTGACTTGGGAACTTACCCTAATTCTGTACAGACTGGGAACGCTGTTTATTAAGATTTTCATTTCTGGTTTCCAATATTTGTCAGTTTTTATCTCTCTCATTTCCGGCACCTGCCTTGCTGCACATCCCAGATGTTAAAATAGTTTGCAACTTGTTTCCTTGATTTAAAGTATGAATCACCGCGCTAATGTTTTCCTCATGTTGACATTTCAATAAATGTTCACAGATCCAGGCATGCAGTGCACTGCCTGGACTGGCAGATATGGTGAATAAACTGAACTATTGAGACTCCTGTGGGTTGTGACATTTACACAGACTAGCTAGAATAATTACAGGCTGTAAGGTGCTGCATAAACTCATAAATACAGGGTTGCCAAGCACTTTTTTTAAGGTTTCAGTTGTGGCTCAGCCGCTTTCGCTCTTGAGTCAGAAGGTTCATGGTTCAAGTCTCACTCCAGAGGCTTGAGCCCATCATCCAGACTGACACGCCCAGTGCAGCACTGAGGGAGTGCTGCACTTGTCAGGACTTGGGGGTGGGGGGTGCCAAATGCTGTCTTTCAGAAAAGATGTTAAACCGAAGTCCTGTCTGCCATCTCAGGTGGACGCAGACGATCCTATTTTGAAGAAGAGCAAGGGAGTTCTCGCCTGGGACTAATATAAATTCTGCATCCAGCATCATTAAACAGGTCATTATCACACTGCTATTTGTAGGAAAACTGCCTGCCGTGTTTCCAATATTACAACAGTAATTTCCAAAGGTACTTCATCGGCTTCTGGGACATCCTGCAAGGAGTTGTAGAAATATAAGTCCTTTCCAACTGTAGCCACATAGCTTGATGCCATAGAGGCTTGTGAGAGAAAATATATTCTTTAACTCCTGGTTTTCACTATCCAAATGGGAAGGGAATCAGGGAGCTCCAACACAGACATTGGAATATAGGAGCAAGGGTGGGCCATTCAGCCCATTGAGCCTGCCCTGCCATTCAGTTAGATCATGGTTGATTATCTAGCTCAACACCACTTTCCCGCACTATCCCATATGCCTTGATGTCATTAGTCTCCAGAAATCTATCAATTTCTGTTTTGAACATGCTCAATAACTGAGCTTCCACAGCCCTCTGGGGCAGAGAATTCCAAAGATTCACCACCCTCTGGGTGAAGAACTTCCTCTTCATCAGTCTTAAATGGCCTATCCATAGAATCATAGAACCATAGAAAGGTTACAGCACAGAAAGAGGCCATTCAGCCCATTGTGTCTGCACCAGCCAATAAGAGAAAAAAGAAACTAGCCGCTCATTTTAATCCCACTTTCCAGCACCTGATCTGTAGCCTTGCAGGTTACAGCATTTCAGATGCAGATCCAGGTACCTTTTAAATGAGTTGAGCCTCAACCACCAACTTTGGCAGTGAATTCCAGACACCCCCCATCCTCTGGGTGAAAAAGTTTTTTCTCATGTCCCCTCTAATCCTCCTATCAATCACCTTAAATCTATTCTCCCTGGTAATTGACTCCTCAGCTAGGGAAAACAAGTCTTTCCTGTTTACCCTATCTAGGCCCTTCATAATTTTGTACGCCTCAATTAGGTCATCCCTCAGTCCCCTATGTTCTAAGGAAAACAACCCTGCACTATCCAATCTCTCCTCATAGTTCCATTTTTCAAGCCCTAGCAACATTCTTATAAATCTCCTCTGCACTCTGTCCAGAGCAATTATGTCCTTATCCTGACATTCCACACACCAGTCAGGGGAAATATTTTATCCACATCCACCCTATCACACCCTGTAAGAATTTTGAAAGTTTCAATGAGGTCACCCCTCAGTCTTCGACACTCTAGGGAATACAAACCCAGTCTCCTCAATCCCTCCTCATAAGAAAATCCTACCATCCCAGGGATTAATCTGGTGAACCTCTGTTATTCTCCCTCTATGGCAAATATACCTCTCCTTAAGATAAAGGGACCAAAACTGTGCACAATAGACCTCCAGATGAGGTCTCAACAAGGCTCTATATGACTGCAGCAAAACATCCTTGCTCCTGTACTCAAAACCCCTTGTGATGAAGGCCGACATACCATTTGCCTTCCTAATTGCTTGCTGCACCTGTATGCAATCTTTTAGTGACTCATGAACAAGGACACCCAGGTGTCCTTTGGACACCCGCACTTCCCAACCTCTCACCATATAAGAAATATTCTGTCTTTCTGTTTTTTCTACCAAATGAATAACTCCACATGCCTTAATCGCTGCTACCCTATTATCCCCTACTTGCTGACTGCCACCCCGCGCCCCTGCCCCCCACAAACTGTTAGGGGACAGGACAAACTGTCCAACTGGTCTCTAATGGCTCATGGAGTTCACAAACCTCCTTCCCTACAAGTGACCCCCTAAAATTCTCCTGCAAGCTGCCTTTAAAGCAGTTACCCAGCCATTTACTGTTACTCCAGCTGTTTTAATGACAGCAGTTAAAAGATTAATGAGCAGTAGAACTTTTGAGTGACATGTTATATAACCAGTGTACAGCACTGGGCAACGCTAACAGCCGTAGATTGATCAGCACTTGATACTTTGAATGACCAACTCATTACTAAGCCACAAAATCTTACAGTGAGCACTTTAAGATGAATTACCGTGGAGAACGAGAGAATCAAAGAATAACAATAAGTTTCTTTGATGTTCTTCAACCAAGGAACGCAGAAGTGAGACACTTGTTGAATGACAAGATCTTAATCTTAAAATTGATCTTCCTGGTCAATTGCTAAATAATCAATGAGTTAACAGGGGTTAAATTCATAAATGGATAAAGGATGACAAGATTATAGGTTGAGGCATTTCTCTGTGAGTAGACAAGCTCTGGGAATGAATTGACTTGGGCTGATGAGCCTGGTGATGATAGTTAGGGCTGGTTCATCTTTTGTAGCTGATTCAGTGATTGGGCACCCAGTACCCGGAGGAGGAATGGGACTGTGAGGGCATTAGATATCGCTGAGGGACTGTGAGGCATACTGAATCAGTCACTCCCAAGTAACCCTGTAAAGCTAACTTCTCAACTGATGAATAGGCAAGCTTAACGTTAGAAACAGCACCTGTATAATTGACACCAATGATGGTGGTGAACAGTCAGTGCTTTAGGTGGCTGACTGAGATAAGCTGGGACAGTTTAAGAGATGGGTCAGCTCTCCCAAAGAGCTGGCACAGGAACGATGAGCTGAATTGCCTCCTCCAACGTCATAAGATTCTATGATTCTGCAATCTTTGGATCACGAGGATAAAAGTGAATCGCAAAGGTTAAATGATGGGAATAATAGAGGAGTCACACACATGCATATGCACCTACGTAGCCTTAGAAACCATGACACTTAACACAACAGGGAGTGAATAAGAGGAAACTGAGGCTGTTCAACAAATCTGTGCATTTGAACAGGGACAGTAAGTATTTGTTAAAGGAATAATCCAATCCTACACACATACATTCATTCACAGTGCCCTGTCTGTCCCGGGTTTGTTAATGTGGCATAAAAAGCTAACCTGAAAGACATTCCACTGCCTTTTCTCCATTCTGTGGTTTTCCACTATTGATCTACAGTAGGAACCTGGCACATGTCCTACAATAGGGTTTGTAACCTGAGGGCTGAAGGGCTCTGTAAGAAGTGGTGTGCAATGGCCAGATTGAAATTTATGTTCCAGTCCTGACAGGGTTTCACAATGAACACCTCTATGAGTTTCTTTAATTAAGCCATGTGCAAATCAGCCTCACTGTCCTAGCAATCCAAATATTATAGGATCCTACAGCACAGAAGGAGGCCATTTAGCCCATCCTGCCTGTGCCAGGTCTCTTTGAAAGATCCCTTCAATAAATCTCACCCCCGCACTGTCCCTACAGCCCTGTAAAAAATTCTTTCTCAAATATTGATCCAATCCCCTTTTTCAAAGTTCCAGCTGAATGAGTCCATCACTTTTCTCAGGTGCTGCATTCCAGATAATCACTTTAAGATAATTCTCCTCATCCCTCCACTGGCTCCTTTAGCAATTATCTTTGAACGCTGAGACTCTTATTTTTAAATGGAAAAAGTTGTTTTAATGAAAAGAAAACCAGTAGTTGAAACAAATCCTTGCTGCATAAGTATCTATCCGATATTCAGGAATGACTTAAACAATCCACTTGCAGTTCCCAGGATGTTAAGTCCCACTCTCAAACAGCAGACAATTCTAGGCAGAGGTAAATTTGAATGAACAGCAAATGAAATTGTTAATTCCACTTAAGTGATAAATAAGAGGCAGAGAGGTCAGAAAGACAATTTGAAAAATCTCAATTTCCACCCAATCCAATAATAATGTTCCGAGTTGCTTTAAGGAGAATTCAGATGCACATCTTTAAATATTAAACCCGACTGAGAAACTAAGAATGGTGATAAATTTTGAAAGGCAGAAAGAGCTGTATTTGCATTTTCTTAGAATATGATTTACAGACTTGCCTTTGTTGCCCTCACCATCATAATTTCAAGCAACAAAAGTATTTTTGATCAATTATAAGCCAGGATTATTCCTGAGTAGTCAGGTTTCTTACCTCAGTGGAAGTAGATGGTTGAGGAGCTGAGCTGGGTCTGAGCTGCCTGCCTCTGGACAGCACTCTGACTGATGGCCTGCCTGTCAAATAAATTCCTTCTGCCACAGTGAGATCAGCAAGGCTGCAGATTTCACACACATACACTCCCTCTCGCAAAAACTTCACCCATGTGATTTCAGCCAGTGATGTCATCAAGGAAATGCCAAAACTCATTCATTAATTTTAACTCTTTTGCTGACCATTGTCCACTCTGCTTTCCTCTGTCTCCATGCTCTCTCTCTCTCTCTCTCTGTGCCACCTCCAAATCTGAGCCAACTGTGCCCCCCCCCCCACCCCCCCCACCGCCCACCTTTAACCCTTGGAGAGGCTAGGCCAGTTCCAAATGATAACAGGTCTTTAAAACTTCAGTCAGGGCTCTCAATGAAGTGGCCATTCTGAGGTAATGTTTTATTTGGCTGCACGTGAACACCTGTCAGATTGTTCCGTGGTAGCTTCTGGTGTCAAGATATCAGCTGTGGCTCAGCAGTTAGCACACTTAACTCTGAGTTCGAGAGTTATAGGTTCAGATCCCTCACTCCAGAGACTTGAGCTCATAAACCAGTCTGACACTCCTAGGGTCTGTACTGATGGAGTCCTGCAGTGTCAGTGGTGCTGTCTCTCTGAGGCGTTAAACCAATGCCCACCCTCTCCCCTCTCAGGTGAACGAAGGCCCCATGGTACATCTCGAAGAAGAGCAGGGGAGTTCTCCCTGGGTCAACATTTATCCCTCAACCAACACCTCAAAAAAAAATCAGATGGTCTGGCTATAATCACACTGCTGTTGTTGAGATCTTGCTGTGGACAAATTGGCTGCCATGTTTCCTTCATTACAATGGTGTTTAATTGACTGTGAAGTGCTTTGGGATGTCCTGATGTTGCGTAAGGCATTAGAGCTTTTGCTTGCCCACTGATTCACATCAGGAAATTCCATAAGCTATAGAACTGCCCCAACAACAACTTGCATTTATATAGCACCTTTAACTTAATAAAATGCCCTAAAGTGCTTCACATCAGAAAACAAAGCATGACACCTAGCCCATAAGGAGATATTAGGTCAGAGAGCCATAATTTTGATCAAAGAGAAAGGTTTAAGGAGTATCTTAAAGGAGGAAAGTGAGGTAGAGAGGCTGAGATGTGTAGGTAAGGAATTCCAGAGCTTACAGGCTAGGCAGTACATCAGGAAGAGCGGAAGGAGAGACCAGGCTTCTCGGAACTTGCTCAGGGCCAGCACAGCTCCCATTTTGTGTCTTCTGGCAGTCAGTAAGTTGGGGAAGATAGAACCTGTGCATCAGAGAGAGGGTTGAGGTGGATGAGATATTTCAATTGTTCAACAGGTTTGAAATTCAAAGGCAACTATTTAAATGGAAGATTTTTCTGTTTTTGCAGAACCCAGGGTTACATGAGGTAAAAGAATGCAGTGGCATAAATGTGTAGGATGGAAGAAAGAAGTCCATTGTTTGATCTATCACACCCAGATGTAACTGGTAAACACAAAAGTCAACACATTTTTTTCTATTGGGTCGGCCAGGTGTCAGACTCAAGCTGCAAACTATAATCTTCACCAATTTCAAACAACTTACTGAGCAGCATTCGACATCTAGACTGCAGTGTCAGCTGTGGCTCAGTGGGGAGCATTCTCACCCTCAGAGTCAGAAGGATTTGGTTTCAAGACCCATTCCAAAGCCTTGAGCCCAACTCCAAGCCAACGCACCTAATGCAGTCCTGGGTTAGTGCAGCATTGTGACAGGTGCAATCCTGTCACACTGGAAAGCACTATATAATTGCACCGTCTTATTTTCTTTATCTTAGTGCGCACCAATAAAATATCTATGCTTGATCCACTATCCCTAGGGGTGAGATATTAGACTATGATCTTGACTACCCTCACAGGAGGGTGAAAAAGATCCCAGATAGCACCAGTATGAAGAGCAGGAGAGTTCTCCCAGGTGTCCTGGCCAATATTTAAACCTGACAGAAAAAAGCAGATAATCTGGCACGTCATCTCATTGCTGTTTGTGGGAGTTTGCTGTGCATAAATATACCATCTTTCCTCTAAGGTAACAGTGAATCTTTGGAATTCTCTACTCTAGAGGGTTCTGGATGCTCCACCATTGAAGACAATGAAGGCTGGGATAGACAGAGTTTTGGTCTCTCAGGGAATCAAGGGACCAGGGGAACGGGCAGGAAAGTGGAGGTAAGGCCAAAGGTCAGCCATGATTAATGGTGGAGCAGGCTTGAGGGGGCCATAAGGTCTATTCCTGCCCTCATTCTAAAGTTCTTGTGTGAAGTATAAGGGACGTGCTGAGCATTGGAAAGCACCATATAATTGCACCATCTTATTTTCTTTATCTAAGTGCACACCAATAAAATATCTATGCTTGATCCACTATCCCTAGATGCACTCCAGCATTACATAATCTAATAACATATCAAAAAGACTTATTTTTAAACTCCCCCACTCACATAAACACTCAGACAGTTTACAAGAGCAACTGACATGACTGAGTCTGGGCAGATAGACCAGAATCCATGAACACGTCGTACTGTAAGGGGGGGACCACCGGCATTCATTCAGACAGAGAAGGCGCTCTTAGCTGCTCCAGGACTCAGGCCCTTCCAGAACAACTTGCATCTCACAGGCTTATAACCTAACCAGTGATTCCCTCATTTGTCAGGATGATGGACTGCAGATTGGCCATGCCAGTTGGCAACTTTTTCCACCATTTCTCCCTAATGATTCATTCAGCAGTTTAAGTTAAGCAAACATAAGCACATGTTCTTCATGCTGTTGGTAATCCTCCTAACCGTAATGTGGTGATATGTTGGTCACTGAAAGCAGCATTGTCTGACTGGGACAGTGTGCATGTACCACTGCGGTCAATAAGAAATGGAGGTGAATGCAACATCCATTATCTATGGGAATTCTGAACAATTGAGTGAGGAAGGCATCTGGACAATTAGAATTCTGTACATTGGGAATGAATAGGAATTAATTTAACCCATTGGAATTCTGCAAATTGGGAATGGATAGGAACTAATCTAACTCATTGAAATTTTGTACAACAGGAATGGGGATTAATTTAACGCCTGAAATTCTGCAAAGTGGGAATGGACTGGAATTCATTTAACCCACGGAATTCTGCCAAGTGAGAATGGACGGGAATTCCTTTAAGCCTTGAAATTCTGCAAAGTGGGAATGGACAGGAATTAATTTACCGCATTGAATTCTGAAAAGTGGGAATCAATAGGAATTAATATAATCCATTGGAATTCTATACAGTGGGAGTGAATGGGAATTAATATAATCAATTGGATTCTATGCAAAAGGAGCGAATGGAAAATAATATAATCCATTGGTATTCTATACAGAAGGAGTGAATGGGAATTAATATATGTGAGATGTTATTTCATCCTTCAATGTCAGTTCACTTTAGGACGAGGATTCACATACTTGCTGACCAATTAATTTAATTGACGCCAAAGTAAAATATATTTGTGAATATCATTTTGTTTCTACATGAAATGAGTACATAGCCTCAAACCTTTGCATAGGACAGTGAATCAGAGTGTAATATTCATGCATCTCTTCATTAATTTGCTGTTTTAGAGTCAGTGGCTCAGTAGGTAGCAAAATTGCCTTTGAGTCAGGTTAGTCCAGGATTCAAGTCCCCCTCCTGACACTTAAACGCATAATCCAGGTTGAGACTGCAAGGTTGGAGGTGCAATCTTTCAATGAGACACTTAGCCGAGCCCTGACTGCCCTCTCAGCTGGACATACAACGCAGGGGAGATTTACCAGAATGGTTCCGGGGATGGGAGGTTTTAGTTACAAGGTTAGGTTGGAGAAGTTGGGATTGTTCTCCTCGGAGCAAAGGAGAATTATGGGAAACTTGATGGTGTAGAAGATTATGACAGGTTTGAATAGGGATTAGTTGATAATACAAGGACTAGGGGCTAAAGGTTTAAGGTTTTGAGCAAGAGATACAGGGAGATTGTGAAGAAGACCTTTTATAGAGCGAGTGATAATAACCTGGAACTCGCTGCCTATCAGTGTGAAATGAAATTGGACGGGCATTTGAGGTAAATAAATCTGCAGGGTTACAGGGTTAGAGTGAGGAATGGCACTGACTGGATTGCCCTGTGGGGAGCCGGCATGGACTCAATGGGCCAAACGACCTCCTTCTGTCCCATAAATGACTCCATGAGTCGACTGCTACCTCCGTTGAACAGTAAGGGATTTTCCCCCAATGTCCTGGCCAATATTCACTGCTAAAATCAGAATGTTTGTTCACTAACTGATTTGTTTGGGGGGAATTGCACTGCTCACAAATTGGCTGCCATATTTCCTACATTACCACAGTGATTATATTTCAGAAATAGTAGGTCATTGGGATGTCTTCAGGCCGTGAGGGGCGTGATAAAGAAATGCTGTTGAAGAGTCATGCGGACTTGAAACGTTGACTGTGCTCCTCTCCACGGATGCTGCCAGACCTGCTGAGTTTTTCCAGGTATTTTTGTTTTTATAAAGAAATGCAAGTTGCTTTTTCATTGGTGAGCCAGGAAAATGTTCATAGCTGCCATTAGATAATTAAATGTACAATCACCGACAGAAGAGCTGCAAGTAGATGCTTTGACCATGATGTAGGCAATATTTATCTGCAGTGCCAGGACAGATGTGATTATCTCACATGTGGGCCGTCACTGCTTGGGGAAATATTTTCCATATTTCCACAGCTTGTAACACAACAATCAACTTCTTGTGATATTACTGACACAGGGCACTGGAGACAATGGCTGTGAAAGGGCAATTGGCAAAACAAAAGGAACAGCTCTAACATAAAGCAATGTCATGATTAGAGGACAATGAATGTCTCTCAAGGGACTGCGAGGTTCAGATAATGTCACTCCAATCTGTCTGTCTGTCTGCCGGAGACTGGGAGCTGCCAGTATTTTTTAGGCTAATTTAAGATTAAACTTTTCGATGTGAGGCTCCAAGTCTGGAATCGTAAATTGAGGATCGCTGCTTGTCGAGTGTTTTTGTATTCTGGCAAAGTAATCTTGTACAAGATAAATACACTTTCCTGCACTCTGAAGGGCTTATTCATGGCCATACTCTCGTTAATTCAAAACAAGTTCACATCTAATAGGAAGCACCACAAATTGTTCCTTAACTTGCATTTCGATCATTGGGCTGGGCACTGTGCAGCCTCTGATGCACTGAAACACAGTTTTTCTGTATAAGCCTGATGACCTGCGTTGTTGATCTAGGTGACCATAAGGCAGCCAGGAGGAGAGCTAAGAGCTGCATCTGGTGAGGAAAGACAAGGGAGAAGCTGGTATTGTTCTTCAGAGGGTTAAATAGAGGTGTTCAAAATTAGGAGGGGTATTGATCAAATAAATATGGATAAACTACTTCTGCAGGCAACTAGAGGACGAGATTCAATATAATTGGTAAAAACCATAGAAGGATTATTTTTTGTTGCAGTCAGATGTTGTGATATAGAATGCACTACCTGAAAGAGGGTGGAAGCAGATTCCATAATTACCTTCAAATCCTTACAAAGAAAAGATTTGCAGGGCCCGAGAGGAAAAGACAGGGAGTGATTGGATAATACTTTCAAAGAGCTCACAGGAGTATGATGGGCCAAATGGCTTCCTGCTGTGCTGGCAGAGTTTAGGAATGCTTCTGCCACACCCCACTATCTTACACAAACAAATATTTGGTCCTTAGTGTTTGAGAGTTCAAGACAGACATTGTCCTTAACGATTCAGAGTTCCAGGCAGGCACTTGTCTTTAATGTTTGAGACTTCCAGACAGAAGCTTGTCCCTAGAATTTTAGAGTTCCAGACACACAATGGTCCTTGCAGATTGAGAGTTCCATACAGACACTGGCCCTTATTGAATGAGACTTCCAGACACTTATCCTTAGAGTTTGAGAGTTCCAGACAGACACTGGTCCTTACAGATTGAGAGTTCCAGACAAACACTTGTCCTGAGTGATTGAGAGCTCCAGACACTTGTCCTTAGTGAATGAGATTTCCAGACACTTGTCCTTAGTGAATGAGAGTTCCGGACAGACACTTGCCCTTAGTGATTGAGATTTCCAGACATTTGTCCTTAGTGATCAAGAGTTCCAGATATACACTGGTCCCTTACAGATTGAGAGTTCCAGACAGACAATTGGCCTTAGTGATTGAGAGTTCCAGACAGACACTTATCCTTAGCGTTTGAGAGTTCCAGACAGACACTGGTCCTTACAGATTGAGAGTTCTAGACAAACACTTGTCCTGAGTGATTGAGAGCTCCAGACACTTGTCCTTAGTGAATGAGAGTTCCAGACAGACACTTGCCTTTAGTGATTGAGATTTCCAGACACTTGTCCTTAGTGATCAAGAGTTCCGGACACACACTGGTCCTTACAGATTGAGAGTTCCAGACAGACAATTGGCATTAGTGATTGAGAGTTCCAGACAGACACTTGTCCTGAGTGATTGAGAGTTCCAGACACTTGTCCTTAGAGTTTGAGAGTTCCAGACAGACACTGGTCCTTACAGATTGAGAGTTCCAGACAGATACTTGTCCTGATTGAATGAGAGCTCCTGACACTTGTCCTTAGTGAATGAGAGTTCCAGACAGACACTTGTCCTTAGTGATTGAGATTTCCAGACACTTGTCCTTAGTGATCGAGAGTTCCGGACACACACTGGTCCTTACAGATTGAGAGTTCCAGACAGACACTGGCCTTATTGATTGAGACTTCCAGACAGACACTTGTCGTTAACGTTTGAGAGTTCCAGACAGACACTGGTCCTTACAGATTGAGAGTTCCAGACAGACACTTGTCCTGAGTGATTGAGAGCTCCAGACACTTGTCCTTAGTGAATGAGAGTTCCAGACAGACGCTTGTCCTTACTAATTGAGAGTTCCAGACAGACACTTGTCCTTAGTGATTAAGATTTCCAGACACTTATCCTTAGTGATCGAGAGTTCCGGACACACACTGGTCCTTACAGATTGAGAGTTCCAGACAGACAATTGGCCTTAGTGATTGAGAGTTCCAGACAGACACTTGTCCTGAGTGATTGAGAGTTCCAGACACTTGTCCTTAGAGTTTGAGAGTTCCAGACAGACACTGGTCCTTACAGATTGAGAGTTCCAGACAGATACTTGTCCTGATTGAATGAGAGCTCCTGACACTTGTCCTTAGTGAATGAGAGTTCCAGACAGACACTTGTCCTTAGTGATCGAGAGTTCCGGACACACACTGGTCCTTACAGATTGAGAGTTCCAGACAGATACTTGTCCTAATTGAATGAGAGCTCCTGATACTTGTCCTTAGTAAATGAGAGTTCCAGACAGACACTTGCCTTTAGTGATTGAGATTTCCAGACACTTGTCCTTAGTGATCGAGAGTTCCGGACACACACTGGTCCTTACAGATTGAGAGTTCCAGACAGACACTGGCCTTATTGATTGAGACTTCCAGACAGACACTTGTCGTTAACGTTTGAGAGTTCCAGACAGACACTGGTCCTTACAGATTGAGAGTTCCAGACAGACACTTGTCCTGAGTGATTGAGAGCTCCAGACACTTGTCCTTAGTGAATGAGAGTTCCAGACAGACGCTTGTCCTTACTAATTGAGAGTTCCAGACAGACACTTGTCCTTAGTGATTAAGATTTCCAGACACTTATCCTTAGTGATCGAGAGTTCCGGACACACACTGGTCCTTACAGATTGAGAGTTCCAGACAGACAATTGGCCTTAGTGATTGAGAGTTCCAGACAGACACTTGTCCTGAGTGATTGAGAGTTCCAGACACTTGTCCTTAGAGTTTGAGAGTTCCAGACAGACACTGGTCCTTACAGATTGAGAGTTCCAGACAGACACTTGTCCTGAGTGATTGAGAGCTCCAGACATTTGTCCTTAGTGAATGAGAGTTCCAGACAAACACTTGTCCATAGTGATTGAGAGTTCCAGACAGACGCTTGTCCTTACTAATTGAGAGTTCCAGACAGACACTTGTCCTTAGTGATTAAGATTTCCAGACACTTGTCCTTAGTGATTGAGCATTCCATACTGACTATTATATTCACTTGATGAAACAGAGACATTGAAGGGAGAGACTCCACTCTTGGGACTTTCTGCCAGGCCAAGGCTGTGGCCCAACCAGATCCCCATGGACAAAGAAGCCAGTCAGATATCTCAGTCCAGTGCTTGCCTCAGCATTCTGCTCAGGTAAGGAGGATAAACATTGGATGAAAACACGCTGTTTGTAAATCTTTCTACACCACCGCCCACGGCACTGAACTTCCCACCTCTCTGTATCCCCACCCTCCCAGAACCACTCTGCAGCATTCTACATGCAGCAGATCCCCACAATCTGCCACTGTCCTCTATTACTATTTGACACTGAGTGACTGTATTTAACCTGCTGAGCATTAATCAATGAACAGCTAGCCCCTTCACAGTCTCTTTCCATGCTGGTTTTAGCAGACCTGCTGAGGTGCTGATTTGTAGAATTGAATGAGTGGGTGTGAATGCACTGTGGTCTCAGGCTGGAGGATGAATCCTGGTTAGATCAGGTACAGCATTTAGTCTGGGGCTAATGTTTCTATTTATCCATTCGTGAGATGTGGGCATCATTGGCATGATCAGCATTTGTTGCCCATCCCTAATTTCATTGAGAAGGTGGTGGTGAGCTGCCTTCTTGAACCGCTGCAGTCCATGTGGTGTAGGTACACCCACAGTGCTGTTTGGGAGGGAGTTCCAGGATTTTGACCCAGCAACAGTGAAGGAATGGCGATATATTTCCAAGTCAGGATGGTGAGTAACTTGGAGGGGAACTACCTGGCGGTGGTATTCCCATGTATCCTTGTTCTTCTAGATGGTAATGGTTGTGGGTTTGGAAGGTGCTAAGGAACTGCAGGTGAGCTCCTGCAGTGCATCTTGTAGATGGTACACACTGCTGATACTGTGCATCGGTGGTGGAGGGAGTGAATGTTTGTGGATGTGGTGCCAATCAAGTGGGCTGATTTGTCCTGGACAGTGTCAAGTGTCTTGGGCGTTGTTGGAGCTGAACTCATCCAGGCAAGTGGAGAGTATTCCATCACACTCCTGACTTGTGCCTCGTAGATGGTGGACAGGCTTTGGGGAGTCAGGAGGTGAGTTACTCGTTGCAGGATTCCTAGCCTCTGGCCTACTCTTGTAGCCACAGTATATATATGGCTAGTCCAGTTCAGTTCTGGTCAATGTTAACCCCCAGGATGTTGATATTGGAGGATTCAGTAATGGTAATGCGAATGAATGTCAAGGGGTGATGGTTCGATCTTCTCTTGTTGGAGATGGTCATTGGTTGGCACTTGTGTCGTGTGAATGTTACTTGCCACTTGTCAGCCCAAACCTGGATATTGTTCAGGTCTTGCTGCATTTGGACATGGACTGCTTCAGGAGTCACGAATGGTGCTGAACATTGTGCAATCATCAGCGAACATCTCCACTTCTGACCTTACGATGGAAGGAAGGTCATTGATGAAGCAGTTGAAGATGGTTGGGACGTTGTACTTCCTGTTGATAGAGGTTGCAGGTTGGAAGGTGCTGTTGCACCTTATTCGAGTCCTCATTTCAGTCTGAGTAATGACAAAGTATTTACAGTACAGAAACAGGCCATTCGACCCAGCCAGACCATGCTGGTGTTTATGCTCCACTTGAGACTCCTTTCACCTGATTTTATCAAACCTCATCAATACATCTTTCTATTCCTTTCTCTTTATGTGTTTATTCAATCCCCTCTTAAATCCAATGGAGTAATGGAGGAAATAACCCTTGAAACATTTCAGGAAAATGGAGCAGACAACCAGAAGACTTTTAGAGTGTTTCTGAATGGATGAATTAAGTTGGAAGGGTAACTTTCCCTATCCGTTATCACTATGTGTGAGAATGCTGGAGATAGTTGCACAGTAATAGGACTTTTCACTTAAACTTTAAATTTGTCTGCATAGCTCAATGAAATATTAGAAATGTTAAAAATGAAGTACTAGCTGGGAGGTGCAGTGGGTCAGACACTGTCCTTTCCCCCTCTGGGACTGGGTGGGACAGTGGGTCAGACGCTGTCCTTTCCCCCTCTGGGACTGGGTGGGACAGTGGGTCAGACGCTGTCCTTTCCCCCTCTGGGTCTGGGTGGGACAGTGGGTCAGACGCTGTCCTTTCCCCCTCTGGGACAGGGTGGGACAGTGGGTCAGACACTGTCCTTTCCCCCTCAGGGTCTGGGTGGGACAGTGGGTCAGACGCTGTCCTTTCCCCCTCTGGGACAGGGTGGGACAGTGGGTCAGACACTGTCCTTTCCTCCTCTGGGACTGGGTGGGACAGTGGGTCAGTCACTGTCCTTTCCCCTTCTGGGACTGGGTGGGGCAGTGGGTCAGACGCTGTCCTTTCCCCCTCTGGGACTGGGTGGGACAGTGAGTCAGACACTGTCCTTTCCCCCTCAGGGTCTGGGTGGGACAGTGGGTCAGACGCTGTCCTTTCCCCCTCAGGGTCTGGGTGGGACAGTGAGTCAGACACTGTCCTTTCCCCCTCAGGGTCTGGGTGGGACAGTGAGTCAGACACTGTCCTTTCCCCCTCAGGGTCTGGGTGGGACAGTGGGTCAGATGCTGTCCTTTCCTCCTCTGGGACCAGGTGGGTTTGAAGGAACTAGAGAAACTATCTTCCTCATCTTGTTTAAAGACAAAGTAGAACAAACAAAAAAACCAAAACAAATTTTTTTAAAATCTGAAATTAAGTGCTGACAAATGCTTCCTGAGATAGTAACATGAAACACATGAGGTAACTGGGAGAGGATAAGGTTCTGGAACGTTCTTCACAACTCCAAATCAGATGATTTCTAAAGGGTTGAACAGAGACACAACAACGGTCCATCAAGACAGACCCTTCTACCCTGCAGAGCTCTCAGACAGGACTCCACTCTGAGGAAAAGGGTGAAGAGCTTTCATCGAGTCCTCACTGACTTCGTCCGGGGTCATGGCCAAGTTTGATCCACCCTTTGATGCCAGCCACTGTTCAGGAGACTGTAGCCAGCAGAGGATGCAGGACATTTGCAAATCTGGTGGAGATGGGAAACAGCAGTCCAGAGATGGTGGGGACAGGGGGATGTCAGTGAGTTGGGGGTGGGGAGGTTGGAGGTTGGAAGGAATAGTGGGGAATGAGAACATTCTTCCACCCAGCCTGTTTACAGACAAGCAAGTTCCTTTCATCTCACACTGTCGGCATTGGAGGAACATTTCACGTATTTGATGAAGATCTGTAGCTGACATGTTTTGTACCCCGCTTCCCGACGGTACCTCCCAGCTCCCACACAGATTCCCAAGCAATGTCTGCTAATGTTATCTCCATTGTATCAGCTCAGACTCTAGTTGATATCAAAGGATAGCGTCTCTCCGCAGGAATCTCTCTGCCCAACTTTGTCATGTTCCAGCATATTGTTGCTACCACAATGTATTAAAAGTAGACCCTTTTGTTTTCTGGAAGGTTCCCCTGCATTGTTCTCCTTCATGGATGTGGTTGGCTGTGCTGTATCAGAGTTTCACACATACACATACACAAATGAATATGCATATACACATGCATACACACGTTAATATGTACACACATATGACACACATGTGGTTATGTTCACCTGCACACGTACAGGGGTACACATACATCCACACACATGCACACACATGAACACGAACACCTGCATCTCACTCTTCTCACATCATATCTGTCAATTTCTGTACAAAAATTTATCCTTGGGGACAGAAGTTTTCGTTTCAGTTTTGCACCAAGTTCTTCACTTCAATTGTTTCATCTTCTTTAGCTATCTCCTCTCACTCCATTGCTTTCTGTGGGGGTATGAATCCAGGACAACAATCTGACCTCGAACTGTGATACTCAGTAATTGTGTGTGCTAATTCCTGAGCCCTTTGCCTATGATACACCCTAACCGCGTGTGAGAACTAATTCCACATTCACATGAATGTATGACAGCTTGAGAAGGTGTGTATGATATCTTCTTGAGGGATATGTAGCACTAGGCCCTAACTGTTTCAGTTAATAACATTCCCCGCCCATCCCAAGATTATCTACAGTAGCTGACCTGACTCATGCTCAGAGCACATATCGGAAAATTGCTCACAATTTTCAGACCATTCATTTTAATTAGCCAGTGTGTAACAAACATAGTACATTGTACAGGTGTTGACACTGATACACATCCACATGTCCGTACACACACAAACACACATACACACACACACACACACAAAGGTTGCAGGGTGCCAGACGCAATTGAATTATTAATCTCATACCCAGTGTGCATCATATATGTACAGGAGCTGACGCTTTGACACATACAGACAATTCAGTTAGAGAATGGAGTGAATATGAACCTATTACCTAGTGCACACTGTATATGTGCAGGAGCTGATACAGAGACACACATGGACTGTATAGTACCAGATGGGAGTGGATTATTAACCTATTACTCAGTGCGTATTAAACATTTACAGGAGCTGACACTTTAGATACACACACACATACACATGGGTCATACAGTACCAGACTAAAGTGAATTAATAACATGTTACCCAGTGTGTACTGTATGTGTACAGGAGCTGACACTGAGACACATACGGACCATATTGTATGAAGTGGAGTTAATTATTAACCTATTATCCAGTGTGTACTGTATATGTACAGGAGCTGATGGAGACATACAGAACAGTACCAGACAGGAGTAAATCATTACTCTTTTGCTTAGTAGTCTATCTGTGTTAATACCCAAAGTCATGCTCAACATGATCCACTGAAAAAGAAAACATATTCAAGGAAATACCTGAAAAATTTTCTCAATTTTAATTTTTTTGTGGGGAGAGAAATAACTGAAAACTGTAAATATCTAAGTCTACGTTTGCACAGCCTCGAACAAAACAGTCAGTATTGAAGTGTAGCAGTTGGATAGAGCCCAGAAAATATCTAACTATAAAACACACATTGCCGGGTCTGGAGGTAAACGCTGTTTAAGTATGTGTTCCTGACTGGAACGTGTAACCTTTCACAGTGAATGGACTTCAGGCTAAACAGGAATAGGTTTGTATAGGGAAAGCTCTGCAACACCTGAAGGGAGATGTATAAACCTTCTTTGTTTCTTGACAAGCCAAGCCAACCGGCAGCTCAAACTCTTCAAGGGACTTCAGTACATTTGGCCTTCCAGTGGGCCTCAGGGCTTTTGATCTCCACAAGGCCTTGAAGCTTGATCCCTGGATTCCCAATCCTGTCTACCTTTTCAGTGTGAACCGCAGCTATTTATTCTGATCCTGTAATGTGAGTTATGGCTGTTCCTTCCTTTTTCCCCTCCACACCTCTGGGAGATCCAAATGAATGTCCATCTGTGCAGGTTAAACCTGCGAATTAAAGCATCTCCAGCTGAACGCTCCACAGACCCGGTGGAGAAACAGGAAGGGGAGTATATAAATAATTATTTCGAATTGAGCAGGAGGACAGCACAACTGACAACCCATGAGGCCAAGGCCAGGCCTCTGAACCAAACTCGATCCCATTTGCATTTAGGTCAATGCAACTTGTTCATGCGCCTGCCTGTTGCAACCTTCCAGGATTGGCTCGGAGTCTCCAGGAATTGAGGATTCAGTACCAAGGCATTGCTCTGCACAAAGCCCAGAAAGTAAAAAACATAGAGAGCGCTAAAGAAACAGCGTGCATATCTTTACTTTCCTTTAGCCAGTGTTTATTAGTCCTGGAATATTGGAAAGGTAGGGTGAAAGGAGCGGCTTGGCTGACAGTCAGGAATCCTCCAATCAGATAAGATTGAGTCTGTTCACTTTCTGATTGGCTGTAGTAAGGGATATGACCCCACGAGGATAGATGCGCTGGGCGACCAATGATTGGGGAGGCCTGGGTGGGGAGTGGGTGAGGGAGAAGGGTCATGGGGCAAGAGGGTGGGTGAAAGGTCATGGGGCATGAGGCCAGGTGATGAAACCTCCAGGAATACATCTGACCACAGTTGGCAACCCATAGGCACATGGGATGGCAGGCTCTCCCAGCTGATCGGTTCTGAGCTCATCCATTAGTTGGCAGCAGGTTCCGAGTGCAGCAAGGGAAAATTGGGAATTAAAAATGGGAATTGGATTATATATCTAATGGTTCCATGTTCACACCAAAGGCTGGGGGACGGTGAGATGGAGCAGTTATAGAATAGCATCTGAGATATATTCTAGTGTCACCCAACAAGGTGAGGCCTAATTATTGAACATGCACCTAATGCACGGAGTAGCACCCTGTGCGGGCAGCCCGCTTCTCAGGGGAAAAGCCTACGTCTCTGGGAAGGACAGTGCAGTGCCAGAAAGGCCTGAGCAATTATTTAATCTCTGTGATTGTGTGACTCATCATGATACCTGGGCTGGTATCCATTGGTGAACCAGGACTCAGGGGGTTAAATGCTCAAGATAGGCGGCATAAACTTATCATAGAATCTTAGAATAGTTACAGCGCAGAAGGAGGCCATTCAGCCCATCATGTCTATGCCAGCCCTCTCGCACTCAGGGGCTTCAGCAGGGACCTGATTGAGGTGAAAAGGGGATTCGATAGATGCAATCACAGAGGTGGCTCACCATCACCTGCTCAGCAACAACTAGGGATGGGCGATAAATAATGCTGGCCTTACCAGTGACACTCACATCCCATGAACTTATATAAAAACAGAGGCTAGGACTAAAATGGGAGAGTAAACACCATGGATGGTTGCTTGTCACTTATGGGGTAAGTTCAGAATGATTCAGGGAAGTGTGAGGAGTCCTTACGTGTGGGAGTAGCAGAGATACCTCCACATGCAAGTTTAGTTGGCTGTGGGGTAGAGCTCCATGTGGCTTACTCATTCTCCAGGATGTGAGTGTGGGAGGCTGGGAGCTATTGTCCATTCCCCAGTTGGAATGAGATGGTGGTGGCAAGCCTTCAACTGGAATGGCTGCAGTCTTATCATTCCTTGTAACAGAATTTGATTGAACTGAGTGCCTTGCTAGGCCACTTCAGAGAGTTGTTAATTGTCAACGCCACTGGGCTATGGAACTGGAGTCACATACAGACCCACACAGGGTAAGGGTGGCAGGGATCCTTACCTGGAAGGATATTAGCAAACCTAAACATTAATATATATGTGAGGTTTATTCCTACAGCGATAGAATTTACAAATTATCAAGGTCTGTTCAGCTTGCATAGGATCTTGGATGTGACCAAACTTGCAACACTGTGCACAGTTCTGGCCCTTATATTATAAAATGATATAGACGCACTGGAGAAGGTGCGAAAAGTATTTTTTTTTATTCTTTCACAGGATCACTGGCAAAATCAGCATTTTTGCCCATCCCTAATTGTCCTTGAACTGAGTGGCTTGCTAGGCCATTTCAAAGGGCAGCTAGGAGTCAATCACATTGCTGTGGGCCTGGAGTCACTTGTAGGCCAGAGCAGGTAAGGATGGCAGACTTCCTTCCCTAAAGGACACTAGTGAACCAGATGGGTTTTTAACAACAATCATTGATAGTTGTCATGGTCACCATCACTAAGATTATTTTTATGTTGCAGATTTATTAATGAAGTTTTGGATTTACAAGGATGATAACAGAAACGAGCGGCTGTATCAAACAGGAAAGACTGAACAGACTGGGACTCTTTTCTCTAAGAGAAGACTGAGTGTTGGTAGAAGCCTTTACAATTTGATATTGGGTATTTGTTAGGGAGGGGTAGGAAAGATGTTTCCACTTGAGGGGAGTCCAATACTTAGGGCTATCAATATAAGATATTCATTAATTAACCCAATGGGAAATTCAGGAGAAACCCAGGGAGAGCTTAGAATATGGAACTCACCAGCATAAGTAGTGGTGAGGTGAATATCAATACATTTAAGCGGAAACTAGATAAACACATGGGGGAGAAAGAATTAGAAGGACATGTTAATGGAGTTAGATGGAGAGGGGTGGGAGGAGGCTCATGTAGAGTCTGTACACCAGCATGGATCAGTAAACCAAATGGTATGTTTCTCTGCTCTAAGGTCCATATAAGTCTCAGCAAGTTGCCAAGGGGAGAGCTCAATGTCGGGACTGAGTTCTTCATCAGCTGTAGATCTCACTGGTGAGGTGTACCCAGAGCTGACTGAGCACAGCTCAGATGTTGCTTTGGGAAGGAGGTGCTGCCTTTTCGATTATCATCAAGGTGAGTGGAGCAGGGTGGAGGGGTCACCCACCCGATAGTCAGGGAGTTGAAGGGTGGGGAGTGGATGGGGTTTGGGGCACTGCTTATAATCCTGCTGGTCTGGCATCTCCACTATGCTCCTTTTGACCCTCATGCTCTTCCCCCTGCAGGGAGGAGGAACAGCAGAGGGTACAGAAGGAAGTTCCCTATTCATCCAACTCAATCTGTAACACTGAGCGTCAAAAACAAAACTTTCAACAAACTTGACGATTGTTTGAAGAAAGTTTTCAAAAACCTGGGACTGTTTGAAAAATGCTGTCTCTCTGTAGAGCAGTTCAGTGAGTCCCACTCTATCTCTGTAGCCCCATAAGTTTATTTCCCTCAAGTGCCCATCCAATTTCCTTTTGAAATCATGAATCGTTTCTGTTTCCACCAACCTCATGGGCAGCCCAATTCCAGGTCATTACCATTCACTGTGTTACAAAATTCTTCCCCACATCGTCCCACATCTCTTGCCCAAAACCTTAAATCTGTGCCCCCCACCCCCGGTCTTTGTGCCATCAGTTAATAGGAATAGCTTTTGTCTACCCTATCTAAAACTATCATAACCTTGTATAACTCTATTAAATCTCCCCTCAATATTCTTTGCTCCAAGGAGAACAACCCCTGCCTTTCCAGCTTAACCTTGTAGCTAAAATCCCCCATCCCTGGAACCATTGTGGTAAATCTCCCCTGCGCCCTCTCAGAGAGCTTCACATCCTTCCTAAAGTGTGGTGACCAGAGCTGGGAAGGGAGGGGTGGATTGTTCTTTCAAAGAGTTGACACAGGCAACAGGCTGAATGGCCTTCTTCTGCACTGTACCATTCGACAAGGGACGCCTAAAGGCCAGGAAGGTGAGAGAAGGAGGCTGTTAGCTTAACCCTTTGGGATTGTCATGTGCCTTTGCCTTCACTTTCAGCAACACTGCGGGTTAGTGGAGAGACTTGTCTCTTTTGTATCTATTGTGTTTGGAGAGAGCCGCACCTTGGGTATGATGTGCCAACTTATTCACCTCACTTACTGAGGCCATCTGCTGGTCATTCCAGAGCCTGAGCCAGCGGCAGATGGGCTCTGGGTAGAACCTAAAGGATGAGCTGAAATAAAGTCACAGTCCTAACCCTTCATCAACAAATAGCACAGATTTGAACCAGCTTTCCAGCACCATAGCATAGACGTTAAGTCAGAAAACTGAAGCAAGTACAGCCTGATGGCCAGTTTGGCCGAGAGCTGTGGACCTAATTGGCGGGTCTCACTCCGCAAGTTTATCAAGTAGAGTCTCACGTCAACCAAACCCCTGAATTGGATGAGTAATGGCAAGTCAAACCACCTTTAGTCATCACATTACTCCCTAAAACCCCAACCCAGAAACCCAAAGAGACAGAGAAAGAGAGAGAGAACTCACTGCTCAGCAGCTGTGGGTAAATAGGTTCATTGAGAAGAGAATGTGTGTGTTCAGTATCCAAGCACAGAACTGAAGCAGGCCAAGCCACATCCTATTCACTTACGATGCATGGAATTCCCCGTCCAATGATAACAAACTTTCTTTCAAGCATTAAACTTTCCCAATTCTGTGTGGGTGTGTGTTTGTATGTGTCTGTGTATGTATGTGTCTGTGTGTGTGTCTGTGTGTGTGTGTGTGTCTGTGTGTGTGTGCGTGTGTGTGTCTGTGTGTATGTGTCTGTCTGTGTGTGTGTCTGTGTGTGTGTGTCTGTGTGTGTGTGTCTGTGTGTGTGTGTGTGCATCTGTGTGTTTGTGTGTGTATTATTTTAAAATCTCAATCTGCTAACTAGAATTAACCCACTGCGTAAAATCAAATCTCTTCTTGAAGGTGGGTACCCTATTCTCCAAGAAGATGGTGGTGGCACCTTCTCCTGCAGTCCACGAGGTGATGGTGCTCCCATGCTGCTTCTATGCTGTTAGGGGATATCAGGACACATTTCAAGCAGCCAGAGCTTTGAGGTGGCAGCATGTGAGCTTTAACGGATAGTCACTTACACTGGATGGTTTTGGGATGTGGCTTGAGGGGGTAAATATTGCACCAGGAAGAACTCCCCTTCTCTTCATCAAATAATGGGTCTTCTACGTTCATCCAAGAGGCAGACTAAAAAACAGCACCACTGACAGTGCAGCACTTCCTCAGTGCTGCAATGGGTGTGTCAACCTAGATTCCGTGCTTGAGTTTCTAGAGTGGGATTATGAGCACACAACCATCTGACTCAGAGATAGGAGTGTTACCCACTGATCCAGGACTGACACCTTGATAATCATGTGCACAAAAGGTTCCATCCAGGTTTCTTTATGTAAAAGGGAACCAGCACTTGTGGCTGTTTCCATGATACATAATTTGCTTGAGATTGGCGCCAGTGAACATTGAAGTTCTCAGCATGGCCCACACACCACAGCTTAAACCATGTTTACTCTCATCCTGCAACAGGACTGCTGCAAAAATATCTTCACGGGCCATGCAGTGTGGTAGAAGCAGTAGTTAGGGAATTCCAAAGGCAGCAGGACCCAGTCAGGAGTTAGGGGAATGCAAAATGATGAAACATTTTTCATTGTTAAAGGGTTTCAAAAAGAACAATAAGGTTCATGGTAAACTTCAAACTGAGCGAGTGTGGAAGTGTTGAATTTGCAAAATATTCATTGTTAAAATATACTACCCTTTATCGAAATAGATACTAAATATATAGTATAGGCAGCTTAAGGGGGTAAGAAACAAGGTGGCAGATGGAGTATAATGTGAGAAGTTGTGAGGTTATTCATCTTGGTCATTAGGGTAGAAAGGCAGAATGTTTTTTAAAAGCTTTGAAACTCAGCTTTGTACTCACACAAGGAACACGGCAAGTTAGCATGCAGAGACAGCAAGCGATTAATAAGACAAGTGGCACATTATAGGATCATTTGCAGCACAGAAGGAGCCCATTTGGTCCATGGAGTCTATGCCAGCTCCCCACAGAGCAATCCAATAAGAAACATCTTTTCAGCAAACCCGCTGGGTCCCCTTGGCCCTGAAAGTTTATTTCCTTCATATACCCATCCAATTTCCTTTCAAAGTTATTCATCGTCTCCACTTCTGCCACACTAATTAGGAGCAAGTTGCACGTCATTAACACTTGCTGCTTAATAATGTTCTTCCTCACATTCCCCCTGAATCTCTTGCCAAAAAACTTAAATCCGTGTTCTCCAGTCCTTGTGCTATCAACAATTGGGAACAGTTTTTCTTTAACTCCCTTATCCTAACCTGTCATAATCTTGTACACCTGCATCAAATTTCCCCTCAATCTCCTTTGCGCCAATAATGCCAGCTTTACTAACTCATACAAACATACGAACAAACGAATTAGGAACAGGAGTAGGCTATTCAGCCCCTCGAGCCTGCTCTGCCATTTGATAAGATTGTAGCTAATCTCTTTGTAACCGCAGCTCCACCTTCCTGCCTACCCCCCCATAACCTTTGACTCCTTTGTTAGTTAAGAATCTATCTAACTCTGCCTTAAAGATAGTCAATGATCCTGCCTCCAGTGGTCTCTGAGGAAGAGCGTTCCACAGACTCAAGACCCATTCAGGAGAGAAAAAAAAATTCTCCTCATCTCTGTCTTAAACAGGAGGCCCCTTATTTTTAAACTCTGTCCCCTAGTTCTAGTCTCTCCCACAAGGTGAAACATCCTTTCAGCATCCAGCCTGTCAGGTCCCCTCAGGATCTTATGTTTCAATAAGATCACCTCTCATTCTTCTAAACTCCAGCTCATTATTTTTTATGGTCTAATGAACTTCTCTTTGACCCAGACTGTACCCGACCTGGAAATGTTTGATGGAAAGTGTCGAGGGGATCTTACTGTATTTCTACCCCAAGTTGTTCCTGCTATGTAACTTACTCTATACCTGGCACAAGATAGCTTGGTGCTAAAATTCAGACTGTTTCTCTCTCTTTATCTTACCTATACTTTATATGTTGATGGGGTTCTCTTGTCTTGGGCAGAAATATTTTGCACCTCGCTACTGTTGAAATGCCTGTGCCTCACCCTTTTGCATCTCACTCTCTGTAGTTCCATGTGGTTTTATTGGGAAACCATGAAATTGTTGCCGGGATAATGATGTGACTGCAGATACCTGATCCAAATATATCCACACTGGCAAAGTATGGCTGAAAAGAGGGACATGTTGCCAAAGCTTTTCATCTTGCACTCATCAGGACAAACACAACAATGCCAAATTTCAAACTATCACAGCAATTTATACTGAAGGAGTAAAGGGTCCTAAACAAAAACAGAATTACCTGGAAAAACTCAGCAGGTCTGGCAGCATCGGCGGAGAAGAAAAGAGTTGACGTTTCGAGTCCTCATGACCCTTCGACAGAACTCAGTTCTGTCGAAGGGTCATGAGGACTCGAAACGTCAACTCTTTTCTTCTCCGCCGATGCTGCCAGACCTGTTGAGTTTTTCCAGGTAATTCTGTTTTTGTTTTGGATTTCCAGCATCCGCAGTTTTTTTGTTTTTATCTCTGAGTAAAGGGTCCTGATTGGTTGGCAGCTCAACTTTGATTGGCCGAGGTGTTGCCATGGAGAAAGCAACAGGGAGTATTCGTTCCCCAAGCTTCTGCGTAATTCAAAAAAGGCAAAAGGGTTGAATATATTCCTATTTTTTCAGAGGACGAGTCACTGCGTATGAACGTACATCGCTTCTAGCAAGCATAAATGAGCCACATTACGAGCTCGAGTCGACAAGTCAATTGTTAATGGTGCTGAAAGATGATGAGGCAAAACCAGCTCCACAGGTTTTGAGGGACAGAGTGTAGTCAGTGAGTCCAGGAAATCCCTACATGAGACCCTCCATATCCAGCTAGACCCATACTCCGGCAACGGTGGGATTCCCATACAGCGCTCAGTGAGGCGGGAATGCAGAGCTGATGTGTAAAACCTGTTCCAATGCTAAGCACTGACTTTCCTTTACTGATGTACATATGAAGACTGGAAAGGATTCAATGAAAGGCTCCCACTGTACAAGACCGGGCTGTAGTTCAACACTTTGCTGATGTTGGAATGTCAGCAGGAAGGTTAGTTTGCTGCAGATCAGAAAAATAAATCGAATGAAAATATCAGCTTGATTTGTCACTATTTTCAAAGTCTCTTTCCCGCCTGCTGCTAGCTGACTCCCTTCCCATCAATGCCAATTAAGGTTGGAGCCCAGGGATATTTACAAGTATCTCAATCCTCCAAGAGGCCATAATTTGCTTGACTGGAATGAATGGAAACAGCAATTCATTTACTTTCTAAATGTTGATCGTTTTTGCGAACTTATCATTTACAAATTGGCCCTCATTTACCTGTCAGAAGGGAGGGAAGGGAATGTAAATGGGTAAACAGTAAAGGGTTAACCTACACTGCATCTGACGCCATGGGCAAAATTTTCCTTCCAAGCCAGAGACGAGTTCGGAGGTGGGTGCGCTAGGAATATCTCACTATGAGTCTTCTGGCATGTTCCTGCCTCAAGTCTGTTTTCAAGGGGGCCACTGAGTGAGGGCTACCACCCGCCAGCAATGGTAGCCCACTAGACCAGGCAATGGTAGATGGTGGCATAGTGGTAATGTCACTGGGATAGTAATCCAGAGGCCCAGGCTCATTTGCTGGGGACGTGGGTTCAAATTCCACCAACGCAGCTGATGAAATTTAAATCCAATTAATAAATCTGGAATATAAAGCTGGTCCCCATGATAGTGACTATGAAACTATCATCGATTGTTGGGTTATATCCCATCAATTTCAGTCATATCCTAGGGGAAGGGAATCTTCCGTCCTTACTCAGTGTGGCCTAGCCTATATGTGACTCCAGACCCATAGCAAAGTGATTTAAATGGCCAAGCAAGCCACTCAGATCAAGGGCAGTTAGGGATGGACAACAAATGTTGACCTTGCCAATGACACCCATATCCCATGAAAGAATAAAAAAAGGAAGTGCCAACTGAGGGCACACACACTGTGTGGATTTTCTGGATGATGGATGGGCCCAACAATGTGGCTGGAGCCAACAGATGGCATGATGGCATCCTCCCGGTGGCAAGAAGAGAAGCCCAGCCTGAAGTCACGGGGTCAGGCAGGTAAAAAGCCTCTGCTGGAGTTCACCCCATGGAGGGGCTCCCCCTGTGGAATGATGTTTCAACTGCTTCGGCTGCTGTATGTTCTGTTCCATGTACAAGTGTTTGAGGTGCCCTTGTGGTTGCCCACCTACAGTGGTAGTGTCAACCTCTTCCAGTGGGACTGCCAACTGTCCAGACCATTGAGCATTCCCATTGGCACTCCTACCTGCAACACCCGCCCATCATCTGTGATTGAACAGGGGCAATCTCATAGTTGGTCACCTCCTCCAAAATCTCCTGCAGCCACAGTCACTTCCAGGCTCCTGAGCCAGATCTCAGCCCGGTATCAGGATCAGAACCCTGGAACTAAAACTCAGCCCTCTGATTTTAAACCGCTTTGTCAAATTTCCAGTGCAAAACAGATTACAGCTGCATTCTTCCATTTTAAGACCGAGGTATTCTGGGACCCTGAGTCTGGCACACTAATGGAATGAAAAACCCCACTCTCGAACTGGTTGCAGGGCCTACATCCCGAATCGTCACTATTGGATGCAATTGGGTTGATTCACTTTTACCTAGGGCAACCTCAGAAACACAGCTTAATATACCAGAGTATAGAGTAAAGGCATGGCTCAGTGGGTAATACCATCATCACTACATCAGATGGTTGTGGGTTCAAATCCCACTCCATACCTTGATACCTAGGTGAAAACTCCCAGTGCAAGACTGAGAAAATGGATGAGACATTAACCTGAGGCCCTGCCCAAAGGATTCCCACACCCCCTATGTAGAAAAACTACAGAGGAATTCTCCCTCGGAGGCTGCAATAATATATATTCCTCAATCAGCATCACTGGAAAAAAAATCTGGTCATGTAGAGTCATAAAGTCATTTATGGAATAGAAAGAGGCCATTCTGCCCATTGACTCTATGCCAGCTCATGGTTGCTCATAGAGCAATACAGTCAGTCCCATTCTCCTGTTTGATCCCCATAGCCCTGCAAGTTTATTTGCCTCGTGTGCATCCAATTTCTCTTTACCAGTTGCTGTGTAAAAATGTTCTTCCTCAAATCATCTCTGCATCTCTTGCCCAATGCCTTAAACCTGTGTCCCCTTGTCCTTGCACCGTCAGCTAATGGGCACAGCTTTACTTTGTCTACCTTAACTAAATAATCTTGTAACCTCTATCATATCTTCCCTCAATCTCCTTTGCTCCAAAGAAAACAACCCCAGCCTCTCCAACCTAATCTTGTGGCTAAATTTCCTCAGGAATCTCACACGCCTGCTTTGAAAACTCTGGATTTTGTTTCAAAGCACAGGAAATATAGGAAAGGCACAATCCTTCTGTCCTCTGTTGTTGTGTGCTGTTCAAATTCAAGTGTTGACCCTCACATTCTACCCCTTCAATGCCCAAATGTCATTTTGAAAACAGCAGAGACGTCACGGTGACTCTTAAAGTTCACCTGTGCTAAACCACTGAGGTGGAGACTGGACAGAAACAAATAGGAGTCTGGCTTCGTGCAATGGGACAGAAGTGTCTGCTTGTTGCATGGGTAAACACTGCAGTCACTGTTTCCTGAAGATTTGGCTACTCTGGGTGTCAATGAAGGAGAGGAGGTGAAGTAGGAGGGCTTCGTTTTCTCAGAGAGGGAACAAACTGTTTGCAAACATCTTGCACTGCTCTGTGAGGTCACTGTCCATGGGATCTTGCTGTGCACAGGTTGGCTGCCGCATTTTCTACATGGCAACAGTGGCTGCACTTCAAAGAGAAAGCAGTTCATTGGCTGGAAAGCGTGTTGGGATATCCTGAGCTGATACATCAATGCAAATGCTTTCTTTCTAATAATGAGTACATTGATAGCGAGGGGTAATGTAAAAGGCCAGTGTTAAACAGTTTCTTTGTAAGCTGCTGGTGTTTTTAATGTTTGAAGCCTTACAGGAAATTTCGGTGCTAGCAAATAATTCAAAATGTGAATAGAACCTTTTTTTAATGACCTCTGGCAATGACTCCAGATCTTAAATTCTGCATTGCCTTCCTCCCTGCTTTCCTGCTCCCCTCAGTCCAAGATCCCGGGTGTCATGTCCCTGATCTTCCTCCTTCCCCCACACTCTCATCAGTCCGAGATCCAGGGAGTAATGTCCCTGATGTTCCTCCTTCCCCCCCCCAAACTCCCCTCAGTCCAAGATCCCAGGAGTCATGTCCCTGAAGTTACCTCTCAGCTTCGTTTGGGTGTGGTGTTGCTCTCCTCTGTTAAAGGTGTTCGTCCAATCGTTGTCAGTTTCTTTTTGATTAATGACATCTGTACTTCATCAAAATGAGTCCAAGCAGTCTGTTAGCAACAAAAGATTGCATTTGTATAATGCCTTCTATTATCTCAGGATGTTCCAAAGTGCCTTTACAGCCAATGAAGTATCTTGAAGTGTAGTCACTGCAGTAATGTGGGAAATGTGGCAACCAGTTTACACAGAAATGTGTAATGTCCAGGTAATCTGTTGTGATGTTGATTGAGGGATAAATATTGGCCAGGACATCGTTGGCAACTCCCCTGCCCTTCTTCGAAATAGTGCTCGTGGGATCTTTCATACCCACCGCAGAGGGCAGACAATCAATAGTCAAACAATCTCATCTCAAAGATGTGATGGTCCCTGTCTTACCCACTCTCTCTGGCAAAGCAATCAATGCTGCATAACCCTTTGGGTCAAGAAATGTCACCAAACATCTTGCTTGGTGACAATTTTAAATCTTTAATGTAGTTTACATAAAAAGTAGGCTATTTGGCCCTTCATGTTTGTGCTGGCCCTGCGCAAAAGGGACCCCAAAGGAATGCCACTTTGCTGGTCTCTCTCTCTCTTGCTCTCTCTCTCTCTCTCTCTCCTGATAACCCTGTATTTACTTAAGCACATTACTCTACTCTTCCTGAAAAGATCCAATTCCTTGACCACTCCCTGTGGTAAAACATTCTGCAGCCCACCATTCCCTGAACTACATACAGTACTCGACCTGTGGCCTAACCAATGTTTTGAACAAATTTATCAACATTTCTTTACTCTTGCACTCTTGTTCGCTATTTACCAAAACCTAAGATGCTGTTGACCTTTATTTTTATGAGGTTTATCCTGTGCTTCCGCTTTCAGGTACTTCTGTATTTGTAACTCTTGGTCTGTCTCAGCAAAACACCAACGATATAGGCCTTTCACAGGATAAAACCTTCCACAAGGCTTTGCACAGAAACATAAGCAGAGAAAATTTGACACCAAGCCACATAAGGGGATATTAGGACCGATGACCAAATGCTTTGTCAAATAGCAAGTAAAACTTGCATCTTAAAGGCTGGAGAGGTTTAGGGAGGGAATTTCTAGAGTTTGGGACCTGGACAGCTGAAGGCACAGCCATCACTGGAGGAGTGAAGGAAATCGAAGCCGCAAAAAGATTCCGACTAAGGATGACCATAGCTCGTGCACTGGTGTTAGTTTGACTCGGTGGGTAGCACTCTTTACTCGGAGTCAGAAGGAGATGGATTCAAGTCCCGCTCAACATACTTGAGCACAAAGTGTAGGATGATATTCCCAATGCAGTACTGGGGGAGTGCTGCACTGTCAGAGGTGCCATCTTTCAGATACGGCATTAAAGGGGGATAGTAATGTTGCTGGAATAATAATCCAGAAGCCTGGACTAATGCTTTGGATATATAGGTTTGAATCCCATCTCGGCAGCTAGGGAATTTAATCCAATGAATAATAAATCTGAAATAAGAAGCTAGACTTATTCACATTCACCATGAAACTTTAATTGTGATAAAAACTCACCTGGATCACTAATCCCCTACAGGGAAGGAAGTCTGCTGTCCTTACTCAGTCTTGCCTACATGTTTTGCCATCCCCACAGTAATGTGGCTGACTCTTACCTGCCAAGACATTCAATTTAATCAAACCGCTGCAGAAAAATATTGTGGGTGTACCTATACCACATGGACTTCAGCAGTTCAGGAAGGCAACTCACCACCAGCTCTTCAAGGACAATTAGGGATGGGCAACAAATGCTGACCTTGCCAGTGGTGCCCACACCCCGTGAAAGAATAAAAATAAAGATTCCATGTGTGTAATCGATAAAGGGCAGGAGAGTTCTTCCCTCTATCCTGCTGAAGATTTTAAAAAAGAAACAGATTGCCTGTTCTCATTGCTGTTTCCGGTAGGTTGCTGTGTGTAGATTGGCTGCTGTTTTTATCATTATAACAGCCGCAACTACACTTCAAAAAGTGAAGCACTTCGGGACATCCTATGGATGTGACAGGTGCTAGAGAAATTCAGGTTCTGCTCTATTGACCTTCGATTTGCTACAGACAGAAATCTGTTGAAAGCCTTCCCTTGTCTATTCATGCCTTCATGATCATGGCACAAAGGGGTCAATGGAAATAAACAGGATCCTATCCTGTTTATAAGAAGTTACTTCTATTGTCCCCTTTCTCAGTTTAGAACTTTCCGGATACACAACTCGTGAAACAACAAAGAGCTGGCATCTGATTTCTGTGCTCAACTGCTTCTGTGCTTGATGCCAACTCGCAGGGCAGTGCACAAGCAGGGGCCATCAGCAAGAGGCTAAGTCACACACTATCCCAAAGTGGGGAGTGGGAAGGAGCACCCGAGTCTGTGAGGAAAGCAGACTCGGAAAGACGACAGAAAGAGTAGTCACAACAAACACTGGAAGAACACAAGAACACAAGAAATGGGAGCAGGAGTAAATCACATGGCCAAATAAGCCTGCTCCGTTATTCAGTACAATCGAGGCTGATCTTGGGCTTCAACTCCACTTTCCCGCCTGCTTCCCATATTCCTGGATTCCCCGAGAGGCCAAAAATCTATCTATCCCAGCCTTAAATATATTCAGCGATGGAATAGCCATGACCCACTGGGGTAGAGAATTCCAAAGATTCACGATCCTTTGAGTGAAGAAATCTCTCCTCGTCTCAAGCAAACATTCGGCTCAGTGGAAAGTTCTGGAAATTTTTAGATACTTCATGAGGAAATAATTCCTATTATTTGCAGCACATTGGCCATTCGACCCAACTGGTGTTTATGCTCCAGGTGAGCCTCCTCTCATCCTTCTTCAACTAATTCTATCAGCATATCCTTCTATTCCTTTCTCCCTCATGCCTTGATCTAGCTTCCTCATAAATGTATTGATACCATTCACCTCAACACGGGTGGTGAGCTCCACATTCTCACCACCAGTGATGAAGTTTCTTCTGAATTCCCGACTGGATTTATTATTGACCATCTTGTATTGATGACTCCTAGTCTGGTCTCCCCACAGAAGTGGAAGCATCTTCTCTACATTTGCTCTGTCCAACCATTCATTATTCTGAAGACCTCTGTCAGGTCATCCCTCGGTCTTCTGTTTTCTGTGGCTCCATGAGGAGAAGGAGGTGGGATTTTCCTGCCCCTATGTCCGAGGCCATTCAGATTGGTACAGGGAACATAGGGAGTGTTGCGGGGGGTGGGGGGGTTGGCAGGGAGGGTGGGGTTTATGCCTGAAAGGGAGTGTTCAGCCTTCACTGATCATCCATTTCAAATATTGCAAAATTGAGCAGTTGTCATTAGTGCATCCTCCAGCCTGATTTTCCTCTATATGTCTGATCCATCTGTGCATCAGCTGTAGCTCAGTGGTAGCACTCTCTCTTTCCTCAGCTGCAGCAGGCCTTCGATCATGTTGCATAGCAGACCAGGCTCATTTGGCCAAGTGATTTACTCCTGCTCCTATTTCTTCTGTTCTTGTGTTCTTCCAGCGCTGTGACTACTCTTTCCATCATTTTTCCGAGTCTCCTTTCCCCACAGACTCTGGTGCTCCTTCCCACTCAACTCCCTCTCCAGGACCTTCAGGCTGACACTCACAATACTGAGAGAGTGCTACACCAGTGGAGGTGCTGTCTTTCAGATGAGACATCAAAATGGGACCTCATGCCACTACTTCAGAGAGGAGCAGGGGAGTTAACCCCAGTGTCCTGGCCAATATTAATCCCTCAACCAACATCGCAAAAAATATATATTACCTGGTCATGATCACATTGCTGTTTGTGGGATCTTGCTGTGTTTCCAATATTACAACAGTGATTACACTTCAAAGTGCTTCATTGGCTGAGAAGTGCTTTAGGGCTTCCTGAGATTGTGAAAGGCGCTACATGAATGCAAATCTTTTCTTCCTTCCTTTTACTGCTCCAACACAAGAACAGGAGGGTCCCAGAATCGAACCATAGAATCCTGGAACACAACAGAGGGCCATTCAATCCTTCATACTTGTGGTGGCCCTTTGGTGGAGCTCTGCAATTACTTCCACTCACACCTGATCGTTCTCCATAGCCCTACATTTTCTTCCCTCACAAGTATTTATTCAACTCCCTTTTGGAAGTTACTGTTGAATCTGTTTCCACCATCCTTTCGAGCTGCACTTTCCAAATGACAAGAATTTGTATTTAAAAAAATGTTTTCCTCATCTCCCCTCTGGTCCTTTTGCCAACTGACTTCAAGCTGTGTCCTCTGCTTCCTGACCCTCCTGCCATTGGAAACAGCTTCTCCTTTCTTTTTCTATCAAAGTCCCTCATGATTTTGAACATCCCTCTCAAATAGGCCTTGAGAAAGCCAACTTGGTCTCCCAACACTGACCAATCTCAGTCGGACAGTCGAGGAGGATCGCTGCAGTCCGCTCAAGGAAATGTCTCACTGGTGCCATACGTGAGGGCGTCTTCCTGAGACAGGGCTGGAGTCCTGGTCTTTGGGAGGAATTTTACTCAACAGCAAACCTCGATCTGTAAGTATTTTTTGCCAAGGGCTGGTTTGGTAAACGCTGCCATTCTCCTGCCCTAATAGTCATGAGCTCGATTAGATAATGTCTCCACTGAAGTCCATCAGTCACGGCGCCTTCTCACTGGCACAAGGCTGCTCTGTTGACCTGCAGTCAGCAGGTATTTGTTTGCACGCATATTACCCTCGAATGAGTAAATATTTTAAACTTGGATCTCATAAACAAAATAACAAACAGCCTTGAGCAGACTAGCTGCACAGAGACATTCAGATGAGGGGGGAGAAGATGGTGGGATGGTTGGGGGTGGGCGGGGGGTAGTGTGAAAGAGGGAGAGCAAGTGTGTGAGGGGAACTCTGTGATGCAGAATCTGAGAAAGAGAGAGCTGGCGAGAGAAAGTGTGCGTGTGTGAGGGATAAAAAAAGAGTGCAGGAGGAAGAAAGAGTGAGAGAGGAAGGGTAATAGGAGTGAGAAGGAGAAAGAAGGTGAAATATCAGAGCATTAAAAAAAAGAGAAAAAGCCAGAGAGAGTCAGGAAGAGAAATGACTTGAGACAGAAAGAAAGAAAGTGACAGAACAAGAGAGAAAGAAATGCAATGAGACATAGAGAGAGAGAGGGAATGTAAGAGGCAAGAGAGAGTAGGAGAGTAAGGGAGAGAGAGAGTGTGAGTGAGGGAGAGCGTGAGAAACAGAAAGGGATCCGGAGATAGAGAGAAAGAGAACGAGACAGAAATAATGAGAGACAGAACATGAGACTGAGAAAGAATGAGAAACAGAAAATGAAAGAGAGGAAGGAAGAGAAAGAAAGCAAGAGACAAAAAAAGAGATGGATCAAAGAGAGAGAATGAGACAGCGATAGAGAAAGGGAGATAGACAAAGAGGAAGAAAGAGAGAAATGGAGTGAGAGGAAGAATAAAATGAAGAGATAAAGTCACACAGGAGGCAAGAGGCTAATGTGTGTGAGAGAAAAAGAGAATATGTGTGTATATGTGCGTGAATGTGTGACTGAGTGTGTGCATGAGTGTGTGTGTGAGTGAGTGTGTGTGTGTCTGTGATTGACTGTGTGTGCATGAGAGTGTGTGTGTGTGTGTGTGTGTGAGTGTATGTGATTGAGCGTGTGCACACAAGTGTGTGTGAGACTGTGTGTATGAGTGTGAGTCAACCTGTGAGAGCTTTTGTGTGTGTGAGTTTGTACATATGTGCATGTGAGAGTGTATGTGTATGTGGGTGACTGTGTGTGACTGAGTGTGTGCAAATGTGAATGTGTGCGGGAACGTGTGTTCATGTGGGTGTGAGTGAGTGTGTGTGACTGTGAATGTGTGTGTAAGAATGTGTGTGCTCATGTGTGTGCATGTATGTGAGTGTGTATGAGACGTTGAGTGTATGACTATGTATGAGAGAGAGAGAGAGACTGTGTGTATGTGTGTGTGTGTGGGGGTGGGCGTGTGTATATATGTGTGTGTGTGTGTGTGTGTGTATATATAGAGATGGGGAGCTGGGTGTGTTTGCGTGTGGGTGTGTGTGAGCATGTGTGTGCGAGAGAGAAAAAGAGAGGAGGGGGAGAGCACAATGAACCACGAGTGCCTGGGATTATTTTGTTAAGCACATGTTTACAGCCCAGGACATATTGAAGTAAATTATAGGCTGTGGTTCACAGCTTTTGGCCAAGTGTCCAATTCTGGGCAGCACCGTAACAAGTGAGTTTTTATTTTTGCTTGTGGCTCTGAGTCCAAGGTTCAGTTCTACTCTTTACCTGGGCTATATCGTATTCCCTCTCCTGTCTCACACCGTCTACACCACCTCAGTTTCCTCTCTACCCATTTATCATTCTTTCCCTGTTTATATCTCAAGGTACACCTTATAAAGAGGCAGGTAAACTAACTCCAGACACAAGAGATTCCTGATAAAGAGATACCTTGCAAAATTTACACCGACTTTTAGCATGGATTTACACTATGACTGCATGGCACTGTATACAGAATCTTCAATTCTGCATAAGAAACTAGATCTATCCCTGAATGTTGCCAAAACAAAATTCATATATCAACCCAGGTCTGGTCAGCCAACTATTACACCTCCCATATATTGAATCATAAAACATTTGCAGCACAGAAAGAGGCCATTTGGCCCATCGTGTCTGTGCTGGAAGATGGGTGGGAGGAAGTTTGTGTGGTGGTGTGTGTGGGACATGTTGAAGGAGGGACTCTGGAATACATTGAGCCATTTCCCATGCCTCAGCAGTCACCTCTCTCAAAAGGCCACCATTGTTGAGGAGGTCCGAACCCCAGAGCAGCTGCACCAGCTCAGCCTTCTACAAACTACAGCAGTGAGTATTAAACAGCAAAGACCTTCACAAATCAACAAGAATCCGAGAGTACAGGGCATCACGCTCCTGTACTGCAGTGAGACCTGGACTGTGTATCAGCGACACAGAATAGCGCCAGAGAAATTCCAGCACCAGTCGTCCACCACATCCTCAGGATTCAATGGGAGGATCGTTGGACAAACACTAGTGCTCTTCATGAAGACAGCTCCACAAACATTCGGGCAAACCTCCTGCAAAATCATCTTCGATAGACTGACCATGTATCCGGATGGTCAAAAAGCATCTCCCGCCCGGCAACTAGGTCCTGTTCTCTCGACACTCAAATGGCCAACGTTCTGGAGAGGACAAAGAAAACACCTCAAAGACACCTTGAATCTCTCCTTGAAGCACGGCAGCAGTGACATCAATGACTGGGAGGAGCTTGCTACCAATCGTTGATATTGGTGACAACTTGTCCATTAAGCTGCGTCACACTTTGAATCATGATGTCTCAATGACGAGGCCAAGTGATGGCAGGGAAGGAAGGGAAAGGAAGCAAATCCTGACCTCCAGATCACGCTACCTAATGGGACACCCTGCCCCATGTGCCCATCGACCTGCGGGTTGAGAATCGGCCTGGTCAGTCACATGAAGACCCCTGGCAGAAACACCTGACCCTGAGACCTCAGCCTCGAATGGAGGGTCAGCTGATGATGATGGCACTGTACATTTATGTACATTTACAAAATTACTAAATATTTCTAGCTCAGAAACAGGCCACTCAGCTCAATTGGTCTATGCTGGTGTTTATGCTTCAGATTAACCTTTTCCCACCCCTCTTCAACTAAGCATATCCCTCTATTCCTTTGAGTAGGATCTAACAGATCCTTCTTTTCCTTTCTCCCTCGCGTTTATTGAGCTTCCCCTTAAATACATTTGGTAAAGTTGGCATTTAAAATGAATCCTTGCCTTCACCTAACCCACCTTTATTGGTACTACTCCACAATCCAATCAATGAAACACATCAATAATCCAAATATCTTGTGATTAATATTGACAGATGAAATTCCGAGCAAGTGACAATCAGGTAAAGGCAATCTGATCTCAACTGACCAATAACATTTCAAGAACACAACACTGCCAATTATGAAAGTCACATGATTAATATTGGCCAATGTCCTTCCTAGAAAATTGAGTAAAAGTCACATGACCACTGTTGGCCAATAGCCTTGCTAGAAAGACACATGATTACTGTTGGCCAATGTCCTTCTACAAAGTGAAGGCAACCGCCCCCAACCAGGATGGTCTGAGGGCTTTCTGCTTCTTCCTTGAACAGAGGCCTGAACAATCCCCATCTGCCTGAACTTGTTCTCTCACTGAACAATTTCTCCTTAAACTTCTCATTTCCTCCAATAAAAAGTGTGGCTGTGGGTACCCACATGGGCCCCAGTTATGCCGGTCTTTTTATGGGGATATGTGGAACATTCCTTATTCCTACTCAGGCCCCCTCCTATAACTCTTTTTCCAGGGCTTTGATGCCTGTTCCGGTGCCACTTCATGCTCTTGTCTGGGCCTGGAAAAATTTATCAATTTTGCTTTCAATTTCCACCCCTCTATCACCTTCACATAGTCCATCTCCAATACTTCCCTTCCCTTCCTCAACTTCTCTGTCTCCATTTCTGGTGATAGACTGCCTACCAATATTCATTACAAACCAACCAACTACCACCGCTACCTCGACTACAGCTCCACACACCCTGCTTCCTGTAAGGACTCCATCCCATTCTCTCAGTTCCTTCGCCTCCATCGCATCTGTTCAGATGAACCACTTTCAAAAGCAGTTCCTCTGACATGTCTTCCTTCTTCCTTAACCGAGGTTTTCCACCCACGGTGGTTGACATGGCCCTCAACCGTGTCTGACCCATCTCCCGCGCATCCACCCTCATACCTTCCTCTCCCTCCCAGAACCATGGTAGGGTCCCCAATGTCCTCACTTTTCACCCCATCAGCCTCCGCATTCAAAGGATCATCCTCCAACATTTCCACCAACTCCAGCATGATGCCAAAACCAAACACATCTTCCCCTCACTCCCCCCCCATCAGCATTCCATAGGGACAGTTCCCTCCAGAACACCCTGGTCCACTCCTCCAGCACCTACAGTCATCACCTTCGCAGAAGGTGCAACACCTGCCCCTTTACCTCCTCCTTCCTCACTATCCAAGGGCCCAGACAGTCCTTTCAGATGAAGCAGTGCTTCACTTGCATCTCCTTCACTTTAGTCCATTGCTCCCAATGGACCAAATGCAGTCTGGGTAACTGCATTGTGCAACACCTTCGGTCTATCCCCTTTCTATTTCTACATACCGCTCTGCTCTCGTGCCCACATGTCCATCCTTGGCCTGCTGCAATGTTCCTGTGAAGTCCAATGCAAACTGGAGGAACAGCACCTCATCTTCCGATTAGATGCTTTACAGCCTTCCCAGCTCAATATTGAGTTCAACAACTTCTCTCCTCTATCTTCACCCATTTTTTAATCATTTTTATTTTTTATTCATTTATTCATTGTTTTATCCCTTTTTCACTGACCACCTCCCTTCCCCCAACTCCACCTCACTCCACCCCCATAAGGACCATCTGTCACTTGTTTCAATGTTGTTCTTTCACAGAGTGTTTACCCTTGTCCTGCTATTATCACATTTTGCTTTCTTACCTTTATGCCACTATCAGTGCCTTCTTTAGTCTTCACCACTACAGTTAACACCCGCTTTGAGTTTTTGTTTATGACTTTTTTACCAATCTCTCCTTTGCTCCCACCTATTGCTGACCTTCTATCCAGCTTCACCTGCTCCACTCCCCTTAAACAGTATAAATTGCATCACATTTCTATTTCTCTTTAGCTCTGAAGAAGTCATAGGAACTCAAAACGCTAACTCTGTTTCTCTCTCCATAGATGCTGTCAGACCTGCTGAGTTTTTCCAGCATTTTCCATTTTTATTTCAGAATTTCAGCATCTGCAGTTTTTTGCTTTTACTTTTGATTACTATTGGCCAATGTACTTCCTCAAAAGTGAAGTCACAGTCACATGATTGCTGTTGGCCAATGTCCTTCTCGAAAGTGGAGGCACAGTCACATGATCACTGTTGGCCAATGTCCTTCCTAGAAAGTAAAGTCACAGTCAGATGGTTACTGTTGGCCAATGTCCTTGCTCTAGAGTTGAGGGCAGTCACATGATCAGTAGTAGCAAATGCGGTCCCTCAAGATCAAGGGGCACCTTTTAAGGAATTAATAAAGATTAATGATTCGAGAGGCATAGTGTTCATCCTCACTCACACTTCCCAACAGTGTTGGTGCATCTGGTTAAAATGCAGCCTTTTTCCACATGTGTGTAAATAGTGCCATAGAATTCACACACCTGATGAGTGCTTGGTTAGGATTTCCACCGGGAGTGTACCGGAAAATTCCACAGCCCCATTCTGTGCTTTACCATGCTCAGGGTAATTATCAGCTGGGGAGGATGCTCAATTTCTGACACATGTTCCCAGTGCTCTCTGGATAAAGTTGCAACAGGAAATCACCTACCTGATATACTAGCATGGCACCATAGAGTGATTGGCAGCCAATATGTGCCGTTCCCACTTGACCATTCAGTAATCAATGAAGAGTGCAGGCGGGCATGACAGGAGCAGCACCTGTCATCCCTAAAAATGAGGTGTCAACCTGTTGAAACTATAATACAGGACTACTTGCATGCCAAACAGCATAAGCAGCAAGTGATAGGTAGAGCTAAGTGATCCCACAACCAACGTATCAGATCTAAGCTCTGCAGTCCTGCCACATCCAGTCGTGAATGGTGGTGGACGACTAAACAACTCACTGGAGGAGGAGGCTCCACAAATATCCCCATCCTCAATGATGGGGAGCCCAGCACATCAGTGCAAAAGATAAGGCTGAAGCATTCACAACAATCTTCAGCCAGAAGTGCCGAGTGGATGATTCATCTTGGCCTTCTCTGCAGGTCCCCAGCATCACAGATGCCAGTCTTCAGCCAATTCGATTCACTCTACATGACATCAAGAAATGGCTGAAGGCACTGGATACTGCAAAGGCTGTGGGCCATGACAATATTCTGGCAATAGTACTAAAGACTTGTGCTCCAGAATTTGCCGCACCCCTAGCCAAGCTGTTCCAGTGCAGCTACAACACTGCCATCTGCCCAGCTATATGGAAAGTTGCCTAGGTATATCCTGTACACAAAAAGCAGGACAAATCCAACCCAGCCAATTACAGCCCTATCAGTCTACTCTCGATCATCAGTAAAGTAATGGAAATGGGTCACCAACAGTGCTATCAAGCAGCACTTGCTTAGCAATAACCTGCTCACTGATGCCCAATTTGGGTTTTGTCAGGGCCACTCAGATCCTGACCTCATTACAGACTTTTTCAAACATGGACAAAAGGGCTGAACTCCTGAGGTGAGGTGAGAGTGACTGCCCTTGATACCAAGGCAGCATTTGACCGAGTGTGTCCTCAATGATCCCTAGCAAAACTGGAGTCAATGGGAATCAGGGGGAAAACTCTCCGCTGGTTGGAGCCGTCCTTAGCACAAAGGAAGATGGTTGTGGTTGTTGCAGGTCAGTCATTTCAGCTCCAGGACATCACTGCAGGAGTTCCTCAGGATAGTGTCCTAGGCCCAACCATCTTCAACTGCTTCATCAATGACCTTCCTTCCATCAAAAGGCTGGAAGTTGCGATGTTCACTGATGATTGTACAATGTTCAGCGCCATTCGCGACTCCTCAGACACTGAACCAGTCCATGCCCAAATACAGCAAGACCTGGACAATATCCAGGCTTGGGCTGACAAGTGGAAGTAACATTCATGCCACACAAATGTCAGGCAATGACCATTTTCCAACAAGAGAGAATCCAACCATCATCCCTTGATGTTCAATGGCATTACCATCACTGAATCCCTCACTATCAACACCCTGGGGGTTACCGTTGACCAGAAACTAAACTGGACCAGCTATATAAATACTGTGGTTGCAAGAGCAGGTCAGAGGCTAGGAATTGTGCAGTGAGTAATTCACCTCTTGACTCCCCAAAGCCTGTCCACCATCTACAAGGCACAAGTCAAGAGTGTGATGGAATACTCTCCACTTGCCTGGACGAGTGCAGCTCCCACAACACTGTAGAAGCTGGACACCCTCCAGGACAAAGCAGCCTGCTTGATTGGCACCACATCCACAAACATTCAATCCCTCCATTGCCAATGCACAGTAGCAGCAATGTGTACTATCTACAAGATGCACTGCAGAAATTCATCAAGGATCCTTAAAACAGCACCTTCCAAACCCACGACCACTACCATCTAGAAGGACAAGAGCAGCACATACATGGGAACACCGCCGCCTGGAGGTTCCCATCCAAGTAACTCACCATCCTGACTTGGAAATGTATCACTGTTCCCTCACTGTCGTGGGGTCAAATCCTTGGAACCCCCTTCCTAACAGTACTGTGGGTGTACCTACACCACATGGACGCCAGCGGTTCAAGAAGGCAGATAACCACCACGTTCTCAAGACCAACTAGGGATGGACAATAAATGCTGGCCTAGCCAGCGAAGCCCATATACCATGAATGAATAAAAAAATTAAAATCCCTCAATGACCTCTCTCCTCCCTCTTTCGCTGTGATCTCCTCAAACCCCTTAACCCGCCAAGATTTCTACATTCTTTCAATTCTGGTATCTTATGCATCCCCAGTTTTAACTGTGCCACCACTGGCGGCCGTGTCTTCAGTTGCCTGGGCCCTACACTCTGGAATAAAAAGAGAAAATGCTGGAAATACTCAGCAGGCCAAGCAACATCTGCGGACAGAGAAAAACAGAATTAGTCTTTCAAGTCTGTGATCCTTTGTCAGAACCCTTCTTTTATCATTTCAGATTTTCAGCATCTGCAATACTTTGCTTTTGCTAAACTCTGGAATCCCTTCCCTAAACCTTTCCAGCCTCTCCACCTCTCTTTCGCCTTTTACGATGCTCCTTAAAACCTACCCCATTGACCAGGCTTTTGTCCAACATCTCCTTTTATAGCTAGGTGTTTAATTTTGCTTGATAATTGCTCCTGTGAAGTGCTCTGATATAGGTTATTACTTTAATGGTGCTGTATAAATGTTGTCATTGTGAATGTCTCATGCCGGGGTTTGATATGTACTGTCCAGGAAAGTCCATCGGGATAAAATTCCCAGGTGAGACCTTGGGTCTGTGCAGAGTTCGTAAACCAAAGCTGCAACAGCCTCAAAAACACTGGACTAGACGGCAAACAAAAACCAAAATCCGCCAGGATTTCTGCTCCTCACGGCTATCTGTTTAAATGTGGGCAGATACGACCGAAATTGATGCTATATCAGGCTGATGGGTCTCGCCCAACTTTCTGAGAAAGATCAAGGGCAATCTGGTGCCAAGACTGAAGGGCAGCAGAGGGTTGGCAGGTCTCTCTCGCTCTGTCTCGGAGCTGCAGCCCCGATGTGAGTCAAAGCCTACGAGAGAGAAGACTGAAGGCCACTGAGTGGCGCGGAGAGGAGCAGGTGGCAACTCTTGGGCAGAGCACAGCAAGGCTGTTCCACACCTGACCTTATTCAGTGAAATAACCCTACAGCCTGGAGCAATGCAAATCTAATGCTAACCCACACTGGCCCACGTCAAAAAAAGGCCCCCACACACCTCAGGAGAGGCAGGTTGTTCTGACTAACCCAACAAAGGTTGCACTTGTCTGTGTCTGAGAGAGCTATTATTGGGCCACTGGTGGAAGAGTGCCAACTACAGCAACCTCACAGCCAGGGCACAGGGCGGCAAGGGAGGTGGAGAGAGAGAGGGGGAGGGATCGAGAGAGCAAAGCAAAGAAAATATGATATATTATTACCTTTGCATTTCAGAGACAATATGGCTCTTTCTTAGCTGCTCTGAATGGGAGACTGGGGTCTGTGTATGAACAGCAAACCCCAAGCTGTAAATAATCAGACCTCTATCGGATCTTAAAAGGCTATGTCCTGCATTCTTGGCCTCCAGATTTGTTTACTTTCCTTGCCTTTAAATAATATAAAGTAAACACAACATTTTAATGAAAAGGAGCTTGGGTCAGAGAAATGCTTTCATCTAACAGGCCTAACAGGGCCTTCTTTATTGTGATCGATAGCACAGGGTGAAGGGAGAAACTAAGGAGGCTCCAAACTCACTCATAACTTTATATACAGAGATCAAAAAAGGATGGAATAGATTGGAGTTAGCAACTACATTTCCCCATATACAGCACTGACAAAGAGAAATGGGTTAAAATTTTAAACCACTTTCTAGCCTATAAAACCTCGTACATTCTGTATTTTCCTCTGTATTTATATTCCTTCCCTCCTATTTTAGTTAATATCCAACACCATTCCCCCCGCCACTGCCCCTCCTCTTTTATATGAACACAGATGATGAAAGGTCCATTACCTTCTACTCTCCTGCCTAGAGGCAGGCTGCAATGATCAGGGAGTTGCTGATTAATAGCAATCATTGGCTATCAATTCTTTAAGTCTCCTCAGCCTGCTCACCTTTGCCAAACCACAATATTAAATCATTTACCAAACTGATCCTTGACAGCACGCAGGCATCCTGATCCCAGGCCGTATCCAGGAATCCTGATCCAAGGCTGGTGGGAGGATTGAACTTGCATGGGGGAAAGCCTGAGAAGCAACGGAGTTAGATCTCGGGCAGGAAGGGGCAGGGGAAGCACCTCCATCAGAAAGACCTCCTGAAGTTGGGCGCCCTTCTTAAGGTCTGGTGGCCTCCGGACATCCCTCCCCTGCTCCCAGCCTCTCCCCCAAATCCCTGATCACCCCCTTCATGCCCCCAAGGCCTTCCCTGCCCTCCCTGTCCTGGGACCCCTTTATCTTACTTGGTCTCCAGTGTCCAGACTTAGTCTCGGGCATCCTGATCCCAGACTGTATCCGGGAATTATGATCCCAGTCTATACGCAGGAATTCTGATCCCAGAATCCTGATCTTAGGCCATGGCCCCTAAAAAAAAATGAGCTTTGATCACTGAGTATCTTCAAGACAGAGGTGAATAGATTTTTGGGTAAAAAGAGAATTAAATGCCAGAATCTTACGTTCCCCCGCTGGCGGGTTTGTCGGCAGGGGGAAGGGGGAGCATGAAATTAAAGGGACAGGATTCCCTCCGGGCTCCCTCCTGCCTCAACCAAGCGCTGGGGTGGGCAAGACCTCAGACAGAGAGCCCGCCTTTGCCCCAATTGAGGCCCTTAAGTGACCAATCATTGGCCAATCAAGGGCTTTTTCCCACCCAGCCTCAGTTTCTCGGCTGGTGGGAGGATTGAACTCACAAGGGGAAAGCCCGAAAAACAGCAGAGTTAGATCTCAGACAGGAAGGGGTGGGGGAGGGGCAACTCCATCAGAAAGCCACCCCCCCCCACTGAAGTTGGGTGCCCTCCTTAAGGTATAGTGGCCTCCAGGCCTTCTTGCCCCACTCTCAGCCTCTCCTCTAAGTCCTCGACTGCCCCCCCCGCCAGGCCTTCCCCACCCTCCTCACCCTGGGACCCCTTTATCTTACTTGGTCTCCAGTGTCCGGACTTAGTCTCAGGCATCCTCCTGCACTTCCTCTTCAGTCCACTACATCTCTTGTCGCTGCATGGACTGGCTCTCTAAGGTTGTGGGTCCTCACTCCAGAGACCTGAGCCTAGAATCTAGGCCGACAATCCCAGTGCAGTGTAGGGATTATAAATGTGAGTCTGGATTAGACGCTGAAGCCTCAGAGTGGGATTCAAACCTTCAAGTAAGGGCATAAAAGACTGATGCTGCATAAGTGGTTGTGTAAACTCAGGATGCACAGGCCACATGTGACTGACAACAGTGACTGATGTGGAGGAGCTCTCGACTCAATGATAAGACTCCAAATCCAATGTTTCAGGGATCATTGGCTGTCAAGCACTTTGGGAGGTCCTGAGGTCTTACGGCACTTGCTTGCTTTATTTATTCTTTGTTCTTTCTTTTCTCTTTCTCTCTCTCCCACAGTGTTATTGACATCAGGTTCCCCTCTACATGTTGACTCGCTCCTCACTCTGTTAAGCGTGTGACTCCCCTAAATTAGTCGGGAGTAATGCCCACTGCTGGCGACGTGATGTGAATTGGGCGACGGCCAGAAAGGATCCCAACACATACTCAGTCAGTCAGTGGAATGAAGAGGCCTGTGTGTTTTCACTTATTCTCTGGTAAATCCATCAAGCGGGAAGTTTAGGCTGTACACCTGGGACATCCGCACAGGCAAATCAAAGCTGGCTGCACAATCTGTACTTTCCTCCTCACTGCAAAACGATCAAAGCAGCAGCCGCTTGTTCTGGAAGCTGAGACTGCGAGCAGCAAGTCCAAACTAAACCTCACATCGAGAGCACACTTTGCTGGGCCCTTATGAAAGCAGGAGCATCCCACGTATCCAGGGAACCCTTGCACAATCAGCACCTGGATTCCCCAGACTGGGCTACAATAAATAAAGTGCTGTAGGCTCTGTACCCATCTCAAGCTGCTGAGCACTTTCATTCTGTCCTTGGGAACTGATGTTAAGTAAACTGAGATGCTGTCCACCCTCTCTGGTGGATGTCAATGATCACACAGCCCCTAGTTGAAGAGGAGCAGGGAGGATCCTTCCTGGTGTCCTCATTAAATATTTCTCACTCAAACAACCCCACACCAAACAATTAACCTGGTTATTAACACATTGCGTTTGTGGAATCCTGACATGCGCAAATTGATTCCTACTTTACAGGAGTGACTACGCTCCAAAGAGTAAAACAGTTCAAGGCATCCTGTTTCACAGAGAAATCATGTTGAACCAACTTACTGGAATTCTTTAAAATAACAGCTGCTGTGGATAAATGGGAGTCGGTGGATGCACTGTATTTAGATTTCTAGAAGGCATTTGATAAGATGTCACTTCAAAGGTTATTGCAAGATTTATACAGCACTGTGGGTGTACCTACACCACATGGATTGCAGTGGTTCAAGAAGGCAGCTCACCATCACCTTCTCAAGGGCAATCACATCCCATGAATGAATAATATAAATAAAAGCTCATGGTGTAGGGGGTAACATATTGGCATGGATAGAAGATTGGCTAACTAACAGGAAACAGAGGGTAGACATAAATGGGTCTTTTTCCAGCTGGCAAGATGTAACGAGTAGTGTGCCACAGGGATCAGTGCTGGGACTCTAGCTTTCTACAATTTATATAAATGACTTGGATGAAGGGACCAAAGGTATATTGCTAAATTTGCTGATGACACAGAGGATAGTAAGATGTGAAGAGGACACAAGGAGGCTACAAAGGGATATAGATAGGTTAAGTGAGTAGGCAAAGACTTGGCAAATAGAATATAATATAGAAAAATGTGAAATTGTCCATTTTGGCAGGAAAAATAAAAAAGAAGCATATTATCTAAATGGTGAGAGATTGCAGAGCTCAGAGATTCAGAGGAATCTGGGTGTCCTATTGCATGAATCACGAAAGGCTAGAATGCAGTTACAGCAAGTCATTAGAAAAGCTATAGAATGTTATAATTTATTGTGAGGGGAATTGAATCCAAAAGTAGGGAGGTTATGCTTCAGTTATACAGAGCACTCGTCAGACCACATCTGGAGTACAGTGTACTAATTAGTCACTTTTTTTAAGGAAGGTGCTGTAGTTTAACTTTGTCGCCTTGTTGCACTATTAGTGATAGAGTGGATCAGCAGACAACTTCTTAAGTGGAAACATTAAGTTTAGTTACAATATACTCAGCAGCTTCCAACTCCCTATCTAACTCGACACTCCCCAGAGGTAGCCCATGCTACTCTCCTACTGATTACTAAGATCATGTGATTTTACCTCAAGATTGTTATTAAAGGTACGTTACACACTAAATAAAACCATAATTACTACAGAAGGATGTAAATGCTTTGGAAGCAATTCAGAGAAGGTTTGCTAAACTAATACCTGGATTGGGCGGGTTGTCATATGAAGAAAGATTGGCCAGATTAGGCTGGTATCTACTGGAACAAAAACAGAATTACCTGAAAAAACTCAGCAGGTCTGGCAGCATCGACGAAGAAGAAAAGAGTTGACGTTTCGAGTCCTCATGACCCTTCAACAGAACTGCTAGTTCAGTTCTGCTGAAGGGTCATGAGGACTTGAAACGTCAACTCTTTTCTTCTCCGCCGATGCTGCCAGACCTGCTGAGTTTTTTCAGGTAATTCTGTTTTTGTTTTGGATTTCCAGCATCCGCAGTTTTTTGTTTGTATCTACTGGAGTTTAGAAGAGTAAGAGGCGACATGATTGAAACACGTAAGATCCTGAGGGGTCTTGACAGGGTGGATGTGGAAAAGATGTTTCCTCTTGTGGGAGAATCCAGAAGTAGGGGTCACTGTTGAAAAATAAGGGATCGCTGATTTAAGAAAGGAGATGAGGAGAATTTTTTGCTCTCAGAGGGTTGTGAGTCTTTGGAACTCTGTTCCTCAAAAGGCATTGGAAGCAGAGTCTTTGAATATTTTTAAGGCAGCAGTAGATAGATTCTTGATAAGTAAGGGGTGAAAGGTTATCGGAGGTAGGCAGGGATATGGAGTTGAGGTTACAGTCAGATCAGCCATGATCTTATTGAATGGCGGAACAGGCTGAAAGGGCTGAGTGGCCTCCTCCTGCTCCTAATTTGTATGTTTGTATCCTGAGTCAGGGATGGTTAGATATCGAAAAAAGAAAGGGGTCTATGAATATAGAAACACGGGGGGTAACCAGTATAGAAATAGGCACAGGTTGAATCAGGAGCACTAGGTAATCTGCTACAAGGCAGTGGGGACAGAGATTTTACTCTGACCTGGTTTCTGATTTCATTATGCCTGCGTATGCTCATTAGCAGTTGTAGAAAAGGAGGACATTCCTGTTCTTATTGAGTGGGTGAAATCTCAGCTCTCCCCCTTCCCTGCACCTTCACATGGTGTTACTGCTAGTAGCTTAATGGTCTGGAGGGCACTGGCTACTGTCAGGGACTTTGGTCCAAACTCCTCAGGCTAAAAAATGTGTTTACGCAGATTGAATTTCTCACTAATACAAATGCTGTGATGCAGCCAGCACAGAACAGTAAAAAACAAGAAACTACAAAGGACACTTGTTTGCAGTGGGAGATGATCCCAGCAGTAAAAAAAAAGCGAGGACTTCCAAAATAAAGTTCCTTTCGTTCCCTTCCTTTCTTTTTAATTCCCCCTGACTCATCAAGATGAGTTTGGGCCAAGGTTCCTTGGGCATCACCAAGACATTCAGTTCTCGCTGGATTGACTATTCCGCCTCTGCCAGTACAGGAAGTGCCAACTGGTGATGAGCTTGGACTAGCATTATTGTTCAGCCCTGATTGATTTTTTTGTCCAACAAACACGTCCAGACAATCTGCAGCGGGCGACTAGATTACGATCGCGAAACCCTCGCTGATTCCGTAGACAGGATGCACTACGGCTACTTACTGTGTCCTACTGCATCTTTAGCTGAGAAAGCAGGGCTTAGATTCCTACAGCACAGAAAGAGGTCATTCAGCCCATCGTGCCCGTGAAGGCCCTTGGAAAGAGCTATCCCATTAGTCCCACACCTCCCTGCTCATTCCCTGCAACCCTGCACCTTTTTCCTTCTTAAATTATTTATCCAGTTTCCCTCTGAAAGTATTATTGAATCTGCTTCCACCACCCTCTCAGCCAGTGCACTCCAGATCACAACAACTTTTTGTGTAAAAAACCAAGATTCCCTCTGGTGCTTCAGCCAATTTACTTCAATTCATGCCTTTGGGTTACCAACCCTCCTGCCAGTGATAACTGTTTGTTATTGTTTATCCGATTTTGAATGCCTCTATTAAATCTCTGCTTAACCTTCTCTGTTCTAAAGGGAACAATCCTCGTTTCTCATTGTCTCTGCTGGGCTGCGTGTGTCAGTGTCATCCATTCACCAATGGAGCCATTGGAGTCAGTGAGGATGAACCCATTCTCAATGGATCAATGAGGGAATGAAGAGGCAATAATTCACTGGCCTTATTCTTCTGTACATTTTTATCATTTGTCATGTGTTCCCACAAAGTGTTAAAGTGAGAAAGTCTTTTCCCAGGAAATACATTTGAAGAAAGAACATTTACAGAGCACCTTTCACCACCTCAGAATGCTGTTAATGGCCATTAAATACTTTTAAAGTGGTTCCACTGTTGTAATGAAAATATGGCAGCTAATTTTACACATAACAAGCTCCAACAAAACAGTAATGAGACAATGAACAGATCATCTGATTTTGGTAATCTTGATCGAGAAGGAAGGCAGGGCCTCAGTTTAACATCTCAACGAACGACAACTTAAACTTGCAGCCATTCGGCTCATCGAGTCTGCTCCGCCATCCAATCATGGCTGATAAGTTTCTCAACCCCATTCTCCTGCCTTCTCCCTGTAACCTTTGATCCCCTTACCAATCAAGAACCTATCTATCTCGGTCTTAAATACTCTCAATGACCTGGCCTCCACAGCCCTCTGTGGCAATGCATTCCACAGGTTCACCACTCTCTGGCTAAAGACTTTTCTCCTCATCTCTGTTCTAAAGGGCCTTCCCTTCACTCTGACCTCAGATCCTAGTCTATCCTACTAATGGAAACATCTTCCCCACGTCCACTCTATCCAGGCCTTTCAGTATTCTGTAAGTTTCAATCAGATCCCCCCTCATCCTTCTAAACTCCATCGAGTATAGACTCAGAGTCCTGAAACGTTCCTCATATGTTAAGCCTTTCATTCCTGGGATCATTCTCGTGAACCTCCTCTGGTCCCTCTCCAGGGCCAGCACGTCCTTCCTGAGATACGGAGCCCAAAACTGCTCACAATATTCTAAATGTGGTCTGACCAGAGCCTTATAAAGCCTCAGCAGCACACCCCTGCTTTTATATTCTAGTCCTCTCGAAATAAATGCCAACATTGCATTTGCCTTCCTAACTACCGACTCAACCTGCAAGTTAACCTTAAGAGAATCCTAGACTAGGACTCCCAAGTCCCTTTGCACTCCAGTTTTCTGAATTCTCTCCCCATTTAGAAAATATTCTATGCCTCTATTCTTCCTACCAAAGTGCATGACCTCACACTTCCCCACGTTGTATTCCATCTGCCACTTCTTCGCCCATTCTCCTAACCTGTACAAATCCTTCTGCAGCCTCCCCACCTCCTCAATACTACCTGTCCCTCCACCTATCTTTGTATCATCTGCAAACTTAGCCAGGATGCCCTCAGTTCCTTCATCTAGATCATTAATGTATAAAGTGAAAAGTTGTGGTCCCAACACTGACCCCTGCGGAACTCCACTAGTCACCGGCCGCCATCCTGAGAAGGATCCCCTTATTCCCACTCTCTGCCTCCTGCCAGACAGCCAATCTTCTATCCATGCTAGTACCTTGCCTCTAACACCATGGGCTCTTATCTTACTGAGCAGCCTCCTGTGCGGCACCTTGTCAAAGGCCTTCTGGAAGTCCAAGTAGATAACATCCATTAGCTCTCCTTTGTCTAACCTACTCGTTACCTCCTCAAAGAATTCTAACAGATTTGTCAGGCATGACCTCCCCTTGATGAAACCATGCTGACTTTGCCCTATTTTACCATACACTTCCAAGTATTCCGAAATCTCATCCTTAATAATGGACTCTAAAATCTTACCAACAACCGAGGCCAGGCTAATCGGCCTGTAATTTCCCATCTTTTGCCTCAGTCCCTTCTTAAACAGGGGGGTTACATTAGCGATTTTCCAGTCCTCTGGGACCCTCCCTGACTCATGATTCCTGAAAGATCATCACTAACGCCTCCACTATCTCTTCAGCTATCTCCTTCAGAACATTGTAATGGTGACCATGAAACTATCATTGATTATCAAAAAAACCCATCTGGCTCACTCATGCCCTTTAGAGAAGTAAATCTGCCATCCTTACCTTGTCTGGCCTACATGCAACTCCAGGCCCACAGCAATAAGGTTGATTCTTACACTGCCCTCTGAAATGACCTAGCAAGATCAGTTCAAGGGCAATTAGTGATGGGCAACAAATGCTGGCCTTGACAATGATGCCCACATCACATGCTGGAACCTATTATTAAGGAAGTCTTAACAGTGCACTTAGAAAAGCACAATATGATTAGAACAACTCAACATGGCTTTAATAGGGGGAAATCCTGTTTGCAAATGTATTCATTTTTTGAGGATGTAACTAGCAAAATAAAGGGGAGCCAGCAGATGTAGCATACTGGATTTCCAAAATGCATTCAATAAGGTGCCACACATGAAGTAAATAGGCAAGTAAGGACTCATGGAGTTGGGTGTAGTAAATTAGAGCACAGAGTGGGCATAAACAGGGCATTTTCAAGTTGGCAGGCAGTAAATAGTGGGAATGCTCAAGGATCAGTGCTGGGGCCTTAGCTATTTACAATCTATATTAATGAATTAATGAAGAGACAGACAATAATGTATCTAATCTTGCTGATGATACAAAGCTAGGTGGGAAGTAAGCGGTGAGAAGGATACAAAGAGACTGCAAAGAGATATAGACAGGTTAAGTGAGTAGGCAACAAGATGGCACTTAGAAGTGAGGAAGTGTGAAGTTATTCACTTTTTTTTGTTCATTTCTTCAAAGGACGTGGGTTTTGTAGGCCAAGCGACAATGAAGGAAAGATAATCTATTTCCAAGTCAGGATGGTGATTGGCTTGGAGGGGAACCTCCAGGTGATGGTGTTCCCATGTGACTCCTGCCCTTGTCCTTCTATATGGTAGCAACCATAAGTTTGGAAGGTGCTTTCTAAGGACCCTTGGGTGTGTTTCTGCAGTGCATCTTGTAGATGGTACACACTGCTGCCACTGTGCGTCGGTGGTGGAGGGAGTGAATGTTTGTGGAGACTTGACCATAAGAATAGAAAAGCAGAATGCTTTTTTAAAGGTATGAGCCTTTTGTCAGTGTTTATGTTCAAAGAGATTTGGGTGTACTCGTACAAGGAATGCAGAAAGTTAGCATGCAGGTGCAGCAAGCAATTAGGAAGGCAAATGGCATTTTGGTCTTTATTTCAGGGGATTGGAGTGTAAGAATAAAGAAGTATTGCTACAATTGTGCAGAGTTTTGGTGAGACCACATCTGGAGTGCAGTTTTGGCCTCTATATTAAAGGAAGGATATGCTTGCATTGAAGGCGGTACAGCAAAGGTTCACTCAACTGGCCCCAGGGATAAGGCGTGTGTCCTACGATGAGAGGCTGAGTAAATTGAGCTTATATTCTCTGGAGTTTAGAAGGATGAGAGGTAATCTCATTGAAATATACAAGATTCTGAAGGCGATTGATAGGCTAGATGCTAAGAGATAGTCTTCTCTGGTCGAGGAGTCTAAAACACATGGGCACAGTCTTACAATAAGGGGTCAGTCATTTAGGAATGAGATGAAGAGAAATTACTTCACTCAAAGGGTTGTGAATCTTTGGAACTCTCTACTCCAGAGGGCTGTGTGTGCTCCATCATTGACTACATTTAATGCTGGGATCGACAGATTTTTGGTCTCTCAGGAGAATTAAGGAATTGTGGGGAGCGGGTGGAAAAATGGAGTTGAAGCCCAAGATCAGCCACGGTCATATTGAATGGCGGAGCAGGCTCAACAGGCCATACAGTCTAATCCTGCTCCAATTTCTTGTGTTCAAAAGGACATGCAGGATGGAGCCAGCATTGAGTTTACTGGGTCCTATCTAGTAGATACAATGCTGCGTTAATCTTAGCCACAGACATGATGAAGAATTAGGGATGGGAGAAGGATGTAGAATTGGAGTTGAATATTGGAGGGTTGGTACACAGGGTGTGACTTTGGAGAAGCACCAAGAAGTTGAGATGGAGATACGACACACCAGGACAGCACCGTGTGGGACTGGAGATAGAGGCAACAAATTGATTGGGAACGGAGGGGCATAGCACGCAGTGGGATTAAAGGTGCCCCTCAATCCCCGTAGACTTGCAAGTCTATTTCCTTCAATTTCTTTTTGGAATCTTTGATCGTCTTCGCTTCCACCACCCTCATAGACATTGAGTTCCAGGTCATTACCACTTTCAGTATAAAAAAGTTCTTCCTCACATCCCCCTGCATCTCTTGTCCAAAATCTTAAATCTGCGTCTCCTTGTCCTTTTGCAGTCAGCTAATGGGAACAGTTTTCCCTTTTCTGCTTTATCTAAACTTGTCATAATCCTGTACGCCTCTATTGAATCTCCCATCAATCTCCTTTCTCCAAGGGGAACAAAGCCAGATTCTCCAACCTAAACTTGTAACTAAAATCCCACATCCCTGCAGCAGATTCTGGCAAATCTCCTCTGTACACTCTCAAGGACCCTCACATTCTTATTAAGATGTGGGATGACCAGAACAGCAGTACTCTTGTTGTGGCCTAACTAAAGCTTTATAAAAATTCAGTATCAATTTCCTGCTTATTTGTAATCAATGCCTCTATTTATGAAGCATATACTTTGCTAACCACTCTCAATATTCTGCCCTTCAGAGATCCCATGCACATGAACCCCCAGCTCCCTCTGTCCCTGCACACTTCGGAATGATGCCATTAAGTCTAAATTGCCTCTCCCTATTCCTTCTGCCAAAATGCATCACCTCACACTACTCTGTACTAAATTACATCTGCCACTTTTCTGCCCATTCTACTAGCCTATCTATGTCATGTTTCAGTAGATTCATACTGTCTTCATTGCCTGTCACTCCTTCACGTATGGTACCATCAGCAAATTTTGAGATGTTACTCCAATTATCTTGTCTTCCAGTATCCAGGTCATTTCTATACATCAACAAAAGCATTGGTCCTAGCACTGACCCCTGGAGAACACCGCTGTCTATAATCCTCCAGTCTGAAACATAACCATTTGTTGTCCTTAAGCCAATTTTTAATCCATGTTCACAGTGACTCTCGGAGTCCATGAGCTTCAATTTTGTTAACCTGCCTTTCATATGGCACTTTGTCAAACATGGAGTCACATTTAATAGCACTCCGGGTTATATCATTGCCCCATAAACAAGAAACAAACATCATGATTAAACAGGATTACAGGAAAAAAAACCCCAAGAATGGTTTCTTGGCTGCCAACCTCAGATCTGTTTTTTAATTTATTCATGGAATGTGGGCGTTGCTGGCAACACCTGCATTTGTACCCAATCATCCTTGGGAACTGTTAAGAGTCGACTACATTGCTGTGGATCTGGAATCACACGTCGGCCAGGCCAGGTAACAATAGCAGATTTCCTCCCCTAAAGGACGTCAGTGAACCAGAGGTTTTTTATTCCGATCCATGATAGTTTCATGGTCAAAATTACTCAGGAAATTGCTTTCAACTCCAGATTTTTCCCTTAATTAACTGAATTCAAATGACACCAACTGCTGTGGTGGGATCTGAACCTATACCCCTGGAGTATTAGCCTAGACTACTCAGAGAGTTACTAATCCAGTGACATTACCACTATGCCACCATATCCCCAATAGATTGGCCTTAAAGAAGACTATCAGCAACAAGAAGAATTAATTGTAATGAATTAAAGCCAGGCAGAAGCCTGCAATGAATCTGAGGAATGTGTGTGTGTATTGGGGGGGTGTGTGGGGGGGGGCGCTGGTGGTGGTGGTGGTGGTGGTGGTGCTGAAGTGGGGAGGAGGGAGTGAGGAAAACATAGCTCTTGAATCCAGGTGAAAACTAAAAGGTCATCTGAAGATTCTCTGGTCAGGATTTCTTGAGCAAGGCACTGAAACTTTGAAAAGTTGCGCATCTCACGACATATGGGCCAAACAGGCTTTAACATGGGTCTTCAGTAGAGCCAAATATATGAGAGAAGATTCCAATTCCTCATGCCCTCTCCAACTGTGCATTGGAAATTCCCAGTGCCAACTGTGCAGTGAGATGGTTACAAGTCAGCAGCTCTTCACTAGGAGAACAAAGAGGGGAAGCAAAATAAATAGCAACACATAAACAAAATTCAGCACTACATTCTTTTCTTAGTGAACCTATTCAAATAAAGGGATCATTAACAACAGCAGCATCTTGCATGTATATAGCGCTTTTAACATTGGAAAACATCCCAAGGTGCTTCACTGAAGCATTTTGAAACAAACTATGATACCCAGTCACATAGGAGGTCTTAAGATAGGTACAGCACAAGCTTGGCCAAATAAGTAGGTTTTAAGGAATGTCTTAAAGGAGGAAAGTGAGGTAGAGACATGGAGAGGTTTAGGGAGGGAATTCCAGAGCTTGTGGCCTGGGTAGCTGAAAACACAGCCACCAATGGTGGAGCGATTATAATCAGGGATGCCCAAGAGGCCAGAATTAGAGGAGTGCAGGTCTCTCAGAGGGTTGTGGGGCTGGAGGAGGTTTCTCTTAATGGGATGTGAGCATCACTGGCAAGGCCAGCATTTTGTTGCCCATCCCTAAATACCCCTGAACTGAGTGGTCACTTCAGAGGACAGTTAAGAGTCAACCACATTGCTGTGGATCTGGAGTCACATGTAGGCCAGACAGGGTAAGGATGGCAGATTTCCTTCCCTAAAGGGGTTTTGGTGAACTGGATGAGTTTTTACAACAGTAGTTTCATGGTCACCGTTACTGAAATTGGCTTTCAATTCCAGATTTGATTAAATTATTGAATTTACATTTTACCAGCTGCTATAGTGGGATGTGAATTCACATCCCCAGAGAATAGGTCTAGGCCTTGGGAGTACTAATCCAGAGATACTACCACTATGCCACCACCTCTCTTACAGGGATAGGGAGGGTGTGAGACCATATGGATGGATTTGAGAACAAAGATGTGAATTTTAAATTTAAGGTTTTGCTGAAACAGGAGCCAATGTAGGTCGATGAGCACAAGGTTGATGGGTGAACGTGACTTGGTGTGAGCGTAGACATGGGCAGCAGAGTTTTGATGAACCCAAGTTTTATGAGACTGGAAGATGGAAGGCCAATGGGGACAGTGTTGAAATAGTTGAGTCTGGAAGGTAACAAAAGCATGGGGGAGGGTTTCAGCCCCCAATGGGCTGAGGCTCATGATGGGTCTGAATCCCAGCTGTGGGTCAAATAGACATGAGTTTTCCTGGCTTCCCAAATGTACCAGATGTCAGGAAATTCCAGAGTTACTCAACATCCCAAGACTTGTTGACAAATAAGCATCGCATATCTTCTGGCGAGAGAGAGGGATAAGGATTCAACATTATCAGACTGAGGTAAGGAGGAGTCAGAGATCCAGACTGCTAATTGAAAGCAGTTCAAAAGATTTATTAAACTGCATTGGTTCAATTCTCATGGCCAAGCATTGCCATGGTGACATTAAAGCCAAATATTTACTGAATACTCATTACATCATCTGTGTAAGGAAAAAATTATGAAAAGGAGAGGGAGCCACCAGCACAAGAATCAGGAATTACCGTTGGAGATTTAATTTGAATTAGTTCTGGCTAAATGAGACTGAATTTTAAGAGGCTGTTCTGTCCTCATTCCCTAATGCTTCTCACCCAAGCCAAAATAGGTTAGAAAAGCTCAACAATATTTTGCGTTTGACTCCTATTACAAACTTGGATTGATAGAAAGCATATAGGAATAGGGCAGGATGGTGGAGTTGAGGACAAAGATCAGTCATGATCTTATTAATGGGTGAAACAGGGGCAAGAATTTTCCTGCCCCATTGGTGTTGGGCATCATGGTGGGCACTGGGTGACAATATGACAAGAAGACCAAAAATCGGTTTCATGAAATCAGTTTGCCATTGTCCATTCTACCCATCAAATGTCAAGAACTTTAATTCAATACCTGAGCATCTCATTTTAAGCCCTGTTCGCCAGAATCATCCCCCCATGCTGGATCATTTGGGCACATCATGCCAACCTGTTTCACAACTGTATATAAGAGACGTGCATGTGGCACCTACACTTCGCTCAGGACTTCGAGGCGTCTTTGCCCACCTTGCTTCGGGTGGCACTCCCAGGCGCAAGACGTCACAGGCAGCACCACATCACTTTTATTGGGGGGTGGGGTTCACAGGCAGGTCTCTACCTACCGGACCTGCCATAAGATGGGGGTGGCTTTTCAACAGCTGCAGGGCTAGGGCTTGCTTGGGGAAGGAGGGTATCCCAGGGTGTATGTGGGGGCACATGTTGATCTGTGCAAGTGTCCTCAAGATGGTGAAGGCTGGGGAGGCAGATTCCAGAGGAGATGAGGCCAGGTGGGGATGTGAGGGTTTGTGTGAGAGAGTGAGTGGTGGTGTCCCTTGAGCTGACAGTGAGTGCAATGCCAATGAATGTGAGTGCGTGAGGCTAGAGTGATAAGATGATTGCCTTGTCCTGGCGATATGGAAGAGATCATTCATCTGTTTTCTGCACTGGATGGCTGACCTCTTGTGTGCAGCATTGGCACTGACCACCTCTGCCACTGCCTCCCAAGCTGGAGTGGTGAGACTGTTGGGCCTCCTGCGGTCAGGGTGGGGGTAGGGGACTTGGTGGTGGGCCTCCACGGCATCCGGAAGGCATCCCCGGGATGCGTCACCGAATCGGGGTGCGGCAGTCTTCTTGGCTTTTGGAGACATGCCTTCACTGGAGCAGTCCTGGGCTGCAAGCATTGGGTGCGTGCAGCTGCAGTTTAAATACAGCACCCTGCGTGAGGACCAGCAAGGTACCGGCATGGCGGCCAAATCGGAGGCTGCCCGCCATCAAGATGGCATGTTTCCTGTGGCTGCATAATTAATGAGGCAGGAACGGGACAATACCTGCATTGTGGTTGGCAGGTAAAACAACATTTTTCCCACCCGCTACCACACTTTATAAAAATCTGGGACGATTCTGCCCAGGGATTGTATGGCCTAGCCTCACTCAAATTGCTTATGTCGTCTCATCACTTCTTCAGGACATGCAAAGATGTTTTGTAACAAATAAATTGATTTTGAAGGGCAATCACAATTGTCGTGCAGGTTGGCATGGCCGATGTGCAAAGCAAGATCCCAAGATGACCAATTATCTGATGGAAGTAGGTTCGAGCCTAACTTACAAAAGGGAATTTGACAAACGGGGAATTGTAGCATAGTGGTAATGTTCCTGGACTAGTTACCAGAGGCCCTGACTAATGGTCTGGAAACAACTCAAATCTCACCATAACAGCTGGGGTGATTAAATTTAATTAATTAATAAATGTGGAATCGAAAGCTGGTTTCAGCAGCAGTGACCATGAAGCTATCATTGATTGTTATAAAAGCCCTGATGATGCCCTTTAGCGAAGGAAATCTGCCATCTGTACCTGGTCTGACCTACATGTGACTCTAGGTCCACAGCAATGTGATTGACTCTGAAATACCTAGCCAGCCTTATCCAGGGCAATTAGAATAAGTGACAAATGCTGGCCTTGCCAGCAATGTTTAAACCCCCATGAGCGAATAAAAGAAAAGTAATACTTGAAAAGATTTGGAGCTGTGGGGACAGATCAGGGGAGGTCAGCAAGTTGTACAAAGAGCCTCTCAATGAGCCAACACAAGCACGATGGGCCAAATAGCCTTCTTCAGTGCTGTAAGATTTTTACAATTCCAATGCAATAATACAAGAAATCCCCATAATGATCTTAAGTGAAACAGAAAGATTCATAATTTACAACACATCTAAGTGTCTATACGTTGAAAGATTCAAGTTGCTCTGATGCTGCTGTCAGTGTCAAAGGTTCTGCCCTCCATCCATTTCCAATCCAGGCCACCAGTTCCCTCCAAGGCCAGTAATAAAATAATTCATCAGCAGGGATGTACATGGGCCAGATGTTCAAAAGAGGTAGTCATATTTGATCAATTTACTCCAGCACTAACCTTGTTTATTCTGGAAAGGGCACATTCCAGAGCAGAATATCTCATGTCTAATTCCCTTGTTTTTCTCAATGTCGTTGCTCCTTACCGACTCTACAGCTACCACTCATGCTCCGGTGCCATGTATCGGGGATTGCTCATAGACAGTAGGGGTTGACAAGTGTGAAGGACTTCAAGCCAATGCCGTCTTCACCTGACCAGCCCTTTCCAGTGTGAGTCACTGGATAGTCATAGGATTGAGAGCGTTGACTGAATTGTTCCTTCCTTAGCCTGGAAATATTGAAGTCACTCGTTTCATCACTGCATCCCAACTCACACTCATCACGCCCCGTACTCGCTGGCCTACATTGGCTCCCAGTTCACCAACACCTCAATTTAAAACTGTTCCCTGCTCCGTTGCTTCTTCCTATCGCTGTAATCTCTTTCCACCCAACAACCCTCCAAGACCCCCTACAATTCTGGCCGCCTATATATCCGCCATTGGCACTTGTGTCTTCAGCTGTCTGGGCCCCAAGCTCTGGAATTCCCTCCCTAAACCTTTCTATCTCTCTCCCTCTTTCTTTAAAATGTTCCTTAAGACCTTTGACCGCTTTCAGACATCTGTTATAATGTTTCTGTACATGGCACAGTGTCAACTTTTTTTTGATAACCCTCCTGTGCAGTGTTTTGCGATGTTTCACTATATTAGAGGTGCCATATGAATACAAGCTGTTGCTGTTGCTGTTGCTTAGAAACAAGCCATGTGCAATCAGTTAACAGAGCACAGGCCAAGGATTGAACCTGAAATGGTCTGAATGGCTTGGTATCTGACAGATGGAGCCGGCAGGAAGGAAGGACCCAAGAGATTTGCTTGCCTGTGCCTTCACGTAGATAGACGCAGTGGGTGGAGGAGATTCCACTCTCTCAATCAATGGGAAACAGGTAAATTCTGATCAATCTACAGCCTCTAACATAAAAATATGGAATATATCCCGGGCTAGGGTGTCACATTGGGTGATCTTGTGAAATGGACAGTTAGGTATCAAGTGCCTGTTATAAACTCCACTCAATGTTCAGTACTATTTCAGTCAACAAAAACCAATATGGGACAGAATCTATAACTAGGACCGATGTGATAATGTGAAGACAAACCTACTCTCCCTTCCTGCAGCGGTTCTCAATCTTTGTTAGTTGAAGGACTCCTTTTCAAATGAATGTGTAATTCCGGTTAGTGGAGCACTGGCACCAAGACTGGGGAAAGTACCATTGGGACAGTCTACACCTGAACTGCGCTGGGATGAGTGTTCTTGCGAATCACATAACTAGGGAAGTAGAGAAGGCTTTAAACTAAACAAGAGGGAGTGGTGAAGGATCAAGCTTGGGTAGATGTAACAAATCAAGGGGTAGATTCGAGGTAGGACGGCATACTATTAACATGAGAAATGAGAGTCAGAGAATAGCAGGAAGGGACAGGGGGAGTTAAAATAAGAATTCACCAACAGTCAGGACTAGATGTTACAAAGATCACAAGAAGACAAAACTAAAGGCTCTCTCTCTCTGAATGCTCATAGCATTCGTAACAAATTAAATTAACTGATAGCGCACATTGAAGTAAATAAATATGATCTGATAGCCATTACTGAGACGTGGCTGCAGGATGACAAGGATCCTGAATATTGAGGAGTATATAACATTCAAGAAGAATAGCAAGCAAGATAAAGGTGGAGGGGGCAGCGCTGTTAGTCAAGGATGGCATTGGTGCAATAGTTAGAGATTACCTTGATTCAGGAGATCAGGATGTAGAATCAGTTTGGGTGGAGATGAGAAATAGTAGGGGAAAGAAGTCACTAGTGGGTGTGGTCTACAGGTCCCCTAACAGTAACTACAATGGAGGACAATGTATTCAAGAAGAAATATTGGGTGCTTGTCATAAAGGGATGCAAATAATCATGGGTGATTTTAAACTACATATAAGCTGGAAAAATCAGATTGGATGATTGAATTTTACCATACAGTTTGAAAGGGAGAAGAGTGGGTCTAAGACTAATATTTTAAACTTAAATAAGGGCAACTATGTGGACATTAAAGTTGAGCTAGCTAATGTGAAATGGGGTACTAGGCTAGGGGATAGATCAATAGAGAAGCAGTGACAGCCATTTAAAGGGATATTTCAGAATATTCAGTATATTCCTAATGTAAAGAAAAATCCAGAGGGGAAGACCCACTGCCCGTGGTTAACTAAAGAAATCAAGGAAAGTATCAAACTTAAGGAAAAAACATATAATTACACAATGATGAGTGGCAGGTCAGATGATTGGTCAGAATAGAAAGAATGGCAGAGAATGACTAAAAGGTTAATCAGGAGAAAGAAATTAGAATATGAGAGGATGCTAACTAGAAATTTTAAAATGGATAGCAAGAGTTTCTACAAGTATTTAAAAAGGAAAAAAATAGATCAAGTGAGTGTTCGTCCTCTAGACAGTGACAATAGGGAGTAAATTATTGATATTATGGGAATGGTGGATGAAATAAACAAATATTTTGCTTCAGTCTTCACTATAGAGGATACAAAATACATTCCAGTAATAACTGAAAATCAGGAGGTGGAAGGGAGAGGGGAACTTGATGAAATTACAATCACTAGGGAAGCGATGCTGAGAAACTGATGGGTCCTCTGGGTCCAGGTGGACTTCATCCTAGGGTCTTAAAAGAGGTGGCTAATGAGGCAGTAGGTGCAGTGGTGTTAATTTTCCAAATTCCCTAGATTCAGGAAAGGTTCCATCAGACTGGACAGTAGCAAATATAGCCCCTCTATTCAAGAATGGTGGGAGGCAGAAAACTGGAAACTATAGGCCAGCTAGCTTGACATCTCTCATGGGGAAGGTTATAGCTGGGCACTTAGAAAAACACAAGGTAATTGGGAAAAGTCAGCATGGTTTTGTGAAAGGGAAATCATGGTTAACCAATTTATTGGAGTTCTTTGAAGGAGTCACATGACATGTGGATAAAGGGGAGTCTGTAGATGTGCTGTACTTGGATTTCCAGAAGGCATCTGATAAGCTGCCACATCAAAGGTTATTGCAGAAAATAAAAGCTCATGGTGTAGGGGGTTACATATTAGTATGGGTAGAGTATTGGTTGCCTGGCAGAAAACAGAGAATATGCATAAATTGGCTTTTTTATGACTGGTAGGATGTGACTAGTGGAGTCCCGCAGGGGTCTGTGCTGGGGCCTCCACTTTTTACAATTTATATCAATAACTTATATGAAGGGAGCAAAGGCATGGTATTTGCAGATGACACAAAGATAGGTATGAAAGTATATTGTGAAGAGGGCATAAGAAAGTTGCAGATGAATATAGATATGTTGAGTGAGTGGGCAAAAATCTGGCAGATGGATTATAAGGTGTGAAAATGTGAAGTTGCTCACTTTGGCAGGAAGAATAAAAAAGCAGAGTATTACTTAAACGGAGAATGACTGCAAAATTCCGAGGTACAGAGGGATCTAGGTGTTCTAGTGAATGAGTCACAAAAGGTTAATATAAAGGTACAGCAAGTAATTAAGAAGGCTAATGGAATGCTATCCTTTGTTACAAGAGGAATTGAACGTAAAAGTAAGGATGATATGCTTCAGTTATACAGGGCAATGGTGAGATCACATCTCAAATAGTGTGTACAGTTTTCATCTTATATATGGAAGGATGTAAACTCATTGGAGGTGGTTCAGAGGCAGTTTACTAGATTGATGCCTGAAATGAGCGGGTTGCCTTATGAGGAAAGGTTAAACAGACTGGGCTTGTTACCACTGGAGTTTAGATGAATGGGGGTGATTTGATTGAAGTATATAAGATCCTGAATGGTATTGTCAAGGTGGAGGTGGAAAGGATGTTTCCTCTTGTGTGTGAGTCCAAAACTAGGGGGCATGGTTTTAAAATTAGGGGTCACCCTTTTAGGACAGAGATGAGCAGAATTTTTTTCTCTCAGAGGGTTATGCGACTTTGGAACATTCTGCATCAGAAGGTGGTGGAAGCAGGGTCACTGAATATTTTTAAGGTAGAGGTAGATAGATTTTTGTTAGGCAATGGAATCAAAGGTTATCGGGGTTAGGTGGGAATGTGGAATTCAAAACACAAACAGATCAGCCATGGTCTTATTGAATGGCAGAGCAGGCTCGAGGGGCCAGATGGCCCAATTCTGCTCCCCACCCCTACCTAATTCATATAATTCTCAGGATATGAAAGCATTTTGATAATGCTTCTAAGAAAAGAGTGACTTACTTACAGACTACTTACCAACATAGTGATCTTTGTGTCACTCTAAGTGCTCCTCCATGCACGCTCCCCTCCGTGATAGGACAGGCAGCTCACACTGCACCGCAAATGTGGCAGCTGCACTCTTCCCCCACCACCGGACTCTCATCAAGGACGTACCTGTTTGGTCAGTGCCTGTGGGCACTGCACCTCTCTCCCGCAATGTCTCTACAACGAACCAGTGTTCTCTGAATATGAGGGAGTCGCAAGCAGAAACACTAGGTTGCAGTGGAGATTGATCCCCTCTGGGCCTGAAACCCATGAATGAAGACAAATCTCCCCATCAAAGCAACCCAGTGGATCTCTGTAGTGCTGGGTTACCTACAAATGAAGCTAGGTCAGCCTGGGCACTTTCAATGGACTTGCTTTGGGAGCATCTTCTGCTAAACACTGGTGATTTACACAGGCGTGAAGCTGGAGACCCATCAATGCTTATAAACTCTTGGGATTTGTGCAGGGCTTGCCCAGGCCAGAATCCTGGTGGCCCATTGTTCCCATTGTTCCATTTAATACCTGCTTCAAAGTTCTAAGGGAAGAATCTCTCTTGAGACTATAGTCCAAGAAATCCTGTTTGATTCCTTGGAATGCTGGGCTGGTTCCATTTCCAGCAGACTGGAGCTACTTTGTAGTTGATAACCAGACAGAACTTGTCTGCAGACTAACCGCCACCTTCACTTTCTGCCAGGCACCTGTTGTACCCAGCTGGAGACAGCACTTCGCGAGCCCACAGCTTGCACACCAGTCTGAGTTTAACCCAGAGCCGGACTCCCAACCCAACCTCCTATGGATCAGCTATCTGTGTGTCAGCCATGGCTCAGTAGTAACAATCTTACTCCTGAGTTGCAAAGTTCTGGGTTCAAATCCCACTTCAGGGCTTGAGCACAAAAATCGCATCTGATATTCCAGGGGGGTGCTGCACACTTGGAGAGGCTGTCTTCTGGTTGTGACACTATAAACTGAGATCCCACCTACCTGATTGTGTGGATGTAAAAGATCCCATGCCACTATCTTGAAGAAGAGTGGGAAGTTCTCCCTGGTGTCCTCGTCAATATTTATTCCATAATCAACGCCACAAAAACAGATTATCTGGTCATTATAACATTGCTGTTGTGGGAGTTTACTGTGTTTAAATTAGCTGCTATGTTTCCTTCAATGACTGCACCTCAAAAAGTACTTCCTTGGCTGTAAAGCACTTTGAGACATCCAATTTGTGAAATACACTTTATAAATGCCAGCATTTCCTTTTTTTTTAAACTGAGCAAGCTTCACCTGAATACTTCATCTTATCTGAGCCCCCAGTGTGTGTAACTCCACCAGAGAGTGAGTGAACAGCAGTGAAAAATTGTGCAAGAAAGTTAACAACTTTACAAAGAACCATTGAGGGTTCGGGGTGAGTTTTATGACAGTTGTTCAGGCCCAGATTGAGGTTTGTGTTCATGATTAAGTGGGTTTTTGAGGCTAACCAGATCCCTCTGCAAGATCAAGGCAAAATACTGCGGATGCTGGAAATCTGAAACAAAAACAAAGAATGCTGGAAAAATTCAGCAGGTCTGACAGCATCTGTGGAGAGGAAGAGTTAACGTTTCAAGTCCATATGACTCTTCTCCCCTCTGCAAGGTAACTGCCTTATAATTCGTTGAGAAACGCTGTAACAGCTACATTTCCATAAATGAAAAGTAATCTCATTCAAGCACACAAAATTCTTACTGGACTCAACAGGGTAAATGCAGGAAGGATTTTTCCCCTGGCTGGGGTGTCTAGAACCAGGGGACACAGTCTCAGACTAAGAGGTAGGCCAATTAGGACTGATATCAGGAGGAATTTTTTCACTTAAAGAGTCATGAATCTTTGGAATTCTGTATCCCAGAGGGCTGTGGAGGCTCAGTCATTGAGAATATTCAGGAGAGAGATCGATAGATTTCTGGATATTAAAGTTATCAAAGGATATGGGGATAGTGCGGGAAAATGGAGTTGAGATAGAGGATCAGCCATGATCTAGTTGAATGGCAGAGCAGGCTCGAAGGGCTTAATGGCCTACTCCTGCTGCTATTTTTGATGTTCTTATATTAACTCATGCCTCAATGATACATACCTGGCTGCACTAAATAGAGAGGTCGAAGGGTTGTTGTCCCTACAACCACACCAACCCCCTCCACTTCTCTCCCCCCACCCAAACCAGCACCACCACCACCCCCCCACCCCCCCACCCCCCTACCACATCTTAAACCAGCTTATATTTCACCCCTTTCTTGGATTCTCTCAGTTTGATCGAAGGGTCATGAGGACTCGAAACGTCAACTCTTTTCTCCTCCGCCGATGCTGCCAGACCTGCTGAGTTTTTCCAGGTAATTCTGTTTTTCTTGAGGTGGAAGGGTGGGTCTACCTACACCACATGGACTGTAGTATTTCAAGAAGGCAGCTCACCACCACTTTCTCAATGGCAATTAGGGATGGGCAATAAATGCTGTCTTAGCTAGCAATGTCCACATCCCATGAATGAATGAAAAAAAAAAGACTCCTTCCTTAGAGACCACTCTACCAAGCACAAAGATATATGTTTCATTGGAGTGCCATGACGACCTAACAGATTAGCTAAAATAAGGACAGATTTAATTGGCCCTAATCATAATGGATGACTTCATTGGAAATTTAAATGGGGAGAGATTTCCAGCCAACTTACTATCTTCCATTGTATACCAAGACACAAATTCAAAACCTACTCTGAGCTAACTGCGAGGGAAAGTATCCATATTCACAGTCCTCATTAAGTGCTCATTCATTACAAAGTGTAATGGAAATTTGGAACCCACTCTCTGAAAAAGCTGCTGCGGCTGAGGGGGGAGGGGGATTAATCGAAAAATTCAAGAAAGTGGTTGACAGTTTATTTGTTAGGTTAAGGTACGAAGGGGATGTGGAGTTAAGGTAAGTAAATGGGGCTGAGCTACAGGTCAGCCATGATTTATTTGAATGGCAAAAGATAATTCTAGCAATCTCATTGGTTAACCATTGTTTTCCTCTTGGTCGCTGTTTCCTGATTGTGATTGGTAGTTAATGTTGCTGTTTGCTAGTTTGTGCTTGGTGCATTCCATATTTACTCAGCTGTGATTTGTTGGACTTTAATTTTAAAAAAATGATATTTTAGCCAATTAGGCGCAAGTATGATCTGCAATTTTGTGGAATTAAAGATTTTTAGAGAGAGAATGCGAGGAAGAAACTGTGCAGCAACTGCAGACAACACAGCATAAAAGCACAGAGGTTAGGAAAACATCACAGGTGAAAGAGGGAAAGAGAGAGGAGAGAGAGAGGGAGATAGAGAGAGAGAGAGAGAGAGACGTGTGAGTCTTCGACTTGGATCCAATACCCAGTAAGCAAACACTGAAAGATTCCTGGAAGATGAGAGATATAGCAGAAAGATGGAAAAGGCAGATGTAGTACAAGTGTTCCAACAAAAGACGGAAATCAAAGAAACAAAACTTATTGCAAATATGAAGGGGGATTAAAAACCCTCTCAGGTGCTGTTGACATCTGAAACTACTCGAAGAAGGTCCCTAAAGCTGGAGAAAAAATGGATAGCCAAGCCATCAATAAATAGCACCCCTGATGGGAGGCTCCCGGCTTTGTGCCATGTCATTGAGGTTTCAGTGGTTACACAAAGCTCAATGGATGGAATACAAGAAGTACAATCCTTAGGAGAATTGGAGCCTCCCGAATGGAACGGTCATGAGGTTCAAAGCAACCACTTGCCCTCTCCACACCTCAGGCTGGATTTACAGAAGAGTTAAGACCAACCCTGTGCAAAACCTTGAGCCCCTCAGACCCACAGCTCTATGCGACCACCCCTCCCACTGTCTCCACCTTCCTTACAATACAGTCTGCACCATACCTTCACCTTTGTACCCCCGACACTGCCAACCTTGCTCCTCTAACACCGAGCAAATGCATAGACAAGGAGTTAAGAGAGAAGGGAATTAGAAGGTTACAATGGTAAACTTAGATAAGAAAAGATGAGGGGAGGCTCGAGTGCATCATGGACTGATTGGGCCGAATGACCTGTTTCCATACTGTGTATCCTATATAATCTTATGTAATTCTATCTTGTCCCACTCACTACCACCCCCTTGCCTCAGTACTGCCTCCATCCTTTGCCTCTCCCTTCACACATTTCCAGCTTCCTCTGGTTCAAAGGGTTGCAACTGAGGGACTGTAAATTGCACATTAATACATTCATTCTAACAATTCTTACTCACTCTCCTGGAACGATCACTCCCTCACCGCCCCCCACCCCCCCACCTCACCAGGAAACTGGAAGTGAGCCCTGCCAACTTTGCACGGATCAGCACAATTATTACTCCACAATGATTCCCAAGCTGCCAGCAATCTTTCCCAAATACATCAAATGTTGGCCTCTCTCACACTGGGACTCAGAACAATAACCTTTTTCTTTTATAACTCAATATGGGTTCCACAGAATGTCTGTCTGGAGTAACACCAGCAATAATGTGGAGTGCAAGCACGGTGAGCCATTGACACAGGAGAGCAAGATAAAAGCAAAATACTGCGGGTGCTGGAAATCTGAAACAAAAACAAAAATTGCTGGAAAAACTCAGCAGGCCTGACAGCGTCTGTGGAGACAAAGACAGACTTAACATTTTGAGTCCGTATGAGTCTTCATCAAAGCTCTGATGAAGAGTCATATGGACTCGAAACATTAACTCTGTCTTCCTCTCCACAGATGCTGTCAGACCTGCTGAGTTTTTCCAGCAATTTTTGTTTTTGACACAGGATAGCATCCTGCCACTCAGCTGGAATAGCTGGTCAACTTGATTCACCCAGGTTTATCATTCCCATCAGTTTCAACACCTCAGCATTTATACAGTGCCTTTGACATCATTAATCATTCCAAAGGGTTTCAGACAGGAACATAATCAAATCAAATTTGCCACCAAGACATCGAGACACAGAATGAGGATCACAGGCCAGATGACCTGGTCAAGGAGGTCAGTCTTAAGTAGCATCTTAAAGGAGAAATGAGAGATGGGGAGGTTTTGGGAGGGAATTCTGGGGCTTAGGGCCTAGGCAGCTGATGTACGACCACCAAGAGAGGAGAGATATATCAGGGATGCTCATGTGGCCAGAATTAGAGGAGTGCAGGGAGCTCAGAGGGTTCTGGGGCTGGAGGAGGTCACTGAGATAGAGAAATTTGAAAACAAGGATGAGAATATTAAAATTGAGGTGTTGTTGGATCGGGAGCCAATATAGATCGGGAGCACAGGGATGATAGGGGAAGGGGACTTGGTGTGAGTTAGGAGAATATGGGCTAGCAGAGTTGGACAAGCTGAAGCGGAGATTGAACAGTGATGTCTACAACCTGGACAGTGGAAGACAGGAACCTGTACTGAACACAGCCAGGAACCTACAGGACACAGAGACAGCACTGACCAGACAGTGGCAGACAGGAGTGAATCATTCCATATTGTGCTTGTGAACTAAATCTGTGCAGGCACTCAGATACACACAAGCTATATGGTACCAGGCAGTAGTCCACTTTAATAAGATCATAGGAAATAGACGCAGTTGTAGGCCAAATTTTAGCCTACTCACTTAATCTATCTATAATTCCTTTGCAGACAATTTGTATCCTCTTCACAACTTGCTTTCCTACCTCTTTGTAAAATCAGCAAATTTGGCTATAATACATTCAGTGCCTTCATCCAAGTCATTAAGTTAAATTGTAAATAGTTGAGGCCACAGCACTGATCCCTGTGGCATTCACTTAGTTACAGCTTGCCATTTATATACATATACAATCAGGTAGTGGGACATGTGTGAAATGAACAGAACCAGATGGTGAACTGGAATAATAACCAGAGAGCGAAATGTAGCTGGAAATACCCCAATCATAGATTCATTATAGAACAATTACAGCACCGAATGAGGCCATTCAGCCCGCCATGTCTGTCTGGCCTTTTAAAAGAGCAATTCACCTAGTGCCACTCCCCACACCTTCTTCCCATTACCCTGCACATTCTTCCTTTTTGGATAACCATCCAATTCCCCCTTGAAAGCCTTGATGAACCTGTCTCCACCGGACTCTAAGGCAGTACATTCCAAATCCTAACCACTTACTACAGCCAGGAAAAGAATGTTCCATGTCCATAAAGGCCAAGCAGCTTCCCTGAATAACCAGTGGATCCCCAGTATCCTGGTTAGTGCAGCCTGTGCCCACTACAGGCCATATGTAACAACACCTCTGGCCTTCGACACTCCCAGTGCATTCAATAGGAATGAAAACTGAAGTCTTTCAGCTTTCCAGAACCTTCCATCAAGAAAGACCAGTAAAACAATTTAGCTGCACCAGCCTATTCCTCCTGACATAAACTCCCAATGACTCAAATAAACTATGCATGGTAACAAGAGGCCACTGAGGCTGTGTGGTGGTACGTGGCGTGGGGAGTGGGTGGGAGATGGTTTGGGGTGTGGGGCTGTTGGGTTGTGAGAAATGCTGGTGGTGTGATATGGCATTATGGGAATGGTTAGAGGTGAGATGTGAGGTTGTGAGAATGGTTGTTGGCGTGATATGGGATGTGGGAATGTTTGGGGTGTGATATGGGGTGTGGGAATGGTTGGCAGGGTGATATGGGGGTGTGATATGAGTGTGATTGGTGGGTGTGGGAATGGTTGATGATATGGGGATGTAATATGAGGTTTGATATGGGTGTGTGATGGAGTGGGAATGGTTGAGGTGTGATGTGTTGGTGTGATATGGAAGTGTGGGAATGGTTACAGTGTGATATGGGGGAATGAAAATAGTTATCTGTGTGATTATAGGAGTGTGACTATGGTGGTGTGGTATGAGGTGTGATATCAGGATGTGATATGGGTGTAAGGCTGATTGGGGGCATGAGATATGGGCATGGGGAATGATTGGCCTTGTGAAAAGAGTGTGTGGGAATGGTTGGCAGTGTGATATGTGGGTGTGAGAATAGTTATCAGTGCAATTATAGGGGTGTGATTATGGTGTGTGGGAATGGTTGGTGGCATGAAATGGGGGTGTGGGAATGTTGGTGGTGTAATATTGGGTTGTGATATCAGGGTGTGATATGGGTGTAAGAATGACTGGGGGTGTGATATATTGACAGGTGGGAATGGTTGGCAGTGTGATATGGGGGTGTGGGAATGGTTGGCAGTGTGATAGCGGGGTGTGGGAATGGTTAGCGGTGTGATATGGGGGTGTGGGAATGGTTAGCTGTGTGATATCGGGGTGTGGGAACAGGGGTGTGGGAATGGCTGGCGGTGTGATATGGGATGTGAGGAGGGTTGGAGATGTGTCTTTTCTAGAAGGACACTGTCAGTGATAGCAACAACAAGGGTTCAAACAACACCCCAGCTGTGTTGAGCTATCAGAGTGAATTCCCTCCTCACACTCCTTGGAATTTTACCCTCACAAATTCAGCTGAATGGAGGGGAACAGAACGGCAGCCAATTTATGTACAACAAGCTCCCAAAAACAGCAAACTTACAAAGACTAGATAATCTGTGTTTGTGATCTTAATGAGGGATAAGTATCAGCCAGCACTCCAAGGAAAACTACCCGAACTCTTCTAGAGATAGTGGCCCTGGGATCACTTATGCCCACCTGGGAGTCCCTCAGTTTAACATCTCATCTGAAAGATAACACTTCTGACAGTGTAGCACTCTCTCCATACTGAATTGGAGCGTCAGCCTGGATTTTACTGCTCAAATCTCTGGAGTGGGACTTAAACATTGAATCTTCTGACTCAGAGGTGACTGAGTTGCCAACTGAGCCAAGCCTGACACCCTGTGATGTGCTTATTGAACAACCCCCCTTACAGGTTTCACCAATTTTATGAATGGCATCTGTCTCTGTTTGGCTGGCTTTTAATGGTAACAGGCTGTTTACTCGATCTGTTATCTTAGCTCATTCTGACACACTGGCTGACAAGTGAGCTGTACTGAAAAGGCTCACCTGGAGTACTCGCCTCAGAGGTACTAACTATGCTTTGAGAAAAGTGAGGGAAGTATTTAACGTTAGACTTATGGAGGCAGCAGATGGCAGGAATTAAATTTTATAGGGGTTACTGAAGCTGACAAATAATAACTGGCGAGAAAACAGCCAACAGACTGAACAGAGCCACAGACTGGAGATCCCAGAAGGTTTGTTAAGTTCTTTTCTAGCTGGCTCATGGCTACGTAAAACTGTACAACTCAGTTATTGCTTTGTTTCAAAGTCAGCAACCGTAGGAGTTTTTTTCAAATATTCCTTCTTGGGTTATGTCATTTCTTGGAAAAGGCCCCTCTCACTGATAATTATTACTGTCCCAGAGGGTGGCAAAGGTTCGGGTTTAGGTCAGGGTGGGATAGGCGAGGGATGCAGGAGGGCACTAGGCAGAAGGAACAGCACAAGATCACAGAGGAAGCGATTGCCAGATGTAGCGTAACAGGTTCAAAGCTCTCTGAATCCAGGTGACGGGGGCAAGAATTGGACCAGGACTGGTGGAGGGAATTGGGGCGAGAATCAGAGAGGGAATCGGAGAGGGAATCAAAAAAGGAATCGGACAGGGCATCAGAGCAGGAATCGGAGAGGCAATTGGAGCAGAAATTGGAGAGGGAAACGGAGCAGGAATCAGAGAAGGAGTTGAAGCAGGAATCCGAGAGGGAATTGGAGAGGAAATCAGAGAGGGAATCAAAGAGGGAATTGGACAGGGAATCAGAGCAGGAATCGGAGAGGGAATTGGAGCAGAAATTGGAGCGGGAAACGGAGTAGGAATCAGAGAGGGAATTGCAGCAGGAATCATAGAGGGAATTTGAGCAGGAATTGAAGTGGAAATGGGAGTTGGAATTGGAGAGGGAAACAGAGAGGGAAATGGAGGGGGAATTGGACAGGGAATCAGAGCTGGAATTGGGGAGGGAATCAGAGAGGGAAATGGAACAGGAATTGGAGAGGAAGTTGGAGCAGAAATTGGGAAGGGAATTGGAGAGGGAGTTGGGGATGAAATTAGAGTGGGAATTGGAACAGGGAATGGAAACAGAGAAGAAGCAGGAGTGAGACACCTCAGGAGAATCAAGGGAACAGTCCCTTGACGTATAAAGGTATTCGACGGAGCAGGAGTTAAGGTGGGATGGGGAAAACAGCACCAGCTACATTATGACGTAGAGAGTGGACTGAGTATGAAGAGAGTTACTAGAAGTCAGCATAAAGTTAGCTCCTAGTCTGGGCTTTACTTTGTACATATGTACCTAGTTACGTGTTACCAATAAACATTACTGGTCAACCTTACAAGCGTCTCAACCTCTTTGTGAGACCTACGAGCAACCCTTACAATATCCCTGAGATGAGCTAAATGGTGGAACGATGGAGGTGGAATGTGTGGGAGGAGATTTGAAAAGTCAATACCAATTGGAGGGGAGAGGAAGAGGCAATGCCAGGGCCAGGGAAAGCCCAAGGACACCTTGCAGAGGCTGCTGGAGAGAGTGGGGGCAGTGGGAGTGGACTGTGCAGTTCAACTCCTACGACTCCATCTGGCCTGCAAGGATTCTGATGGGAAGTTCAATGTCTTTCCTCCCCTGACTCTACCCCTATTCCAACAATGACCACGTTTCAAAATAGACTCCATTGTCTGTGAAGCACTTTGGGATGCCCTGAAGTGATGAATGGCATGTTGAAAATGCAAGTTCTTTTTCATCTTACAGGTGGAGATTAGACACTGGTGTGATGTACAAGAGAGCAGTTAGCCCCCAGAGAACTATGTGGCACAGGGAGAAAAATCAGGGGGAGAAATGGAAAGGGTGAAGATTGAAGAGAAATCCTTCTGGATTTAAAGAGAGTGACTATTATTATTCCCAACCAGGATTGGTCTCCTGTCCTGATTAGATCCTGAGATCAGCGATCACGTTTTAACGTTCTTGAACCGATTTGGAAAGGACAGCCAGAAAATAAAAACAAATGTCAAGTTTCACCAAAAAACTAATAATGTTGGAAAAAGGCGAAGGCAAGCGTGCAACCAGCTGGTTCATTAAAACATCAGAGTGACAATATCTTTCTCAAAGGGTTCGAAAAGCAACCCATGACACCCTCAAAACAAATTCTGGGCAACAGTTTAACAGTTTAAGGTTTAAACATTAAACTTCTCCAATGAGGAATCCAAGGGCTCAGTTTTGCTACAATATGGCAGCTCTCCACACAGATTCTAAACAGCAGCTTGGAAACGCTATCATCTTATTCATCGATAGAAACCCTGTTTGTCTGCCTTTGCTCATTGCCTCATTCTTTCCTTGCATAGTGCAGGGTTTGAATGCCAGCTCCCAGAGCGGCTATAGCTATATATAATATATTGACATTCTTTTTAAATTTCCTGCCGCAGCAGGAGTGCTGTTTTTTTAGAGATTGAAAGGTCTGCAATAAAACCCTATTTGTTGGTAGCACTCTGGCCTCTGAGTCACAAGGTCATGGGTTCATGTCCCACTCCAGGGACTTGTGCACAAAATGCACGCTGATGCTCCCTGCGGAGTGCTGAGGGAAAGCTGCACTGTCAGAGGTGCTGTCTTCCGGATGGGACATCAAACTCAGACCCTGCCTGCTTCCAGGTGGATGTAAAATGTTCCCATGGCTACTATTTCAAAGAGGAACAGGGGAGTTAGCTGTACCGTTCCTGGCCACTACTTATCCCTTAACCAACATCACAACAAGAGGTTATCTGGTCATTACCACGTTGCTGTATGTGGGAGGTTGCTGTGTTTTCCTACATTACCACAGTGACTACACTTCAAAAATATCCCATTTGCTGTAAAGTGCATTGGGACGTCTTCAGGTCATGAAAGGTGCGAGGTAACTTCAAGTCTTTCTTGTACAATATTGATTAGGAATGGATCTCACTCTGTTAACCTTAAGTGCAGGTTCATTGCAGATGGTGACTGTTCTAGTCCTTGTTTTACTGCCCCATCAACTGGGTCTGTAGACGGACTTTAGAAAGCACAGATGTTAGACTAACCGGTAGGAGAGATACTTTTTGGTCACCTGGACACAGTGTCCAGTCTATCAAAGACGACTTTGCAGGAATTTTGTCTAAATGTTTGTGGAGCTGGCTTCAAGAAGGACACTAGCGCTTGTTCAATAATCCTCCCATTGAATCGGGAGAATCCAGCGGAGGCAATGCTGATGGAATTTCTCTGGCACTTTTTATGTGTCACTGATACACAGTCCAGGTCTCACTGCAGTACAGGACTGAGGTGACAACAACTGCTCTGTACACAAGGACTTCTACTGATTTGCGGAGGTCTTTGTTGCCGTAGTTTGTAGAAGGCTGAGCTGGTGCAGCTGATCCAGTGTTGGATCTCCTCAGATTTCGAGAGAACTGGCTGCCAAGTTATGGGAAGTGCTCAATGTATTCCAGAGCCTCTCCTGCAACATATATGGGGGATGGAATATTTGGCTGACCTAGCTAGACGTGGGTTGGTATATGTGCTTTGTTTTCACAACATCTCAAATGGTCAGCATTCCAGGGGAGGACAAAGAAAAGGCTTCAAAGCCTTGGCATTAATGATTGAGAGGAGCTTGTTACCAATCATCCAAATGGCAACAACTTGTCCGTCAGGCTGTAACACGCTTTGAGTCATAGGGCCGTAACTTCCTCAGAGTGGCCATCAGCATCGGATTGCCACTCCATGCCCACTTACCTACGCCAAATTTCTTCTGTGCCTGTCTCACCCGGCCTTTAGGCTGGCAAGATCCAGGCAGCACAGCTGCCTCCAAAGACCAGCGTCAAAGTCCAGCACCGTTGAATTGACGGAGGACACGGCCCTTTTTAAGGCACAAGCTGTCATAAAGCAGGTGAGTTTAACGGTTGATTGAAAGGCCAGGGAGAAGGTAAGTGCCTAAGGTAAGTGAAAAGCATTTTGAGGGGTGGGGGTGTTCGGAAGTCAGACAGGGATGGCGGGGGGGCTCGGACATCGGGAGCGGTGTTAATGGTCAAACATCTCCGGGTGTGATGTCTGGTAGAGGCAAAAGCAGTAAAGGTCTTGGTAAAGGGGGTGCTAAAAGGCACCGGAAAGTCCTCCAAGATAGTATTCAGGGAATCACTAAACCCGCCATTCGCCGCCTCACTCATTGTAGGAGCGTTAAACACATCACCGGCCTCATTTATGAGGAAACTCGCGGGGTTCTCAAGGTTTTCTTGGAAAATATAATCCGGGACTTGGTCACCTACACGGAACATGCTAAACACAAGACTGTTACTGCCATGGGTGTCGTCTATGCCCTGAAACACCAAGGGCGAACTCTGTATGGGTTCGGTGGTTGAGAACTGTTAACAAAAACATTTCAGTAGGGGTCAAACATTGGGAGGGGATGGAGCAAGCCAGGCATTTGAGGGGTTGAGGGCCCGGAGGGTCGGACATTTGTGGGGGAGGGGGGTGGGTTGGAATTTCGGGGGGTGTGTTTCAGACATGGGAGGTCGGGTCAGGGCGTAAGAATCAGGCCCGCGGGGTGTAAGGGGGTATAGCGTGAGGAGTCCCAGCAGGTGGGGGGAATCCCATAGGGGGGTCGATGGGTGGGGGAAACCGTGGGCAGGGGGGTGGTAAGTCAGGGATGGGGGAGTTCCCTGGGGGTCAGGGCTGTTGCGGAGTGGGGGGGCGGGGGGGGGAGTCCCATGGGGGCATTGGCCTAGGTCTTTACAATAGTTACCCAGAAGTTAGAAGTTTAGTCTATCTTTTTCTAGGTTACAATTGGTATAACCTTGGCAGAACCATCCAAAGTTTGCGATTTAAACCAGATTTTCCGATGGTTCCCAGCACAATGCAATTGTCCAGAGGAAGTGTACACTTCTGGGCAATTGCCATGCAGACTCTTACCTGGGAACTTCCCAGAGGGATTCCCCAGTGCATCTTTGGGGTATGCCAAATTTCTTCCGTGCCTGTCTTGCCTGGCCTTCAGGCCGCATGAGATCCAGGCAGCGCCGCTGTCTTCCCCAAATCCGACGCTGAGGAGCTCAGAGGTTAAGGCCCATAATGTCTTAATAAGGCAGAGCAGCAGCAGAGGAAGAAAGAAAAGGAGGCAAATCCTGCACTCTGGATCCCGCTACCTCATGGGACATCCTGTCTCACCTGCCCCAAGGTCTGCAGGTTGAGAATCGGCCTCTTCAGATGCATGAAGACCCATTTGGCAGAAATCCTGACCCTGAGTATATGTCATCCTCAAACTGAGGTACTGGTGATGACAATAACAGAGGGAAACTGCGCTTTCCAAAAGGGTAATTATGGATGTCATGTGCACACACACTGCATGTTTATTTTATTTTGACACATGGCTGCAGCTGTGGTCTATTGGGTAGTACTCATGCCTCAGAGTCAGAAAGTTGGGGTTCAAGCCCCACTCCAAAGACTTGAGTCTACATTACAGGTTGACACTCCAGTGCAGTACTGAGAAAGGATTTGCAATTATATAGTGCTTTTCATGACCACCAGATGTTTCAAAGCACTTTACAGCCAATGATTTTTGAAGTGTAGTCGCTGTTGTAATGTAGGAAACCTGGCAGCCAATTTGCACACACCAATTTCCCACACAAACATCGATGTGATGAAATGATTATCTATTTTATTAACTGTTGTAGGCTGAGGGATAAGTATTGGCCAGGATACCGGGCAGAACTCTCCAACTCTTCAAAATAGTTCCCATTGGAGATTTGACATCCAGCGGGTGGGGCAGGGCCTCAATTTAACGTCTCATTTGAAAGGCAATATCCCTGACAATGCAGTGCTCCCTCAGAACTGCACTCAGTGTCGGCCTAGAATTTTGTGCTTGAGTTCTGGAGCGGGATCTGCACTTTGAATCTTGTGACTCAGAGGTAATTGAGGGTGCACCTGGGTGACATTAAAGATTAAGCTGAGTGTAATTTGCCTGTCATTGTTCCTACAGTGCCAACAGTGGGATGGTCTGAGGATGTGAAAGGCGTTAAAGAAATACAAGATTTTCTGTTCTTACCTTTCATGTCAAACTCTAAAGTGAACGGATTTATTGTTCTCAGTGTCAAAACTTGCTTGCCTGGGGTTTAAACTCCACATTCCCAGATTACCAGTCCAGTTACAGAAGCTACTGTGTCCTGGCTAAAGAAGGGACATGGCTGGTGAGGGGAGCAAAACAAGGAGAATGACCTGTAAATAATGAGAAGGAAGCTCAGTCAGAATGAAGTAACTCCCGGAGCCTCGCATTGCGTGGGAAGTTTGAATGCTTCTTTGATGCTATTTTCGCTCACTTTTAAAATGGGAATTAACGTCAGGAGAGGAGAGAGAAAAGTGGAGAGGTTTAGGGAGGTAATTTCAGAGCTTAGGCACCCAGCTGGCTGAGGTCACAGCCATCAACACTGGAGCAATGGAAACCGGGGATACACTTAGAGGCCAGAATTGGAGGAGTGTCAAATTTGCGGATAGGTGACAATTCCAGACTGGAATTGGAGTCCATGTTTTGTCCGTAATCCACTAGGATTAAAATTTTCATTTTACCTTTGGGGCCTACCTAAATCAATCTTCACTCAGAGTTAAATAAAGCTGAGCTGATGTAATACTGTCAACGAGTCAATTTGGGAGCTGATTATTGAGGGGTTTAACCTCCTCTCGTAAGGTTCCGGTTGACATTAAAGTGCTTTATGCATCACCACAAAGACTGTTTCTAAACTCATTCCTTTTCCCCTTGTGGGAGAGACTAGAATTAGGGGACACAATTTAAAAATAAGGGGCCTGCTATTTACTATTGAGATGAGAAGACAATTTTTCTCTCATGGAGTTGTGAATCTTTGGAACGCTATTCTCCAGAGAGCAGTGGTCAATGAATATTTTTAAGGTAGAGGTAGATAGATTCCTGACTAATAAGGGAGTCAAAGGTTATCAGGGGTAGGAAAAATGCGCACTTGAGGTCACAATCAGATCAGCCATGATCATATTGAATGGCGGAGCAGACTCAAGGGGTGAAATATTCTCCTCCTGCTCCTAATTCGTAAGTTTGTATGTTTGTATGTATGCCATGTTGTTAACTAGAAGGTGGGGTAGCTAAGAGGCTGTCAAGCAGGACTAGAAATTCCCATTTTTCATTCATATAAGTTCAGTAATTTGGAGGAAAATAACCATAGAAACTAATGGATTGTCATTAAAAACCAAACTGGTTCATTGATATATTTCGGGGACAGGAACAGCCCAGTTGAGCTGAATGACCTGTTGCTGTGTTACTAGTTTCTATCTAATTCTCTGATAGCAACCATGGATGTGACTCACCTGCCGAACAGAAAGAAATGTTTGTTGTCTGTCCCAGTATGGAGCATATTCCCTGAAAGTCGATGTATGATTGTCTCTCCAGAGGGAACTGGATGGTTCTGTTGTGGCCAGACTCTGTCTCTCTCTCTCTCTCTCTCTTTCTATGAGCCTCCAAGTATCTACTGCAGTATTTGTGAGACTGCCAGCTGGGTGAGTTAAGTCTGAAGAGTGTAGGATTGGGGGTATGTAAAAAATAAACTGTAGGTGTCATGGTTGAAACATCTCGCGAGCTGTGCCAAGGTGTTTTGTTGCTCCATGAAGATTCTAAGGAGGGAACAGATGGAATGATGAAGATAAAGCAATTCGCTATTAGTTTGATAGACCCCTACCTCACACCCCACCCCACCCCCCACACCCCACCCCATCCCCTTCACCACCCCACCACCCCTCACCCCATCTCTTACAAATCAGGCCATGCGTACATCAGCTGTGGTAATGGTACGGCATTAGTAGCCCAGAGACCCAGGCTAACGCTCTGGGGAGACAGGCTCAAACCCCACAGTGACTGGAATTTAAATTCAATTAATAAATCTGGGATTGAAAGCTAACTTCAATAATGGTGACCAGAACATCTATCATAGATTGTTGTAAAAACCCATATAGTTCATTAAATGCACTTGAGGAAAGGATATTGCTGTCCTGGCCTACATGTGACTCCAGACCTACTGCAATGTGGTCGAGTAACAAGTCTTTCAGTTCAAGGGCAATTAGGGATAGGCAACAAATGCTGACCTTGCTGGTGATGCCCACATCTCATGAAAGAATAAATTTTTAAAAAACACCCTTGCCTCTGAGCCAGAAAATTGTGGGTTCAAGAACCACCCCCAGAGATTTGAGTACAAAATCCAGCACTGAGGGAGTGCTGCACTGTCACATGTTAAACTGCCATCTGCCCTCTCAGGTATGTGTGAAGAATTTCACAGCCATTATTTTGAAGAAGGGCAGGGAGTTATCCCTGGTGTTCCGACCAATATTTATCCCTCAGTGAACATCCCAACAAAGCAGATTATCTGGTGTTACAGACAGGAGGGGGGTTATTTTAAACAGCTCTGATTTCTCCTCTTGCCACCGGTCCATAAGCAGAAAGATTTTGATTTGCTTCCCCCTTTATAATATTTCCCAACTCCTCAGTTTTGGTGAGATCCAATTTTCTATTAATAACCCCACAGCAAACTTGAGACAGGAAGAACTCAAAGGGTTAGTTTGTTTGCACACATTCGAATGTGGGGAGAAGGTTGCAACATAGACCCCTGTGCACTCATACAGAAAAAGAGGGATAGAGAAAAGAAAGATTTACAGGGCAAACACCACAAAGGAAAAAAATATTGTTTCACGTGAGTCCAGAATCCAGAATCAAAGTCCAATGAAATATGCCTTCATAGAGGTCTGCAGGTTGAAACCCGATGCTGTAGAATTCACTTTTCCAGTGGTGTTGACTTCCACGATGAAATAGGCACATGGAGATAAATCAGTCTTCTAGGTGATGGTACAGAAGTTCCAGTGGAAACAGTGTAGATGAGGCCAGCTATTCAATCTGGGTAAAGCACCTTTTCTATGCTGCTGTTCACAAATTGTAAAACGGCAGACTGAGCTTTGCAATATATTCCACCAGCCAGAGATTCATATCACATGACTCCCACCTCTTAACAGTGGCTTTGACAAAGGGTGTGTATCCCCTGCCTGGGTACCTAAGATGTTAAATGTTCCAACCATTAAAAATTGAAAGGAAGGTTGTGGGGTCCTTTGTCCTAGCAGATGAGTAGAGTTTGGTTGGGCAACCTGAGTTAGCAAATGCAGACAGCCTTTGCATAGTTCTCTCTGAATGTAGTCTCTTCAGCCCACATGGGGTCATTAGTATCTCTTCAGAGATAACGAGGTGCAAGTTTCTGCAATACTGCCAATGTAGCTCCTTTTGTTCAAGGGTCACAGACGGACATAACTTTTGCCTTTTAAAAGGTCTTTGCCCAGTTTTTAAAACTTTAGAAATTAGCTATGGAGATATGTAAATATATTTTATAAAAATATATAATGTGAAATCTTAGTCCCCTGATAGTGGTTGTAATCACATTGCTGAAGAGAGCTTGCTGTATGCAAATTGGCTGACATGTTCCTACATTATACTACACTTCAAAAGTTCATCATTGTCTGTAAACTACTTTGACACATAATGAACAGTGCTATAGAAATGCCAGTCTTTCTTTCTCACTGATTGATGAATCCTGAATCAGAACATAGTTACTATTGCCAACTGGGAACATGTGTAAGTTAATAAGAACATGGGGTTTAAATTGAATTTGACCCAGAAATCTGGCTACCATTGGCCAGGAATCTATTGTGACATGTAAAATATGAACTGCACTGTTGGAATAATAAGCTTGAACAGATTTCTTTCACCTCTGAGAACTGTAGCTGAAGTCAGGCCATCTGATAGGGTCAGTTTTCCCAGTCAAAACCATTCCCTTGTTGTGATGAGTCAATCCCACTAAAATGTTACATCATTCCCAATTGGCAATGTTCCTCTGCAAAAGTAATCCAGGTTGGTGTTGTGAGAATGGAAGAGTAAACACTAGGCTTTGCGCAAGATGGAGCTTTGTTAGAGAGAGAGGTTTGATTGTGCATCGAGCTGGCTGGCCCTGTACCTGACCTCGGAGATTTGTTGAGGGGTAGGAGAGGTGATGTAAGAGAAATTGGGGAGAAATTTAGCCCCGAAAGATGGTGGAAGGTTAAAAATAAAAATATGGGATAACCTGTGTCCACATTTGATTTCGATAGCTTTGGGTTGAGAATGGCTGATTAGCATTAACTCCAGAGGTGACCAGTAATTTAAATGTTATAACAAGGCTGTGTGTCAATGGTTTTATTTCAGTATTGGATTCTACCCTGTTTATGTGAGACTTCCAGACCTTGGAAAACCCAGCAGCTAAACAGAGATGAGACAAGCTGAATCCAGCAGGTAAGAGCCTTTCCAGCATCACCACCATCAGCTCCCACACCCCAACCCCCACCCTCATAGTCTACTTGCAACCCCACAGCCCAGAGTTGGACCCATATTGATATACAAGCTCCCAAATCCCAGACTTCTCCACAATCAGTGAGACCCCACATTGATATCCGGCTTCCCTAATCCCCGATCCTTAACTTTCCCACAATCTGTGACACTGCCACACTGATATCTGGGCTCCCCAATCCCTGAATTCCCCAAAATCAGTAACTCCCCATTTCAAGATCCAGAATCTCTAATGCCCAAACTTTGAATTTCCCACAATCTGTGACTTCCCTACGTCGATATCCGGCCCCACAATCCCCAACTTTCCCACAATTCCCTGCATTAATATCCAGGCTCCCTAATTCCCAACTTCCCTACAATCATTGACTCCCCCAGAACATCGAAATCCGCAGCTCCCTAATCCCCGACTACCCACAATCAGAGACTCTGCTTCAAACTTTGACTCCCCGCAATCTCAAGCTGCTCCAGACCTAGCTAACTGCTAATCTCCCCTGCTCCCATTGATCACCTACACCCCCAATCCTCCCCAATTTTCCACTCCCTCTGATCCACCCCAATCTCCACATCCCCCAACCGATCTTCCCTCCCTCTAATCTCCCACTCTCCCCATTCTACCATTCTCCCTCCATTCTCCCGCTCCCTCCCTGATCTCCCAATATCACCCCCCCCGCCGATCTCCCACTCTTCCCCATTCACCCACTTTCCCCCATTCAACTACTCTCCACCACCCCGATCTCCAACTCCCCAACCAAGAGATAGAACTAAAAAGTAGGGAAGATATACTGAATCACTAACAAAGATTGGTTAGACCACATCTGTAGTTTGTGTACAGTTTTGGTTGCCATTTAATAGAAAGAACCTAGAATTACTGGAAAAGGGGCAATAAAGATTATAAGGACGAAAGCAGGACTGTGAGGTTATATCTATCAGGAGTGGATGAACAGGTTGGGTCTCTTTTCTCTTGAAAAAAGAAGATTGAGGGGTCAAATGATGAAAGGTTTTTGTAGAGTGGATACACGGAGAAAGTGTCCACTTGTGGGGAAGAGCAAAATTAGAGACCATAAATATAAGATAGTCACCAAGAAAGCCAATAGGAAATTCAGAAATACTTTACCCAAAGAATGGTGAGAATGTGGAACTCTATTATAGATGTGTTTAAGGGGAAGTGAGATAACAGTTAATGGCAACACGGACTGGAGAGTTAGCTGAGAAAAGATTGGAGGCTCAAGTAGAACACAGACTGGTTGGACCAAATGGCCTTTTGCTGTGCTGGATGTTTGATGCAATTTTAAAAAAACTCACAATATTGTTCCTTCCCTTGGTTTCTATGGCTTCTTCTCCTGAAGCCCTTCCCAACATCCTCTGGACAGAATGCAGCCGGGATTGTTTCAGTGTCATTGTGTAACTGGCCTCGCTCACAGACAAATAAGGCCAGCTCTGCATTTCACTTAAGTTTCTCTTCCTTCTCCTGTGCAGAAGGTCCCATTCATTTAAAAACAGGAAATTAATGTAAAAGGAGACTACAAGTGTGAACTCTTTAAGTGGAGGCGTTGGATTTCCGATGCATTTCACTTCGGTCCATGTTCTCAATTTGATCCAACAAAAGTTGGATTGTAATATGAAAATGAAATATCTTAGTACTATACAAAAGTTTATGGAGAAAAAAATATAAAAATAAGCTTCCTGAATTTCCTTTGGCTCAAAGGTTTTTTCTACTCATGCCAGGCTTGCATTGTAGTCTGTTATATGTCGCTTTAAAAAACTCCTGAGATAATATACACTGCACTTGTCGGGAAGGTTAAATTCTCATTCAGCCAATCCTGTGAGATCTGAATCAAGACAGTGAGTTGCACTAAATGAGGGGATTGTACTGTTACAGCAGCCCCCATTTCCAAGTTGGAAGCTTCCTTGGAATAATCTTACACACGCAGTGGAAATAGAAATAAGAGCTCGATATGGTGGCCCACAGTCGTCTTACTGTTCTATGAGACGTTTTAAAATGTGGATAGTACTTCACCAAACAGTCCTTCCACAGAATACTCACCCCCTCCCCCTTTTTTTTCTGGATGCAGAGGAACTCCCCATTTGGATTTAATCCTGTCTTCATCCGCCCTCATCTGAGGATACGGACTCCTTTGGGTCAATTCATCACTGTCTATTTTATTGGGGGTGGGGGGAGCTGTGGGGGGTGGGCGGTGCGGATTTGTTGTCAACAAAGGAACACAGCTCTCTCTAGCACTATGGACAACAAGAACATAAGAAATAGGAGCTAGAGTAGTCCATTCAGCCCATTGAGCCTGCTCTGCCATTAATAAGATTATGGCTGATCTGATTGTGGCCTTAACTCCACTTACCTCCCTTGCCCCATCACCTTTTAACTCTCTTGTTGATCAAAAATCTGTTCAACTCAGCTTTGAATATATGCAATGACCCAGTCCCCCACTCTCTGTGCATGGGTAGGGGGTACTGGGGGAAGGGGAGTGTGGTAATGACCCTCTGAGAAGAAAGTTCCCTCTCCACCATCTCCATCTTTCAGTTCATCTACTCTTCACTTTTCCAGAAGAGTCCCAAGCCAGTTAAATTTTTCCTGATACCTGCCTCTTCTCAATTCAGCAAGCCTCCTTGTATTTTTTTACTACTCTTTCTGTAGTGGAGAGACCAAAGCTTTGCACCATACTCCCAAGTGTGGTCTTACCAATGTTTTATAGAAAGTTAACATTACCTCCCTGCTTTTGTCTTCTACTCTGCTTAAAATGAACCCCAGCGTTTTGTTTTCAATCTTTACAGTTTTAACAATCTGGGTAATAATGTTTTTTTGTTATTCATTCACGGGATGTGGGTGTCTCTGGTCAGGTCAGCATTTATTGCCCAACCCCAATTGTCCTTGAGAAGGTGGTGGTGAGCTGCCTTCTTAAATCACTGCAGTCCACGCATCTGTAGTTTTGCTCCACCAACACATTTATTTGTTTCCTTCCAAGATATGTGGCCTTATTCCTCTAACCAAAATGAACCATCTCATACTTCACAGTATTGCGTTTAATTTCTTATTTATCTCCCCACTCTGTCAGACTGGCTTCTTGTATTTTGTTGATCATCTCTATAGTATTAGTTCTACACCCTAATCCCACCCTAATGTGGTATTATTTACAAAGTTTTAACAGTTTACCTCCAATTTTTAAGTCCAAATCATTTCTGTATCTGGTATTCAACAGTGGTCCCAGCATGGACTTGCCACTTCTAGCAGTCCCGGGAACTTCGCTCAACTCCCACCCTGTGTTTTCTGTTGTGTAGGAACCATTCTGCTCCTTGGCCTCTGGCTCTACATGCCCAATCGTTGTAATGTCTCTCTTAGCCCAAAAGTCCAGCCTTTGAATATTGGCCAACAAAGCAACCCGCTTGATCGACTCCCCATTCCACCATCTTCAACATTAATTCCAACCACCACTGGCACACCATGGCAGCAGTGTATACTACCTACAAGATATACTGCATCAGCTCACCAAGGCTCCTTAGCGAGCACCTCCGAAACTCACAACCTCTATTACCTAGAAGGACAAAGAAATGGCTTCACCACCACCTGCAAATTCCCCTCCAATTCACACATCATCCTGACTTGGAACTATATCACCATTCCTTCACTGTCGCTGGGTCAAAATCCTGGAACTCCCTCCCTAATAGCACTGTGGGTGTACCTACACCACAAAGACTGCAGTGGTTCAAGAAGGTAGCTCATCACCACCTTCTCAAGGGTAATTAGGGATGGACAATAAATGTTGGCTTTACACCACATCCCTTGAACGAATAAAAATAAAGACATTTGATGGAAATGGGAGAATCTAAGATGGAACCACAAGGGAGGTGATGTGTCGAAGGGTTAATTCTTTGCAGTTGTTGGGAAGAGGTTGCTGAAGGCCTAATCTTTGTATTATGGCTAAATCATAAAGAGAAAGCATGTGTTTAACCGACAGGGCCCTCAACCGTGTCCGGCCCATCTCCCACGCATCCGCCCTCACACCTTCTCCTCCCTCCCAGAAACATGATAAGGTCCCCCTTGTCCTCACTTATCACCCCAGCAGCCTCCGAATTCAAAGGATCATCCTCCGCCATTTCCGCCAACTCCAGCACGATGCCACCACCAAACACATCTTCCCTTCACCCCACCGGCGGCATTCCGTAGGGATCGTTCCCTCCGTGACACCCTGGTCCACTCCTCCATCACCCCCTACTCCTCAACCCCCTCCCATGGCACGTTCCCATGCAATCTCAGAAGATGCAACACCTGCCCCTTCACTTCCCCTCTCCTCACCGTCCAAGGGCCCAAACACTCTTTCCAAGGGAAGCAGCATTTCACTTGCACTTCCCTCAATTTAGTCTACTGCATTCGTTTCTCCCAATGTTGTTTCCTCTACATTGGAGAGACCAAATGCAGACTGGGTGACCGCTTTGCAGAACACCTTCGGTCTGTCTGCAAGCATTGCCCAGACCTCCCTGTCGCTTGCCATTTTAACACTCCACCCTGCTCTCATGCCCACATGTCCATCCTTGGCCTGCTGCATTGTTCCAGTGAAGCTCAACGCAAACTGGAGGAACAGCACCTCATCTTCCGACTAGGCACCTTAGAGCCTTCCGGACTGAATATTGAGTTCAGCAATATTAGATCATGAACTCTGTCCTCCATCCCCACCCCTTTCCATTTTTCCCCCTCCTTTTTGTTTTTTCCAATAATTTATATAGACTTTTCTTTTCCCACCTATTTCCATTATTTTTAAATGTATTTCCATCCATTGTTTTATCTCTACCTTTTAGCCTTTTTAGTATTCCTTCACCCCCACCCCCACTAGAGCTATCTGTGCCTTGTTTGTCCTGCTATCTACCCTTAATTAGCACATTCCTTTAGATAATATCACCACATTCAACACCTCTTTGTCCTTTTGTCTGTGACATCTTTTGGTTATCTCCACCTATCACTGGCCCTTTACCTAGCTCTTCTTGTCCCAACCCCCCACCCCCCTTAAACCAGTTTTTTCACCCCTTTCCTATTTTTACTTAGTTCTGTTGAAGGGTCATGAGGACTCAAAACGTCAACTCTTTTCTTCTCCACCCATGCTGCCAGACCTGCTGAGTTTTTCCAGGTATTTCTGTTTTTGTTTTTATTTTGGATTTCCCGCATCCACAGTTCTTTGCTTTTATCATAAGCATGTGTTGGTCTCTGCTGACATTAGCTGTTCAAAAAAAGGAAATGAGAAGTGAGTTGAAGAGTTAAGAATTCCTAAGGAATGAAGTGGGGATTTGTTTTGCATGAAAATGTTTTTTTTGAGCGAGCAAGGCAGCTTTTTTCTTCTCTCCACAGCAGCTCCCATTTCACTTTAGATTGGCAAAGCACAGTGCCTAAATTTAACAATCCAACTCACAATGTGTTATACCAACTCTGAAGCCTTGGAGTCTGCTGCAGAAACGCCTCAAGGGATTGGAGACCTTTAATGCGCTAGACTTCATGGCACATTGTAATTGATTTTAATCCATAGCAAAAATACTGAGACTTGTGCCAGCTGAAAAGCTAACAGGCGTACACTCAGGGCCTGTAGGCCAAGTGCTCTTTGTCAGCTGCACGTGTGTGGGAAGCCATGGGCCGTGGCAACTCAGTGAAGCCATGAAGACAGTCTCTGGGAGCTTAACCAGCCGGTACCTATTGCTTGAACACTTCTGATGGGAGTTAGGGCAAAAACATGCAAATGGTACATGTCTGCACAAGTGCACGGTTACGCTCTAGTGAATGGTTTATCATCTGGAGACCTGCCATACAACTTCCAGCCATATCACATGCAATTAATACAAGCCACATTGCTTTCAGGATCCAGAACCATGTATTACTAATAAAAGATAAATCTATATCATACATTTCATCACCTCAGGACATCCCAAAACTCTTTACAGCAAATGACTGACTTTTCAAGTCTAGTCACTGTTGGAGTGTACAAAGTATGGCAGCTAAACTGTGTACAGCAAGCTCCCACAAACAGCAATATGATAATGGCCAGGTCACCCAATTCAGTGTTGTGGAGTAAGGGATAAATGTTGCTCAGGGCACAGTCCTCGAAACAGTGGTCATGGGATCTTTTGCATCTAGCTGAGAGGGCAGATAGGGTCTTGGTTAAACATCTCATCTGAAAGATGGCACCTCCGACAGTGCCGCACACCCTCATTGCATAACCAACATGGTGGAAAAAAATTAGAGACACTTCACCATTTTGGGTGGGGGAGGATTGGGGGAAGGGGGGTGTACTAATTTGAAGTGCAATACACCTTTAAGAGAATGTAATCTGATTGACCACATGGTTGTATCACCCAATTGCTGTGCAACACAGGCTACATTTGTGACTGTAAGTCTAGAGTTGGGTTTGGTTGAAGAAGCGCACAATGCTCCATTCTTGGTGTTAATAAACAACATGTGTTCATTCTTACATTGGTCTCTTAGTCTACATGGTCCCAAGTACCAACTCACTTATTAGTGATAAGGCCTGCAACCTGTGCTCACTGAGCAAAGCAAACCAGAAGTAAAAACATGACAACTGGCGACGAGGGAAAGCTCGATCGCCTGACGACAATCAAGACAAGCCGCGGGAAGCAGCAGAGATATATCAGCAGTACCTTGCAAGGTGTTTGTGAGTACAGTCTCCTCATAGTTGTCGAGCATGCCGCAGTTCAGGTGTGTTGAACCGTTTGACCCCACCACCGTACTGGTCTCATTACATTGAACGCCTAGAGTTCTTCTTTATGGCCAGCGACATCTTGGGGGAGGAAACGAGCAGAGTAATCCTCTTGTCAAAATGCGGAATTAAGACATATGTGCTGATCCACAGTCTCACGTCACCTAACACCCCCAATTCGAAGAGTTTTGATGAGTTGGTAAATATTGTGAAGAGGCACTTTAAGCCAAAGCCCTTGGTAACAATGCAACGTTTTAAATTTAATTCAAGGAATAGGCTCCCAAGAGAGACTGTCACTTGCTATGTAGCAGCTTTAAAACAACCAACAGAGTGTTGTGAGTTCGGGACTTCAATCAACGACATGCTGAGAGACCGATTGGTATGTGGAATTGGGGAAGAAGCCATTCAAAAGTGGTTACTATCCAAAACGAATTTAGAATTCAGTAAGGCACTGGAGAGGCTGTTAGGGACTCAGAGGCAATAAAAGATACACAAAATGGCACCATCCACCTTGTAGGGCAGGAAGATCCATTTAAAAAAGGCGCGAAAGTCCTGGGCTCTGCAAAAGGGCGGGAAACACTCATCATGAACAGGCCAATGAAAAATAACAGTTTTACAGAGAAAGCCTACAATAATAATGGCAGAAATGGAACCAGGCAGCCTGCAGGCGATCAACAATTTAAAAGAATTGAATGCTTCTTCTGCCTTCGCAATGGACACATTATGTGACATTATGAGACAACAATTTAAACAAAAAGGTAAAAATCGTCAAATCTGTCTAGTTGAAGGACCAGGAGAAGAATCCAACATTTAGTCATTATACAACCAAATGATGGGAAAAACTGACCAATCCACATGACCGTAAAAGTCAATGAGAAACCCATTGGAGGTCGATGCCGGGGCATCAACAACTGTTATAGTAGAACATACATTCAAATGCTTGAAAGGAGAAGTCCACCCAGTAAATCTGGACACTAAATTAAAGACATATACTGACGAAGAAATAAGAGTAAAAGGGATATGCAAGGTTCCAGAACAGTATGGGAATCAGTCTGTTAATTTACCCTTTATAGTAGTACTGGGGGAGGGCCCCAGTTTAATTAGTCACAACTGGCTTAAGGAGGTGAAGTAGCAATGGACTGAGATTTTTCAACTCAGAATGAGAGATCTACAAGAATTATTACAGAAATATGCCTCCATTTTCAGTGATGAGCTTGGAAAGATTCAAGTGCGACAAGCCCAAATCCACGTAGACCCTGAGGAAACCCCCAGATTTATGAAGGCAAGACCAGTGACCTATGCATTGTGAGAAATAGTTGATATTGAATTAGACAGACTGGAAAAGTTGGGAGTCTTACAACCTGCACAATTTTCAGAGTGGGCAGCACCCATAGTACCAGTATTCAAACCTGACCAAAGCGTTCAAATATGCGGTGACTATAAGTTGATCAATAACAAAGTAGCCAAACTCGACAGGCATTCTTTACCAAAAATTGATGAATTATGTTCCAAATTGGCAGGCGGCATTGCATATACAAAGCTCGACATGAGCCACCCCTACCAGCAAGTAGAATTAGAAAAGGGCTCTTGGGATTTTATGACAATCAGCACACATCGAGGATTATATCAATATACCCGGTTACCCTTTGGCGTCTCATTGGCTTGTGCTAATTTTCAACGAACCATGGAAAATCTACTTCAGGTACTGCCCCATGTTGTTGTTTATCTGGATGGTGTCTTAGTTACTGGGCTAACTGATGAGGAATGCCTAGCTAACCTGGAAGAGGTGTTGAAATGTTTCTCACAAGCGGGGTGCGCTTGCAAAGAGAAAAATGTAATTTCCAAGCTGAAGAAGTAGTTTGCCTGGGTCATAGTGGAAGGAAAGGTCAGAGCTATTCATGAGGCACCAGCACCAAGAAACATGACAGAACTCACCTCCTTCTAGGACTGATCAATTATTATGGGCGTTTTCTCCCAAATCTGTCAACAGTACTGACCCCGTTATATGTGTTGCTTAAGAGTTACCACAGATGGGTTTGGCAATCTCCACAACAAGAGGTTTTTCTGAAGGTAAAGCATTTGCTACATTCATCAGCCCTGTTGGTACACTTCGACCCAAAGATGCACCCCTTACGGAGTAGGGGCTGTACTCTCACACCAGATGGTGGATGGCTCCAAACAGCCCAACTGCAGAACAAAGATATTCTCAAATGGAGAAGGAAGGCTTGTCCATTGTGTTTGGCGTTAGGAAGCTCCATCAATACACTTATGGTCGCCATTTTCACATTGTATCTGACCACAAGCCACTGCTGGGCTTGTTCAGAGAGGATAAAGTGATACCCAAATCGCCTCTGCTCACATCCAAAGCTGGGCATTGATATTAACTGCATACGAATATACTTTTATTCACCAACCAGGAAGCCAGATTGCACATGCTGACGCACTGAGCCAACCCTGTCCGAAAGACAGCGATGCTAATGTCTCAATTTCTCAGGAACTTGTCTTCTTATTAAATTTTTTGGATCCTCCCCAGTTCATGCCAAACAGATGTGTGAGTGGTCAAGCCGTGATCCAGCTTTGTCTCATGTAAGGGAACAGGTCTTAAATGGATGGTCCAGCGAGCCAAAGTCTGCCGAGGTAAAGCCCTATTTCAATAGGGGAGACGAGCTCACCTGCCAGGATGACATCTTACTCTGGGGAGCAAGAGTCATTGTGCCCCCAAGAGGAAGAAAGCCATTACTGACCAAATTGCAAAGTGCTGACGCTGGCATTAGTAGGATGAAGATGCTGGCGCACAGCTACTTGTGGTGGATAGGGATGGATATAGAAATTGAAAAATTAGTCAAAAGCTGCATTCAGTGCCAGCAGGTACAGAAATTTCCCCCTTCAGCTCCATTACACCCCTGGGAATGGCCAGGAAGGCCATGGGTGCACCTTCATGTCGACTACATGGGGCCTTTCTTGGGCACAATGTTCCTCTTAATAATAGATGCCCACCCGAAATAGATGGATGTCTACAAAGTAAGGTCACCCACGTCTGCTGCCACCATAGACCATTTGCACCAGAGGTTTGCGATACACGGGTTACTGGAGGTACTCGTGTCAGATAATGGAATGGCATTCACCAGCGGGGAATTCCAAAGGGTCACAAGTCTCATTGGAATAACTCATGTCAAGACCTCGCCATACCACCCTGCATCAAATGGGTTGGCCGAGAGGGCAGTCCAGACCGGAATGAAAAAACTGGATGGAGATTCTAGTGTCACCAAATTATCACGGTTCCTGTTCACCTACATAACCACCGGCATTTCCCCTCAGAGTCTCCAGACATGTTTGAGTCTTATAAGGCCAAATTTAAGAGGGAGTGTGGACAGAAGCCAGGAGGCCCAGAAGAATAGACACAATGGCCACAGTCGTGAAAGAAATTTTACTGTGGGAGACACCGTTTTTGCAAACAAGTTTGGAGATGGGCCCAAATGGCTATTAGGCAGAGCTAGTGCAGTGACAGGACCTCTCTCCTATCATGTATCGGTGGAAGATCAAATAATTAGGAGATACATAGATCATCTTCAGAAAGGAGAAACAGATCCACAAGAAAGGATGCAGCCAGCATTCCCGTTTGAATCTGCACCACAGTGGAAGAAACTCCCCTTGGTTTGGAAGTACCTGTTGGGCCTGAGAGAGTTGAAGAAACAAACTTGCAGGTTCCTACTGGTGAGTCTAGTGGACAGTTGACTCCTGAGAAGGAGGCCTTGGATAAACCATCCGAAGTCATGGAACTACAACATTCGACATGTTTGAAGATGGACTGAATTTGTAAATAGTTATTTATGCAAATAGCTGATATGTTGCAAAGATTGCAAATTGTACCTTTGAGTAAAGAGGGAGGGATGTGGTAATGTGAGTTGCAATATACCTTTAAGAAAACATAATCCAATTGACTACGTGATTGTATCACCCAATTGTGGTGTAGCGTGGGCTATTTTGGTAACAGTTAGTCTAGAGCTGGATTTGGTTGAAGAAGCACACAATGTGTGAGTGCTCCATTCTTGGCGTTTATTCTTACATTGGTCTCCTCGTCTACATGGTTCCCGAGTACCAACTCGCTTATTAGTGATAAGGCCTGCAACCCACGTTCACTGAGCAAAGTGAACCAGTAGTAAAAACATAACAGAGGGTGGAGGAGGAGCTGGGACCAGCAGGAGGAGCAGTGTGGGAGGGTGGGCGGATTTGGGTGGTTGGTTGGCAGTGCTTCAGGAATGAGGGGGGTGGGGATTGTGTGGGAAGAGGGGGAGCTGTTGTTGGTTGCTGAGATGATGCGAGGACCAGTGGGCTGGTGTGTAATAGACTTGAGGAGTGGAGTTGAGGGAGGGGGGTGGTGGCGGAGTTTGCTTACAAGACCGGTGTTGGAGTCTCAATGTCTTGCTCCCCCAAGTCCCCATGCCCACCCCCCCATCTTCCCCTTTAAAGTCTCCCCAGACCCACTTTCCCCTGCCCAGACCCCCCCAACCTTCATGACTGTCCAGACCTCCTGCATCTTACCCTGTACCCCTCAGGCCTGCCAGTAACCTCCCTGGGCCTGAGTTGGGCACCACCAAACCTGACACGTACAACCACTGGGTCGGGCTTGACTTCCGTCACTAGCCCAAACTGTCCTCCCCAGAGAGTCGGACTCCTAAATCCTGATCAGAGTCAGACTCCCCATCCCCCACCCCTCCTCACCACCCCTACCCCCCATCCCCCCACCCCCACCCACCCTGGACTCCTACACTCTCAACCTGGCACCTTTCAAGGACAGGCAAGAGAGTGGTGCCAGTGCTGCTCCCCTCGTGGCTGTGTCTGCCCACACTCACTGTGCCTGCTCTGGACTGCAGACACTAACTACAATCGGGCTGCGACAAGAGAAAAATTGGGGGCAAATGGCATCTCGGGAAGATAGCACCTGGGATGCGGGACTGGGTGACAAATTCCAGGACAGAGCCAAAAAATCTGTGACAGTTGGTCATCCTGGTACTGACCCTAGGAGCATAGATTTTGTGCTCGAGTCTCTGGCACTTAGACCCACAGGTTCAGAGGTGAGAGTGCTGTCTAGTTTGCCGCAGCTGATACCACCAGACACTGCCACTCTCTCTCCAAAGCGCCTTCTTCAAATGTTGGAGCATGTTCACTCACTCTCTCCAAACACAAACCGCTGTGTGTGCTGCAGCCTGATTGACAGCAGAAGCAGAAGCAATTTGTAAGGCAGGCAGACATTAATCCCCAAACTGACTGCAGCACTGCCACAATCTAAAAGGAGCTGAGGAACATGATTCATAAATCATTTCAACAACAAGTCAAAAGGGCAGCAAAAATATCTGGGCCTATTAATGCATTAAAGTAAACACTCTTTAAAGACTAACACACCAGAACAAGTCAACAACTGTGACTCCTCCGTATAGGTTCAGTTTGCTTAAATACTTCAGACAACGATCCAACTATTAAGCACAGGGAGATTATTTGAGAACAGAACAAGGTGCTAATGATTAGGGAATTCAGCCTGGAGGTTCAGACTCACTTACTTGGCACTTGCCCATTGGTGCAAGACATGAAACATAAAGACATACAAACACTAAACGCTAAGTGATCTAAATTCCAATAACATGCCCATTATCAGCCCCTCCCCTGTCAATCTGCATTAAGAGCTGCAGGGTCATGAAATGGTGCAGTGATTTTGAGCTAATTCCCCCAGAATTTGGCTTGTCTCGCCTTGCCTCTTACATGGTCAGGTATTGGCCTCTGTAGTGCTCACTGTGGAGAGGGTACATCCCTCTGAGGGAGAAGGTGGCAATCAGGAAAAATCAGGGGGAGAATTAATGTAGGCCACATTTGTTATCAACAACAATGTGCCTTTAATGTTGTAGAACATCCCAAGATGCTTCACAGGAATGCTATTAAACAAAATTTGAAATGGAGCCACATAAGGTGGTACTGGGACAAGTGGCCAAAAGCTTGGTCAAACATATAAGTTTTAAGGAGTGTCATAAAGGAGAAAATGCAGAGAGGTGTAGGAAGGGAATTCCGGGGCTTGGAGATTAGGCAGCTGAAAAGCAGCCACCAATGGTAGAACAATTAAAATCGGGAATACTCAAGTGGCCAGAATTGGAGGAGCGCAGGTAACTCGGAGGGTTGTAGGACTGGAGGAGATTACAGAGCCGAGGTCATGGATGGATTTGAAAACAAGGGTGAGAATTTCAAAATTGAAGCTTTGCAGGACCTATAGGCTGGCAAGCTCAGGAAGTGACAGGTGAACATCAACATTGCCTCAGAGAAAGTTGCTTGCCCATAGCAAGAGAGGGCCCACAGCAGAAAGAGTAGGAGAAGTAAACATTTAAAATAAAATCTTCAAGATGCAGCAAAAAGGTTTTTTTTTCCAAATATTCCAACAGGCTAAGAGTTCTTTCAGGATATGAAAAGGGTCAGCAAACTCTCTGGCTCCCTTCACAGTTTTCACTCACGCACAACACCCTTCCACTTCTAACTGGCCCACTCAGTGCAATAGCTATAATTCTCGGCCTAGCTCTGACTGATATCTGGCTGCAGTAATTATCAAAGGCAACAAAAAAAAAACTATAAATGCTGTAAATCTGAAACAAGAAAGAGAACATTTCTGGAGTACACAACAGGTGAAGGGAACAAACAAGTGTTTGTTCCCTTCTTACGGGATCCTGAGATTCACAGAGGCACTGAGTACAAAAACAAGAAGATTATGCTAACTTTTTACAAATCACTGGGTAGGCCTCGGCCAATATTGCAGCCAGTTCTGGGCGCCACTTTGAGAAAGATATTAAGGTCTTAGCGAGGGGACAGAGGAGATTTACCAGGGATGAGGGACTTCAGTTACATGGAGAGATAGGAGAAGCAAGGATTGTTCTCCCAAAGCAGAGAAGTTTAAGGGAAGATTCAATAGAAGCATTCAAAATTGTGAGAGATTTTGAAAGAGTAAAAAGGGAGAAACTGTTTCCACTCGCAGGATGGTCAATAACCAGAGGACACCGATTTAACTGGCAAAAAGAACACAGCAACGTTGTTGTGGTCTGGAATGTGCTGTCTGAAAGTTTGTTAGAAGCAGATTCAACAGTAAATTTCAAAGAGAAAAGTTTGCACTGCTGCGGGAGAAAGGGTAAGGGGGGGTAGGACTGGCTCAGATAGGATGGGCCAAAAGGCTTTCTTCAGTGTTGTATAATTCTTTGAAAAGAACTGCAAATTAAAAAATAAGCAAACAACAAAAACTTAAGAATATCAAGCACAATGGGTGCATAGGAACATAGGAGCAGGGGTAGGCCATTCGGTCATTCAATGAGATCATGGCTGATCATTTAACTCAATGCCAGTTTTCCGTGCTATCCATATCCCTTGATGTCAATAGTATCCAGGAATCTATCAATTTCTGTCTTGAACATACTCAATGATTGAGCTTCCACAGCCATCTGCTGTAGAGAATTCCAAAGATTCACCCCCCTTGGAGTGAAAAAATTCCTCCTCATCTCAGTCCTAAATGGCCTGCCTCTTATTCCGAGACTGTATCTCCTAGCTCACCCACCAGGTAACATCCTTCCTGCATCTACCCTGTCCAGCCCTGTAAGAATTTGTAAGTTTCAATGATATCACCTCTCATTCTTTGAAGGCGGAAGGCAATAAGTAAAAGATATTATAAAATCCGCTGGAAGAGTGTTTGCATGTGCTTTGAACATAAATTTATATATGGTTAGAAAACAAGTTTTAAATAGCAGAGTGGCTTACATATATAAAGTCAATATAATGCCCTGGATTCCTCATTCTGTGAAAATGAGCACCTTCCTTAAAAGACAGAGATTCTTTACCATCTTAAAGGGATGGTGTCACCAACATAAAGTAAAATTTAAAAATAATAGCTTGCATTTATATAGAGCATCTCACGACATCAGGATGTCCCAAAGCTCCTAACAGCCGATGATTTAATTTTAAAGGGTAGTCACAGTTGCAATGTAGGAAACACACAACCAATTTGTGCACAGCAACTCCCGCAAACAGCAACGCAGTAAATGAGCAGGTAACCAGTGGCCGGAATTTTCCAGCCCCGTTGGTGTCAGGCGTCATGACAGGTAGGAAGGCACGATATGGCAAGATGGCCAAAAAGCAGTTTCACACCATCGTGAAGCCAGTTTGCGACTGTCCGCTCCACCTGTCAATGGCAGGAACCTAATTTCAATACTTCAGCATCTCTTATAAGCCCTGCTCACCAGAATCATCCCCAAACTGGATCATCAGGGCACATTGGTGTGATCGCATGCTGACGTATTTCACAAATGTTCATAAGTGGCATGCACCTGGTGAGCTGCACTTCACTCAGGACTTTGAGGTTTGTTTGCCTACCTTGCTTAGGGCAGCACCCATGGCCATCAGTGCCAGGCTCTGCAGTCAGCACCACATCATTTTTAGGGGGTTCATGAGCAGGTCTGTACCTACCAGACCAACTGTAAGGCAGGGGTGGCTGCAGGGCTGGGGCTCGCTTGGGGAATGGGGAGAAGTGGCCTCAGCAAGGGAAGAGGCTGCAGGGTGAGGGCTGCACTGAGGAAGGGGGTATTTTTTTATATTCATTCATGGGATGTGGGCGTCAATGGCTAGGCCAGCATTTATTGCCCATTCCTAATTGCCCTTGAGAAGGTGATGGTGCCATTTCAGAGGGCTTTTTTTTTTTAAGAGCCAACCATATTGATGTGGGTCTGGAGTTACCTGTAGGCCGAATCAGCTAAGTACTGCAGATTTCCTTCCCTAAAGGAAATGAGTGAACCAGATGGTTTTTTAATGACACTCGACAACGGTTTCTTGGTCATCATTAAACTTTTAATTCCAGATTGTGTTTTTCAATTTCAAATTCCACCATCTGCCATTGTGGGATTCAAACCCAAGTCCCCGGAGCATTACACTGGGCATCTGGATTACTAGTCCAGTGACACTATCACTAACCACCAGGTATGTGTGAGGGCACATGTTGATCTGTGCAAGTGGCCATAAGATGTTGAGGGTTCAGGAGGTAGCCTCCAGAGGACATGAGGCCAGATGGAGATGTAAGGGTCTGTGTGAGAGGGAGTGGGGATGTCCCTTGAACTTTTTTTTATTCATTTACAGGATGTGGGAATCTCTGGCTATGCCAGTATATATTGTCCATTTCTAATTGCCCTTGAGAAGGTGGTGGTGAGCTGCCTTCTTGAACCACTGCAGTCCGTGTGGTGTAGATACACCCACAGTGCTGTTAGGAAGGGATTTCCAAGATTTTGACCCAGCGACAGTGAAGGAACGGCAATATATTTCCAAGTCAGGATGGTGAGTGGCTGGAGGGAAGCTTCCAGGTGGTGATGTTCCAACGTGTCACTGCCCTTGTCCTTCTAGATGATAGCAGTCATGGATTTGGAAGGTGCTGCCTAAGGATCTTTAGTGAGTATCTGCAGTGTGTCTTGTAGATGGTACACACTGCTGCTGCGTTTGAATGTTTGTGGATGTGGTGCCAATCAAGCGGGCTGCTTTGTCCTGGATGGTGTCAAGCTTCTTGAATGTTGTTGGAGCTGCACACACCCAGGCAAGGGGGGAGTATTCCATCACATTCCTGACTTGTGCCTTGTAGATTGTGGACAGGCTTTGGGGTGTCAGGAGGTGGGTTACTCACTGCAGCACCTGACCTGCTCTTGTAGACACCGTATTTATATGGCTAGGCCAGTTCAATTTCTGGCCAATGGTAACCCCCAGGATGTTGATAGTGGGGGATTCAGTGATGGCAATGCCATTGAATGTCAAGGGGCAATGATTAGATTCTCTCTTGCTGGAGATGGTCACTGCATGGCACATGTGTGCTGTGAATGTTACTTGGCACTTGTCAGCCCAAGTCTGGATATTGTCCAGGTCTTGCTGCATTTGGACATAAACTGCTTCAATACCTGAGGAGTCATGAATGGTGCTGAACATCTTGCAATCATCAGCAAACATACCCACTTTTGACCTTATGATGGAGGGAAGGTTATTGATGAAGCAGCTGAAGGTGTTTGGGCCTAGGACACTACCCTGAGGAACTCCTGCAGTGATAGCTTGGGACTGAGATGACTGGCCTCCAACAACAACAACTATCTTCCTTTGTGCTAGGTATGACTCCAACCAGCAGAGAATTTTACACCTGAATTCCATTGACTCCAGTCTTGCTAGGGCTCCTTGATGCCACACTCTGTCAAATGCTGCCTTGATGTCAAGGGCAGTCACTCTCCCCTTACCTTGGGAGTTCAGCTCTTTTGTCCATGTTTGAACCAAGACTAATGAGGTCAGGAACTGAGTGGCCCTAGCAGAACCCAAACTGAGCATCAGTGAGCAGGTCATTGCTAAGCAAGTGCCGCTTCGTAGCACTGTTGATGACCCCTTCCATCTCTTTACTGATGCTTGAGAATAGGCTGATGGGTCGGTAATCAGATTTCTCCTGCTTTTTGTGTACAGGACATACCTGGGCAATTTTGCACATTACTGGGTAGATGCCAGTGTTGTAGCTGTACTGGAACAGCTTGGCTACGGGTGCAGCAAGTTCTGGAGTACAAGCCTTCAGCCCTAATGGCGGCAGTGAGTGAGGTGCCAGTGAAGTTATAATGGCATTGTAAGTGTGTGAGTTTAAAGTGATAAGATGCCTTACCTTGACAGCACTGATGAAACCATTCATCCATTTTATGCACTGGGTGGCCGACCTCTAGTGTGCAGCATTGGCACAGACCATCTTTGCAACCGGTCCCAAGCCAGAATGGTGATACTGATGGGGCTCCCGCAGCCAGAGCAGGAGTAGAGGACATCGCGGCGGGCCTCCATGGCATCCAGAAGGCATTCCAGGGATGCTTCACTGAATCGGCGGCTACACCCTTCCTGGCCTTTGGAACCATGTCTTCACTGGAGCAGTCCATGTTGAGAAGTGTGTGCACGGCTGCAGTTGAAATATAGCGTCCTGCATGAGGCGAGGTAATGGCATGGCAGGAAGGTCGGATGCCCCCACCCACCCCCACCACCACCCCCCCCACCCCACCCCACCGCCAGCGAGACAGCGTTTTTTCTGTGGCTGCATAATTAACGAGGCGCGAATGGGACAATATAATGTGAGAACCCGTCTTTTCTGCCGGCAGGTAAAACAACTTTTTTCCCGCCCGCCACTGCACTTTGTGCAAACCTGGGGTGATTCTGCCCTGTGTCTTTAGTGATATTGATTGAGGGATAAATATTGGCCAGGCATAACTCCCCAGGTCTTCTTTGCAATAGTGACTGTGGGATCTTTTATATCTGCCTGAGAGGGCAGATGGAGCCTTGGTTTAACACCCCATCCAAAAGTGGCACCTCAAATAGTGCAGAACTCCCTCAGTACTGCACTGGGAGCATCAGCATAAAGTTTTGTGCTCAAGCCTGTTTTTATGCTCAATCCAATGATTAAGGGCCATAACAATCAGTAGAATTGGTGAGTGACTCAATACTTGAAAGTTAAATTGTAGCTGCCATGTTGAACAGGATAGCTTGCAATATTTCAGGTGGGGACACATCAGGCTAGTTTCAATTAAGATCTTCACCTGGATTACGATTGTTCTTCCTCTTTACGTAGCTAAAGTTACTGAGTTAACAGCTACGCTAAACAGCAAGGAAAACAATTTAATTCAAGGCTAAGGGGGGTTCACCGAGAGAGCTTTGTTTTAAAGTATGAAGAGCTTTGATAGCGTTCATAGAGGTAATGAACTGGGGACAAGAGATTGCCTAAACTGCAACTGTCACTAAGCAAGTGAGGAGAAAGCTTGGTCGAATTGCTTTTAGGAAGAGGAATGCTTTGCCACAGGGAGTGGTCGAGGCTTTTATATCCTTGAGGAATAAGCGTTTGAGCTATGAGGACAGGAGAGTGCACTGGGATTAGTTTTAATTTCAGATATGAATTTACGAATTAGGAGCAGGAGTAGGCCATTCGGCCCCTTGAGCCAGCTCTGCCATTTGATAAGATTGACATAGCAAACACCTAGTATGGACCAGATGGGCCAAATAGCCTCCTTGCATACTGTAAATGTCTGGTTCTGACTTGCTGTATGCTTTCAACATTTCCTGGCTTTGATTTTGATTTACTCTTTTCTATTAATTTTCTACCTATTGCAGTGCGACTGCCTATATTCCAAGAATCACGTACCTTTAAACAGTTTGCCTTGACTTACAGATTCCTATTAAAATCATTGAAACATACCAGCTGTAAATAAGAGCTATCCAACTCTTGGACCGTAGTCCTGTAGATTACTTCAGCTCAAGTGCATATCCAAGTGTTTTTAAATGTTATGAGGGGTTCTGCCTCTACTACTCATTCAGGCAGTAAGATTGGATCCTCACCATCCTCTTGGTGAAAAGGTTAAAATATTACTCCTCAATTGCCTTCTCATCCTTTGACCAATGATATTAAATCTATGGCCCCTAATTATTGGCCTCTCAGCTAATTAAGTGAAATAGGTCCTTCCTATCCACTCTATCTAGGCCCTCATAATTTCAAACACCTCCCCTATTTCCTCCAAAGAAAATAACCTAATCTTTACTCATAGCTAAAATTCTCAATTCCTAGCAACATCCTTGTAAATCTTTTCTGTAACCCTCTCTTAGTGCGATCACATCCTTCCTGTAAAGCGATGACCAGAACTGCATGTAGTACTCTGGCTGTGGCCTAACTAATGTTTTATGCATTTGCTGTGAGAAAATTGGCTGCTGCCTTTTTACACTGGGTCACACTTCAAAAATCACTGAATTGACTGGAAATTTCTGTAAGGTCATGAAAGTCGCTATAGAAATGCAAGTCTGTTTTGAACAGAGAAACATGATTTCTATTTTTGGATTTTTGATGCAGTGTGCACTTAACTAAAACATCATTTTGGATCACAAAAAGAAGCTTCCTGAAATCCCAGGCCATGGTGTTGTGGTTCCAAGCCCCTGTATTGTGCCATTCCCTTTGTTTGGATGCTTGATCCCTCTTCTGAAGTCAGAGGCAACTTCTGAAGTGAAGTCAGGTCCTGGAATGCAATGCACATCTTGAACTATTCTAACTTTCCTTTGACAGAAATGCCAAGAGGGAGAAGACTGGCCAGAAGTGCCTCTTTCATGAAGATCCATGATTTGAGTTGAAGAATAAATTTTTAAAATTTGTCTTTCATTGAACCCAAGATGGTATTTGAAAAGGCTCGCACGCAAGGGATATTCCAAGTCCTGAATGTTCTTTCCCTCCAGTTAGGAATGACAAAGGTAGAGTAAAATAAATAATCCATTCTTAATTAAATCTTAGCTGGTATGCACTTCTGGCTACAATTGTAGTGAAGTTAGAGACCTTGTTTATCTCTCCAAAGTGGTAGCTGGAGTTCTTGCACTAAGAGCTTAGTTCTTGGATGTAAGTCATGCAGATGCAGTGAACAATTAGGAAGGCATGTCAGCTTTTGTTGAAAAGGGATTGAAGTATAAGAGTAAAGAAGTCTTACAACAATTGTATAGGGCCTTGGTGAGTCCTGGTGAATCGTATAACTAAGACTGCGTCTTAAACTACAAAGTGGAGACAGGGTTGGGGGTTGGGGTTATGGAAATGGGTGACGTGAAGAAAAATTTAGAAATCTAAAGAGAAAGACAGAAGTGATAGAGCAGAGTAATGATTTGGGTAAAGGCAAGCAGAGTGAGAGAGACAGGATCAGAGGCTCAAGTTTTCATTCCCAAGTTGGGTAGCAGGGGTCAGGAAATCTCCCAGCATGCTACTCCTGCCTCAGGAGAAACTCACCTGAGTGGCAGGGTCTTCACTGCAGGGGGCATGGGACGGTCGATCCACTGCCACTAGGTGCAGGTCAGAGGTGACCACAGGGGCTGCAGAGTACAGTCCAAAACAAGAATCTTAAACCTAAGCAAAGCTAAATCCATCAGCATGAGGAGAGAGTTTGCTAAGGTTGGTTGTGTAAATAGACAAAAAAAGATTGTGGAAAATAAACGGTGGGAAATATTTAAAGAAACAATTCAAAATGTTCAATAAAAATACATTCCATTGAAAACATTGAAAAAGGGCCCACCTGTGGCTTACTAGGGAAGGACGGTATTGGATTAAAAGAAGGGGCTGATAACGCTGCCAATGATAGGAGTAAGCCTGAGGATTGGGTGAGTTTTAGAAATTAGCAGAGGGAGACCAAAAAGGAAAAATAATAGAATATGAAAGTAAACTAGCCATGAATAAGAAAAGCTCTTCCAACCTTTTCTCAAAGTACAAGTATAAAAAGAGAAGAGTAACTAAAGTAGATGGCAATTCCTTAGAGATAGAGACAGGGGAAATTATTTTGGGGAACAAGGAAATGATGAAGACATTGAACAAATATTGGGCCAAATTTTCCCTACCGTAGTTCAAGTCTGGAAATTTCCTGACAAATGCAAGGCCACCTCGGTAGCAAGTGCCTCTTCAGACCCAATTTTTGCTTTGGGAAGCTGCTGTGGGGCTGGCGGTGGGGTGGGGGGGGGGGGGGGGGTGCCGGGGGACGGAGTGGTGTTTGGTGGAGGAGTGGGAAATAGAGTTGGGCAACCAGTCCTGGAAGAAAATCAAAGGCAACCACAAGGGGCATTCGAATGCCGAGGCCCGCTGATTAAAAGGTCTTCCTCAGTTCTATGGGACTTTGTCTCAGATGTTTGCTTATGTTTTGGTTCCTCTAGATCTGATCCCTCGTTGCCTGCCTCACCCCTCATCCATGCCCCCATGCCAACTCATGCCCCCTCATACTCTCCATGTCAACTCATGTCTCTCTATGCCCTTTCACCCAGTACTCACTATATGCAGATCCAATGAACTCTGTAGTAACAATCACCTGTGAAACAGCTTATTAAAACATCCATTCATAATTTTTTTGAAAAAACTGGTGTTCCTACAACACAGTAAAAGTTTCGAGCAACCAGAACATTAAATTGTCAATAGTCGAAGTGTTAAGTACTCAACACTTATCAACCTTGCACAAGTAAACATTCAGCCATAGACAAAAGCAATCACAGAAGAAAAAAGTAATCATAACCTCAGAGAGCTGTCAATTAAATGAAGTGAACATTTATCAGCACCTGTGTAAACAAACTCACTCATAATTCTTTTATGAGAGTACGGGCTCTCAGCCAACATGCATAATGATGCAAGGCTGAGAGCCCAGACAGGTGCAGAGAAGTGGGAACTTTGCTTGATTTATAATAGTATGATGTATAATAAGCTACTTTACCTGTGATCTCTTTTGTCAATGGCTCAATGTTTATTTTCACAAGATAAAGCAGTGTCAAGTACTTATAGCTTCTATTATCAACACTTTAAAGTTCTGGTTCATTGACAATTTTATAGGGTGGTAGCAACAGCTCTCCCTCAGTGCTACACTGGAAGTCTCAGCCTGGATCATGTTCTTAAATCTCTACATTAGGCCTCAATTCTCAACTTTCTGACTCAAAGGCGAGTGGGTAATGGACTGAATTTGACACTGGAGGAAGGTATAGAGGAAATACTCTGCCAGCAACTGCTAACCCCAGCCGGCTCCATGGGATGGATTAGCCCACTGTAACAAAATGCTTTTCAGAAACCTGGAGCACAGCAAAGCAACACTCACACCAGCAATGCAAAGAGCTTGAATTATTAACAAAAACAGAATTACCTGGAAAAACACAGCAGGTCTGGCAGGATCGGCGGAGAAGAAAAGAGTTGACGTTTCGAGTCCTCGTGACCCTTCAACAGTTCTGTCGAAGGGTCACGAGGACTCGAAACGTCAACTCTTTTCTTCTCCGCCGACGCTGCCAGACCTGCTGAGTTTTTCCAGGTAATTCTGTTTTTGTTTTGGATTTCCAGCATCCGCAGTTTTTTTGTTTTTATCTTTGAGCTTGAATTATTGTCTATTGTCAGGAAGGATTCCAACATGGGGGTGCAAGCATAACTGTGTGAGGGACTCACTTTTCCAAGTAAATACTTCTCAAATTTAATGTAATGCTACAAATACTTAGCAAGCTCCAAATTAGTAAAGTTGTCAAATTTGGACTGGGAGCATTGCCTGCATTTGTACATGCCAATCACAGCATGTAGGTGGATCTGTACAGGCCAATCACAGCATGTACTGCTGGATCTGCTCATCCAGCCAATCACAGCCAGCAGTGCTGTTACTAGGGCATCACAGCCTGGGGTACTGGATCCCTACAGGCTAATTACAACATGCATTGCTGGGCAAGTACAGGCCAAGCGCAACCAGTGCACTGCTGTAGCCGTACAAGGCAATTACAGGCCGCAGTAGTGGAATTAGGCCAATCACAATCTGCGCAGTGCTCTGTACAGGTCAATCACAGTCTTCAGTGCTGGATCTGTACAGGCCAATCAGATCCTGTGTAGTAAAATAAAAGCAAAATACTGTGGATGCTGGAAATCTGAATAAAATCAGCAATTGCTGGAAAATCTCAGCAGGTCTGGCAGCTTCTATGGAGAGAGAAACAGAGTTAACGTTTTGAGTCCGCATGACTCTTCTTCAGGGCCTGTGTAGTGCTGGATCTGTACAGGCCAACCAGAGCCTGTGTAGTGCTGGATCTGTACAGGCCAATCACAGCCTGCATTCCTGGGTCTTGCTCAGGCCAATCACAACATAAATTATCGTATCTGCAAACATGGGCCAATAACACATTGCTGTTCTGGATTTGTATGGGTCAATCACACTGCAGAATTCTAAATCTCTCACAGCTAAATCACATTTTTTTCAGAGAACAGTGAATTAAAGGTTTCATTCCCAAAGAAAACGAAGGAATCTATAGGATTCTGCTGAAAACAGGCTGACCTAGTGGTCCATTGCACACACAATGAGTGAATGGGATAATTCCTATTGCTGAGAACAATGACTGAAACTCTGTAACATTCAAATCCTCCTTGGCTCTCTCGCTTCACCATCTCTGTAACCTTCTCCAGCTCCACAACCCTCCAAAAAATCTAATTCTGGCCTATTGAGCAGCCCTGATTTGAATCACTCCACCACTGGTGGCCATGCCTGAAGCTGCCTGGGGCCCTAAGTTGGGGAACTTCCTCCCTAAATCCCTCCAGCTCTCTTTCCTGCTTTAAGACCTGCCTTCAAAACCTAACTCTTTGATTAAGTATTTGGTCATTTGCCCTAAAATCTCCTTTATGTGGCTGGGTGTTAAAGGTGCTATGTAAATGCAAATTGCTGTTGTTTGAGAGTTCAAATTGGCTGCAATGGATCCTTGCAAACTGCAAAGCTTGAAACCAATAACCGAAAGAAAACCTCAGGCTAAATCAAACATCAAAGCTGCCCTTGGGTGGTTCACACAGCAACTAGTTCAGAAAGATAACACCACCCTAATAATAAAACAATTTCATTACATTTCCATAGGACGAGAAACTAAGTGTTGCTTATTATTTTAACTAATTTTAGAGAGCTGTGCTGCTTAATTGACTTCCTGTTGCGTATATTTCCAAAGATGTTGTGGCTGATGTCCCAGTATAAGCCCAAAGGATGGGACATGGAAACTGAACAATTCTATTAAATACGGTGACCTTTATAAGTCAGAATCCCAGCCCGTGAGTTTGGCCTTTTCACACTGAATCTGAGTGATCGGCCAGCTGGTCCTCATCAACTGCCTAAAGTTCTTGGTTACGTGAGTAACAGTGTTCAGAATTAACTAAAAACTGTCCCTTTGCTACCGACTCCATGACCAGGATTTTTAGGATGGCAGTGTTTCCCGTCCTACCATCCAAAGAGTCCCTGCCAACACTGTCTGCTCCACAGTGATTTGACACTCCAACGAGCTTTAAACGATGCAGTGCTCCCTCAGCTTTGCGCTGTGAATGTCAGCCTGGACCTTGCAGGCATGCCTCAGGATTGGGGCGGGCTTCCATGACCTTCTAACTCAGGGTTAGAAGAGTGGACATTAGTGACATGCAATCTAATGCAGCACACCTTCCCCCACCAACTCCCTCCCCTGACTGAGGGGACATGGAGTGCTGTGCTCAAGAGACTTTGAGTAGCCAAATTCAAGTTTACAGCCTCAGGAGTTGTTGATATGCGGGATGTCTGACAAGAATCAGGCCAAACTCAAGCAACAAAACATGGCTTCTGCCCTTCAATCTGATTGGCCGACAACTCTCTAGTCCCTGCAGTGCCAAAAGCTGCAGTGGCCAGGGCTGGGACTGCAAGCAGCCCCCAGAGCCTAAGACCCAGGAATCCACGAAGAGGCAAGTTTTGGGATCTTGGTGGGGAGGGCAGGGGAGGCCTGGGGCAGGAGAATGGGGGGGACAGGGGGGTGGACAGTGGGTGAATTGCAGTGTTGTGGAAGAGGCCAGGTGGTGGAAAGAGGTCTTGAAGTTACTGGACCTTAAGAGGTGGGGGGGTGTCACCTGAAGTTAAAAAAGGGGCTTCTGATGGAGGCAATCCCCCACTTCCCACCCAAGGCCTGAAGCCGATTTATTTTTTGGCTTCCGGAAACACCTCCTTCCAGCCTAAAAATTGAGGGTGGGTGGGAAGTGGTCCTCAAGTGGTAAATAATTGACCATTTAAGGACAAACCCACTTTGGGGGGAAGCAACAAATTCAGGCCCTCGCCTCTGCCTGGCAAAAGCCTGAGGCTCAACCAGGCTGAGTAGCCTCGGAGTCATTTTCACGATGTCCTTCCAGCAACTTATCGGCACCATCTCTAAGACCACCTATTTCCACCTCCCTAACCTCGCTTGACTTTGTCCCTGCCTCAGCTCATCTGCAGCAGAAACCTGCATTCACGCCTTTGTTACCTCTACACTTGACTAGTCCAACTCCTGGCTGATCTCCCACATTCTACTTGAGGTCATCCAAAACAGATTAGCTGGTCATTGTTTCATTGCTGTTTGTGGGTCTTGCTGAGCACAAATTAGCTTCCTTATTTCCTGCATTACAGCAGTGACTACACTTCAAAAAGTATTTCATTGACGGAAAGGGCTTTGAGATGTCAGCTGGTCCTGAAAAGTACTATATAAATCCAAATCCTTCTTTTCTTTTTTCTTGACCACATTCTATGATTCCCAGTTATCACCAATTACTATACTGCATCTGTGAACCTCAACATTAAAGTTCAGCAAGTCAATCAAGGGAATCACAACCATTCACTTGTACACAAATTGGCTGCTGTCTTTCTTACCACACTGACAACTTTTCAAAACACATCATTGACTGGAAAGCATTTGGGAAAGCTGCGATAGAAATGCACGTCCTTCTTCCTTTCCTCCCTCCTCCGCTTTCTTCCATTCCTCTGTCCCTCCTTCTTTCCTTTCTCCCTCCTTCCCTCCTTTGTTTCTTACTTGCTTGTTTCTTCCCTCCCTTCCATCCTTCTTCCCTCCCTCCCTTCCCTCCATCTTCCTCCTCTTCCTTCCGTCTCTTTCTCTTCCTTCCCTCCTTTCTTCCTTTCTCCATCCCTCCCTCACCTCTTCCCTTGCTACTCCCTCCCTTCTTAATTCTGCCTTCTTTGTCTTTTTCTGCCCTCCTCCCTTCATCCTCTCTTCTTCTCTCTCTCCTTCCTACCTTTCTCCCTTCTTCCACTTTCCTTCCATTCTTCCGCCCTTACTTCCTCCCTCCTACCTTCTCTCCTTCCATCCACAATTGCAAACAGCTTTGTACTGTGAAATCACACTCACGAGTTAAAACTGCACTGACCTCTAATCCTTAGCCTCCGCTCAGACATCAAACTGAGGAAATGTTCCTCCTGTCAAACTGAATTCAATCCTAAATCCTAGAGGTGAAAATGTAATATCAAAGAATCAGCCTGTCCTGCCAGCACTATTGAGAAAATAATAGCTATGGAATTAATTTCTCCATCCATTTTTTTTTTCTATCTTAGCTAAAACATTCTGACAAACAAGTTTTCCAGAGTAGGTGAGAAAAAACTGCAGCATTAAGGAATTGCACTGGTATTTTCCAATTGAATTGTTGTTAAATTGCAGGTCTGGGAAACTGAAAGGATCCTGAACAATTGCGCTAAATAGCTGGTACCATGGGGTATAATAACAGACTTTTCATACGATGCCCAGGCTAAGGTTCACTGCTTGAGTTTGGCCTTCCCGCATACCAACAACTGCCAAGACTGTAAGCTTGAATTCAGCTAGTCGTAGCCTCTTGAGGACACAGTGCTCCACGTCCCCTCAGTTGGGGGAGAGAGTTGGTGGGGGAAGGTGTGCTGCGTTAGATTGCATGTCACTGATGTCCACTGTGCCTCATACTTAACTCTGAGTCAGAAGGTCATGGGAGCCTGTTCCACTCCTGAGACATGCACACAAAGTCTAGGCTGACATTCGCAGCTCAGAATTGAAAGGGTGCTGTACTGTCAGGGGTGCCAATGAGATATTAAAACACAATCTGTCTGCTCTCTCAGGTGGATGTAAAAGATCCCAAATTTCCAAACTTGGAAGAAGAGCAGAGGAGTTATCCCCCAGTGTCCTGACCAATATTTATTCCTCAACCAACATCACAAGAAGAGTTTTTCTGGTTATTACTGTTGTCCTATTGGCTCTTAATGCAAACATACCAAAACCATGACAATGATTGGTAATGTAAATGAAAGGTTCTTTATTGAGGAATAAAAAAATTCCAAAAGAAATCTCCATTCCTACTGATCAATACTGCTCCAACTACCATTTCACACATTAACTATCTCTTCCTGTGATGATGTTTACCACCATTTACATATTCAGCAGTGTGTTAATCAACATGTTAAACTGCATGCGCTACAAAGCAATATCACATTGCTGTTTGTGGGATTGTGCTGTGCGCAAATTGGCTCCTCCATTTCCTAGTGGCTATGCTTCAAAAAATACTTGATTGGCTGTAAAGTGTTTTTGGGGTGACAAGATCATGAAAGGATGTTGAATACTGCCCCACAGGTTACAGACCGATACCTTGCTCTGTGTCCCATTAACATAAAGCAGTAAGGGTTTCTGACTATTGGACCCCAAGGATGTATGGTGGGGAAGGGACTGTTGTTCACCTCGTTGTGGAATGTGCCTTTGCAAAGAAGGTCTGGAGAGAGATGCAGTGGTTTTTGTCGAGGTTCATCCTGAGCAGTGCTGTGACACAGGACTCTGTGCTCTACCAGTGGTTCCCAGGGACACACATCAACTGCAGCTGGAGGATCATCAACTCGGTGAAAGTTGCTCTTTGGTCTGTCCGAAATTTGATGGTCTTCCAGCGCAAAGAGTTGTCCCCGACCGAGTGTTGCAGACTGGCACATTCCAAGGTCCAGGACTACGCGCTGAAGGACGCAGTAGAGCTTGGGGAAGTGGCCGTAAAGGCCCAATGGGAAAAGGTCGCTGTCTAAGACCTTTCTGTCACGGTGCACCAAGGGGCTGGGAAAGGCGTAGACCCCTCAGGCTGTACAGCCCCCAATAAATGTATGTAGTGAATACTAAGTGCATCATAATTGTATTGGAGCACCTCAGAATGCAACATGATGTATTTTGATAACCCCAATACCATTGCACTGTCTGACTGCCTGTAATGACCATATTGAAATGACTGTAATATTCGTTGATTGTATTGAAGCACCGGGTGATCCACGTGTAAAAGTTCAATATGATTGCGCTATTTGCGATGGCCATTTAGAAATGTTTTGTAATGTCCTTTCAGATATTTTATGAATAAAGTATATTTTTCAAAAAAAAAAATTTGACCCCAAGGATGTGTCCCAGCCAAGTCTGTTGCACTCCTCAGATGATAACTTTGCGTAAGAGGAGTTATTAGGTAGCATTAAAACATAAGGAATAGGAGCAGGAGCCAGTTATGTGGCCTCTTGAGCAAGCTCCACCATTTAATACAATCATGGCCGATCCTCTACCTCAACACTACTTTCTTGCCCTACACCCATATCTCTTAATTCACTTCGGGTGGGATTTTATGACCCCATCACAGCGGGAGGAGGACCATAAAATGCAGCAAGCAGTTCAAATGTCCATTGACTTTTGTGGGACTGGAAAACCCCACCGGTGGGAGGGGCAGTAGCATTCCGCCCCGAGAAACCAAAGATCTATTTACTTATGCCTTGAATATACTCAACATCTGAGCATTCACAGAGAGAAAAATCTACAACACACTGAGTGAAAAAATTTCTCCTCACCTCAGGCCGAAATGGCTGACCCCTTATTCTCAGACTATGATCGTGTTCGAGAGTCTACAACCAGGGAAAGCAGCCATTTAGCAACCACACTGTCAAGCCCTCTAAGAATTTTCCGTGTTTCAATGAGGTGATCTCTCATTCTTCTAAACTCCAAAGAATATAGACTTATTCTACTCAATCTCCCCTTGTAGGAGAGCCCTTTCATCCAAGGGATCAATCAATTAGCAATCCATGCCAAAATCCCCCGCCCCGCCCCCCACCTTGACTGTGTATCTTCAGGTTCCTTCCTCCTGCCAAGGGTTGGATATCATGTTGCACCAATCACTTTTACTTTAAGTAACAGCATTTTTGCAACTAGGTTTCATTGCTAACTGTGGGATGATACTCAGTTATGTCCCAATCTTTTCCCAGGTGACTGGCCACAAGTCCACTTCATCAGGAATGTGCCCTGGAAGTATCACACATCTTGCTGGTGTTTGCCTTCAAGGCCATTTGTCCTCCTGCTAGAATCATCTACTTCTTCCAATGTTCCAGACGTCATGCTCTTGGAGGGGTGACGCCCCTATCAACACTTGCTGAAGCTGATGATGCCCTCACTTAGTTCAGCTCATCAGGTACCAGGGTACACCTACTGGTGCACATTAACAGCTGCTTGGTGGCCTATGTGGTAGCTGAAGACGCTGTGGGACACCAATGAGCCTTAATTACCCACATTCAAAACCAGAATGTGAAGTCACCAATATCTCAGAGGTACTAGTCCAGTCACAGAAATCCCCCATACATCCCATCACCTGCATGTCTGAGGTAAGATTCTCTGATGATCCCTGAGGTGCCGCCCACTCAGCTGGTGCATTACTGGAGAATTACAGGTACATGCCCTATGACTTACCAATGTACTGCCCACCATGGGCCAGGCCATGTCCAGGCTTAGTCCTTTCATCAATATTAATTTCACATAGACCACTCTGAAGAATTCATTCTTATTGAGCACAGAGAGAGCCCAAAGAGACAAACAAGCAGACAGATTGACAGTCACAGCCTCTAGTTTCTAATAATCCTCACATGTTGCCACTAATTCAAAGATCACACACACGCTGGTTGTTTTGCTAAACCTCTAATCTGCTGCTAAAGCATCTGGAAATCCCATTGACTCCAGGCCAACATTTGACAAGTGGCTCTCATTACAACCTTGGCCCATAGCCCACCACAGCACACGGTCCTTATTCAACATGGACCAACAAGAACAGGAGCTTCTTAGACCACACAAAACAAAACTCTCTCTGGTTGTCGCCTTGGTGCTGAAATGTTGTTCTGACCTATTAAAAGGCCATCAATTTCGGATGATGCCTGGCTGCTGCACTGTTATGAGCTCTTGTTACCTGGGAAGGCCAGGGAAGAGGAGTTATTAAATCACTTCACAGAATAACCTTTGAATACACAACTCTACGTGTCCTTTTACAATAGAAAGAGTATTGTGCAGGATGAACCAAGGGCACTTGTTATATAACTATAACTATTCATTTATAAGAAGTTATTAGGCCAATCTCCCCGGCATAGTGGTACTACTCACAGAATCACAGAATTCAATGGCACAGAAGGAGGCCATTCAGCCCATTGTCTGCACCAGCTCTCCAAATAAACATTATGACCTAGTGCCATGGCCCTGCCTTTTCCCCGAACCCCTGCACATTGTTTCTATTCAAATAATCATCCAATGCCATCTTGAATGCCTTGATTGAACCTACTTCTACCACACTTCGTGGCAGTGCATTCCAGATCTGAGCCACTCGCTGTGTGAAAAAGTTTTTTCTCATGTCACATTTGCTTCTTTTGCAAATCACTTTAAACACGTGCCCTTTCGTTCTTTATATTTTTTTACAAGCACGAACAGCTTCTCCCTATTTACTCTGTCCAGCCCACTCATGATTTTGAACATCTCTATCAAATCTCCTCTTAGCCTTCTTTTCCCCAAGGAGAAAAGCTCTCCAATCTAACCTCCAGGTCCATGAAGTTTCTCATACCTGGAACCAGTTCTTGTAAACCTCTTCTCCAACGTGTTCACATCATTCCTATAATGTGGCACCCTGAACTGTACACAATACTCTAGCTGAGTTCTTGCGAGTGTCTTGTATAAATTAAGCATAACCTCCTTGTACATAGAGTGACATAATACGTCTAGATTTTGGTCACTTTCCCCAATGCGTCAATGCTGGTTGTTATGAACGTGAGACTTTATTAGACTGTCTCTTTTAATTTAAGGTAACATAGAATGTTCTGACTGGGAGATGATGTGATCTTACAGTCTGCCTGGAGACAGGTCCATGTGAGTTGGTTGTCATGGGGAAAGAGGCTCAAGCCAAAACCCATAGAAAATCAAGCATCAGTTTTTAGACTTTGACACAAAAGAGGAGCAATTGGTCTTTCTGGACACCAATTCTCAGACTCAGAGAGTCCCGGAGAGAGAGAAGTTGCTGGGTAAAAAAGCAGAGAACATGTGAGAGCAGGATGCTTGTAAGAGCCGGTTTTCTGTTCGGAAAGAAGAAGACTGAGTGAAGGGACTTTCAAAGGGCCCTGGAAGACTCACTCTGACATGGCAGGAAGAAGAGAGCATGTTGAAAAGCCAGGAGGAGAGTGGCTACAAGGCTACATAGCTGCTGAGAGTGTGGCGTAACATAGAAAAAGGCTGTAAAGTATTGAAGTTATTTGGTTAATGGGGAAGTACCTTAAGCAATGTTTAGTCCATGTTGATTTTGTTCTTTCTTATAGTGAAAGTCTTAAAACGTGAAATCTTGTTGTCAATTCTTTCCATTGGTCACTGGGAAACTCATATCTCTTTCTAAAAGTTATCAGTGTTGATTGCAGCTTGTTATGTATATTGCTCACCAGGCACCTCCCACCCTTTTTCAACATGCCCTTCTCTTCCTTTCTCCCTCATGTATTTATCCAGCTTCCCATTAAAGGCATCCATGTTTTTCACCTCAACAACTCCCTGTGTTCTCAGTCTCAACTGATTAACTTTGACCGATTCAGGGTCCTTGTAACCATGTCTTCTCTCATCAGTTTTTGGGATACGTCCCCACTTTTAAATCCTCAGGCGTGATGCATCATTCTCAGGCCAAGCACCCACCCGGCCCCTCTCCCACTCTGATCTGAGTGCTGGGAGGTGAGTCAAAGCTGTGTGGGTAACTCCCTCACTTTCTGTCTCTCACTCTCTCTCTCCCCCTCTCACACTCTCTCTCCCTCGACTCTCCTTCACTCTCCTGATTGGAAATTATGGGAATATGTTCTTCCTCATATGGAAATAAGTTGCAGATCAGCCACCATCTTATTGAATGGCGGCACAGGCTTGAAGGGCTGAATGGCCTCCTCCTGTTTCTACGTTCCTATCAGGAACCCAGGAGCTAGGATAACAATTTGAAACTATTCTGTGCAGCAGTGTGTTATATAAAAAAAGAAAGAATTTGCATTTCTATAGCACCTTTCGCTACCTCAGAACATCGCAAAATGCTTTCCAGCCAATGGCCAGGATTTGGGGGTGGGGCCCGCTCACCGAGAGGAGAATGACACGGGATGACATCGGGAGGAATCCCCAATGTCATCCCAGTCCCTTTAAGTTTTTAGGAAGGCAGGCAAACAGCGAAATCAGCTGTCCGCCCACCAATCTGTCAATAGCTAATTGAGGCCATTGACAGGGTAATTAAGCAAAGACCTGCCCGTCCAACCTTAAGGCTGGTGGGCAGGCCAGGAGCCCCAGCGGGCTTCTGATAATACACAAAACCTCATCCACTGGTGGGATGAAGTTTCATGGCCATTTTGTAAAAAAGTAATAAAGTTTATGTGTTTTTTATTAACATGTCCCATTTCGTGTGACATTGTCACATAAGGGGACATGTTAATACTTTTTTAATGTTTCTACTTATACACTTTACTTACCTGTCACAAATCTCTCTGAGGCAGCACTTTCTGTCAGGGAGAACGCACTTTGGCAGATGGGGAATACCTCCACACCATGCACAGGAAGCAGATAGCGCAAAGCGCTTCCTGCCGGGGATGCCGCTGGACGGGCCTTAATTGGCCCGCCTACTTAAAATGGCGGCGGGCCCCTTTTCAGTGGCAGGGGTCTCTGCCCACCCGCCGCCAAGCCGGTGGGGCCCGCACGCCATCCGAGGGCTAAATTCTGCCCAATGAATTGCTTTTGGAAGTGCAGTCACTATTGTAATGTAGGAATCGTGGCAGCCAATTAGTGCACAGCAAGCTCCTACAAACAGCAATGTGATAATGGTCAGTACCTTTGTTTTTTATTGATATTGATTAGGGGATAATTATTAGCTCCACAACACTATGAAGAAAACTCCACTCTTCTTCAAAATAGTGGCTGTGGGATATTTTGCATCCACTTTAGAGGGCAGATGGAGTGTTGTCTGAGAGACAGAGCTTTCAACAGTGCAGCACTTCCTCACTGCTTCACTGAATATATATTTAAGTCCCTGGAGTGGAGCTTAAACCACAACCTTCTGACTCAGAGGCAAGAATGTTCCCACTAAACCACAGCTGATAATCTAATGCATTGTCTTGAGAATTGTGTTAAAATTTATTGTCGGTGAGATCAGGCATAGGCTTTCCTGTGTTTCCGGATTTTAGTTTGACTCTAAATGAGTTTAATTGCTTTACATTGCTTTAAATGGATTAATGCCTCTGATTAGCTAGTAGGACAGATGAATAAGTGAAGCAAAGCAATAACTCAAAGTTACACAATTTCTCAGTGGTGATTCTGGGGGAGCTTGGGTTTTAATGCTTTCCTGTTGAATTAATTAATGGTCATTGTATTGCTGAGGTATTTATAGCTCTAAACTTCCTTTATACAGTGTTTGTGTATGTGTGTGAGAGAGAGAGACCACAGACACTATGTCAGAGAGAAATATTACTTAGCCTCGAGGTGCTTAAAGTTGAATAAACAGTGTTCCTACTCACTAGCTCAAAAAACCAACTGCCCCTCTGTTCGACAAGAAATGTAAAACGGAGTTCACAAAGACCTGAGAGGTAACGTGAGAATTTTCACACGTGCTAGGGCTGACTGCAGAGTTTAGGGGTCAGAGTTCCCTCAGGTCAAACTGACTCTGGGAACTGAACTCAAAGTTGGTTTTGCTGATCCCCAGTGTGAGCCTGCCTCTGTTTAACACCAATCCTTCCTTGCATCCCAACAGGCCAAACGGCCAACATTTATTAGGTGGGAGTGAAAACCCCTCACTCAAATTAACTAAATCCACTTGGGGTTGGGGATACTTGGGAATTCATGAGGCAAAACAACAACAACAATTTGCATTTAAATTGGTCCTTAATGTACTGAGACACACAGGTGCTTCACATGAGTCACATAGGAGATACAGTGTAACCTCTCCAGTCCAGATGTTTGGGACTAAGTCTTTTCTGGATTTTGGAATTTTCTGGATTATCGAATGATATTAGAATATCCAACCACGAGAGTAAGAATCAGAAAGCAGTGCAGATATAAATATTTACCCGTGGCATAGAAAAGTGATAAAACATTATAAAGCAGTAACAAATATCATTTACTTATCCAGATACTGTATTTTCCATGTTTCCAAAGTACTATATTTTTTTAAATTCTTTCAGTGATGTGGGCGTCATTGGCTGGGCCAACATTCATTGCCATCCCCAGTTGCCCTTGAGAAATTGGCGGTGACCTGCCTTCTTGAACCGCTGCAGTCCATGTGTAAGTACACCCACGGTGCTGTTAGGGAGGGAGTTCCAGGATTTTGAACCGGCGACAGTGAAGGAAGGATATATTTCCAAGTCAGGATGGTGAGTGGCTTAGAGGGAAAGTTGCAGATAGTGGTGCTCCCATTTGTCTGCTGCCCTTGTCCTTCTATGATCCCGTGAGTTGCTGGGATCTTAAGAAAAATTTTCTGGATAGCTGGTGTTTCTGAACAATAGATTTCCAGACTGGAGAGGTTACATGGTATTAGAAAAGCAAAGGAGAGAGATTGCTGGAGAGGTTTAGGGAGGGAATTCCAGAGCTTAGCACTGAGGCAGCTGAAGGCACAACCACCAATGGTAGTTCAATTAAAATCAGGGATGCTTAAGAGGCCTAAATTGCAGTAACAGAGATCACAGAGGATTGCAAGGCAGGAAGTGGTTACAGAGACAGGGAGGCACAACAAAATCATGGAGGAATTTGAAAATTAGAATGCATATACGAAAATTGATGGACTGACATTTTGGGACAATGAACATGTGTGGAGTCACAATGTCACCACTTGCGTGCTTGCCAACTCTCCAGGATTGTCCTAAACCTCCAAGAATTTACATTAATCTTCAGAACACCACAAGCAGCAACCCTGGATAAAAATCATACAGGCACTAAAACATTATGAGAAAAATGTTGGAGGCGTGAAGACGAAAAGACTGTTCAACTTGACAGTCAAGGTTCAACCAATCAGGTAATGAGGAATCTATTCACTTTTGAACTGGGCATTTGGGATTGAATAAATGTGGCTGGCAACCAATGGTGAGAGCCTTTTTTTTTATTCATTCATGGGATGTGGGCTTCGCTGGCTGGGCCAGCATTTTTTGCTCAACCCTAGTTGCTCTTGAGAAGGCGGTGCTGAGCTGCCTCCTTGAACTGCTGCAGTCCATGTGGTGTAGGTACACCCACAATGCTGTTAGGAAGGGAGTTCCAGAGTTTTGACCCAGTGACAGTGAAGGAACGGTGATATATTTCCACGTCAGGATGGTGAGTGACTTGGAGGGGAACTTCCAGGTTGTGGTCTTCCCATCTATCTGCTGCCCTTGTCCTTCTAGATGGTAGTGGTTGAGGGTTTGGAAGATGCTAAATAAGGAGCTTTGGTGAGTTGCTGCAGTGCATCTTGTAGATGGTACACACTGCTGTTACTGTGTGTCAGTGGTGGAGGGAGTGAATGTTTGTGGATTGGGTGAAATAAAGCGGGTTGCTTTGACCTGAACGGTGTCAAGCTTCTCAAGTGTTGTTGGAGCTGCACTCATCCAGGCAACTCCTAACTTGTGCCTTGTAGATGGTGGACGGGTTTTTGGGAGTCAGGAAGTGAGTTACTCATTGCAGGAATCCTAGCCTCTGGCCTGCTCTTGTAGCCACAGTATTTATATTGGTAGTACAGCTCAGTTTCTGGTCAATGGTAACCCCTACGATATTGATAGTGGAGGATTCAGTGACAGTAATGCCATTAAACATCAAGGGACAATGGTTGGATTGTGTCTTGTTGGAAATGGTCATTGCATGACACTTGTGTGGCACAAATGTTACTTCCACTTGTCAGCCAAAGCCAGGAAATTGTCCAGGTCTTGCTGCATTTGGACATAGACTGCTTCATTATCTGAGGAGTCACGAATGGTGCTGAACATTGTGTAGTCATTAGCGAACATTCCTAGTTCTGACCTTATGATGGAAGGAAGGTCATTGATGAAGTAGCTGAAGATGGTTGGGCCGATGACACTACCCTGAGGAACTCATGCAGTGATGTCCTGAAGCTGAGATGACTGACCTCCAACAACCACAACTACCTTCCTTTGTGTTAGATATGACTCTAACCACAGAGAGTTTCCCCCTTGATTCCTATTGACTCCAGTTTTGCTAAGGCTCCTTGATGCCACGCTCGGTCAAATGCTGCCTTGATGTCCAGCGCAGTCTCTCTCACCTCACCTCGGGGGTTCAGCTCTTTTGTCCATGTTTGAACCAAGGCTGCAATGAGGTTAGGAGCTGAGTGGCCCTGGCAGAACCCAAACTGGGCATCAGTGAACAGGTTATTGCTAAGCAAGTGCCACTTGACAGCACTATTGATGACTCTTCTATTACTTTACTGATTATTGAGAGTAGACTGATGGGGCAGTAATTGGCCGGGTTGGATTTGTTCTGCTTTTTGTGTACAGGACATACCTCGGCAATTTTCCACATAGCCGGGTAGATGCCAGTGTTGTAGCTGTAGTGGAACAGCTTAGTTAGGGGCGCGGCAAGTTCTGGAGTGCAAGTCTTCAAAGCTATTGCTGGCATATTGTCAGGGCCCATAGACTTTGCACTATCCAGTGCCTTCAGCCATTTCTTGATATCACGTGGAGTGAATCAAATTGGCTGAAGACTGGCACCTGTCATGCTGGGGACCATTGCATCATCAACTTGGCACTTCTGGCTGAAGATTGTAGCAAATGCTTCAGCCTTATATTTTGCACTGATGTGCTGGACTGCTCCATCATTGAGGATGGGGATATTTGTGGAGTCTCCTCCTCCAGTTAGTTGTTTAATTGTCCACCACCATTCACGACTGAATGTGGCAGGACTGCAGAGCTTAGATCTGATCTGTTGGTTGGGGGATCGCTTAACTCTGTCTGTCACTTGCTGCTTATGCTGTTTGACATGCAAGTAGTCCTGTGTTATAACTTCACCAGGTTGAGACCTCATTTTTAGCTATGTCTGGTGCTGCTCCTGGCATGCCCTCCTGATTGAACTAGGGTTGATCCCTTGGCCTGATGGTAATGGTAAAGTGGGGGGAATATGCTGGGCCATGAGGTTACAGATTATGTCCGAGTATAATTCTACTGCTAATGGCCCACAGCGCCACATGGAGGCCCAGTCTTGAGTTGCCAGATCTGTTCAAAATCTATCCCATTTAGCACAGTGGTAGTGCCACACAGCACAATGGAGGGTATCCTCAATGTGAAGGCAGGACTTTGTCTCCATAAGGGCTGTGCAGTGGTCACTCCTACCAATTCTGTCATTGACAGGTGCATCAGCACCAGGCAGGTTGGTGAGGATGAGGTCAAGTATGTTTTTCCCTCTTGTTAGTTCCTTCACCACCAACCACAGACCCAGTCTTGCAGTTATGTCATTTAGGACTGACCTTGAGGGTGGTGCTACTGAGCCACTTACGGCAATGGACATTGTCAACAATGGTTTCATGGTCATCACTAGATTTTTAATTCCAGACTTTTATTGAATTCAAATTCCTCCATCTGCCAAGGCAGGATTTGAACACTAGCCCCCAGAGCAATACCCTAGGTCTCTAGATTACTAATCCAGCAACAATGCCACTAGGCCATTGCCTGTCAGGGAAATGAAAGGTGAGAGGTCACATGATGAGATTTCCAGAAATACATCCAAGCAGAGTTAGTTGGTTTACACAGCCCTATGTAGAGGAGAAGCATGCGAGTTCTCCCCAATGTCCTGGTCAATATTTATCCCTCAATCAACATCACACAAACAGCTTATCTGGTAATTATCACATTGCTGTTTGTGGGAGCTTGCTGTGCATCAAATTAACTGCCATGTTACAACAGTGACTATATTTCAAAAGTATTTCCTTGACTGGTATGTACTCGGTCTGAGATGGTAACATAGTGGTAATATCACTGCATTAGTAATTGTGAAGTTAGTTGTCTGGGGACCTGGGTTCAAATATCACTATGGTAGTGGTGGAATTTTAAATTCAATTACAACAGAAAATCTGGAAGGCTTGTCTTCATAGTCATCATCAATTGTTGCAAATATCCACCTTATCCACTATACAACAGTTCAACAAGAGGGCTCAGCACCTCTTGCTCAAAGGGGTTTAAGGATGGGCAATAAATGCTGGCCTTGCTACCAATGCCCAAAGTTCCCACAATGTTTTCATTTAAATCAGCGTTGGAGTGACATAGCAACAAAAGACCATTCAGCCCACCGAGCTTGCTCTGTCACTTTTGTAAGCCAGAGTTTTATCATTCAATCCCAAGTTTCCATATTTTCCCCACACCTCATACAAATGTTTGAACACAAAGGGAATCTAGGGGGTACTGCGGGAAAGTGGGCTTGAGGTAAAAGATCAGCCATGATCTTACAGAATGGTGGAGCAGGCTAGAAGGGCCAAATGGCCTCCTACTGCTCCTATTTCTTATGTTCTTATGATCCCAATTAACTATCTATCCACCCCACTTAGACTGTAAAAGTATTCATAATCTGAGCACTTCCTGAACTGGCCAGTGTCCATGATTTTCACTTTAGGATTAATCCACTGTTAAATTTAATCAGAGACAATGGTACTGTTTAGAGACCAGAGGCATTTTTCTGCCCTGATCGATTAGAGTGAGCTGCAGAATAAATAATTGGAAATGTCACAAAGGTTTACAAGTTGGCTTCTTCTCTCTAGCTTCTTGGAACTCACAGACCTGACATTGTTGACAATGAGATACGGATCGCCCAGGATTCAGCTACATGTGGGTCAGCCACACATTATTGTCATCTTCAATCACACTTGATGATGCAGTAGTGTTAAATGCCAGAAAACCTGACCTTGCCCTTTGCAACCAGGTTTCTCAAAGAGCATGTTGTTCCCCACAGTACAGTTATCTGGCTCTGTCTGGGAGACAGTGTGCTGATCCTGACTGCAGGATGGTTTCCACTCTGTACTATGCTGTTTTATTTTTTAACCATTGCCCAGTCAAGAGTGAGTGGATGACTTGCTTGGAAACCACTGTCACTAAATTACACACAGTTAGTTGTGTAGATGGGGCAGAAAGTTGCAAGGAGGTGTTAATAGATTAGGTAAGGTGCTTAAATATTTAAAGGGTTTGATAGGGTAGATAGAAGCTATTTCCTCTGGTGGTGGGAGTCTTGAACCTTAAAATCACAGCAGCTTTGTTGAAAGATGTTGTCTTAGAATATTACAGCACAGAAGAAGGCCATTCAGCCCATCGTACTCGTGCTGGCTTGAGTTAGCCAAATAATTCCACTCCCTCTGTTCTTTCCACACAGTCCTACACATTTTTCTTTTTCAAGTATTTATCCAATTCCCTTTTGAAGGTTACTTGTGAATCTGTTTCCACCACTCATGAAGTGTCAGGGAGCAATCCTTCACACAAAGGGTAGTGGAAATCTGGAACTCCGTCCCCCAAAAATCTGTCAATGCTGGGGATCCAATTGAAAACTTCAAAACTGAGATTGATCAATATTTGTTGGGTAAGGATATTAAAGGGTATGGAACCAAAGCAGGTTAGATGGCATTAAGGGTACAGATCAGCTATGAACTAATCTATATGGCAGAAGAGGCCTGAGTGGCTGAATGGTCTCTTCCTATTCCTATGCTCCTTAATAACATTTGAATTCAAGAACAGTCTGCTTATATTTCCATCCAGATTAAGTAATCACTGTGTAAGGAATTGGAAGCTTGACCACATGCATTATCATCCTGTTGTATTTAACATCGGATCTCCAATAGATTGAGTTGCGACAATCTATTATTGATCCAGCACCTCCCCATAGATTATACCAGCAAGTAATAACTTTACTGCTGATCCAGTCAACAGTGAAATGACTCACTGGCAGCACCCTTAGACAGAAGCAATTTATTTTTAAAGGTGTCTTTAAGTCAAAGCTGTTGAGACTTCTGCTTGTGCCCTGTCATGGGGCTAAACCAAATTCTGGAGGTATGAGGATCAAGGAATGATTGAACTACATAGGCTCCCATAGCTTTGACTGCATATACTATACAGAAATAATAAATAACTTGCATTTTTTGTGCTTTTTGTAGAGTAAAAGGTTACCTTCCCCTACCTGAAAAATTTGACAAAATTCTTCACACAACTGTGTGAACTTGCACTCAGGTGTGATACTCTGCATTTGGAAGCGATCCTTCAGTCATCATGGACATCTGAAAGTGATTAAGTGAAGTCACTGATCTGAAATGAATTCACACAGCACTCAAACCACATCAGTTGTGAACACTTATTTGCTTGCAAACATTCAGCTGACATCACTGGTGTTCAATGACATGGAATGATGCTGAATCAGCTTTTAGCTAGCTTCAGCAGTGCTCAGCAAGTACTTTAGCACTGTTCAAGCGATAAGGAGCACCCAATACTGATGTAGCTAATGAAGTGACTATGATGCAATGTCACATGATTAAGTAACAGATCTGGTGGGAAGCAGAAGAACAACCTCGTGTAGCGTGCTGATGTATATGGATCTGTAAATAAATAAGAATGGTTTTTACGAATAACAGTCCATGGTAGTAACAAGTAAACCCTAAAGAAACCACAAACCCAAGATCTGAACCCAAGATGAAACACCTTTCACAACCTCAGGACATCCCAAAATGTTTTGCAGTCAAAGAAGTACTTTTGAAGTAGGAAACACAGCAGTCAATTTGTGCACAACAACAAACAGAAATGTGATAACGAACAGATAATTTGTTTTAGCGATTGTATTTAGGGATACATTTTGGCCATGAACTCAATTAATTTATCAGCCAACCCAATTCTGCAACAGACCATCATTAGTAAACAGTATTTGGAACCTCCTCTGATCCATTTTAGCACAGTGAGTTCCTCCACATTGTTTTCCTGTGCTGTGGAACTTATGCATTCCTGTTGGGAGGCTGGAAGAACTCAACAGTGCCAGCCCTTAGATTTTAAAACATTCCTCCATGTTCTCGTCCTATTCCCTATCTCTGTAATCTCCTCCAGCCCTATAATTCTCCAAGATATCTGCGCTCCTCTAATTCTGGTCTCTTGAGCATTGCTGATTTTAATCAGTCAACCAGTGGTGTCTGTGCCTTCAGTTGCCAAGGGCCCCACCTCTGCAAATCCCTCTCTACATCTCTCCAACTGTCTCTCTCTCTCTCTCTCTCTCTCTCTGTCCTCTTTAAGACTGGGCAAGCTTTTCGTTACCTGATAATATCACCTTATGTGGTTCGGTGTCAAGTTTTGCTTGCTAATTGCTCCTGTGAAGAACCTTGGGATGTTTTATTAAGCAAAGATGCTATAAAAATGCAAGTTGTTGTAGAGTCACATCAGAATTAGAGGGGTGAACACTTGGTGGTGACCCCTCCCGCTCCACAGATGTTCCCATCAGAATGTCATAACAAAGTGGTTCACACCCAATGTGACCTTTGATCCATCTCCTGACCCCGTTCTACTGACCCCTCCTCCACCTCAATTTGTGTTCTCCTCTTGCGTTTCAAGTCCAAGATGCCACATTAGATCCCTCATCAAGGGGAGTGACAGAGGTTTCCACTCTTCAGCCCTACCAGGGCCCTATCCTCCACTGTAGAGAGAATATAGAATTGAGGCAGAAGTAAGTCCTGGCTGGTTCTTGGTCCCTCCGGTTCAGTGAGTTCCTCTCCTGATACTGCTGACCAAAGAGAGTCCTGAAAACCACAGGTTTGACCCCCAGCAACCTCCTGTTTTACTATCGTCTGCTGTTTTAATTCATAGAATCATAGAAAAGTACAAAACAGAAGGAGGCCATTCACCCCATAGAGTCTGTGCTGGACTCTCCCCATATCCCTACAATTTTTTCTCCTGCATGTATTTATCCAACTGCCTTTTGAATGGTGAGACGATTAACCACCTCAGTGACCCAGATAAGGGATACACATCCCTTTTCAAAGACAATGTGGAGAGGTGGGAGTCATGCGACATGGACCCAGCTTGTGGACCAGTTATGTTGCCTTGTGGAACCGTAAATCTCAGCTTGCCATTTTACCATCTAACTAACGAGAAGGGGGTCTGCACAGGTTTGAATAACTGGTCCCATCTACACTTTTTCTACAGGAACTTCTGTACTATTGCCTGCAAGACTGATTCATCTATATGTGCCTATCTCATCATGGAAGTCAACTCTACTGAAAAATTACACAGCATCAGTTTTCAACCTGCCGACATCTGTGAAGGAATACCACATTGGACCTTGATTCTGGACTCTGGACCCATGTGAAACAATAATTATTTTCTCTGCAGTCTTTGCCCTATAAATCTTTCTTTTCTCTATCCCTCTTTTACTGTATGAGTTCACAGTGGGCTACATTCTGACCCCACTCCCATATTTGAATGTGTGTAAATAAATTGACCCTTTGAGTTCATCTTAGCTTGAGTTTGCTGTGAGGTTATTAATAGAAATTGGATCACACCAAATCTGATAGGTTGGGAAATACGCCACAGCTTATAAAGAGGAAATCAAAATTAAAACACCTTTACAGATGGATGGTGAGAGGAGAAATCAGGGGTGATTAAATTAATGCCTACCACCACCACCACCCTTTCCCCCCCCTCCCCCCCCATCCACAACACTTGTCAGACATAATCTAACATTGAACCACATAAGGAGATATTAAGGTAAATGACCAAAAGCCTAGTTAAAGAGATAGGGATTAAGGAGCATCTCATAGGAGGAGAACATAAGAATTTAAGCAATGGGAGCAGAAGTAGACCATTTAGCCCTTCGAACATGCTCCACCATTCAATAAGGACATGGCTGATCTTCAACCTCATTCCATTTTCCACAGCATCACCCCCTCCCCCCCAACTCCCCATATCCCTACATTCCCCAGAGTTCAAAAATCTATCGAGATCTGTCATGAGTATATTCAATGACTGAGCATCCACAACCTATTGTAGAGAATTCCAAAGGTTCACAAACCTCTGAGTGAAGGCATTTCTCCTCAGCTTCATCCTAAATGGGTGACTTTACCCTTTACCCTGAGACTATCACTCCTAAACTCCCCAGACACAAGAAACAGCCTCTCAGCACCTATCCTGTCAAATCCCCTAAGGATTTGATACATTTCAATGAGGTCACTTCTCATTCTTCTAAACTCTGTAGAATACATTCTATTCAATCTCTCCTTATAGGACAGCCCTTTTATCCCAGGAATGATTTTAAATCTCCCTATCTATGGCAAGTTTATCCTTACTCAGATGAAGAGATCAAAAGTGTACAGAGTGACCCGGGTGTGGTCTCACCAAAGCCCTGTACAATTGCAGCTACACTCCTTACTCTTATATTCCAATCCCCTTACAATCAAGGCTAGCATACAATTTGCTTTCCTAATTGCTGACTGTGCCTGCAAAATAACTTTCTGTGTTTTGAAAGAGAGTTAGAGAGGTTGGAGAGGAGGGGAGTTCCAAAGCTTAAGGGACAAGGTATCCGAAGGCACAGCCACTAATGGTGGGGTGATAATAATGGGGGATATTCTAAAGGTCAGAATTGGAGGAATTCAGAGCATGGCAGCGCTGGAGAAGTTTATAATGTTGGGGAGGGGAGATCCTTGGAGGGATCTGAACACAAATGTCCAGATTTTCATCCCCAGGTTGGATGCAGAGTCAGGAGATTTCCCGAACCCGAGCTTTAAAAATGGCCGCCCGCAGGTGGGATTTTCAGTTGTGGGGTTGGTGGCAGCTGAAATAAGAATCAGAGTGGGAGACCCCAAAATCAATGCACAGGCTACTGGGAGCAGAGGCGGGCTGGGAACAAGGCCTCCAGCGCTGTGTTTAAAATGTAAAAATTAAAACAAAAACCATCCCTCTAGCCATCACTCCTCACTGCCATCCCCCGCTCCACACTCCCTATGCCCGGTCCAAGCCAACCTATGCCAAGTTCAATATCCCCCATCCACCCTCCATGGCACCCTCCCTTCATACCCCCATGCCAACTTAGTGCTAACTCATGCCAACCCGTACCCCCCCACCCACCACCCTTTGCCCTTACCCTTCTCTATGCCAACCCACCTACTATCCGCAGGTACTTGCTGGACAGCTTGGCTCTTCCTGGGCAGCTTGACAGTTCCTTGACAGCTTGACAGTTCAGTAAAAAGCCCATAAATCAAGTTTAATTCTAATAATCCCAAAGTGTGCCCTAGGTCTCTCAAAGGTGTCCCAGGAAACTATCCAAATGGGCACTTTAACTCTTCAAAGGGATACCCTGGCTATCCAAAGAATCCATTAAGTTCAGACCTCGGCTGACTTGGTCTGCTCCACACAATGCAGCTGGCTTGCAAAAATCAGAAGTCCGTAGACGTAGCTGGTAATTTAAATGGCCAGCTGCCTCCACAATTTGTGCATTTGACTCCAGTCCCACTCCCACAGAGATGAGAAATGACAGGTTTGGGGAGGGTGGGTCTTAGAAATTTTGGTCATTTCTGGGATTCTTGCAAAGGTGAAAATCCGGGCCAAAGATGAGAATTCTAAAATTCAAGGTGAATTTAAAGAAGACGAGATCAGGAAGAGTGACCAGAAGCTTTGTTATAGAGATGGTTTTAACTATATCTGGGCATCATCCTGTAGTTCATGGGGTGAATGCACACTTGGTGTGGCACTCCTGAACTGAGAGGAGTGGATAAGTGGCCATTGAAGGAGGTCACTGATAACAGTCATCCACTGACCTCTTTCAAACCATGGAATCACGTGGCTTCAAGCTTTTAGTAAATAACAGAGATTTCATATTTCTTGGCTTTTTTAAAAAAGCTGCCAGTCTCTACTGAGATCGTAACACATGCAATCTCTCACACACACTCACTATCACACACACAATCTCCCTCACACACGTACACACACAAAATCACTCCCTCACATTCAGTTGACTCACTGCTAGGCTCCCAAATTCTCCCTCTAAACTTCTCTGCCTCTGTACCTCACTTTCCTCCCCAAATCCTACCTCTTTAACTAAGCTTCTCATCTTCTGTCCCAATATCTCTTTGTGTGACTCGGTGTCAAATGTGAAGCAGCTGGGACATTTTACTGGGCTAAAGGTGCTGTATAAATATAATTGTTGTTTGAATTATTATCTAGGGCCAAGGCTGAAGTGATGGTCTGACACTTACCTATGGCACAGCTTAGGATCCAGTCACTGTGTTTCCATCCACTTTTGACCAAAGTATCTCTAATCCTAGAAATAAATGTCGTGTCTTCTGCACTCACTTCAGTGATTTTAAGCTTGTTTTACTGATTAATCTCCTCACTGTACTCTGAATACAGGTCCAAATTTTTGAATCCAACTCTCCTGACACACGTCAAGAGCCCATATTGGGAAATTTCACACTCCCAACCTGGGCTTTTTGGAACATTGTACAGACCAGCAGTGTGGAATTTCCCAATAGTGACTCGGTGTGTGACAGGAACATGGAAGTGGGAAGTCCAGGTTCATGTTTGTTTTCCCTCCTTTTTTTTTCTGATCCAATTCTCTTTCAGTTGTGAAGAAAGGTTCCGCCTGAATTGTCTGGACCAGCCGAGTGTTGCAGCATTTTCTGATTTTGTTATTCCTGCCAGTCCCAAAACCGAGTGCAGATTGTAGTAAGAATGAACCGATAGGAGTTTGGTGACTGGGGAGCTTGGTGAAGAGCAGAGGAGGTGCTCCTTTCTTTTACTTTTTCCACCCTCCAGTATTTGGTTTTTACTTCGATGGAGTGGAAGAAGCTGATTGATGAGTAACTGGTAAGTTATTTTCTAACTATAATAAATAGTCTATAAAGTTAAGGTAGGGCAGGGTAGCTCAGCTGAGTGGAATGTACAGCCTGTGGTATATGGGAAGTCATGGACACACCATGTGTCCGAGACAAACATTTCTGCAGAAAACGTCAGCAGCTGCAGAAGCTAAGTTCCAGGTTTCCGAACTCGAGCAGCAGCTGGAGTCATTGTGCTGCAACCACAACACTAAGGATTATGTGGTAGCACATTTAGGGAGGTGGTCACACCGCAGGTTAGGAGCAGGCAGGCAGACAGGGAATGGGTGACCGCAAGGCAGTCTAAGAGAACAAGGCAGGTAGTGCAGGAGTCCCCTGAGACAATCTCGCTCACTAATTAGTTTCCCATTTTGGATACCAGTGAGAGCGATGGTTCCTCAGATGATTGCAGCAACAGCCAAGTCTGTGCCAGCACAGGTGACTCAGCTGCACCGGAGGGTAAGGCGAAGAGTGGAGGAGCAGCAGTGATAGGGGATTTGTTAGTTTGGGGAAAGGCAGGCATTTCTGCTGCTGTAGATATGACTGCAGGATGGGGTGTTGCCTCCCTGGTGCCAGGTTCAAGGATGTCTTGGAGCAGCTGCAGGACATTCTTCTGAGGGAGGGTGAACAATCAGAGGTCGAGGTCCACGTCGGTACCAACGACATAGGTAGGAAGAGGGGTGAGATCCTGAAAGCAGATTTTAGAGAGCTGGGAAGGAGATTAAAAAGCAAGATCTCAAAAGCAGCAATCTCAAGGTTACTCCTAGTGCCAGGTGCTGGTGAGCCTAGGAGTAGGAGGATTGAGCCTTTGAGCATGTGGCCGGAGAACTGGGGCAGAATTTTACATCCCGTGGGCAGGCACGTGCCCAACCTGATCTTGCGTAAAATCATGCGAGATGACATTGGGCGACATCATCGCGCACTCGCGTGATATTTCGCTCGGTGGGCGGCACAAAAGCTGGAAGCGCGCCCACCGACAATTAAGTGGGCAACTAAACCCATTAATAGAGCAATTGCCTCTGATTTTTTGTGGCCCGTCCAACCTTATGACTGACGGACGAGCATTTCGGCCAGGCGGCCTTTACATTTTTCATCAAACCTCATCCAATGACGGGATGAAATTTCCGTTATAAAATAAAAATAAGTATCTGTGGACAGCAATTTTATCAGTTATATTATCAGGTGCTTGATTGTGAAGCACGGACCTTTTCTTTTTATCAGCTTTTCAAACCTTTACTTGATCATTTGCAGGTTTGCAGCCCCCCTGAGGCAGCCGTCAGGGAGCTTTCTCACAGAGCTCACCCGTACCCACGGATGTGTCATCGTCTGCCCTCTCCCTTCCTCCGCCCTGGCATTGCTGAGCTTTAATTGGCCAGAAATTGGCCAGCCAGCGTGAAATCGCGGTCAGGGGCCGATTGTGGTCAGCGGCCTATTTCCCATCCGCTCCCGGGCCGGCCAATCACGAGCGCCCGCCAAGGGTAAAATTCAGGCCCTGGTGCAGGAGGGAGAACACCAGGCCCTGAGGCATTGGGACCAGTTCTGGGGCAGATGGGACCTGTAAAAGATGGACGGATTGTATCTTAGCAGCACTGGGATTAACATCCTCACAGCGATATACGCTAATGCCGTCGGGAGGGTTTAAATTAGATTGGCAGGGGAATGGGAATTTGAGACAGTATTCGAGGGAAGCAAAACTGGTAAAGGGAGTAGAAAAGTAGTGAGTGACACTATTAGAAAGGGGAAGCAAAAGCACAAATCAATTAGAGTCAAAATGCAGAGTAATGTTAAAAATTAAAGGCGCTCTATCTGAATGCACGCTGCATTTGCAACAAGGTTGGTGATTTGTATGCACAAATAGAGTTAATTGGGTATGATCTAATTACCAACAGAGACATAATTACAGGATAACCAAGATTAGGAACTGAATATCCAAGGATATTCATCATTTAGGAAGGATAGGCAAAAAAGGAAAAGGAGGTGAGGCAGCACTCTTAATAAGGGATGAGATCAGCATGTTTGTGAGAGAGCCTCTTAGATCAAAGGATCATTGTTGCATGTAATGTGGGTGATACAGTAAAAATGGGTGGCTTCAATTTACATATAGACTGGGTAAACCTCATCAGCATGAATGCTGAGGAGGATGAATTCCTGGAGTGTGTACGAGAAGGATTTCTGGAGCAGTACATTAAAGAAACAATTGGGAATCGGGTTATTTTAATTTAGTATTATGTAATGGGAAAAGGCTAATGAACAATCTTTCTGTAAAGGAGCCTTTGGGTAACAATGACCATCATAAGATAGAATTTCAAATTAAGTTTAAATGTGATATAGTTCATTCTGAAACAGGGCCTGAATCTTTGGCTTGGCGAGCGGGGGCGGGGCCTGATCGCCAAGGTGTAAAATGATGCGCGGTGATGTCAGACGGGTGTCCTGACCTCACCGCGCGTCGTTTCGATTTTTAGTTCGGAGGGCACATGGGCTAAGTCGCCTGCACATCTGCCGAAATGTCAAAGGTCAATTAAATATCAATTAACCTAATAAACTGAGCTGCCCGTCCATCCGTAAGGTTGGTGGGCAGGTGAAGAGCCCAGGCGGCCTTCGCATTTTTCATAGAACCTCATCCACAGGCGGGATGAGGTTTCGTGATGTTTTTATAAATTGGATAAAAGTTTTAATGAAAATTCATTGACATGTCCCAGCTCATGTGACATTGTCACATGAGAGGAGATGTCTTAAAATTTTTTCTTTTCTTTTTTTAAAAGTTTGGGAGCTTAAACTAATCTCCCTGAGGCAGCCTTGTGCCTCAGGGAGATTTCCGTGCTCTTTTGTGGGCACGTGCAAAAGAGCGCAGACCCCAACTCAGGGAACACCCCCCACCCCCCCCACCCCAAGCCTGCACAGGGAGCTCTCAGCACTTCCGGGCGCATGTCACGCTGGGTGGGCCCTTAATTGGCCCGCCCATGTAAAATGGTGACCCCCCCCGACATGAGGGAGAAGTTGGTTATGGTGGATTGGGAAAATACACAAAGGTTTGATGGTAGACAGGCAGTGGCCAGGATTTAAAGATGTACTACATGGTCTACAAGAGATATACATTCCTTTAAGGAACAAACAGGAAATGGGAAACATTAATCAACAGTGGTTAACAAAAGAAGTTAAAGATTGCATTAGATCAAAGCAAGTGGCTTATAATGTTACCAGAAAAAGTGGTAAGCCCAACGATTGGAAATAATTTAGAACCCAGCAAAGGAAAACCAAGAAACGGATTAAAAAAGAGAGAAGAGAATATGAATGCACATTAGTGAGGAACATGAAGGTGGGCTGTAAAAACTCCTTTAGGTACATGGAAAGGAAAAGATTAGTAAGGACAAATGTGGCTCCATTACAGATGAAAACAGGAGAATTTATAGAGGGGAACAGGGAAATGGCAGAGAAACCAAACTTTGCATCTGTCTTCACAGAAGAAGATACAGAAAATCTCCCAAAAATACTGGGCAACCAAGGGACTTGTGAAACTGAGGAACTGAAAGAAACTCATATGAGTAAAGAGATGGTAATTGAAAAGTTAACTCAATTGAAGGTTGATAAATACCCTCGACCAGATGAGCTTCATCCCAGAGTGTTGAAGATGGCTAGATAGCGAATGCATTGGTGGTTATCTTTCAAAACTCTATGGATTCTGGAAAGGCTCCTGCAGACTGGAAAGTAGCAAGTGTAACTCCACTATTGAAAAGAGGAGGGAGAGGGAGAATGGAGAACTACAGACCTGTTAGTGTGACTTCAATAGTAGGGAAAATGTTAGAATCCATTATAAAGGTTGTAATAATTTACAAAGTAATGGTAAAATTGGGCAGAGTCAACATGGATTTATGAAAGGGGAATCATGTTTGACCAACCTGTTGGAGTTTTTTGTGCATGTCACTTGTAACATAGATAAAGAAGAACCAGTGGATATTGTTAGGAGATAAAGATAGTTTAAGTTAGTTATATTTGTATTTGTAGATGTTAGGAATGAGTTTTAGCTTTAATATTTAAGATTGCTTTGTATTTCTGTATCTGTGTGTTAAAAAAAGGTCAAGTTGAGTTCAGTTTCACTTTAAAAGATGCCTGCATTTCTAACAAGAGTTTACGACTGTAAGAGAAGGTAAACAGACACAGGAGTAGAAAAGCTAGGCTATTGCCTAGCAACAGGGGTCCAAGGAGGTAGGCCTATCCCACAGACACACACAGAAGAACCTAGAAACAGCAGCTTTTGAATTCAGCTTGAACACAGTTGCCAAACAGAAGCAGCTTAGAAGGGATGGATAGCAAATCCAAGCTGAAGTTGGTTGAAAGTAGCTGTCAGGGAGAGACTGCAACAAAGAGGATAGATAGCCAGGCCCCAAGTGAAAGAAGGAAGTGCCCAAGAATCCAGGGGAATGGAACAGGAGAAAGTCCCAAGCAGACCTTCTAGCCAAAGGAAGGACAGGAACCTGGAAAAGGGCCTGTTAAGTGAAGCTTCAAGCTTAAAGCTCCAAGCTGCAGGAAGCAGAGTCAAAGCGATATAAAGGCTTGTGAGAAGCCAGAAGGTCCAAAAAGGCAACTGAAGGTCTATAACTCTTTGCTATGGGCATTTGAAGCAGTGTTGTGTGTTGATAGCTAAGTCAGTGAGACAGAGTGTGTGGAAGAAAGCTTGAACTCATGTGGTGACCCAGAGGAGAAGAATATCGGAAGGAGAGTTTGAAATCCTGGAGGTGGATCTTTGCGAAAGCCTCGGAGAGAAAGCGTTGGTTTGGGAGAAGATTGCAAGATTGCAAGCTTTTGGAAAGTGGAGATTGGAAACCCTTGTGTGAAAGACAGAATTCAGTGAGACTGGTTGACTCATGGTGTGACAAGCATCTGGGGAGAGTTGAGGAGAGAACCATAGCATCTGTCTGGGGTGGCATCTGTCAAGATCTCAAAGTGTGGTGCATCTGACCACAGGTTGCCAATTGGTTTACATGGATTGCGTACCTACTGTGAACATTATAGAGTATAAGATAACTTTTGTAATTTGTGATATCCTTATATATATATATATATATATACCTGTAAAGGTGTAGTTGTGGGTGAAGGAATATTGTGAATAGCTCATCTTTTCTTATTAAATAAATGTTTTATTCTTTTGTTAAAAGTTCATCAGCTGACTTCTGCGACTCTATTCAGTAGCCACTCTCCACATATCTAAATAAACAAATAAAAGTTAGGATCTATCAAGCTGGGTTTCTCTCTGAGATCAGGCTTGTCCAGTGGGAACCTCAGCTGGGAATCATAACAATGTGGTGTATTTGGATTTTCAGAATGTTTTTGATAAGATCCCACACAGGAGGTTAGTAAATAAAATAAGAACACGTGAGATTGGGAGTAATATGCTAGTACAGATTGAGAATTGCTTATCAGGCAGAAAGCAGGCAGTAGGAATAAACAGATCATTCTCAGGATGGCAGGCTGTTAGGGGTTGGGTACCACAAGGATCGGTGCTAGGTCCACAGCAGTTCACAATCTGTATAAATGATTTGGATATGAGGACCAATCGTAATATTTCCAAATTTGCTGATGATACCAAACTGGGCGGGAACATAAGTTGTGAGGAGGAAACAAGGGGGTTTCAAGAAGACCCGGACAAGCTAAGTGAATGGGCAAGAACACGGCAGATGGAATATAATGTGAATAAGTGTGAAGTTATCCACTTTGGTAGAAAAAACAGAAAGAGTATTGCTTAAATAGTGAGAGGTTGGGAAGTTTTGGTATCCAAAGGGACCTGGGTATCCTTGTTCATGAATCACTAAAAGCTAGCATGCAGGTGCAACAGTCAATAAGGAAGGCAAATGATATGTTGGCCTTCATCGCAAGAGGATTTAAGTACAGGAGTAAAGACGTCTTCATGCAATTGTCTAGCGCCTTGGTGAGACCGCACCTCAGGTATTGTGTACAGTTTTGGTCCCCTTATCTAAGGAAGGCTGTACTTGCCAAAGAGGGAGTACAGCAGAGGTTCACCACACTAATGCATGGGGCAGCAAGATTGTCTTATGAGGAGATTGAGGAGACTGGATTTGTATTTTCTAGAGTTTCAAAGAATGAGAGGTGACCTCATTGAACCCCAGAAAATTCTTACAGGGCGTGACAGGGTGGATGTAGATGAGATCTTTCCTCTGGCTGGTGAGTCTAAAACCAGGGGACATACATCTCAGGATAAGGGACAGGTCATTTAGGATTGAGATGTGGAGGAACTTCTTCACTCAGAGGGTGGTGAATCTTTCGAATTCTTTGCCCCAGAGGGCTGATGAGGCCCAGACACGAAGTATGTTCAAAACAGAAATTGATAGATTTCTGGAGCCTAATGTCATCTAGGAATATGGAGATACCATGGGAAAGTAGCGTTGAAGTGGATGATCAGCCATGATCCAATTGAATAACAGAACAGGTTCGGTGGGCTGAATGGCCTACTTCTGTTCCTATGTTCTTCCTATGCATTCATCAGCAGGTGGTGATATTGCACTGCAAAACTTTACGGCTTTGTACAGCTCGACATTACTATCTGCTGGCTGGAATTGGCACCACAATGAATAGTAAGGTAAAGTTAAACACTGAATTTTCACATTTAACACTGGTAAAATTCTACGCTTTAAAACCAAGAGTTGCAAACTCCCCATTGCTTAGAGAGTTAATTTGCATAACTCTTGTCACTAATGATGCAATGTGCTGAATATCTGAGGAATGTTCTTATTGTCAGAACACAACACCTACTGTTTAAAAAAAAGCAAATGAATGGGGGAAGTGATGAGAAAGGGCTGAATTAGATTGGTTCAGATTAGCACACATTTCACTGAAGAATATTAATAAATTAACCAAGCATCCTCTTACATTTCAGGAAGATTGCTGTTCTTGACCGGAGATAATGATTAGGTAGCCATTTCACTGAGCCCCTCTGCTCTGTCTCCCAGTGTGATCCTATCACTTTGAAAAGTCGAACATGGAAAGTCTCTGAGGAACATGTTGGAGTCACCTGGTCTGGAGGTGATAACAACAGGGAAAAGGTGCTGGATGTGAGGTGGGGGGTCCTGTGATAGTAATAAACAGAAATGAAGGAGAACTGGGGAACTGTGGGGCATGGGAGCAGAGAGGGGAAGATTGTTCCTTTCAGGTGTGAGGAAGGGATTTTGTTTTCATTCATTCATAGGATGTGGGCTTTGCTGGCTGGGCCAACATTAATTGCCCATCCCTAATTGCCCTTCACAAGGTGGTGGTGAACTGCCTCCATCAACTGCTGCAGTCTCTATGGTGAGGTACACCCACAGCGCTGATAGGGAGAGAGTTCCAGGATTTTGACCCAGCGACAGTGAAGGAATGGTGATATATTTCCAAGTCAGGATAGTGAGTGGCTTGGAGGGGAACTTCCAGGTGGTAGTGTTCTCATGTGTCCACTACCCTTGTCCATGTAGATGGTAGTGGTTGTGAGTTTGGATGGTGCTGCCAAGAGCCTTGATGAGTTCCTACACGCACTGCTGCTATTGTGCATCCCTGGTGGAGGGAGTGAATGTTTGTGGATGAGGTGCTGATCAAGTGGGCTGCTTTGTCCTGGATGGTGTCAAGCTTCTTGAAGCTGCACTCATACAGGCAAGCGGGGAGTATTCCATCACGCTCCTGACTTGTGCCTTGTAGATGGTGGACAGGCTTTGGTGATTCATGAGGTGAGTTATTCATCACACAATTCCTAGTCTCTGACCTGCTCCTGTCGCCACAGTATTTATATGGCTAGTTCAGTTCAGTTTCTGGTCAATGGTAACCCCCAGGATGTTGATAGTGAGGGATTCAGTGATGGCAATTCCATTGAATGTCAAAGAGACATGGTTAGATTCTCTATTGTTGGAGATGGTCATTGCCTGGCACTTGTGTGGCATCAGTATTAAACTGAGAGTGGGTGTGGAAGGAGATTGTCAGTACAAACTCTGGAAGAAGTGTCAATTTGAAGTGAGGGTGTCAAGGGAAAAATGCAAATTCCCAAACACCATGGAAATGCAGTATTGTCACCCTTCAATATCTGGATTTCTCTCTCAGGCTTTCATGTTCTGGGTGCAGAGTGAGAAATGGAAACACAGAAGAAATCCCAGCTACTAACTGGGAAACAGGTGAAGAGATAGAGGATGGGACTGGGTGGTTTGACTGACTGAAGCAGAGAGTCAGTGAAGGAAGGAGATACACATGATATTTAATTCAGTCTTTATTTTAATCCTCTGACGTTTTTTTAAAATCTGGAATTGAAAGCTAACCGCAGTAATGATGATCATGAAACTATAATCGATCGTCGGAAAAACTCATCTGGTTCACAGATTTCCTTCCCAAAAGGACATGAGCCATTGTTACCTGGTCTGGCCTACGTGTGACTCCAGACTCAGAAAATGTGGTTGACTCTTAACTGCACTCAAGGGCATTCGGGATCATCAACGATTGCTGCAATTTGTCTAATTGATTCTTGTTATGGCTTACATATAAAACTATTGCTAAACAATTCTGACATGGCTCCAGAGCACAAGGGAGATAATTTTCTATATTTTCTATCTGTGGTTCAAAGATAAGCAGGGGAATTATTTTGGTGTCCTGCCCAATATCTATCTCCCAATCAATATAATGAAAAACAGATTAACTGGTCATTTGTCTCGCTGCTTTTGTTGGGTCTTCCTGTACACAAATTTGCTATTACAAATGCATATACATCAAGGTGCTACATAAATGGAAGTAGATTTTGTTTTTTAAATTACTATATGTTACAAAAATATTTTGAGAAGCTACTGAGTACAGCTGTAAGGAGGTTTTAATCAAAATGCATGCAATAATTAAAATATATTCTGACCTGCCCTAAGATATGTCTAATTGGTAACTGAATGAAATGATGGTTTACTCTTATCCTTTTAAATCTAGAACCTAGGTGCATTCTCTAGCTAAATTAATGTGATGTCTCCTCCTTCTGCTAGCTTTCATGGTTTCATATGAAAAGACTTTAGGCCAATCTTAGTATGGTTTCTAGTGGATATGTTTGTAAACCATAATGTGCCCAAGGGTTGGTACCAATTATATTAACAATGCAAGTGAGAGTCGTCATGAAAGTTCATAATTTTCATAGGCCAGAATTTTCCTGTTGGCGTGTGGGGAGTGGGCCTCACACGCCAACGTGTAAAATGACACGCGGTGATGTAGGGCAAGCGACCCAATGTCACCGCGTGTCATCACAATATTTAGGTGGGCGGGCACGCGATGCTCTCCGATGAGCACCAACCATTAATTAATCACCCAGTTAAGGCCAGTGAGGCGGCAATTGGCTGCTATTTTCCGGGGCCCGTGCGATCTTCAGGCCATCGCACTGGCGCAACAGGCAGGCGGGTAGGAGACATTTATATAAACCTCATCCATGGGTGGGATAAGAGGGGTCACGAATGTTATCTTTCAGGTATTTAAATGTGACAGTTACTGATACTTGCCTGTGTGAGCAGGGATACTTTAAAACTCATACCAGCTGCTTAGGCAGGAGTACAAGCCTTTAGGTCAGCACTCTCACAGTTAAGATCATTTTTGGGGCCTGCAGCTTTCAGGAAGCCTTCACTTAGCCTGGGAATGGGAGTTGTGCTCTCCACTGGAGGCTCCTCCTCTGAGGAGGAAGGGAGGGCCAGAAGGGGGATGATGCCAGGAGTCCACATTCAGCCTCCAGAGGAGCTACCTTTGGGAGGAGAGGTACAGGCACAAGGGGCACAGGGCCAACAGGAAGTCCAAGGCGAAAGGGGCTGCAGAAGGAACCACTATCCTGCTGCCAGGGTTTGCAGGCAGTGAAGCAGCTACCTCGATATAATGAGGTGCAGTGCCAAAGGACACTCCGACTCTCAAGGGAGACAGTCAACTCTATCTGTCAGGTGATGACAGCATCAGCAGGTGAGCCCAGAGCATTCATCAACAGGAAGGGCTTTCACTCCATGAATGTGCAGATAGTGTGTGATCACAGGATTCTGACTCTACAAGTCTGTGCAAGGTAACCAGGCAGCTCCCACGACGCCTACATCCTCAGGCACTCCCAGGTGCCGAGGCTCTTCGGTGCTCCAGCTCGGCTGGATGGATGGCTGCTGGGTGACGAGGAGTATCCCCTCAGAAGGTGGCTCATGACGCCTCTCCACCATCAAAGAACAGAGGCTGAGCAGCGGTACAATAGGAGCCACAGCTCCACAAGGGCTGTGGTGGAGAGAGCCATCGGTCTTCTCAAGATGTGCTTCCCATGCCTGGACCGCTCAGGGGATGGACTCCAGTACCCCCCCAGATCGTGTGTCGCTGAAAGTAGTTGCATGCTGCACTCTCCATAATCTGGCGCTGGAAAGGGGCGACGCTGTGGACAAGGAAGACGTAGATGCAGTTGCTCCAGATGCACACGATGAGTCCAGCAGTGAGTCCGAGGATGAGCACACACAGGAGAACATTGAGGGTAGACGTTGACCCTGGCATCCTCCAGGGAGGTAGGGACACCAGGGAGGCTGGTAATCCAAAGAACCTTCAGCTAGTGCACCACAGATGGACCTCCAACACACGCCAGGACTGCAGGCTCCATATTCGATACCTGAGTGCTAAATCTGCGGATAGTAACATTAACTAAGGCCCTTGATAATAAAACTCAATGTCAAACAACTCGCTCAAACATCATGGGCTCCCGTCCACTTGCAGAAATAAAGAATCACCCTGAAGCATGGCAACATGTCAAAATTTATTGAAAGAACAAATGTAACTTCATAAACCAAAAAGAAAATGTGTTGGACATCACACCAAGTCTTCAATAAACTACTATTGGCCAACATAAAAGCACCAGTGAGAACCAGTGGTGTGCCTAAGGTACCTTCAATCGATGCTTACAGGTGCTACGTCTAGGTGCTGTCCCCTCGCTGGCACTGGCATCTGAGACAGCCTGCTCACTGTGCTGTCCTGTTGGCCTTCATGTCCTTGGTGGACGTCCTCTGGTCCATGGAGCCTTTGATGGCCCAGCCTGGGAGGGAGCAGCCAGTTCTACAACCGGCTTCCCCCCCAGTCACCACAGCCTCATTGGATGCCACGGTCACTGACAGAGGGGTGGAGGAGCTGCTGCCCTCATCCGGAGCGCCCTGAGAGGAGCCTGCAGAGACGACAGGCAGCTGCTGCACCAACGTGAGGTCACTGCAGACCTCCCTGTCACCGTAGATTGATGGGTACCGAGCTGGGATACTTGGTGCCCAAGCCAACTCCCATACGGGCACTGAACAGCTGAGGTCAATGCTGCTGTGAGGGCTTGCAGGTCCAATCGCAACCCCAGAAAGCCCTGATTGTTCTCCTGGGGCAGCCTCTCCACGACAGTCGCCACTGTCTCCATGGAGGAAGCAAGGCGCTCGGCCATGAGGCTCATTGTATCAGTGTATTAGCGGTTTTCCAATCTGCTGGGACCCTCCCGAAATCCAGTGAGTTCCTGAATATTTCAATCAATGCCTCCACTTTCTCTGCAGCCACTTCCTTTAAAACCTTTGGATGCAGGCCATCCTGGTGACTTGTCTGCCTTTAGTCCCATTAGTTTGTCAAATATTTTGTCCCTTGTGATAGAGACTGTTACAAGATGTTTCCTTCCATTAGCTCCTTGCTTATCTGATATCATTGAATGTTTATTGAGTCCTCCAGCATGAAGACCAATGCAAAATATTGGTTTAAATTATCTGCTGTTTCCCTGTTCCCCATTATCAATTCTCCAGTCGCATTCTCCAAGGATCCCAAGCTCACTTTGGCTACTCCCTTTCTTTTTACATGCCTGTGGGAGTTCTTGCTGTTTGTTTTTATATTTCTTGCCAAATTTTACTTTCATAATCAATTTTCTCCCTCTTTATTAGCTTTTTAATCATCCGCTGCTGGTTCCTAAAAATTCCCAATCCTCTGGCCTACCACTAGTTTTCACCACTTTATATGCCTTAGCTTTTGACTGGATACTCTCCTTGACCACCTTTGTCAACCACAGGTGGTTCATCCTTCTCAAGTCCTTCTTTTTGACCAGGATAAATTTTTGCTGAGAGTTATGAAATATCTGCTTATATGTCTGCCACTGCTCATCCTCTGACCTTCCCCTTAGCCTGCTTTAGACAACTCTTTCTTCATACCGCTGTAAATGCCCTTATTTAAGTTAAGGGCACTGGTTTGAGACCCAAGTTGCTCACCCTCAAACTGAATTTGAAGGGATTGAAGATATGATTGCTAATGAAACAAAGATAGATAGAAAAGCAGGTTATGAAGAGGACATATGGAGGCTACAAAGGACAAATGTTAATGTGAAATTGTCCATTTTGGTAGGAAGAATAAAAAAGAAGCATATTATCTAAATTGTGAGAAATTGCAGAGCACTGAGGTTCAGAGAGATTTGAGTGTCCTAGTGCATGAATCGCAAAATGCTACTATGTAGGTAAAGCAAGTAATTTGGAAGGCTAATGGAATGTTATCCTGGACCTGGAAAAATGTATTAATTTTGCTTCCAATTTCCACCCCTCCATCATTTTCACATGGTCCATCTCTGACACTTCCCTTCCCTTCCTTGACCTCTCTGTCTCAATTTCTGGTGATAGACTGTCCACCAATATTCATTACAAGCCTACCAACTCCCACAGCTACCTTGACTACAGCTCCTCACACCCCGCTTCCTGTAAGGACTCCATCCCATTCTCTCAGTTCCTTCGCCTCCATCACATCTGTTCTGATGATGCCACTTTCAAAAACAGTTCCTCTAACATGTCCTCCTTCTTCCGTAACCAAGGTTTGTCACCCATGGCGGTTGACAGGGCCCTCAACCGTGTCCGGCCCATCTCCCGCACATCCACCTTCACACCTTCCTCTCCCTCCCAGAACCATGATAGGGTTCCCCTTGTCCTCACTTATCACCCCACCAGCCTCCGCATTCAAAGGATCATCCTCGCCATTTCCGTCAACTCCAGCATGATGCCACCACCAAACGCATCTTCCCTTCACTCCCCCTGGTGGCATTCTGCAGGGATCATTCCCTCCGGGACACCCTGGGCCATTCCTCCATCACCCCCTACACCTTAGCCCCCTCCCACTGCACCTTCCCATGCAACCGCAGAAGGTGCAACACCTGCCCCTTTACTTCCCTGCTCCTCACCGTCCAAGGGCCCAAACACTCCTTTCAAGCAAAGCAGCATTTCACTTGCACTTCCCTCAATTTAGTCTACTGCATTCGCTGTTCCCAATGCAGTCTCCTCTTCATTGGAGAGACCAAACGCAGACTGGGTGACCTCTTTGCAGAACACTTTCGGTCTGTCCGCAAGCATTACCCAGACCTCCCTGTCGCTTGTCATTTCAACACTCCACCATGCTCTCATGCCCACATGTCCGTCCTTGGCCTGCTGCAATGTTCCAGTGAAGCTCAATAAAAACTGGAGGAACAGCACCTCATCTTCCGACTAGGCATTTTACAGCCTTCCAGACTGAATATTGAGTTCAACAACTTAAGATCATGAACTCTCTCCTCCATCCCCAGCCCCCTTCCGATCCCCCTTTTTCCAATAATTTATAATTTATTATATTATTTTTTTATATTTTTTTATATATATTTTTCTTTTCCCACCTATTTCCATTATTTTAAATGTATTTCCATCCATTGTTTTATCTCTACCTTTTAGCCAATTTCGATCCCTTTCCCCCACCCCACCCCCACTAGGGCTATCTTGCTCGTCCTTGCTTTCTACCCTTAATGTCTTCATTAGCACATTCCTTAGCTAATATCACCACCATCAACACCCCTTTGACCTTTTGTCTATGACATCTTAGGCAATCTCTTCTTTGCCTCCACCTATCAGTGGCACTCTACCCAGCTCTACTTGTCCCAGCCCCCTTCAACCAGCTTATATTTCACGTCATTTCTATATTTCTTAGTTCTGATGAAGAGTCATTCGGACTCGAAATGTTAACTGTATTCCTCTCCATAGATACTGTCAGACCTGCTGAGTTTTTTCCAGGTATTTTTGTATTTGTTTTGGATTTTCAGCATCCGCAGCATTTTACTTTTATTTTATTATAATAGAATGTTATAGTTGATTGCGAGGGGCTTGAATACAAAAGTAGGGAGGTTATGCTTCACTTGGACAGGAAACTGGTGAGATCTCATCTGGAGTACTTTGTACAGTATTGGTCTCCTTATTTTAGGAAGGATGTAAATGCATTAGAAGCAGTTCGGAGAAGGTTCACTAAACTAATACCAGGAATGGGCGAGTTATCTTATGAGGAAAGATTAGATAGGCTAGGTTTGTATCCACTGGAGTTTAGAAGAGTAAGAGGTGATTTGACAGAAACATATAGGCCAGGATTTTTCATTGGTTGGGTGGGTTCGGCAGGAGCAGGTGGGGACAGTCGTGGAGCCAAGCTCCTCCCACGATCAGCTCCGCACCGCGATTTCACATAAGTAGGCCAATTAAGACCTGCCTAGTGTGGAACACGAGCGGTAGCGCTGAGCGCTATCTGTGCAGGTGGAGGAGGAGGGAGGGTCGGGTCCAGCGTGAAAGAGCGCTTCAATCTCCCTGAGGCAGCTCCGTGCCTCAGGGAGACTGAAGCAATTGTTTAAAAAAAATAAGTAAATACAGTAAAAATTTAACAGTTTTTCAAGAAAGTTTTTATTTAAGTTGTAATATCTTTAGGAAACGTTAGGTTGGACGGGCAACGTACATTTGAGATTAATTAGTTCATTAGTGGCCTTAATAGACCTTTCAATTATCAGCGGGCGTGCAGCCGATTGTGGCGCGTGTCCGCCAAATGAAATATTGCAAGACAGTGCAATGATGTCGGGACGCACGCCCAGCGTCTTCGCCCGTCATTTTACATTCCACCATCTCGTGCCTGCCCCCACATGCCGAATGTAAAATTCTGCCCATAGGATCCTGAGGGGTCTTGACAGCTTCGAAGTGGAGAGGATGTTTCTTGTGATAACTTGGCCAAATTCCCTTGTGGATTTGGTCAGCCTGGCAAATACCACCTGCTGTATCATCGCACTTAAGACTTTATGGCCTCAGAAGGAGCATCCATGAAGCAGGCAATCAGATTGACAATCCTTCCAACATACCTATGGCAGGTAGATTCCTGGTCGTGCTTGTTGCAGAGCAGGGTTCCCCTCAAGCTATAACCAGTTCTTCTCTCAAACAGAGCAAGATACTTATGGTCCCTCACAGATTTTGGCCAATTATGGTTGGACTGCTACCCTTGATCTTCTGTGTGGTAGAAATCATGGATTTGGAAGGTGCTGTTGAATGAGCCATGAGTTGCTTCAGTGCATCTTGTAGATGGTACACACTGCTGCCACAGTACACCATTGGTGAAGGGCGTGAATCTTTCACAGATGAATGGGGTGCTAATCAATCAGGCTGCTTTGTCCTGGATGGTGTTGAGCTACTTGAATGTTGTTGGAGCTGCACTCATCCCATATCCAACAAAGTGGAGAGTATTCCATCACGGTCCTAACTTGTGCCTTGTAATAGTGTACAGGCTTTGAAGATCTAAGGAGGTAAGTTGCTTACCACAGAATTCCCAGCCTCTGACCAGCTCTTGTAGCCACAATATTTATATGGCTAATCCAGTTCAGTTTCTGGTCAATGGTAACCACCATGGTCAGGGTTTCATCGATACTAATGGTGGAGCAGGCTTGAGGGGCCAAGTGGCCTACTCCTGCTCCTAATTCATGTGTTCGTATTAAAGCTGTTGGCTGTCAGGGGAGATGGTTAGATTCTCTACTGTTGGAGATGGTCATTGCCTGACACTTGTGTGGCATGAATGTTACTTGTCACATATCAACGCAAGATTGAATGTTGTCCAGATCTTACTAAACGTGGACACAAACTGCTTCAGTATCTCGGGAGTTGAGAATGATACTGAACACTGCAATCATCAGTGAACATCCCTACTTCTGACCTTATGTTAGATCAAACATCATCAATGAAACAGATAAAGATAGTTAGGCTGAGGACGTTATTATGAGGAACTCCTGCAGCAATGTCCTGCAGCCAAGATGATTGGTCTCCAAGAACCACTACCGTTTTCCTATGGATTTTCACTGAGTTTACAATGGGACACTGGGAGGGGCCATGAGATTTCCAGGCCTGAATCTATATTGTCATTTGTCACTGTTACATTGAGACTATATCTTTAATGCATCAAATTTGTTTCACACTCCAATAAATCGCATCAGGAATAGCTGCAATTAGAAGACAAAGGATCACGAGCAATGACACAAGCCAGGCAGGGACAGCAGGGAAGATATCACCTGCAAAGTAAACATCTGAAGTAGGGAATGGTATTATCTGCATTATATGCCATGGAAATTGTTCTTTTAGAATATCCAACAGTTATAAAGTTCATATAGTGGAAAACCCATGGTCTGTATGGCAGCCTCCTGCCATAGCTTCAGCAGGAGTCCACTGTCAGAAATGTCAGAACTGAAGTTTGCTAAATGGATGGAGCCTTTAATACGATTGTCTCTGTAAAGGCAGGAGTTCCAAAATTGGTGTTCATACAGCCAAAAAAAATTCTGAGTTTCCTCCTAAATTTGTATTCTGGGTCTGGAGGGACCAACATCCATACACTTTCCGTCCTCTTTGTCCCAAATATGCCCCAGGCCAGCCAAAACCATTTAACCTGTGGGACCTCCCCAAGTTGCTACAAACTCAATCAGGTTAGGAGGAATAAGATGTGACCTCTTTGAAATATGTAAAATTCTTACAGGGCTTGACAGGTGGAGAGCTGTTTCCCCTGGCTGAGGAGACAAAAACTGTTGTTTTAGGATAGGAGTTGGCCATTTAAGATTGAGAAGAAAATTTTATTTTCACTCAGAGGATTCTGAATCTTTCAACTTCTCTACCCCAAGAAGCTGTGGATGCTCAGTCGATGAGACAATTCAAGGCTGAGATTGATAGATTTCTGACCACGAGGGGCATCAAGACGTATGGGATAGGGTGAGAAAGTGAAATTGATGTAGATGTCCAGCCATAAGCTTACTGAATGGTGGAGCAGGCTCGATGGGCTGTATGTCCTATACCTGCTTCTATTTCTCATGTTCTTATATCCAAGGAGGATTAAGAGGTTGTGGTCAGACCTGCTGTTATCTCCACCCTAGCTTACATCAGCAACCGAGGATGTATCCCATCTGAACTGGGTGATCTGTTAACTCTGAGTAATGCCAACCTATTCGGCACCTTCTTTATATCCAATTGTTATTTTATTTGTATATTTATTTATTTTTATCTTACTCCTTCTTCTCCTCTATTGCAATATTGAAGACAGATGCAAAGTTCTTATTCAGAGCCTTAAACATACCCTCTGTCTGTACAAAATGATTTCCTTTAATCCCTAATTAGCATTGTTATTCCTTTAACTATCCTCCTACTCTTTATAAAAACTTTTTGTTACACATGAATCTTTTCTCCTATTTTCTCTTTGCCTGTCTTTTCTCCTTTTTCAATTTGCCCTTGCATTCTTTGTACCCTGCCTGGTTTTCAACTGAATTCTGATCTTGACATTTTTCAGAAACCTTTTTCTGTTTGATTTTCATCTCGATTCCCTTTGTCATCCAAGAGGGCTCTACCTTTGGATGCCCCATGTTTCCATCTAATGGGAACATACTTGGCGTGTACACTAAGTATCTCCACTTTGAAGGCCTGCCATTGTTCATTTACTTTTTTTCACAGTCAGTTTTTGTTTACAGTCTATTTGCACTAGATCCCTTCTCAAATCACTGAAATTGGTTCTTGATTTTGATTTGATTTTTTGACTTTTCCGTGTCCTTTTACATAAATACTTTCAATCCAAATATATCACACCTATTACCCAAATGTGCTCCCACTGCAACACACTCCACTTGCCCAACCTGAGGAGTCGGAACCAGTAACGGTGTCAGCTAACACGGTGGCTGAGGAGGGAAGTTTCAATGTCAGCAATGGGGTGGGAATAGGGTCAAAAGAGAAAGAAAAAGTAAAGAAAGCAGAGTGTGACAGCAAGGGACAGCGCATAAAATATAAGAGTGCTCCAGGAAAAAGGTTCAAAGTAGGGAAAACCGGTAAAAAGACAAAATTAAAGGCATGTGGCATTTGTAACAAGATGAATGAAATGATAGGTCAAATAGGAATAAATGACTGTGATAATGATAGCAATTACAGAGACAAGGTTGTAAAGTGACCAAGGCTGGCAACTGAACATTCAAGATATTTGATATTTTGGATGGATGGAAAGAAAGGAAAAAGAGATGGGGTAGTTCTGTTAATAAAGGATGAGATCAGTGAGCAGTGAGAAATTATCTTGGATCGGAAGGTCAAGATGTAGAATTTATGTTTAGGTGGAGCTAAGAAAAAACAAGGAAAAGAAGTCACTGGTGGGAGTAGTTTATGGGTTGTCTGATAGCAGCAACATTGTAAAGCGGGCAGGAAGTGAATGCATAGTGGAATTGTTACTGGACTGGTAATCTAGAGACCCAGGGTAATGCTCTGGGGACCAGGGTTCAAATCACACCATAGCAGCTGGTGAAATTTGAATTCATTAAAAATCTGAAATTAATAGTCGAATGATAATCATTAAACCATTGTCGATTGTTGTAAAAACCCATCTGGTTCACTAATGCCCTTTAGGGAAGGAAGTCTGCCGCCCTCACCTGGTCTGGCCTACATATGGCTCCAGGACCACAGTATGGCCTAGCAAGCCACTCAGTTATAGCAAACTGCTATAAAGTCAATAAAAAAGGAGTAAAACCAGACAGACCACCCAGTATTGACCTAGGCACTGGAAATGACAATGGCAAACCCAGTCCTGGCAACCCTACAAAGTCCTCCGACCAACATCTGGGAGTTTGAGCCAAAATTGGGAGAGCTGCCTCACAGGCTAGTCAAGCAACAGCCTGACATTGTCATCCTCACAGAATCATGCCTTACAGATCATGTCCTAAACACCGCTATTACCATCCCTGTGAATGCCTTGTCGAACCGGCAGGGCAGAACCAGCAGGGGTGACAGCACAATGGTGTACAGTTGGGAGGGAGTTGACTTGGGAGTCCTCAGCATTGACTCCTGACCCCATGAAGTCTCATGGTACCAGGTCAAACATGGGCAAGGAAACCTCCTACTGATCAACATGTACCAGCCCCGCCTCAGCTGATGAATCAGCATTCCTCCATGTTGAACAGCACTTGGAAAAAACACTGAGTGTGAAAAAAGCACAGAATGATTCTGGGTGGGGGAACTTCAATGTACATCACCAAGAGTGGCTCAGTAGCACCACTACTGGCAAAGCTGACTGAGTCCTAAAGGACATAGCTGTTTGACGGGGTCTGCGGCAGGTGGTGAGGGAACAAACAAGAGGGAAGGGCATACTTGACTTCATCCTCACCAATCTGTCTGCCGCAGATGCATCAGTCCATGACATTATCGGTAGGAGTAACTACCACACAGTCCTTGTGGCGACACAGTCCTGTCTTCACATTCAGGATACCCTGCATTGTGTTGTGTGGCACGACCGTTGCACTAAATGGGATAGATTTCAAACAGATCTAGCACCTCAAGACTGGGCATCTGTGGCCATCAGCAGCAGCAGAATTTTCCTCAACCACAATCTGTAACCTCATGGCCCAGCATATCCCCAACTCTACCATTACCACCAAGCCAGGGATTCGAGCCTGCTTCAATGAAGAGTGCAAAAGGACATGCCAGGATCAGCACAGGCATGCCTACAAATGAGGTGTCAATCTGGTGAAGCTACAACTCACCAGGTTGTATGCCAAACAGCATAAGCAACATGCGATAGACAAAACTAAGCAATCCCAACCAATGGATCAGATCTAAGCTCTGCAGTCCTGCCACATTCAGTTGCAAATGGTGGTGGACAATTAAACAAGTCACTGGAGGAGGAGGTTCCACAAATATCCCCAAGGAGCCCGAGCAAAACTGGAATCAATGGGAATCAGGGGGAAACACTCTGCTGGCTGAAGACATATCTAGCACAAAGGAAGATGGTTGTAGTTTTGTGGTTGATGGAGGTCAATCATCTCAGCTCCAGGACATCACTACAGGGGTTCCTCAGGGTAGAATCCTAGACCCAATCATCTTCAGCTGCTTTATCAATGACCTTCATTCCATCATAAGGTCAGAAGTGGGGATGTTCACCGATAATTTCACAATGTTAAGCACCAATCACAGCTCCTCAGATACTGAAGCAGTATCCAAATGTAGCAAGACCCAGACAATATGCAGGCTTGCGCTGACAAGTGGCAAGTAACATTCGTGCCACACAAGTATTAGGCAATGACTATGTCCAACAAAAGAGAATCTAACCATGACATTCAATGGCATCACCATCTCTGAATCCTCCACTATCAACATCCTGGGGGTTACCATTGACCAGAAACTGAGCTGGACTAGCCATATAAATACTGTGGCTACAAGAGCAGGTCAGAGACTAGGAATCCTCCAGTAAGCAACTCACCTCCTGACTCTCCAAAGCTGGTCCACAATCTGAAAAGGCACAAATCAGGAGTGTGATGGAATACTCTCCACTTGCCTGGATGAGCGCAGCTCCAACAACACTCAAGAAGCTTATCACCATCCAGGACAAAGCAACCCATTTGATTGGCACCACATCCACAAACATTCAGTCCCTCTACTACCAATGCACAATAGCAGCAGTGTGTATCATCTGCAAGGTGCACTGCAGAAACTCACCAAGGCTCCTTAGACAGCATCTTCCAACCACTACCATCTAGAAGGACAAAGGCAACAGATAGATGGGAACACCACCACCTGGCAGTTCCCCTCCAAGTCACTCACCATCCTGACTTGGAAATATATCACCGTTCCTTCACTGTCAGTGGGTCAAAATCCTGCAACTCCCTCCCTAACAGCACTGTGGGTGTACCTACACCACGTGGACTGCAGCGGTTCAAGAAGGCAGCTCACCACCGCCTTTTCAAGGGCAATTAGGGATAGGCAATAAATGCTGGCCTTGCCAGTGATTCCCACATCCCATGAATGAATAAAAACTGTCATAAATTTATCAAAAATCTATGTTACCAGCAGTTTGTTCTTGGCGATACAGAAGTATCTGTGAATCACAAAGTTAGCATCCAGATACAGCAAATAATTAGGATGGCAAATGGAATGTTGGCATTTATTGCAAGAAGAATAGAATATAAAAGTAAGGAAATTTTACTGCAGCTGTACAGGGCCTTGGTGAGACCACACTTGTTTACAATGTTGATCTCCTTATTTGAACAAAAATATAATTGCTTTGGAAGCAGTTCAGAGAAGGTTCACTTGACTCATTCCTGGGATGAAGGTCTTAGCCTATGAAGAAAAGTTGAACAGGTTGGGCCTATATCCATTGAAGTTTAGGAGAATGAGAGATGATCTTGTTGAAACATCTAGATCCTGAGGGGACTTGATAGGGTGGATACTTGGAGAATGGGTCATATTTTTTTGAATAAGAGGTCTCCCTTTTAAGACTGAGATGAAGGCTGGAATTTTCTGGCCCCATTGGCGTCAGGCGTCTTGGCAGGAGGCAGGGGAGGGGTGGAACCGACAACATGGCAAGAAGGCCAAAAATCGGTTTTATGCCATCGTGAAGCCAGTTTGCAATCATCCGCTGCACTCATCAATGGCGGGTCACGTTTCCCACCACCACATGTCAGAAACATCATCCCCCCATGTCTAATTTACCATCCACGTCAGTGTGAATTCAGAATGATATTTCATGACTGCAATTAAAAGGCATGGATCCGGTGAGCTGAACTTCGAGGGAACTTGGAGACGAACACACAACCTTGCTCAGTGCTCTTAAGCATCATCCGTAGGACATCAAGGAAGAGGCGCCACACATTCGCGGGGGCACAGCTGACTTTCAGTGCGGTGCCGGGGCAAGGGCTCCAGTGCGGGTCAGAGCTTGGGGGGGAGGGGTGGGTGGGTGTCAAGACAGCGCAGGAAATCTGAACGGAGGAAATCATTCATCCTCTTTCACTGCCTGATGGCTGTCCTCTTTTGCAGGGAGTTGGTGTTGATCACCGCTGCCCCCACCTCCCATGTTGGATTGGTGACCCTGCTGCTGGTCTTCCCCCAGAGTGAGGGGTAGAGGACTTCACGGTGGCCATCCACTGTGTCCAGTAGGCGCCCGAGGGAGACGTCGCTAAATTTGGGGGCAACATGTTTCCTCCCTTTGGCAGCCAAGACTTTCCAGCAGTTCCGATCCCTTAGAGAGTGCTAGCTCTATGCAGGGGCTCTCTTTAGATATGGTGCCCCGGATTACTGAAGGCCTGAGATGATGGTGGGGCAGGTGAATCAGAGGCCACCCCACCAGCGATCCGGTGTGTTTCCCGGGAATGCATTATTAATAAGGCCAGACATACCAGGAATGGGATGATATGGCATGAAAACCCACCGTTGCAGCCGACGTGTGAAATGTCATTTTTCCCACCTGTTATCACACAGATGTGCAAATCTGGGACGATTCTGCCCAAAGAGATTTTTTTTTTCTCTCAAAGGGTCATTAGTCTGTGGAGTTCTCTTCTCCAGAAAGTGGTGGAGGCTGGGTCTTTAAATTTATTCAAGGTTGAGTTATTTTTTGGTAGACAGGGAGCCAAGAGTAATGCAGGGCAGGAAGGTGGAACTGACACCACAACCAGGTCAGCCATGATCATATTGAATGGCAGAGCAGACTCGAAGAGCCAAATGGCCTATCCCTGCTCCTAAGCCCAATGTTCCTAATTAAGCCATTATAAATACATGTCCTTAATTTGAACATCCTTTCATTTACTTCCTTTGAATATTTTTCTTTAACGAAACAGTGATGATAATATATTTCTCATGAAATTTACTAAGGCATGAGCAACTATGACTATGGGATTTCATGGTCCTGAGAAAATGTTATTGCTCCAGTTCCTTTGGAGTGCAGCTTCACCAGTGGGGTGTGTGAAATTAACTGGTATCCAAGAAAAGAGGGAAAGAGAAAATAGAACTATAGGCCAACTATCCCAACATCAGCTGTCAGAAAAATGCTAGACTCTATTATTTAAGAAGCTTAAGCAATGCATTTAGAAAATCATTGTATGATCAGACAAAGTCAACATGGTTTTATGAAAGGGAACTGGTGCTTCACAAAAGAATTTCATGAGATAAAGGTGGGGGGGGGTGCGCAATAGTATCCTTGGACTTCTCAAAAGTATTCAACAAGCTGCCACACAAAACGTTATTATGGAAGATAAGGGCTCATGGAGTTGAAGTAATATGAATTGGGCATGGAAGGCAGAGAAGCAGAGAGAAGGGATAAATGAGGTGTTTTCAAGTAGGCAAGCTGCAACTAGTGGATTGCTGCAAAGATCAGTGTTGGGACCTCAGCTATTTACAATCTTTATTAATGACATAGACAAAGAGACCGAGGGTAACGTATCCAAGTCTGCAAGGTGGGAATGAAAGCTGTGAGGACACAAAGAGGCTGCAAAGATTTATTGACAAAGTTAAATAAGTAGGCAACAAGGTGCAGATGGAGTATAATGTGGGGAATTTTGAGGTTATTCACCTTGGTAATAATAGAAAAGCAATTTCTTTTTAAAAGGCATGAAACTTTTAAATGTTAATATTCAGAGAGATTTGGGTGTATTCAGATAAGGAACACAAAGTCAACACTCAGGTACAGCAACCAATTAGGAAGGCAAATGGCATGTTATCCTTAAAGCAAATGGATTGGAGTACAAGAATAAGGAGACCTTGCTATAACTGTATAAGCTTCTGTGAGACCACATCTGGAGCACTGTATGTAGTTTTGGATCCAATTTCTAAGGAAGGATATGCCTGGTATGGTGGTAGAGTAAAGGTTCATTACGCTGGTTCCTGGGAAGAAAGGCAGAGTAAAGTGTGCCTGTACTGTCTGGAGTTTAGAAGAATGACAGTGTTCTCATTGAAACATAACAAATTCTGAAAGGATTTGACTGAGATTCCCTGGCTGGGGAATCTAGAACAAGAGGGCAAAGTCTCAGGATAAGGGTTTGATCATTTAGGACTGAGATGAGGAGAAATGTCTTCACTCAGAGGACTGTGAATATTTGGAATTCTCTACCCAGGGGGTTGTGGATACTGAGTCATTGAGTATATTCAAGGCAGGAATAGGTCTCTCAGGGAATCAAAGAACATAGGGAGCAGGTGGGAAAGTGAAGCTTAGGCCAAGGATCAGCCGGTTGTACTGATTGGCAGAGCAGGCATGAAGGTTCACACAGTCCACTCCTGCTCCAATTTCTAATTTCCTTATGGTCTAATGAATAATACAGCAAGTGATAAAGAAACCTATGACTAGAACTATTTGCAATTTAAACTGGGCAAGCATATAATTTCTCCAAAGTTATTAACGTGTAAGTCGATGTTTACTAACCTACAACTTTCAGTCTAACTTCAGTTCCTTCAGAATCAGTTCTGCCATCAACCAAACATCTGTATTCCCCTTCATCAAATAATGTTGTGTCCTTTACTCTAAGAGAAATGGTTCCTCTGGTCAATTCATATTTAAGTAGTTCAGTCCTTGCTCCATAATCCTTGTTGTGAGCAATAGTGTTATCTTCTCCGTCTCTGTACACGTGTGCTGGTAATTCTGCACCTCCATGTTTCTGGCGGGTATTTATGGCACAAGCCAACATTCCAATACATCTTCAGCCACAATGGCTACAACAGGTTCACCAGATCCAAGCATGAGGAAATTACCTAGTGAACAATAACATTTAAAAATAAAATTGATTATTCATGTATAGAAGGAAAACTACATTTAAGGTATCATGTAAAATATATAGAACAATATATAATTCATCCTTTAAATCCCTTTTAACTATTTTGCACATTGCTTCACCGAGAGCTCCAGGAGTCGTCTTACTACCAAAGAGAAAAATGACCTTTGACTTACAGGGATTTGCTTCTTCTCCTCAGCACCAGGTCTGTGTGTCTATGTTCTGCACTACAAGCTGAAACTTGTGCCCTCCAGTTAGCTTCAATTTGCCTTTTCTGGTTACTGTTACGACCAGTCCCAGAAAACACCCTCAATTTGTTAACTTCCCGAATGGAACCCCAATTTTGTTGTGCTCCCGTGAGAGGAGGAATGAGTTGGCTCCCCTTCTTTATTCAACCCCCTCTGTTCATCGCAGCAAGGTTAATTTAGAAGGGATCTCTTCCCCTGTGGGTACCTTTTCCCAGTCCAAGTGTATTTGTGTTTTAGAAGAAGCAAATTTAACCAGGTTTTCTTGAGTCAAAGAAAGAATAAATTTATTAGTTACTAAAAACCCAAGAAAAATAATTAAAACACAACACATATACGCACAGATCAGAAATGAGAAGTTAAGAGTCCAAGAAATATGCACAAATCAGTCTTTGACTTGTCCTTTAGGTATAGATGGCCATGCATATGCAGCTGTTAAGTTGGGTGATTCCAGTAGACTTGACTTTGGCAGTTTAGCAGTTGGTTTGGAGACACTTGGTTCTGCAGATTGACTGAAGAAACTGTCCTACTTATTTTTTGATTGTGGCTTTGTGAACTTGCCTCCAGCAACAGGGAGAAGGGGAGGGACTTTGCCTACAACTGCAGGGGTGAATAGTTGATCATCTTCTTGCTGTCACACACACTAGCACTGCTCTACAGCTAGCTTTTTTAAGCTTTTTAACCCATTTTTCCCTGTGTATTCCTGTAAGGGAAAGAAACCATGACATGACCCTAGATTCTGTTTTCATTGATCTCCGACCATTTTACACATTCTCAGATATGAATCAACAGGAGATGGATTTTAGATGCCTGATGATACGGGGTGATCAGTCTGTTGTCTCTGCGATCACAGGAGATTAAAATTCAGTCTTTTGCATTTTTCCTATGTCCATTTTAAGTGTTTCTGCTTGAAGAAGGCCATTGCATCTTTTCAGGTGCAACACTCCATGTTCACCCAGGACAGGCTGGTCAGTATAATCTACATAGGAGTTTCCCAGAAAGCGGTCACTTTACATTATCAGCCATCTTTTGCACAGTGTCATTGTTTGCGTTGCTTTAAAAACACACAAGTCTTCTGTAAAAAGTTTAATATTTCGTAAATAATTTGTTGCTGTAATCAGCTTTTACGACACTACCCCACACCACGAATGGAATGAGACTCATTCTCATTTCATTACAAAGGAAAAAAATATATAAAAATACAACAAACACTTACAAACACATATGTTCTCCTAACCTTGGCCAATATTATCTCTTCATTTCTAACCGGGTATCTAAGTTCTGGACAGGGCCTCTGCAATCACATTTGATTTCCCTGCAATGTGGACAATTTTTAGGTTGTACGGTTGGGGAAACAAACTCCAATGGAGTAACCTGGTATTCTGTGCTTTAAACTTTTCCACAAAGGTTAAAGAGTTGTGCTCAGTATAGGCTGTGGTCTCTCTGTATCCATTTCAGACATATATCGCAAAGTGTTTGAGAACAGTAACAGTCCAAAAGTTTCCTTCTCCACTGTAGAGTACCATTTCTGATGTTTGTTTAGTTTTTTTGGAGAAGTATCCGATTGGTCTCTCTATCCCTGATTCATCTTCCTGGAGGAGGACAGCCCCTACTCTGATGTCACTCGCAGCGATGGCAACTTTAAATGCTTGGTTAAAGTCCAGAGCTGCAAGCACAGGCTCACCTATTAAAGGTGACCTTTCAGCTTTTCAAAAGCTGTCTGGTCTTTCTCAGTTCATACTACCTTTGCTTTTTTTCCGTAGTTGGTGTCGCTGGGTGGCTACTGTGCTGAAGTTCGGGATGAACATGCGATAGAACTCACACATTCCCAAGAACCTCAGGATTTCCCATTTCATTGTGGGAATGGGGAACTACAAGTTACTGCTTGTCCTTTTGCACCCTGGGCAGTAATTGTCCTTGGCCTACTACATGTCCTGGATAGGACACCCGAGCCTTAGCGAACTTGTTCTTTGCGAGATTGACCACTCGGTGAGCTGATTGTACTTTCTAGAAGAGGGCTTTTAGTTGTTCTAAGTGAATTTCCCAGGTGTCACTGCACTGGGAAGTCATCTAGGTACACTATGCAATTTTACAAGCCGCCAATGCCTGGTTCATCAGCCTTTGTAAGGTGACAGAGTCCAAATGGCATGACCCGACATTGGTGTAACCCATCCGGAGTTACAAAGAAGGAGATTTCCTTCACATGGGCAGTCACAGGAACCTGCCGCTTAAGTAAATCTATCTTTGTAATGTAGGCTGCTTTACCTACCCTATCTGTGCCATCCTCCAGCTGGGGTATTGGGTAGGAGTTGGTTCTGATCACTGCATTAACTCTTCGTTAGTCAATGCAGATCCTTGTGGAGCCGTTCAGCTTGGACACCAGCACAACTGGGAAGCTCCAGCTACTGCTGCTGGGCTCTATTAGTTGGTGCTCCAGCATTTAGTTAATCTCCTCCCGAGCCTGGGCCAGCTTTTCTGGGCCTAGATGATAAGGATGTTGCCTTATTGTAGGGGCCTCTCCCACATCCACATCATGTCGAGCTAGTGTGGTGCAGCCTGGTTTGTCGCTGCATAAGCCTGTAAATGCAGTGAGCAGTCTCATCAATTCTGCTCACTGTTCTGCATTTAGGTGGGTGAATAAGGAGCCTACATTTGCTCATACCTCTGTGTTGGTTAGCCAGGTAGTAGGGGGTTCAATGTGGGCCTCACCGACTTCTCCCTCCAATTTATCCCCACTGCTACCTTCATCCTCTAGGTTGGTAGCAATGGGACAGACTGTTACCTGCTTGTCTTCTTCTCAGCTGTGATATTGCTTTATCATGTTGACATGACACAACATTGCTTTTTTCCCTGATCTGGGGTCTCAGTTAGATAGTTTGCTTCCCCAAGCTGCTTTGCTACTGTGTACAGACCACTGAAATGAGCCTGTAAGGTCTGGTATTGGTAGGAGCACTAACACATAGGGCGAGATTTTCCCCACCCACCCACTGCTGCCATCTTCCGGTCCCACCACAAGTCAATGGACTTCTGGCTGTGGCACCGCCAACAGGGCAGGAAAATCCGGGCAATAGTCTCCGGGCTGAAAGGTCCTGACCCTGGCATGTTTGTCTGTCTGTTGCTTTACAGCCATCTGGGAGATTCTTAAGTGTTCTTGGGCCACATCATAGGCTCTCATGAGTTGCTTCCGGAACATTGTTACGTAGTCTAACATTGAGACTTCCTCCTTCTGTTCTAAATGCCTCTCCTTGATTAGTTTCAGAGGTCCTTGCAACTAGTGCTGGTAAATTAATCCAATTGGAGTAAAACTGGTGGACTCAGTGTGTGAGTCCCTGGTAGCGAACAGAAGAAAACCGAATCCATTATCCCAGTCATGGGGGTACATGTGGCAGTTTGCCCTGATCATTGTTTTCAGTAGACCTGACTTTTACGGTTAGCAGTTGGTTGGGAGACACTTGGTTCTGCAGGATTGCTGAAGAAATTGCCCTATATCTTTTTTGATTGTGGCTGTGCTGACTTGCCTCCAGCAAGAGAGAGAGATGGAGAGAGAGGTAGAGAGACTTTGCCCACAACTTCAGGGGTGAATAGTTGATCGTCTTCTTGCTGTCACACTCACAGCACACCAGCACTGCTCTGCAGCTAGCTTTTTAACCCATTTTTCCCTGTGTATTCCTGTAAGGGTAAAAAGCCATGTCATGACCCCAGATTCTGTTTTCTTTGATCTCCGACCATTATACACATTCTGCGATTTGAATCAACAGGAGATGGATTTTAGATGCCTGCTGAGACGTGGTAATCAGTCTTCTGTCTCTGGAACCACAGGAGATTAAAGTTCAGTCTTTTGCATTCTTCTTATTTCTCTCTAAGTGTCTCTGCTTGAAGAAGGACATGACACATTTTCAGGTGGGACATTCCATGTTCTCTCAGGGCAGGTCTATCAGAATAATGCACTTAGGAGTTTCCCAGAAAATGGTCACTTTACATTATCAGCTATCTTTTACTCAGTGTCCTTGCTTGTATTTCTTTAAAAACACACAAGTCTTCCTTAAAAAATTAATTATGCCCATAAATAATTAGTTGCTGTAATTAGCATTTATGACATTACCCAGCTCTCATCTCCATAGCAATGTCAAGACACCAGGTTCATAGGAATTCCAGTTACAAATTCCTTTCCCACAACTAGCTTAATTTAGTTTCACTTTGAGTTAAAGAGGTATCTCAAAATTATAAGTTTTTTGGCGAGTGGAGAGTTCATCACAATATTCACTCCCTTCACCACTGACACACAGCCAGAGTGACCGCTTGGCAGGCTAAGAGAACCAAGCAAGTAGTTCAGGAGTCCCCTGAGTCTATCCTGCCTGCTAACCGGTTTTCCATTTTAGATGCTGATAAGGGCAATGGTTCCTCAGGAGAGTGCAGCCAAAGCCAAGCCTGAGGCACCACCGGCTGCTCAGCTGTACTTGGGGGCGAGGGAGAGGAAGAAGAATGGGAGGGCAATAGCGATAGGGGATTCCATGTCAGTGGATCAGACAGGCATTTCTGCACCAGTAAACGTGACTCCAGAACGGTGTGTTGCCCCTCTGGTGCCAGGATATCACGGAGCAGCTGCGGGGGATGGGGATCAGCCAGAAGTCATGACCCACATTCGTACCAATGACATAGATAGGAAGTGGGATGAGGTCCTGAAAGCAGATTTCAGGGAGTTAGGGAAGGAAATTAAAAAGCAGGACCTCGAGCAGTAATCTCAGGATTATTCCCAGTGCCACATGCTAATGAGTTTAGGAATAGGAGGATTGATCGATTAAATACGTGGCTGGAGAACTGATGTGGTGTGGGGTGGGGCATCAGATTTTTGAGGCATCGAGACTGCTTCTAGGGCAGGTGGGACTGTACAAGCTGGACAGGTTACACCTTAACAGGACTGGGGCTGATTTACTTGCAGGGAGATTTGCTAGTGCTGTTGGGGTGGGTTTAAACTAGCTTGTCAGGGGGATGGGAACCTGAGGAGTGGCCCATATTGAAAAGAAGTAAAATTGGTAACAGGAAGCAGTAGTGAGACTGGAAGGCAGGAAAAACAAAGCAGAGCATTGAGCATGCTTTGAATGCAGAATGATGTCAAAAAGACAAAGTTAAGGGCACTCTACTTGCATGCGTGCAGCATTCACAATGAAGTAACTGATCTAAAGGCATAAATAGAGGTGAATGGGTATGATAGAATTGCCATTATGGAAACATGGCTGCATGGTGACCAAGACTGCAAACTGAATATTCAAGGATATCTGATGTTGAGGAAGGACAGAGAAAAAGGGAAAAGCGGTGGAGGGATAATAAGGGATGGGATCAGTGCATTAGTAAAAGAGGGTCACAGATCAGAAGAATAATGGGTGGGATTTTACACATCAGCCAACGAGGGCGGAGCGCACTCGCTGACACATAAAATGACACGCCGTGAAACCGGGAGGAACTCCCGACATCACCGCTCCCCATTTAAATTTTAAGGAAGGCAGGTTGGCGGGTTTGCCAGGAGCCCCGGCAGCAAATAGAAAAAGCATGAAATCTCATCCACGGGCGGAATGAGGTTTCATGTAGGTTTTGAAAAATTTTAATAAAGTTTTTGTGAAAATTATGGACATGTCCCAACTCATGTGACATTGTCACATGAGGGGACATGTTAGAGAAATTTAACTTTTCTATTTTTAGGTTTTTTACATTTCTACATTGTGTGCACATGCGAAAGAGCACATTCTCGATTTTGGGATTCCCCCCGGCCTGCGCAGGGAATGCATAACGCTTCTGTGCGGACGTCACGCTGGGCAGGCCTTAATTGGCCCACCCATGTAAAATGGCGCCACACCCCAAATTGGGAGCGCCGATCGGAAGCGCGCCTGTGTGCGCCCACCCTTCAACTTCACCCCTGACAGGGGGATAAATCAGCCCAATGTATAGCATCTGTTTGGGTGGAGCTAAGAAACAGCAAAGGACAGCAGACATTGGTTGGAGTTGTTTATCGACCACCAAACAGTATTGGTCATGTGGAGCATGGTATTAATAAGGAGGTGAGACAAGCATGTAGCATGGGCAATACAGTAATCATGGGTGACTTCAATCTGCATATAGAGTGGGAAAACCAACTGAGCACTAATGCTGGGGAAGACAAATTTCTAGAGTGTGTTAGGGATGGTTTTCTAAAGCAGTAAGTTGAGAAGCCAACTAGAGGACAGGCTATTTTAGATCAGGTATTATATAATGAAAAAGGGCTAATTAATAATCTTGTTGTAAAGAAGCCTTTAGGGATAATTGACCACAATTTTACTTGTTTGAAAGTGAGACACTTCACTCTGAAGCAAGGGTGTTAAAGTTGAATAAAGGAAAAAATGAAGGCATGAGGGACAAACTGGCTGAGGTGGATTGGGAAAATATGTTAAAAGTATGACTGTACAAAGGCAATGGATAGTCTTCAAAAAACTATTACATAGTTTACAGAACCTATACATTCCTTCATGGTGCAAAATCCCAAAAAAATCAACTGTGGCTGACAACGGAAGTTAAGGGTTGTTTAAGATTAGGACAGAAATCTTATAAAGTTGTCAGCAGAAGTAATAATAAACCTGAGGATTGGGAGGTTTCTAGAATTCAGCAAAGGAAGACCAAGAAACTGATAAAGAAAGGAATATGAATGCAATCTAGCAAGATACGTAAAAACGGATTGTTAAAGCTTCTATAGGTGTGCCAAAAGGAAGAGTTTAGCTAAGACAAATGTGGGTCCATTACAGGCAGAGTCAGGACAATTCATAATGGGTAACAGAGAAATAGCAGAGAAGCTAAATGGTTACTTTGTGTCTGTTTTCACTGAAGAATATACTGAAAATCTCCCAGGTTTAGAGATCCAAGGGACTAGGGATAATGAGGAGTTGAAGGAAATTAATGTAAGTAAGAAGGTTGTATTGGGGAAATTAATGGGACTGAAAGTTGATAAGTTTCTGGGATCTGATATTCTGCATCCCAGAGTGTTGAAAGAGGCTGTTATAGAAATAGTGGATGCATTGGTGACCATTTTCCAAAATTCTATAGCTTCTGGAATGGCTCCTAAAGATTGGAACATAACAAATGTCACCCCACGATTTAAGAAGGATGGGAGAAAGTAAACAAGGAACTACAGACCTGTTAGCTTTACATCAGTAGTAGGGAAAATGCTAGAATCTATTATAAAGGTTGTGATTAATGGATACTTGCATAATCATGAACTGATTAGGCACAGTCAGCATGGATTTGCGAATGGGAAAACATATTTGACAAACCTGTTGGAGTTTTTTGAGGATGTTACTAACAAACTTGATAAAGGAGAGCCGACGTAGTATACTTGGATTTTCACAAGGTTTTTGATAAAATCCTTCACAGGGGGGTTGATTAGCAAAAGGAAAAGCACATGGATAGGAAGCAATATACTGGCATGGATTAAGGGTTGGGTAACAGGCAGAAAACAGAGTAGGAATAAACAGGTCATTCTCACATTGGCAGGCCGTGACTAGTGGGGTACCACAAGGATTAGGACTTGAGCTCCAGCTGTTCACAATATATATCAATGATTTGGATGTGTGGACCAAATGTAATATTTCCAAGCTCATGGATCATACAAAGCTAGGCTGGAATGTGTGTCATGGGGAAGATGTAAAGCATCTACAGGAGGATTTGGACAGACTTAGTGAGTGGGCAAGAACATGTCAGATGGAATATATGCGGAAAAATGTGAGGTTATCCACTTTGGTAGAGGGAACAGATATGCAGAGTATTGCCTCAATGTTAAGAGATTAGAAAGTGTAGATGTACAATGGGACCTGGTGTCCTTGCCATAAGTCACTGAAGGCTAACATGCAGGTACAGCAGGCAATTAGGAAGGCTAATGGAATGTTAGCCTTTATTGCAAGAGGATTTGAGTGCAGGAGTAGTGAAGTCTTGCTTCAATTGTATAGAAGCTTGGTTAGACTGCACCTGGAGTACTGTGAGCAGTTTTGGTCCCCTTACCTCAGAAAGGATATTATTGCCATAGAGGGAGTGCAACAAAGGTTCACCAGACTTGTTTCAAGGATGGCAGGACTGTCTTATGAAGAGAAATTGGGGTAACTGGGCCTGTATACTCAAGAGTTTCAAAGAATGAGAGGTGATCTCATCGACACCTACAAAATACTTAAAGGGATAGACAGGGTAGATGCAGGTAAGATATTTCCCCTGGTTGGGGAGTCTAGAACCAGGGGACACAATTTCAAAGCCACTTAGGACCGAGATGAGGAAAAATTTCTTTACTCAGAGGGTTGCGAATCTTTGGAATTCTCTATCCCAGAGGGCTGTGGAAGCTCAGTCATTGAGTATGTTTAAGGTAGAGATTGATAGATTTCTGATTAACAATAACGTAAAGGATTATGGAGATATTGTGGATAAAAGGCATTGAAGTGTTCAATCAGCCATGATTACATTGAAGGGTGGAGCAGGCTCGATGGGCTGAATGGCCTTCTCCTGTTGCCATGTTCCTACACAGTGGCAGCAGTATTTGCCATAAACAAGGTACACTGAAGAAATTCGCCAAGGCTCTTTTGACAGCACCTTCCAAACCTGCAACCTCTGCCATCTAGAAGGACAAGGGCAACAGATGTATGGGAACACCACCACCTGCAAGTTGCCCTCAAAGCCACATCATTTTGACTTGAACTATATCGTCACTATTGCTGGGTCAAAATTTATCAACACTGTACCAGATGGACTGCAGCAGTTCAAGGTGGTAGCTCATCACCACGCTCTGAAGGGTAAGTAGGGATGGACAACATATTGTCTTGCCATCCCATGGAAGAATGAAAAAAACAGTGTCCTTTATTTGGTGGTCTAATCTACCTGGAAGGTCATAGTACAAGACAGTGCAATCACCCAAGTCTCAAGACGTCAATAATTTATGTACAGAGCTTCATTACCAGTCATCCATGGAAAACCACTATGAAAACTTGATGGCAACAGTCAAAGCAAACAGTCATGGAGGAGAATGGTAAGGGCCCAAGCGAGCTGTTTTATCTGCTGTCATTTGCTAACAGCTTCACACCTCTACTTAGCACAGTCTAAGGTGACCAACAGGCATCAGGAGAGTCCAAATACTTCCTAGTGAGATTCTCTTGCATTTGGAGTGGAATGATTCATCTGACTTGGGTGCCCTGACTTCCAGTAATATGCCGTTGCCTGAAACTGGAAATGGGTGTCACTGATGAATAGAGATTCCATTTCTTACAACACCAACCAAGAAATCTTGGTATCTGTGGAACCTGGCAAAACCAGGTCTTTACCAGTTTACCATCTGTTAAAATGTATAATGAAAATCAGTCTCAAAATGCTTAGCATATACATATCAAGGCCAATCATTTATAGTTTTCACAGAATAATTATCAGAGTTGTGAAATGGAATTCTTAAAGCACAATAAACTAATCGCAGAGAATGGACTGATTCAATTGCAGCAAATCAGTGGCTCTGACATTTTCTCCAACATTGCAGAAATATTGTTATGGTTACCAAGAGTGAGTATTCCGACTTACATAAGTAATATGGTGGAAGGGCTACTGGAAATATAAATAAACAAGTTAAAATGGCCCTTCCTGTAGGCAGAGACCAGAACGAGGAGCAATAATACCACTATGTGGTGAAACTCTTTCATCTTGAGGTCTTAGCAAAAGAACAATCACCCAAGAGAGACACAGAGAGAAGTGATGCTCTCATTATGTCCTAAATCTTATGTCATTTATACAGTGCTCACATACCATTGTTGAACAGAAATAAAAACCAACAATGCTGGCAATACTCAGCAGGTCAGGCAGCATCTGTGGAGAGAGAAACAGAGTTAACGTTTCAGGTCAAGAACATCAGAACTGAAGAAAGATAGAAATGTAAAAGTTTACAAGTCAGCGAAAGGGTAGGGGCAGGACAATCAAAATAGAACATCTGTGATAGGGTGGCAAGCAAGAGAGATTAAAAAACGAAAGATTTCCTGATACAATGGATGAAGACAGTGGGAATGAGTACAGTAAAGAGACAAAGGTTATGTCCAAATGAAGCCTGCACGGCTACATAGCAACAAGCTGGATGCAACATGAAGGGAAAGAAACAAGACAAGACCAACACATCAAAATAACAAAAAGATAAGAAAAAACATATAGAACAAGTTGAAGGCAGAGGTCATGACCTACGTTTGTTGAACTTGCTGTTGAGTCCAGAAGGCTGCAAAGTGAGAGTTGAAAGATAAGGTGCTGTTCCTCGACCTTACATTGAGCTTCACTGGGACACTGTTGCAAGTCATGAACAGCAAGGTCAGCAGGGGAGCAAGGTGGAAAATTAAAATGACAAAAGCAACCGGAAGCTCAGGGTCATGCTTGCAGGCTGAATGGAACTGTTCTGCAAAGCGGTCACCCAATCTGCATTTGGTCTCCCAGTCTAAAGTAGACCACATTGTGAACACTGGGAATACATTATACTAGACTGAAAGAAGTACAAGTAAATTGCGGTTTCACTTAAAAGAAGTGTTCGGGGCCTGGGACGGTGAGATGGGAGGAGGTGTTGAATCTTCTGCACTTGCATGGAAAGGTGCCGTAGGGAAGGGCGGGGTTGTTAGGGGTGACTGGGAGTGGACTAGGGAATGGTTCCTTCAGAATGCTGAAAGGGGAGAGCAGGGGAAGATTTATTTGGTGGTGGCATCATGCTGTATCTGGCGGAAATGACAGAGGATGATCCACTGAAGACAGAGGATGGTGGGGTGGAGTAGGAACCCCATCTTGGTACTGGGAGGGAGAGGAAGGGGTGTGAGCAGAAGTACGTGAAATGGATCCCATGCTGGTTGGGAATTCTCATTTGAGGAAAAAGGAAGATATGTTTCAAGCACTGGTGTGGAAGTTTGCATCATCAGAACAGATGTGACAGAGGCAGGCAAACTGGGAGAATGGAATGGAGTCCTTTTTAGGAAGCAGGGTATGAGGTAATTTAGTAGAGGTAGCTGGGGGAGTCTGTGGGTTTGTAGTGAAAATTAATTGAAGGCCTATCTCCAGAAATGGAGACAGAGAAGTCAAGGAAGGGAAGGGAAGAGTCAGAGATGGACCAGGCGAGCGTGAATGAAGGGTGGAAATTGGAAGTCAATGAAGTTTTCCAGTTCATGACGGGAGCTGGACACAGTCATCAAAATACTGGAAAAAGAGGCGAGGGAGGAGGCCTTGAGTAGGACTGGAATAATGAATGTTCCACATGTCCCATAAAAAGGCAGACTTAACTGGGACCTGTTTGGGTACCCATAGCAACATCTTTTATTTGGAGGAAGTATGTGGAGTTGAAGGAGAAGCTGTTAAGTGTGAGAACAAACTCAGCCAGCTGGCGGAGGGTAGTAGATGGGCACTGGTTGGGCCTCTGTTCAAGGAAGAAGCAGGGAACTCCAAGACTATCTAGGTGAGAGATGGAGAGATGGCAGGATTGGACATCGATAGTGAAGAGGAGGCATGGAAACTGGAAACTCAAAGTGATGTAGGACATCAGAAAAGTCGCGAATGTAGGTAGGAAGAGACTGTACTATGGGAGAAAATATTTGAATTGACATAGAAAGAAATAAGTTCAGTGGGGCAGGAATAGACTGAAACAATAGGTCAACGGGGGCAGTCTTGTTTATGGATTTTGGGAAGGAGGTAGAAGCGAGCTGTTCAGGGTTGGGGACTATGAGGTTGGAAACTGAGGAGAGAAGATCTCCAGAGGCTATGAGGTCAATGAGAGTCATTGACACTGTGGTTTGGTGTTCAGTAGTGGGCCCATGGTTCAGGGAAGCAAAAAGGAAGGAGAGAGTTGGTGTCCGGCCACTACTAGGTAGAGGTCAGTTACATTTAAACTATTCTTATGACCTGTGGAGAAGTGGGGCTATAATTGACTCTCTCCCATCACCATCCATAACACCTTGCCTAGAAACCTTTATGAGAATTGAATTTGTTAGTCTGGCCACTGTGCGAAATATCAGGACTTGCAGGGGGGGATGAACAAAGATCTTGAGACAGAGAAAAGATCATCTGATAATCAAGAACGTGTGGCATGTTATTGAGATACCAGTGCAATTAGCATAAGAACACAGGAAATAGGAACAGGAATAGGCCATTTGGCCCATCGACCATATGGCTGTTTATATTGGTGACTTATTGCTATTCAATCCAACTTGAGAGGAACATCTACAACACTTAAATGAACTGTTTGACCGACTACAGGGAGCCAATCTGGTTGTAAATTTGGCTAAAGGTGAATGTTCAAAAGTTACATATTTAGACCATGCAATTGGACATGATCAAGTGACCCCACAAGATGCCAAAATAACAACTATTGTAGAGTTCCCATTGTCTACGACGCAACAGGAAGTTTTGAGATTTCAGGACATGAGTGGATTGTATCAGAAATTTGTGCCAAAGTTCAGCATTATAGTTACTCCACTGACTGCATTATTGGAAAAGAACAGGAAGTTCCAATGGACATAGGGATGTTAGATTGCATTTAACAGCTTGAAAGCTGTACTAACCACTGCACCTGTTCTAGCACACCAGACTGTACAAAGCAGTTCAAAATAACTGTTGATGCCACTGATGTGGGCTTGGTGTTATGTTGCTGCAGGAAGATGAACTGGGACTTGAGAAACCAGTGGAGTATTTCTCATGGAAGTTGAATGTGCGTTAGCAGAAATATTCAATTATAGAAAAAAAGACTTTAAGTTTGGTTTTAGTTTTGCAGCATTTTGAAGTGCATGTTGCAAACAACTCTTCAGAGACAGTTTTATAGACAGACCACAATTCTTTTAATTTTAGATGCATTGTCAAGAGCTTATATTCAAAAGCACTTGGATGTTAGGAAATTGAGAATGGACTGGATTGACTTTTATTCTTACAAAAGAATTGTATATATTTTCATGATTGATGCATGTACACCATAATGTAATGGAATTTTTTGTATAGATAATTATGGTAATTGATACAAAGCAGGTTAAGCAAATGAAAACATATTTTTGAAATAAGTTTCATTTTTTCTGTTGAGGGGTGTGTGAAGATGAATGTTATTATTTTAATATTTTGGGGAATATGGTGGTGTGCTGTAAAGAATGCTGTGTTTATGTGTTCATGATTAATTAAACCAAGGGCAGTTTCATAGAAACAGCTTGTCCAAGGGAACTAAGTGATGAAAGGTAAAGGGCTTGATACATGCACTTGTAATGAGAGGCTTTGGTGAATTTGAATGTACAATTGAATAGGTTGGGCTTTAAAATTTGCATTAGGTAATAGGTAAGGATTAGACTTTTCAGCTGCTAAATTTCAAAGGGAGACTAAGAGACTTTTACAACTTACGAAGGTTTCATAAGTAAACAAGGGAAAATTATTAAATTTTATTTGACCCTAAAGTGGAGGCAATAGAAAGACATGAAAGATCATTATTTTTTTGAATAGTTGAGTTCAAAGTGCTGCTTAGGCCGCTAAAGTCTAGGATGCAAGGGAAAAAAGATATTTAAGGAAAGATGTTTGGTTAAGTAGAGGTGGCTGTGTGGGAAAGATGTGCTGAGACCAGATCAGTGCTGAGTAAGGTTGTGAATTTGGAGCAGCTGTCCAGTTTCAAGCCAGCAAAGTCTTTGTTTCTGAACCTCCTTCAGATTTCCACAAAAGAGTGGAAGAGAGTGAGAAGTTGTGTGGTATACTTTATTAAAGTAGCAGCAGTTTTTGCCTTGGGTAATATTGCTGGATTTTTATGGTAAAAAATCTGTAAGGGAACTGTTGCAAAATAGTTTACTCGTGTGTTCTGACCAAGTGGTTTTTTTGGGAGAATATTTTGTAAGGCTGTTTCAAATGTGTAATTTAAATCTTGTATGTTTATGTTTTTTTTCTTCTTGTTAATAAATCTTCTAATTTTAAAATCCTAAAAGTGTTACTGGGATTCAGTCATTTTCCCCTCATTTTCACAATACAAAGCACAATGGTTTTAATCAGTAAGACAAGTTTTGCTCTGGGACTTGGCTTGCTCAGCGATTAAAACCGGCTGTGGCCAAAGCAGCATCCACAATCCTCTGGAGTAAAGAATTCCAAAGATTTACCAACCCTTTGAATTAAGTAATTTCTCCTCAACTCAGTCCTAAATGATCGGCCCCTTATCCTGAGACTGTGCCCCTGTGTTTTAGATTCCCTGACCAATGGAAACAATCTCTCAGCATCAGACCTATCAAGCCCCTTCAGAATTTTGTATGTTTCAATGAAATTGCCTCACTTTCTTCTAAACACTAGGGAATAGAAGCCCAATTTACTCAGCCTCTCATCATAGCACACCGCCCCCATCCCAGGGACCAGTCTAATGAGCCTTTATTGTATCACCTCCAATGCAAGTATATCCTTTCTTAAATGGGGAAACCAAAACTCCTTGTATGAGCACACTCAAGTCTCTTTGAACATCAATACTTAGAAGTTTCTCACCTTTTAATAAAATATTCAGCTTTTCTTTTCTTATTACCAATGTGGATAACTTTGCACTTCCCTATATTGTACCCCATCTTCCATCTTGTTGCTCACTCACTTAACCTGTCTATATCTCATTGCAGCCTTTCTGTGTCCTCCACACAGCTTTCCTTTTCCATCTAGCTTGGTATCATCAGCAAACTTAGATACATTACTCTCTTTCTCTTCATCTAAATCATTAATATGGATTGTAAATACCTGAGGCCCAAGAACTGACCCTTGTGGTGCTCCACTATTCACCGCCTGCCAACTTGAAAAAGCCCCGTTTCTGTCCACTCTCTGCTTTCTATCTATTAACCAAGCTTCTATCCATACTATTATCTCCAACTCTATGAGCCCTTATTTTGCCTATTAACATTTTTTTATGATATGATAGGTGGTATTTGCCAGGCTGACCAAATCCCAAAGGGAAACTTGGCCAAGCTGTCACAATGATTTTGCAATTTGTATTTATTAGGAGAATGTTTGTGCACTGAAGTCAGAAGTAAAGAGTCCACTACCACCTTTGGAGATTCTAAAAATTAAATTCAAACATGTATTAACAAAAGAAAAAGTTAAATGCACAAGATTACAGTTCCACAGTTAAACTTAGTCCTATAACCATTCCCAAAAGATAACTATTTAACTAGACTCCTGACTACACACCCCTTTCAGACAACAGTCCAAATATGTTCTTAATCTATAAAACATCCAGTAACAATACCACAAGCACCCTTTGTTGCTACAAGGGTGGTGTTTCACAGCTTCTCTCTCCCTCTCACTCGACAATGGAATTCCAAGGCTTTTAACAAAATCTGGCTCTGTGGAACAACCAACACTTCCCTGGGGTGGCTAGACACTGCTTTTTCACAGGTCTGTTTCACACACAGTCCAGCTCGTATAGCCAGTCCCCATACAGCTTTCCATCTTTCTTTACATATATTTTCTCAATTTTGATCTGTAAATCCCATTGCTTCACCCTTTCTTTTGAAGTTACTTTTCCCAGAATATAAAAATCTTTCATGTTGTCCTTATGGCCAGAGCTTTCTTGAAAAATAAACTTAAGAACTTTGCCTCATCTATTTTGCCAGTTCTAAAACATCTCATTATGTCCCTTTGAAATTCAAACAACTTATACTCATCAATTCATAGACTCATAGACATGTACAGCACAGAAGGAGGCCATTCAGTCCATTGTGTTCACACTGGCCAACAAAGATTTGACTACACTAGTCCCATTTTTCAGCGCTTGGTCCATAGCCCTGGAGGCTATGGAAATGCAAGTGAATATCTAAATACTTCTTAAATGTTACAAGAGTTTCTCACTCAACCACCCTTTCAGGCAGTGAGTTCCAGACTCCCACCACCCTCTTGGTGAAAAAGAAATTCACCTCAACTCCCCTCTTAACCTTCAACCTCTTACCTTAAGTCTAGCCTTCTGGTTATTGACCCCTCTACTAATCGAAAAAGTGCCTTCCTATCCACCCTATCTATGCCCCTCATAATCTTATACATCTCTGTCATGTCCCCTCTCAACCTTTGCTGCTCCTAGGAAAATAACCTCAGCTAAATTAATTGAATTGGCAGATTAGTTACAATTAGGATTACCTGCAGCGGTAAGGAAATCAGACATAATTTAAAATATAGCACAGCATTTGAAATTGGAAGGAATACCCAAGAGACCAAATTCTCCAAGGGCAGGTCATTGGAATGGGCTCAAATTCGGTTGCAAATGAAAAAAGATTGAATTGGAGGAAAAGGAAAGGGAACAGGCAGAAAGGCAAGAGAGAGAAAGAAAACAGGAAAGGGAATCGGAACTGATGAAATTAGCAATGGAGGAAAGAGACAAAGAGAGAGAGAGAGACAGAGAATTCCAGGTTAAAAAGCTGGCAGCTAAAAAAGAGACACCAGACGGTGAGGAAGGACTTATTTCCAGATCAGAACCCAGTGGGGAGATGTTTAAATTTGTACAAGCTCTTCCAAAGTTTGAAGAAAGTGACGTTGAAGCATTCTTTATCTCATTTGAGAAGATAGCTAAACAGATGAAATGGTCAAAAGAAATTTGAACATTGCTATTACAGTCTAGGTTGGTGGGTAGAGCTAATGAGGTGTATGCATCACTGTTAGAAGTAATATCTGGGGAGTATGATGCAGTGAAGAAGGTTTTTCTGAGTGCCCATGAATTGGTTCCAGTGGCATACAGGCAGAAATTTTGAAATGTAAGGAAATAGCCTGAACAGACTTATATTGAGTTTGAAAGAGTCAAACAAAGTAATTTTGACAGGTAGTTAAGGGCATAAAAAATAGAGGGAACCCATGAAGCCCTTAGAGAAGCAATTCTTTTGGAAGAATTTTCACTTCCTTCAGTAGTAAGAACAAAGGGTTAAAACAGATAGGCAGGCAGCAGAGATAGATGATGATTATGAGCTGGTCCATAAATCAAAGCTTTCTTTTCGACACCCTTTGAAATCTGAGAAGGATAGAAAATGGGAAGGTGAGAGGAAGGTAGGTAGTCAAGGAAGAAGAGGAACAGCTGGAGATTCTAAGATGAATTCACGTCAGATTAGGAAGGAAGGTGCTGAGAGTGGAAGGGATGTAAGAAAGCTTAAATGTTTTCATTGTAATAAAATTGGCCATACAAAGTCAATGTGCTGTGGGTGACATGGGAGACCTTTTGGATTAGTAGGGGCTATGAAAGGTATTGAAAAGTCAGAGGCTTTAGAACAAGGCAAATTAGTGGGACTTGTTCAATTAAAAAAGTAAGCACAGGTATTAGCCGAAGGTATGAAAATGGGTTCACAGCCTATTCAAAGGAATGTTGAAAGGCAGGTTGCAGACATCTTTAAAGATTTCATCTGTGAAGGAAAAGTTTTTTCATGTGTACAAGGTGGAGTTGGCAAAAATATACAGATTTTAAGGGATACGGAAGCCAGTCAATCTTTAATGATATGGGATAATGATATTTGTTGTCCAGAGGGAAGTTTGCAGGAAAAGTTATTAATAAAGGGAATTAATGGAGGAACAAAAATATTCCATCCTGTAAGTTGAATTTGAAAAGTAGCTTGAAAACAGCCGAAGTGATTGTAGGAGAAATTGCCTATTTCAGTGGTTCAATTTATCTTAGGAAGCAATCTAGCTGGGTCATGGATGTTGGTGATGCCTACAGTAATTGAACAGTCTGTGGAAAAGCAATGCACAGAGGTGTTGCAGGAAGAACTTCCTGGTTTGCTTCCAGACTGTGTGGTAACACGGTCACAGAGTCATTAGTTGAGGCAAAAGGAGGAGGAGGAGTTCTAGAAGACAGGGCAAAGAGACTGAAGTGCAATTAGCTGATACTATCTTTGATGAGATTGTTCAGGAAGAGGGAATGGAGGAGAATGAAGCTGAAGTATTTAGCTCAAGGAAACTGATAGTTACAGCAAAAAGATCCAAAAATAAAGCAGTTGTTCCAAACAGCTTACTCAGAAACAGAGGTGAAATATATTCCAGAATGTTGTTATCATAAGGAGAATATATTAATGAGGAAGTTCTGGTGGATGGGAAGTGGGCAGAACTACATCAGGCAGTAATACTGCCTGGATACAGAAAGAAAATTCTGTGAGTCACTCATGAAGTTCCAGTAGAGGAGCATTTAGGAATAAAGAAAACTCAGACTAAAATACAGAAACAGTTTTACTGGCTTGGATTGCACAAAAATGTATTCAGGTTCTGTCGGACATATCACACGTGTCAGGTGATAGGAAAACCTCAAGCAGTAATAAAACCTGCACCTTTAATTCCTTTTCCAGCATTTGAGGAATGTTTTCCTATGGTCCTAAATGATTGTGTAGGGCCCCTACCTAAGACAAAAAGTGCAAATCAGTAGTTGCTGACATTCATGGATGTATCCCCTAGATTCCCGGAAACAATATCATTGAGAAATATCACAGCGAAAAGGATTGTAGAAGAATTGACCAAATTCTTTACCTGCTATGGTTTGCCAAAAGAAATACAGTTGAATCAGGGTTCAAAGTTCATGCCACAATTGTTTAGGGAAATCATGAACAGCCTAGGGATAAAGCAGCTTAAATCATCAGCTTATCATCCTGAATCACAAGGAGAATTAGCGAGATGGCATCAAACTCTAAAGGCTATGATGAGGGCATATAGTTAGGATTACCCACAAGATTGGAATAGGGGAATTCTGTTCTTTTTATTCGCTATTAGAGATGCACCTAATGACTCAACAAAGTTTAGTCCTTTTGAATTAGTGTATGGTCATAAAGTGAGAGGATCACTCAAACTAATTCAGGAGATGTTAGTGAGTAAGAATTCAGAAATCACACTCTTGGACTATGTATCAAAGTTCAGGGAAACATTGAACAGAGCATGAGAATTAGCTAAAGAGCATTTAAAAATATCACAGCAGGTGATGAAGACAGAAGCAGATATGAAAGCAAAGACTCGTAGCTTTGTCACTGAGCAACAGGTGTTAGTTTTGTTGCCAGTATCAGGTGAACCATTAAAAGCCAGGTTTAGTGGGCCTTACCAAATTGAAAAGAATTTAAATGGAGTGAATTATTTAGTAAGAACACCAGATAGAAGAAAACCCCAGAGGGTATGTCATATAAAGATGCTCAAAAAGTTCTTCGATATGGAGGATAACCAAAAAAGAAGTGTTAATCATGATGAATCAGGGAAAGGAAGTAGGGGCAAAAGATTCTGATGTAGGCTTTCTTTGAATTCAATTGGATAGTGAGGAAGTGCTTAAGAATTTGAATGAAATACTGAGTTATCTTCCAGATAAGAATCGAAGTGACTTGAGAGAGCTATTGCAGTCACTTAGAACTATCTGTGGGGATAAACTGGGAGAAACAAAGGTGATGTAGATATGGGGAACCCTGTTCCAATCAAGCAACATTCTTATGGGTTGGATCCAGTAAAATTATCACAAGTGCAAAAAGAAATTGAATTTATGCTCAAGGATGACATTATTGAGTTGAGCTGCAGCAATTGGGGCTCACCTATCATGATGGTACTGAAGCCTGATGGAATACAAAGCCTGTGCGTGGATGATTGAAAAGTGAATGCAGTGACAAAAGTGGATTCATATCCTATTCCATGTTTGGAAGACTGCATTGAGAAAGTGGGACAATCAAAGCTCATTACAAAGATTGTATTGCTGAAAGATTTTGGCAAGTACCTATCTGAAAGGGTGAAAGATGTTTCAGCTTTTATAACACTGGATGGACTCTATCAGTTCAAAGTCACGCTGTTTGGTATGAAAATTGCACCAGCAACCATCCAGAGATTAACGAATAAGGTTCTTGCTGGACTGAGTCACTGCGCTGTGTACATTGATGATCTGGTGGTATTCAGTAAAACAGGGGAGGGGTGCTTACAACAACTGGGAGAACTATTCGATCATCTACAAGAAGCTAAGTTGGTGGTGAACTTAGCTGAGAGCAAACTTGCGAAAGCACAGCTCACATATTTAGGCCATACTGTTGGACCTGGTCAGATGGCCCCACGATTTGTAAAAATAAAGACGATTGACGAGTTCCAAGTGCCTTCAATGAAAAGGGATTTCTGGGCATGAGTGATTTTTACAGAGAGTTTGCACCAAAATTTTAGTCACATGTTTGCTCCATTAACTAAACTCTTTAAAAAAAGAACAAGAAGTTCAACTGGACATCAAAGTGCCAAAATACATTCAAAAATCTGAAAATTGAGTTGACAACAGCGTCAGTTTTAGCGACACTGAATTATGCCAAGAAATTTAAATTAGCTATTCATGCAGGCGATATGGCTATTGGCACTGTATTGCTGCAGGAAGATGACACAGTTATTGAAAAACTTGTGGGATATTTCTCAAAGAAGTTAAATATTCATTAACAGAAATACTCCACCGTTGAGGAGGAAACACTGAATTCGGTACTCACATTGCAACATTTTGAAATTTATGTTGCCAACAATTCATCAGAAACAGTTGTTCACACTGACCACAACCCATCAAGATTGTTGGAATAGTTTTGAAACCAGAATGCTAGAATGAACCAGATGGACTTTTATGTGAAAGTTTCATGGTCACTATTACTGAGACTAGTTTTTTTAAATTCCATATTTTATTAACTGAATTAAATTTCCACCAGCTGCCTTGGTGGGATTTGAGCCATTAGACAAAACATTAAACAATAACTTATCAGAGTTTGTAACAAAGGCAATGTAATAACTATGGGAGACTTTAATCTTCATAGAGACTGGGTCAAACAAATGGGCAAGAGTGATCTGGAAGACGAGTTCATGGAATGTTTTTGTGACAGTTTCTTGGAGCAATATATAGTGGAACCAACTAGTAATAAAGCTGTCTTAGATCTAGTGTTGTGTAATGAAGCAGGGTTTATTAGTAATGTGATGATAAAAAGTCCACTGGGAAATAGTGATCATAATACCATTGAATTCAGTGTTAAGTTTGAAAGCGACATATTCCAATCACAAACAGGAAACTTAAACTTAAACAAAGCCAATTACATAGGCATGAGGGGAGAACTGGCTAAAATTAATTGGGTAAATAGACTAAAAGGTATGAAGGTAAAGGAACAGTGGAAAACATTTAAAGAAACAAATCAAAATGTCCAACAAAAATTAATTCCATTAAAAACATAAACTCATCACGAAAGACCCATCCGTGGCTCATTCAGGGAGCTCGAGATGGTATTAGATTAAACGAAGAGGCTTATGATGTTGAAAAAAAAGTAGCAAGTCTGAGAATTGGGAATATTTTAGAAACCAGCAAAAAAAATTGATAACATGAAAAAATAGAAAAACAATAAAACAGCCACAATTATAAAAACAGATTGTAAGAGCTTTTATAACTATACAAAAAAGGGAGAGAGTAGCTAAAGTAAACATTCATCCCTTAGAATCAGGGGCAGGAGAGATTATCACAGGGTATGAGTAAATGGCAGGGGCATTAACAAATATTTTGTGCCTGTTTTCACAGTAGAAGATACAAGTTTCATTCCAGAAATAAATAGTAAACGAGGGGCTGAAAGAATGAGGAAATGAGGAAAATTAATATCAACAGAGAAAAAGTATTGGAGAAACTTAATGGACTAAAACTCCATAAGTCCCCAGGATCCAATGGCCTACACCCTGGGGTTATAAAGGAGATGGTTGCAGCGATAGGGGATGTGCTGGCTGTTATTTTTCAGAATTCCTTGAATTCAGGAACAGTCCCATCAGATTGGAAGTTGGCAAATGTTACCATGCTTTTCAAGAAAGGAGGGAGAGAGAAAACAGGGAGCTAAAGGCCAGTTAGTCTAACATCAGTTGTTGGGAAAATGCTGGAAACTATTATGAAGGAAGTGTTCACAATGCACTTAGAAAAGCACAATGTGATTAGAACAAGTTTTATGAAAGGGAAATACTGTTTAACAAATGTATTGGAGTTTTTTGAGGATTTACGAGTAAGGTAGATAAAGGGGAACCAGTAGATGTAGTATACCTGGATATTCAAAAGGTTTTCAATAAGATGCCACGTAAAGGATTAATAGACAAGTGCACGTGGAGATGGAGGTATATTATTAGCATGGATGGAGGCTTGGTTAACAGATAGGAAGCAGTGAGTGGGCATAAATGGGTCTGTTTCAAGTTGACAGGTAGTGAATAGTGGAGCACCACAAGGATCAGTGCTGGGGCCTCTGCTATTGACAACCTATATTAGTGACTTGGATGAAAAGACTGAGTAATGTATCTAAGTTTGCTGATGATACCAGACTAGGTGGAAAGCTGTGGGGAGGACTTAGAGAGGCTGCAAAGAGGTACAGGCAGGGGGAAGTAATGGAAGGGGTCATCAACAGTGCCAGCAAGCGGCAATTTCTTAGCAATAACCTGCTCACTGACATGCAATTTGGGTTCCACTGGGGCTACTCAGCTCCTGACCTCATTACAACGTTGGTTCAAACATGAATAAAAGGGCGAGCAAAACTGGAGTCAATGGGAATCAGGGGAAAACGCTCCGCTGGTTGGAGTCATACCTAGCACAAAAGAAGATAGTTTGTATTTGTTAAAGATCAGTCATCTCAGCTCCAGGACATCACTGCAGGAGTTCCTCAGGATAGTGTGCTCAGCCCAACCATCTTCAGCTGCTTCATCGGTGACCTTCCTTCCATATTAAGGTCAGAGGTCGAGATGCTCACTGATGAATCCACAATGTTCAGCACCATTCGCAACCCAACAGATAATGAAGCAGCCCATGTCCAAATGCAACAAGACCAGGACAATATCCAGGCTTGGGTTAACAAGTGGCAAGTAACATTCGGACATCTCAAGTGTCAGGCAATGACCATCTCCAACTGGAGCGAATCTAACCATCGCCCCTTGACATTCAATGGCATTACCATCACGGAATTCTCCACTATCAACACCCTGGGGGTTACCATTGACCAGAAACTGAACTGGACCGGCCTCATAAATATTGTGGCTACAAAAGCAGGTCAGAGACTAGGAATCCTGCGGTGAGTAACCCACCTCCTGACTCCCCAAAGCCTGTCCGCCATCTACAAGGCACAAGTCAGGAGTGCGATGGAATGCTCCCCCCTTGCCTGGGTATGTGCAGCTCTAACAACACTCAAGAAGCTTGACACCATCCAGGACAAAGCAGCCCTCTTGATTGGCACCACATCCACAAACATTCACTCCCTCCACCACCGACGCACAGTAGCAGCAGTGTTACCATCTACAAAATGCACTGCAGGAGCTCACCAAGGCTTCTAAGACAGCACCTTCCAAACTCATGACCTTTACCTCCTAGAAGGACAAGGGCAGCAGATACATGGGAACACCACCACCTGGAATATCCCCTCCAAGTCACTCACCATCCTGATTTGGAAATATATCTCCATTTCTTCACTGTCACTGGGTCAAAATCCTGGAACTCCCTTCCTAACAGCACTGTGGGTGTACCTACACCACATGGACTGCAGCGGCTCAAGAAGGCAGCTCACCACCACCTTCTGAAGGGCAACTAGAGATGGTCCCCGAAGCGATGCCTACACCCCGTGAATGAATGAAACAAACATTGAGGCAGGCAGGGGAGCAAGATTTGGCGGGAGGTCAAAAGTCAGTTTCCCGATGGTGGGGAATTAGTTTGGAATCTTATTCTCCCGACTTTCATGGCGGGTTATGGGCAGGTCAAGTGTCCCGCAGAGCTACGTCAGAAACCTCATCTGCATCCCAGGAATGCTCATTAAAAGGGCCAACACGCCGGAATCTTGCTCCGCCTCCAAATTAAGCGCCCTGCTAACGGGGATTTGGAAACTGTACATCGGTGTCTTACACCTGGAGAGGTCAGCCTCCTCCTAGACTGTCAGCTCAGTGAGCGCTGCTGTCACTTTCCTTTCACACCATCACTGAGCGATATCAGCTGCCAGTCACACGAGCAGTGCCAAGGCTGGGCACAGGGGAGGGGGTGAGATCGAGGCAGGAGTGGGGGTAGGGGATGGGGGGAGCCAAGGAGCAAAGTGGGAGAGTGAATGGCTGTTTGAGTGCCGTTTAAATATGGCGCCCGGACATTAGTGCCTATGAAGTAAGGAGGTTCGGCCACTTTCTGCTGCCCCCACCACAGGATTCAACATTCTCCTCGCAGATGCATAATTAATGAGCTGAACAGTGCAAGATCTCATGTGTTCAGCTGCCTCACTCTCCAGCAGAAGTCACTCTGACCTCTACTCCGGCTACCCGGCTTAGCCTCCAGAATGGAAAATTCCACCCAGGTTAAGTGAATGGACAACTAGATGGCAGATAGATTATAAAGTAGGGAAGAATGAAGTTATTCACTTGAGTTGAAAGAATAGGAAAGTAATTTTTTTTAAAAGGTGAGAAACTTGCAAGTATGGAAGTTCTCACCAACTTGGGTGTACTCATACAAGGGATACAGAAAGTTAGAATGCAGCTGGAGCAGGCAAGTAGGAAGGTAAATGGCATGTTGGCCTTTATTGCAAGAGGAGCCATTCACTGGTACAAACAGGAATGCACCCTTCGCTAGTTATTGAAAGTTAGGAAAACCAGTCAACAGAATCATCTCCCAAATAAGGAAAAAATGTCGATGCTCTTGCACCACCAGGTGACCACAAGCGGTAATGCAGGGAAAAAGAAATCGCTGCGGTCCCGTCCGCAGCCAGTATGTGGCAGTGTTGCTTCATGCAAAGTAGGATTTTTAATGTTAAAAAATGTTCTTACTCATCTATCTTAGTAAACATTGATACACAGTAACCTTGAAGAGCTATCAACAGATAGTAAAAACTAAGGTCCTGATATCGCCTTTAGGGCAATAAATGAAGTTGAGATCTAATTGAGCATTGAAATAAATTCGAGGGGCTGAATGACCTCCTGTTCTTCCTAAATAACATAAAGATTCTGAGGATTGGAGTACAAGAATAAAGAAGCCTTCTTAGAATTGTACAGGGTTTTAGTGAAAATACGTTTGGAACACTGGGTGCAGTTTTGCTCTCCACATTTTAGAAAAGATAAACTTGCACTGGAGGCAGTACTGAGGAGGTTCACTACATTGTTCCCTGGCATATCCTATGATGAGATGCTGAGCAAATTGGTCTATCTTCTCAGACGTTTGGAAGAATGAGAGGCAATCTCATTGAAATATACAAAATTCTGAACCGTAGGGTAGATGGTGAGAGCTTGTTTCCACTGATTGGGGAATTGAAAACATGGGCACACTCTCAGGATAAGGGGCCGATCAATTAGAACAGAGATAAGGAGAAATTACTTCACTCAAAGGGTCGTGAATCTTTGGAATTCTCTACCCCAGAGGGCTGTGGATGCTCCATCATTGAATACATTTAAGGATAGACAGATTTTTGGTGTCTCAGGGAATCAAGGTGTATGGGGAATGAGCAGGAAAGTGGAGTTGAAGATAAAAGTCAGCCATGATCTAAAAACGAAAAATGCTAGAAATACTCAGCAGGTCTGACAGCATCTGTGGAGAGAGAAACAGTTCATTTTCGAGTCTGTATGACCCTTATTTGGAGCCATAATCATATTGAATGGGGTAGCAGGCTCAGTGGGCTCGATGGTTTACTCCAGCTTCTATTTCTTATGTTCTTGAACCCGTGTCCCTAGAGCATTAGCCCGGCCCTCTGGATTACTAGTTCAGTGTCTCTTGCTGAGTTTCTCCTGAATTTTGGTCCCTGTTTGTATTCCCAAAATCTGAAGAACTTTATTTTTTGCATTCACAGCATCAAATAACTACATAGAATAATGGAGCCATTCACTCGTACAAACAGAAATGCACCCTCCGCTAGTTACTGTAAGTTAGAAAACCAGTCAAAAGAATCATCTCCCACAAGAAAAAAATGTCGATGCTCTTGCACCACCAGGTGACCAGAAGCGGTACTGCAGGAAAAATAAAATGTTGCAGTCCCGTTCGCAGCCAGCATGTGGCAGTGTTGCTCCATGCAAAACAGGATTTTTAATGTTAAAAAATGTTCTTACTCAGCTACCTTAGTAAACATTGAAACACAGTAACCTTGAACAGTTATCAACAGATAGTAGAGACTAAGGTCCTGATGTCGCCTTTAAGCTGATAAATTAAGTTGAGGTCTAATTGGGCATTGAAATAAATTCAAAGGGCTGAATGGCCTCCTCCTGTTCTTCCTAATAACATAAAGATTCTGAGAAATTACTCGGTTAAAAATAAACCCGTAGACAGTTTCTGGTTTTCGGTTTACTGCTTTGCTGACAAGAAGTCTTGTTACTCCAAGTATACCACATTTATACAATCTAACAAACAATTTGCCCAACTTAGTCTACTGCATTCGTTGCTCCCAATGTGGTCTCCTCTACATTGGAGAGACCAAACGTAAACTGGGCGACCGCTTTGCAGAACACCTGCGGTCCGTCCGCAAGAATGACCCAAACCTCCCTGTCGCTTGCCATTTCAACACTCCACCCTGCTCTCTTGCCCACATGTCTGTCCTTGGCTTGATGCATTGTTCCAGTGAAGCCCAACGCAAACTGGAGGACCAACACCTCATCTTCCGACTAAGCACTTTACAGCCTTCCGGACTGAATATTGAATTCAACAACTTTAGGTCTTGACCTCCCTCCTCCATCCCCACCCCCTTTCTGTTTCTTCCCCCTTCCTTTTGTTTTATTCCAATAAATTATATAGATTTTTCTTTTTCCCTCCTATTTCCATTATTTTTAAATATTTTTAAATCTTTTATGCTCCCCCCACCCCCACTAGAGCTATACCTTGAGTGCCCTACCATCCATTCTTAATTAGCACATTCGTTTAGATAATATCACCAACTTCGACACCTATGTGTTCTTTTGTTCTGCCGTCTGTGACATCTTTTGATGATCTGCCTCTATCACTGCTTTTGCCTACAACCACACCAACCCCCTCCACTTCTCTCCCCCCACCCAATCCCCCACCCACCCACCACCTTAAAACAGCTTATATTTCACCCCATCCTGGGATTCACCTAGTTCTGTCGAAGGGTCATGAGGACTCGAAACGTCAACTCTTTTCTTCTCCGCCGATGCTGCCAGACTTGCTGAGTTTTTCCAGGTAATTCTGTTCTTGTTTTGTAAACAATTTGATCTCCTGGTTAATAGAACGGGAAGCATCTTATTGCAGTATCACCAGATGGCATTAGGTGGGGCTGTTGCACTGCTTTTAAAAAATCTAATTTTATTCCTGAAATACTACTCTGAGCCAGGCGGTGGTGGTGTTGCACAGTCTAATTTTTTTCCAGCTCTGAAGAAGTTATTCAGATTTGAAAAATTAACTGTTATTTTCTACACGGATGCTGCCAGATCTGATGAGTTTTTCAAGCATTTTCTGTTTTTATGTGTGATTTTACTTTCGTTCTTTACACTCTCACTATGCACCAATGCCTCCATTTAACCATGAGGGCCTTCTCATCACTTAACACATAGAAAAGAGTGACATGGGTACCACAGTAGCTCCTTTTAACCAAAAGGAACTAAGGAGCTAAACAGCTGCATAACATCAAAATACTCCAAACAGTGGAATCTCAAGCAAAACAGAAAATGCTGGAAACAGCAGGAAACAGCAGGCAGAATATGTGGACAGAGAAACAAAGATAACGGACCAGAATATTTTGGAATTGGAAGGACTCCAGAGCCATTTAGAAACCCTGATTCCAGGATTCCCACTCACATTCCTACTTCCCCAACTTTGCTGGTGCAGGATAAAGGTGTGAGAAGCGAGCGCGACTATAATTCACGAGTCCACTGAGTGACCGTGAACCACAAGCCCTGGGCTGACTCCATGAAAATCGCGGAGGACTAGGACATGCCTATCTCCGCAATGGAGCCGGCCAGGTAGGGAATGTAGAGTGCAGGCTTTTGACACAAGCTAACCAGCACCCTTTAAAAGCCCTGATAAAAATTGGAAACCCCGGGAATGCTGTTGGGAATCCAGGAAAGTTTGGTCATCCGGACACGGTGAAAGTCCAGGGCTATGAAACGATCATTGATTGTTGTAAAAACCCATCTGGTTCACGAATGTCCTTTAGGGAAGGAAATCGGCTCTCCTTACCTGGTCTGGCCTGCACATTCCGAGGGGTGGGGGGGGGGGGGCAGGGGTCAGGGGCAGTTAAGAGTGAACCAGAATGGCCCAGTAAGCCACTCGGTTCTACAGCAATTACGGATGAGCAATAACTACTGGCCTTGTAGATAACACCCATATCCCATTAAAAGCATTGTTAAAGTACACCTGGATGCCCATTCCAGCAGGACATCCTGAGTCTGGGACCTTCTGGAGGACAACAGACTTCCTGTGATCTCACTGCAACAAGGAGTCAGGAAATTCCTGTTCTTATTGAGTGGGTGAAATCTCAGCTCTCCCCCTTCTCTGCACCTTCAGATGGTGCTGCTGCTAGTAGCTCAATGGTCTGGAGAACACTGACTCAGGGTGTCATGAAGCTATTGATGTTTATAATATTATTGGAATTTTTTAAAAATAGAGATTTAGTCTGTGGGTGTGTCTGTGTGTGTCTTAATTGTATTAAAGCCAGATAGTCTGGGTGCTTTGATGTATACTAGTATTGAGATATAAGAGAGGTAGATTCCATTTGTATTTTGTTGAATAGAGCATTCAAGAAGGGGAGTGAAATTTGGCACCTAGCTAGCAGAGACCAAGCAATGTTTATATTATTAATAAAACTGGTACTATGAAAGGGTTTTTATTGTTAGAAGAGGTGCAGTGCAAAGGGACTGGAGATGTGCTGAGTATAACTGATAGCTGTTTTCATGTGTGCAGAGCAGAGGCAATGTAACATCAAAGTCTATAAGCCTACCACTGTGTCTGCAAAGGAACCAAAGTGAAAGGAACCTCCTTTTGAATTTGCAAGAATTTGAAAATGTTTTACCTGGCGTCTGCTTAAAGTCTGTGGGTTGTTGTTGCCTTAATGGAAATTAGTTTGGGAATTTGTTAAAAGTTATGTAGTTCTAAGTTGTAGCCATGTGTAGATAATTAATTTGTGTAAATTAATAAATGTCTCATGTAGTTTGATATACAAACTTCTCAAGAACTGGTGGTCTGATTCCTGAATTTAGAGCTGCATCTCAAACATACCACATAAAATATATGTTACGACAGTTGTTTAAAGTTCCCCTCTGAGATTTTTAAATAACTCAGCTTTATCAACTTCTGTGTCATAACTCAAGGGCTTTGTCCAAACTCCTCAGGCTAAAAAATGCATTTATGCAGATTGAATTTCTCACTAATATAAATGCTGTGATGTAGCAGCACAGAAGAGTGAAAAACGAGAAACTACAAAGAACACTTGTTCGCAGGGGGAGATAATCCAAGCAGGATAAAAATGCTGAGACTTCCAAAATAAAGTTCCTTTCAGGGTGACTGGATCACGACCAGGAGCTGAGATCCTCGCTCATCCTGTAGACAGGGTGAACGATGGTTACTTGTTGTGTCCTACTGCATCTTTGCCTGAGAAAGCAGAGCTTAGATTCCTACAGCACAGAAAGAGGCCATTCAGCCCATCATGCCTGTGTTGGCTCTTGGAAAGAGCTATCCCATTAGTCCCACACCTCCCTGCTCAGAGAAACAGTACAGCCCACATGATGATGTAACAGACACATGACCAAGAGTCAAAAGAGAGAATAGTCATGGCTTAGACTAAATAAGACCTAGTCTTGTATATCTGTATATCATTATGTTTATCTAATAAACTAGTTATATTTTAGACATACAGATGTCTCAGTAATTGTTCCTTAAACTGTCACAACCAACATACAACACATTTCCTTCTCAAGTTATTTAACTAATTTCCCTCTGAAAGTATTATTGAATCTGCTTCCACCGCCCTCTCAGCCAGTGCACTCCAGATCACAACAACTTTTTGTGTAAAAAGTCAAGCTTCCCTCTGGTGCTTCAGCCAATTCCCTTCAATCTGTGCCTTTGGGCGACCAACCCTCCTGCCAGTGATAACAGTTTGTCATTGTTTATCCGATTTTGAACGCCTCTATTAAATCTCTGCTTAATCTTCTCTGTTCTCAAGGAAACAATCCCCATTTCTCGTTGTCTCTGCTGGGCTGCATGGATCAGTGTCATCCATTCACCAACTGAGCCATTGGAGTCAGTGAGGATGAACCCATTCTCAATGGATCAATGAGAGAATGAAGAGGCAACAATTCACTGGTATTATTCTTCTCTTACATTTTCATTATTTGTCATGTGATCCCATGTGATCGTCTGTTCTCCTTCAAAGTGTGAAAGTGAGAAAGTCTTTTCCCAGAAAATACATTTGAAGAAAGAACATTTATAGAGCACACTTCACCACGTCAGAATGCTGTTACCGGCCATTAAATACTTTTCAGGTGGTTTCACTGTTGTAATGGAAATATGGCCACTAAATTCACACATAACCAGCTCCAATAAAACAGCAATGAGATAAGGAATAGATCATCTGTTTCTGGTAATCTGGTCATGTGTGAAAACACTAAAAATATCTCCATAATACAGTTTGCCTGTTTCTAAACAAAACTAGTCTGCTCCGTAGAGTCATCACATTCGGCAATGAAGGTAAACCGACTTCGGACTCTACACCTCACCCTGTTACTGTGAGTAAATCGAATTTTAAAAGAATTACTCACCAGCCATGCCACTGTTTGGTAGAATTGAGCCATATGATGCTAATATTGAAGATTAGAGCCAGTATGTTGAGCGCCTCGAATTTTACTTTGTAGCAAATGAAATAACCACCAAAGAAAAGCAGAAAGCGATCCTCTTCAGTGTATGCAGCAGAAAAACATGTAACTTCATTAGTAACCTGACAGCCCCAGGAGCGCCCAATTCCAAGTCATATAGTGAATTAACGGACCTTGTGAAAACACACTTCCAGCCAGAGCCATCCATGACAATGCAGCGCTTTAAATTCAATTCAAGAGCTCGGGACCCCAGCAGAGTCCATCGCAACCTGTGTAGCGAACCTCAAGCAGTTAACAAAATACTGCGACCTCGGAGACATTTTAAACGAGATGCTGCAGGACCAATTGGTATGTGGAGTCAAGGAACGACACCATTCAGAGCTGATTGCTTGCCAAGGTCAATACTGATTTTAAATGCTGCTTAGAAATCTCCTTCGCCGTGGAATGTGCTGCGAGAGAATCGCAGGCTTTGCGACACATGGATAATGGCGCCATACTTCATGTTGGGTAGGAACCTGCAACCGAGTGTGGTGTAAAAGTCAGACCTGCAGAATTAAAGCGCAATTCAATGGCGGCTGTGAGAAACATTACGAAGCCGAACAGAAACGCTTCATCATCAGTTTCAAGACAAAATTGCTATAGGTGTGGTGGTGACCACAGAGCTGATACCTGTAAATTCAGAGAGGCAGAATGTCATTACTGTCATAAGAAGGGTCACGGGGTTAGGTAATGCCAGATAAAGTTGAAGCAGTCCGTAAAACAGCAAAGAAACATGATAGAAATAACAGGTACAGCAAAGACTGAAGCTGCTGCTTCTGACATTTACTTCTTATATAATGTGACTGCTGTGAAGACTGAGCCTATTATGGTGACAGTGCAAGTGAATGAGAAGCCACTGACAATGGAACTGGATACTGGTGCCTCAACTACGGTGATAGGAGAGCACACTTTCAGGTACCTTAATGTAGGAGAACACACTTCCTTCCTTAATGAAGGAAGAAAGCCAATAAACTTGGAGCAGAAAACTGCCAAATTAAAAAATTACACACAAGAATCTATTCAAGTAAAGGGCATTGGCCCTGTCCCAGTCTCTTACAAGCAACAGACAGCCCAACAGCCTGTAATAATAGTGAAAGGAGAGGGACCCAGTCTTTTAGGTCGGGATTGGTTACATAAGATCAAACTCGACTGGTCTGAGATATTTCACCTAAAATTCCAGAAATTCGAAGGAAATACAAGGTTTCTCAGGATGAAATAGGGATGTTAAAAGGCCGTCATGCCAAGATACATGTTGATCCTCAGACAACACCACGTTTCTTTAATGCCAGGCCTGTGCCTTATACATTGAAAGAAAAGATGTACGAAGAGCTTTGCAATTTAGACAAGCTGGGCATCATCCAACCTGTCCAATTCTCGGAGTGGATCACACTCATTGTTCCAGTGGTTAAGTCTGACCACACCATATGCATCAACGGAGACTATAAATTGATTGTAAATAAGGCAGAAAAACTAGATAAGTACCCATTCCAAGGATAGACGATTTAAATGCCAAGCTGACTGGAGGCAAGTCCTATACGAAATTGGATATGAGCCACGCCTACAAGTAATTAAAATGGTTAGCACATTGAGAGAATACATGACAGGGTGGATGCGGAGAGAATGTTTCTTCTCAGTGGGGAGTCTAGAACTAAGGGATGCAGTTTAAAAATTAGGCCAGTTAAGGCCGAGATGTGGAGAACATTTCACTCAGAAGATCATTAGTCTGAGGAATTCTCTTGGCCGGAGAGCAGTGGAGACTGGGTCACTGAACATAATCATAGATTTTTGATTGACAAAGGAGTCAAGGGTTATGGAGCGAGTGGGGAGGGGTGGGGATGGTGGCAGACAGGAAAGAGGGGTTAAAGCCACAATCAGATCAACCTGCGATAATCTTATCGAATGGCGGAGCAGGTCCGAAGGGCCGAATGGCCTGCTCTTGCTCCTAATTCTTGTGTTCTGGAGCTCTTTATTTGTGTGTGTGAGATATATTACATGTATATGAATGATTGTGTGTTTATGTGAGAGAGATTGAATGTGTGAGAGTGATGGGGTGGAATTTTAGCAACAGCCTGTCAAGTCCGACATCGTAACCGGAACTGTGCATGATTTCAGTTTTCTCCCTTTTTACCTTTTCCCAGAAGGAAATGATCAAATATGGCAGGTCTGCCCAAACGTGCGGCTGGGAGGTGAGATTCTGAGGTTGTGAGCTCTGCAGCAGCAATGAGAGCCGTGGAACTGCAACAAATGTTAAGAGCTATGAGGCCCCTTTAATTTCTTGGTTTATTTTTAAAACAGAGGGCGTGGCTTAAATAACCAATGTTTGAGGTTTGATATCTTGTTCAAAAATAAAGAACTGAAAAGGCAGATTTTTATATATACGTGAAGATGATATAGTCTGCTCCCCTTCCCCACGCTCGCACAGCTCACACAGATGGGTCACCACCATTTTCAAGCCTCAAAATGGGGTCACAGTGGGAAAATGTTTGGGAAGCACTGAACAGTGGGGTGACCAGGTGAACATGGGTCCAATGCAGGAAGCAACGGCTCGCTCTGATCTGGAAGAATGAATGCCAGCATCACATCTTCAACAGGAATGTCTCATGGGGTCATCTGGAAAGTGTATGTATCAGTGGACAGCTATGTCAGAAGAGTGACTGTAAGATTAGCCTGTGTGCCAAATGGTAATTCAAGCCAAAGCTTATGGAGGTTTGGCTTTTGTGTGTCCTTGGGTGAAATGTTTGAATGACAGGACTGTGTGTGTGATGGGGATACATGCGGGGATATAGGGGGAGGGAGGGGGAGGAGGGGGTGGGGGTGGGGGGGTAGGTGTCACTTGACATGTCACTAACTCTGCATTCTGTCATGCAGCATAAACAAGCCCACAACAGCAGGGAGAGGAGATGGACAGGAGTTGGTGTGCATGACCTTCAGCTCCACACACCAGTGAAGGAAGAGGAGGAGATGTTAGCGATCGCTGGCAAGGATGAAGTGAGATCCACAGCAGATGGGGAGGCTGGACCAGCCAGGCATAAGGAGAACAAGGCAACCAACCTGCTGCTGGCAAATGGACACACAGGACACATGTGGTGAAAGGTTATGCTCTCCAAATGTGATGATGTCTAATATTCTGTTTTGTTTTGTTCCCCATCGTCATTCAAGGACCAGTCAAAACAGGAGCCGGAAGGCTGGGGATGAAGCAGCCAGTGCCTCATAGGCAGCAGTGTCATCTTCTTCATCCTCCACCTCCACCAAACTCAGATACATCCGTACAGTCCACCAAGGGGTCACGTGTAGATTCAGGAGCACAAGCTGGACACTTCCCAGCAGCTGAGGGAGGGTGTGACAGCCAGGTTGGAGGACTGCTGGAGACCAGGCCCCAGAGCCCGACGCTGATGATGAACCTCTGGTTGCAGCCACAGAAACCGGCTGGACATGCAGCAGGGGTCAGGGGAAAATATGGTGGAGATGCCAGGGGTTGAGCGCAGCTTTGTGTGGGGTATGGAGGAACACACCATGAGTTCCGCCATGTCCCAGGCATTGCATGTACGGCTTCCTCCATGGAAAGGACAGCGACTGTCATGGAGAGGACGGGGACTGTCATGGGGAGGACGGGGACTGTCATGGGGAGATAGTGGCTGTCATGGGATGGACGGTGACTGTCATGGGATGGACGGGGACTGTCATGGGATGGACGGTGACTGTCATGGGGAGGACGGTGACTGTCATGGGGAGGACGGGGACTGTCATGGGGAGATAGTGGCTGTCATGGGATGGACGGTGACTGTCATGGGATGGACGGGGACTGTCATGGGATGGACGGTGACTGTCATGGGGAGGACGGTGACTGTCATGGGGAGGACGGGGACTGTCATGGGGAGGACGGGTCTGTTATGGGGAGGACGGGGACTGTCATGGGGAGGACGGGGACTGTCATGGGGAGGACGGTGACTGTCATGGGGAGGACGGGGACTGTCATGGGGACGACCGTGACTGTCATGGGGAGGACGGTGACTGTCATGGGGACGACCGTGACTGTCATGGGGAGGACGGTGACTGTCATGGGGAGGACGGTGACTGTCATGGGGAGAACGGTGACTGTCATGGGGAGGACAGTGACTGTCATTGGGTGGACGGTGACTGTCATGGGGAGGATGGTGACTGTCATGGGGATGACCGTGACTGTCATGGGGAGGATGACGTCTGTCATGGGGAGGACAGGGACTATCATGGGGAGGACAGTGACTGTCCTGAAGAGCCAGGTCAATACATATAAACTCTAACTTGTATTCCATCCCTCTAGCCATGGGTTCAGTGCAGCAGTGGCTAGAGGAGATGGAGGGTAGGGAGCCAGGCATCTGGAACTCCCTCCTGGAGCCCCTTCTGCTGAGGGAGACAGCGAGGTGCCATCACACTTTCAGATGAAGGGGGCGCTCATAGCAACTGCCCTGGGGCCTTCCTCCCAGGATACTCCTAGAATTAGCGCCGTCTCCTCAACCCCTCCAACACTGACCTCAAAAGCTCCAGTCGGCGAGGCTGAGGGTGATGTCCCTGCACCACTGTAGGAGATTCCCAATAGGCTGGAGCCTCAAAGCCTCATCTCTCCACTGGACACCTGCCACAGTGATCCTCGGCAACGGGCCACGACAGTCAGCAGACTGCCTCCACCTCAGCTGATCTCAGGGTTGCACCAAGACAGAGCGACAGCAAAAGAGAAGTGAAAAAAGTGCGAGCATTAAGGTAGCACGACTGATCAATCCACATGCTATCACTTGTAAAAATATAAGCATTGATTTTCTATCATAGTTTGTAATTATTGAGAATTGTCAGGCCCTATTATAGTGTCAGATATCGTGGTCATGCCCCCCCATGTTTGTCACAATGTGATGTCTAAAGAGGAGATAGAGACAATGACACTATTCCTGAATGAGATGTGTTGTGTTTCTGTGCATTCTTTATTGAATGTCCATGGAATTCTTCTTTCTGTGAAGATCATTCTGTGGAACATGACTTAAAATGCAGGCACAGCTGATCCCCTCCCCCCAACGCCCACCCCACCATCTATCACTCTGAAGGATGTTGGACCACTTAACACTCAGCAGGTATAAATACAATTGCATTCAAAGCACTTTAAAGATGGTGCTGGATCAGAATAATCATGCTAGGCAGGCTGTTCCATGGATGTTCATGCACCCCTAGGATGTGCTTGGTACCAGTATTCACTACTGAGTGTGTGTGACAGAGCTCCACTCCCCATTCTATTCTGGGTGGTAGAGGACACCGGTTTAGAGCTAACTCAGCAAGGACAGGGCTAGACCTCACCCCCCAGGAAGGTGACGGAGTGATAGTCATGAAGGTGCCTTATTGTTGAGTGAACCTTGTGTAGATCAGGTTGCCCCTGGCATCCCTTGCACATCTCTCCATGGCCCTTGTGTCCATGACAGACTCATTTGCATTCATGGCTTCCTCATGCTCTGACAAATCCTTGTCAGCTGAGGAGAGCTGATCTTTGTCACGCTCTTCCTCTTGTAACACGTGTCTACATTGCAGACCCATGTTGTACAGCGCACAGCAGAGCACAAAAATTCATGACACCATCTGAGGTGTGTACTGCAAAGCCCTACAAACCAGTCAAGGCACCGGAAGCACATTTTAAGAAGCCCAATGGTGTATGGGCATGGTGGAGGCCTGAGCTTGATTATAGCACTCCTCTGCCTCGCTCTGAGGATGCCTCCCTGGTCTCATCAGCCATGTCCATAAGGGATAGCCCTTGTTACCAAGGATCCATGCTTCAATCTTGGCTGGGGCTTCACGAAGCTCTGGGAGCCATGAGTTGGTCAAGATGTGTTGTGACAGTTTCCTGGGAAATGAGCACAGACCTGGATTATTCTTCACCTGAGGTCAGACAGGTAGGTTATTCCTACCACCTGGGTTCAGAGGTCGACTCTAGATATCAATGACCCAAAACTTGAGACTTCGCCCAAAACAACTGCACTTTATGATTTGATTTTTGTTACAGATAGTTCAATAATACCAGTAATTACTCAACTTTAGTTGCTTGGTTTCCCCTAGAAACAGACAGGTCAATCCGCCCTTGCCCATTCTCTGTTCAGATAGCTGACCAGACTGTCCCCATTCCCTATACAGCTGCACAATGGCCTTGAGTTTAACAAACACCGTACTCAAATAGGCTTCTGCCTCCCGCTCTGTCATGTTCACACTTTCTAATTTGCTCCTTTCTCTGATTGCAATAGTCTGTAATTGGCTTATTTTCACCTCTGGCAACCCAGCCTAGAGCAGGAAGGTCCTGACAGTATGTTTGGCCAATCTCCTCCTAGATCTGCTACCTTCAGCACCTCCCTCATCTGTCCCTCGCTCCACCAAGCAAGCAGTTTGCTGAATTTCTACTTATTCAATGATATTCTAAACAAACAGCAATCATCAGTTCCATTACATTAAGACTTTACCTTTAGACCTTACTTTGAGATTTAAGCAAACAACTTTACATGATACTTGTAATAAAAAAAATGTCACAAATTAGAAAGAACAAACACTGTTGCCTGGCCTTTAACCAGTCACCTTCCTAATAATAGCACAAAACTGCGAACAAAGCATAAAGATTATGTTAGCTCATTTGCAGAAGTTAGCCTATGTTAGCCTTATAAATAATGTTAAATAGAAATGTTAAGTAGTAATTGTAAGCTTAGCTTTTCCTTATATCCATAAAAAGCTTCCACAACGTAATGGCCGTTTCATTGTATTCGAAATGCAGCAGCTGCCCACATTCACCAGCTGGACGTTCATGGAGTGAAACCCTTGACGATTTACAAAGGTAGCTGGCTGTTCCCAGGGAGATTTTATAGCCATGAGTGCAGTTGATGACTGTGCACTCTGGGAAATCCTGCGATGATACCAAACGTGGCTGACCTTGCAGCCTGGTCTTTTCATCAGGGGTGAAGTGGGTAGAGTCATTGGCATCACTAAATATGGTGGCCATTTCCTTTATGCGCCTACGTGTGGCAGCCTGTGAGATGCCGAATAGGTCACCCTGGAATCCACCACTGGCATAGAAATTGTGTGCTGCTGTAACCTTGAGGACCACTAGCATGGTGTTCCATCCAAATTCACACGACTGCAAGTCTTGGTAAACAATCTGATAACAATCAATAAATAGCTCAGTGACCGCTTCCCAGGACATCCTCAGAAATCTCCAGCACCACCTCTCTGACATCTGCAGATAGTCTGTTCTTGCCCTCGGATGCATTGATGTGCCAATGACTCTCTTTGCCCCCTGGTGCTGCCTGCTGTTGGTCTTGATGCCTCTGTTACTTGGCAGCAAGAGCTCTCCTTCTTCACATTCTCTCCTCCTGCTCCCAAGGTTTCAGGAAAATCGGGTGAATGAGGCCCATTGTTCTGGCATTAATTACACTGTGTAAAGACGGCTGACACACATCTGAAAGCATGGTTCTCACCCATTTAACTCATTTTTAGGGAGTCCGTTAATTGACGAATTTTGCACAACGTGAACTCCGCCCGACCAAAGTGATCCTCCTCCCATTTTACGCATGTCTACATTTGGAGAAGCTGCATTTGACATGAGCCCCTAAACTAAGGTGTGTGTGAAGTTTAAGAGCCGATCCTGTACCTGCTACCATCCTCCTTTCACCTTCACACTTCGTCCTATCACCATTGGCCCACCCAACATAACCTTTCATCTTCCATCTGTTACCCTTGAACCTCCCCCACTACCCCAGGCCCAACATCATTCCCTGCACATTCTATTTCTCCCCACTGTGCCTAAATCCATGACCATCCCAGTGCCCAATCTGACCCGGAACCTTCCATTTTCCACCTCAATGGACGTGTCCGGTACCCTGACCCACCCCATGAGACTTTCAAATATCCAACCCTGATTCAGGACCTGCCCCCATACTGAATGCAACAACCTCCATTTTACTGTGACTGTTCCCTCCATCCTCCAGCACCTTCAATTCAACCCACAGGACCCCAACATTAACTAGATGAGCATAGGAATAGGAGGATTGAGCCATTGAATACGTGGCTGGACAACTGGTATCGGAGGGAGCACATCAGATTCTGAGGCATTGGGACCGCTTCTAGGGTAGGTGGAACCAGTAGAAGATGGAAGGACTGCATCTTAGCAGAGCTAGGGATAATATCCTCACAAGGTTTGCTAGTGCTATTGGGGAGGGTTTAAACTAGATTGGCAGGGGCATGGGAACCTCAGAGGGAGTTCAGATTGGAGGGGAGCAAAACTGCTAACAAGGAGTAGAAAAGTAGTAAGTGAAATTAGTAGACAGACAAAGCAAAAGCAAGCATCAAATAGGATCAGAATGCAGAATGTTAATAATTCAGAATTAAAGGCGCTCTATCTGAATGCACACTGCATTTGCAACAAGATTGATGATTTGAAGGCACAAACTGAGATGAATGGGCATGAATTAATTGCCGGTACAGAGCTGTGGCTACAGGGTGACCAAGATTGGGAACTAAATATCCAAGAATATTTGTCATTTAGGAAGGATAGGCAAAAAGGAAAAGGGGGCGGGGTCGTGCTCGTAATAAGGGATGAGATTAGTACATCAGTAAGAGAGCATCTTAAATCAAAGGATCAAAATGTAGAATCAGTTTGGATGGAGCTAAGGAACATCTAGGACAGAAAACATTACTGGGAGGGTTTATAAGCCACCAAACTGTAGTGGTAAAGAAACAACTGGGAATCGGGCTATTTTAATTTAGTATTATGTAATGGGAAAAGGCTAATGAATAAACTTTCTGTAAAGGAGCCTTTGGGTAACAATGACCATCATATGATAGAATTTCACATTAAGTTTAAATGTAATATAGTTCATTCTGAAACTAGGATCTTAAATCTGAACAAGGTAAACTATGAAGGTATGAGGGAGAAGTTGGCTATGGTGGATTGGGAAAATACACAAAAGTTTGATGGTAGACAGGCAATGGCCAGGATTTAAAGGTGTACTACATGGTCTACTAGAGATATACCTTCCTCTAAGGAACAAATACGAAATGGGAAACATTAATCAACAGTGGTTAACAAAATAAGTTAAAGATTGCATTAGATCAAAGCAAGTGGCTTATAAGGTTACCAGAAAAAGAGGAAAGCCCGACGATTAGAAATAATTTAGAACCCAGCAAAGGAGAGCCAAGAAACTGATAAAGGGAAAAGAGAATATGAATGCAAGCTAGCAAGTAACAGAAAGGCAGGCTGTAAAAACTTTTTAGGTGCATGAAAAAGAAAAGATTAGCAAGGACAAATGTAGGTCCATTACAGGTGGAGACAAGAGAATTTATATTGGAGGCCAGGGAAATGGCAGAGAAATTAAACATTTACTTTGTGCCTGTCTTCACGGAAGAAATACAGAAAATCTCCCAGAAATTCTAGGCAACCAAGGGACTTGTGAAACTGAGGAACTGAAAGAAACTCATTTGAGTAAAGAGATGGTAATTGAAAAGTTAACTGGACTGAAGGTTGATAAATACCCTCGACCAGATGAGCTTCATCCCAGAGTGTTGAAGGTGGCTAGATAATGAATGCATTGGTGGTTATCTTTCAAAACTCTATGGATTCTGGAAAGGCTCCTGCAGACTGGACAATAGCAAGTGTAACCCCACGATTGAAGAAGGGAGGGAGAGGGAGAATGGAGAACTACAGACCTGTTAGTGTGACTTCAGTAGTAGGGAAAATGTTAGAATCCATTATTAACGTTGTGATAACTTAGAAAGTAATGGTAAAATTGGGCAGAATCAACATGGATTTATGAAAGGCGAATCATGTTTGACCAACCTGTTGAGAGTTTTTTTGAGGGTCTCCTTTGTAACATAGATAAAGGAGAACCAGTGGATGTGGCGTGTTTGGATTTTCAGGAGGTTTTTGATAAGTTCCCACATAGGAGGGTAGTAAAGGAAATTCGAGGGCATGGGATTGGGTGTAAGATTTCTGGAGGCTAGTAGATTTCTGGAGACTAATGACATCAAGGGATAAGGAGATACTGCAGGAAAGTGGCATTGAAGTAGCCATGATCTAATTGAATAACAGAACAAGCTCAATGGGCTGAATGGCCTACTCCTGTTCTGAGGTATCCAGCAGCAGGTGCACTGTACTGCACCATAAAACTTCACTGATTGTTGTACACCATCTGCTGACTGAAATGGGCACTAGAATAAACTGCAAAAGAAAGGGGGAATTTTCATTTTTAACACTGGTTAAATTCTACCCTTTAAAGCCAAGATTGGCAAACTCTGTATCACCAAGAGAGTTAATGTATCTGGTCTTATTTTGTTAATCAGTAAGGGAACCAAGGGCTATGGGGAAAAGGCAGGAAAGTGGAGTTGTGGATTATCATATCAGCCATGATCTCATTGAATGGTGGAGCAGACTTGATGAGTCAAATGGCCTAGTTCTGCTCCTACATCTTACAGCCTAATTTTGATTCTCATCATGAATGATGTGATGTGCTGAATACCTGAGGAATGTTCTCATTGTCAGAACACAACAACACCTGCTGTTCAAAAAAAAACAAATGAATGGGGGAAGTGATGGGAAAAGGCTGAATTAGATTGGTTCACCATGGAGGCGCAGTGTTTTCACCCTTCAATATCTGGATTTCCCCTTCAGGCTTCCATGTTCTAGGTGCAGAGTGAGAAATGGAAACACAGAAGAAATCACAGCTACAAACGGGAAACAGGTGAAGAGATGGAAGATGGGACTGGGTGGTTTGACTGACAGAAGCAGGGAGTCAATAAAGGAAGGAGAGACACAAGATATTTAATTCACTTCTCATTTTAATCCTCTGACATTTATATATGTATTGGTTTCATTTACATAGGTTCACATAGGCACACATTTCACGGAAGAACAGAGCATCCTCTTACATTTCAGGAAGATTGCTGTACCTGACCAGAGATAATGATTAGGTAGCCATTTCACTGAGCCCCTCTGTGCTGTCTCCCAGTGTGATCCTATCACTTTGAAAAGTCGAACATAGGAGCTCAGTGAGGAAAGTGTTGGAATCATCAAGTCTGAAGATGGTAATGCCAGGAAAAAGGTGCTGGATGTGAGATGGGGGTCCAGAGAAGTAATAAGCAGAAATGAAGGGGAACTGGGGAACTGTGGGGCATGGGAGCAGAGAGGGGAAGATTGGTCCTTTCGGAGTGAGGAAGGAATTTTGTTTTTATTCATTCATGGGAAGTGGGCTTCGCTGGCTGGGCCAGCATTAATTGCCCATCCCTTCTTGCCCTTGAGAAGGTGGTGGTGAGCTGCCTTCCTGAACCACTGCAGTCCATGTGGTGTAGGTACACCCACAGTACTGTTAGGGAGGGAGCTCCAGGATTTTGATCCAGTGACAGTGAAGGAATGGTGATATATTTCCAAGTCAGGATGGTATGTCACTTGGAGGGGAACTGCAGGCAATGGTGTTCCCATCTATCTGCTGTCCTTGTCCTTCTAGATGGCAGCAGTTGTGGGCTTTGAAGGTGCTGTCTAAGGACCTTTGGTCAGTTTCTACAGTGCACCTTGTAGATGGTACACACTGCTGCCACTGTGCGTTGGTGGTGGAGGGAGTGAATGTTTGTGGAAGGGGTGCCAATCAAGTGGGCTGCTTTGTCCTGGATGGTGCCAAGCCTCTTGAGTATTACTGGAGCTGCACTCATCCAGGCAAGTGGAAAATATTCCATCACACACTGACTTGTGCCTTGTAGATGGTGGATAGATTTTAGGGAGTCAGGAGTCAAGTTACTCACCACTGGATTCCTGGCCTCGGACCTGCGCTTGTAGCCACAGCATTTATATGGCTAGTCCCGTTCAATTTCTGGTCAATGGTAACCTTCAGGATGTTGATAGTGGGGGATTCAGTGATGGCAATGCCATTGGATGTCAAGGGAACATGGTTAGGTTCTTTCTTGATGGAGATGGTCATTGCCTGGCACTTGTGTGGCATCAGTATTAAACTGAGAGGGAGTGTAGAAAGAGTATCTCTGGGGAACTGTCAGCTGGAAGTGAGGGAGTTTAAGAGGGAAAATTGAAAATTTCCAAGTGCCATGGAAACGCAGTATTTTCACCCTTCAATATCTGGATTTCCCGTTCAGGCTTTCATGTTCTGGGTGCAGAGTGAGAAATGGAAATACAGAAGAAATCACAGCTACAAACTGGGAAACAGGTGACGAGATGGAGGATGGGACTGGACGGTTTGACTGACTGAAGCAGGGAGTCAGTGAAGGAAGGAGCGGCACAAGATATCTAATTCAATTCTCATTTTAATCCTCTGAAATTTATATTTGTATTGGTTTCAGTTACAGTCTGATTGGGATTTAACAATGTATAATTTGGAAATTAAAGATACATTTAACAACAACCTGTTGTCATTGGTGGTTTCTAACCCCCAACCCCTGACCTCTGCTCCTGACCCTAATCTCTGGATCAACTCATTGTGACATCATGGATGCTGTGACCACCCCGAGACCCACCTCTTTTCCAGATCCAGATCAGAATCAGAGCAGATTCTCATCCACTGATTTTTATCCCAAGTCCGGAAGTTGGGATAAAGTTCCTCCATGAATTTATTCCCAGTGAATGTGTAGATATGGGACTTGGTGTCTACTCTGTAAAATGAAACTGTCCCAGACTCATAACTGAGATCAACTCCCATCTGCTTGAGGATCTGACCAGCAGGGAGAGGGAGATGGGATTCAGGAGAGGAGTTTATATTAAACCGATGCTCAATCCATTCAATGGTCCAGAATCCAGTCTCTGGGCTCAGTCTGACCACACTTTTCCTCTCCACTGACTCTGCGGCTACTCTCAGGCTCCAGCCTCGATTTCCCATCACTTCCACCTCCCAGTAATGTCTCCCCGATGTGAATCCCTTTGATCCTAATACACAGAATCTGTTTTTAAATCTCTTCCTGGTGTTTGGGAGATTCCTCTTAATCTTGATGTATTTCAAACTCTTCCGATCCTCAGACACCTGAAGCCAGTGATTTGCTGTGTCTAAATCTAGCTTCACAGAAACTGGAAGAAAGAGCAGAGAATTAGAAAGATTCGCTGGGAGTTGGGGCAGAAGAAAGACTCACTGGGGGAGGTGGGGTGGGGGTCGGGGGGAGGAGGGTGGAGAGTCACGCAGACTTTCTACGTTTAAAGAAACATCTGAACACAGAGATGCTGCATTCCTGCTCTCCTAGAGCCTGATCTCTTTTTCCTGTTTAATTAATTGTTGTATATCTGCTCCCAATCTCAGTGATTGGGAAGAAGCAAGATTCCTGCATAAGCCAAGTGCTTCTGACTGATTCCCTCTTTCTCACAGGAGCTGGGTGGAGGCAGGAGCTAAAACAGGCAGAGATCTGTTTGTCTTCTCAAGAGTAGGAGCTTTTAACTGCGGGGTCTCTTCAGTCTGTGACAATGCTGACTCCTGCCTGAAGCTGGCTGGATGTGACTGGTGGGGGGGTCGATCAGGTCACTGCAGGGAAACAAGGATAGGGAATGACAGCTGGTTGATGGTGGGGGGACGGCGGGGGCTGACATTGGAGATACCTATCGGGGGGCTGACACAATTTAATTCCACTATTTGTACCATCATCTGTCAATGTCCCTACCTTATGCTCCAGGTCTTCATCCTCTCTCCCCGCAGTCATTTTCAACTTCAGCTTTTCCTACTCCAATCTCCCATGTATTCAGACCCTCAACTCCATTGCCACATTCATTCAGTGTTAATAGAGCATTCAGTCATCATGTCCCCACAATCTGTTACTCAATCTTCCCCTCTTGCTGCAACTCTCTCCACCTTCAAAAACCTCAAAACCTACCATTATGTTTTGAAGCACATTCCCTAATACCTGCCCCTCACTGAGGCCCCCTTGTAAAACTATTCATTGTGTAAAATGTGCTATAAAAATGTGAGCTGTCGGGTCTATTTTATCTGTTGATGTGGTGTCAGGGTACAGGTGGCTGGAAGCAGAGAATAACAGTTTCTCAATCATCCAGTTCAGAAATCAGCCTGACACAGGAAAGGGAATGTTTAAGATTAGGAAAATGGGTAGATCAGGTCACAATGGGGAACAGGCCTGAATCTGACAGATGGAGAGTTTTCCAGTTTCTTCCAAAATGGCCTAAGGCTTTTTCTTTGCCTCTGGCAGGTTGGGTCAAGGGGTCATTGTAGAAGTTACGCTGAGAGAACAGGAATTGATGGGCCATTTAGTCTCTTCCTGTCCTTTGTTATTGTTTGTTAAATTTAACATTAGATTTATAACTGTTTAAAATCAGTAGATGGTCACTGGAATTTATTGAGGAGACCCAATGTATCTTTGTGGGGCCAGGAGGAGCATTGCTGCCCTATCTCCAGACCGACATGGCATCTTTAAAATAAAAAGGAAATGACTTGCCTGAACTTGATCCCTGCTACCACTAGCTCATCTTGACAAGTTTGAGACCGTTCGATATTTAGTCAACCCATGGTTGACATGCTCATCCTCATATCACCCAGACACAATCTTTCCATTTAAATGAGGCTCACACTCCTCTGGGACAGGTGGCCTTCCGGTACCTGAAAATTGGGCGTTAATTCCCAAACCTGAAACTGGTGGAGGTGGAAATGGGGCAAGAACACTGTGTAATCAATCCCCCATCACTATCTCGATCCCGCACCCACACTGTTCCCACCACAGGGGAAGAGTTAAAATTAGCCCCGAGAATCAAACAACAGCAGGAAACACTGGAAATGCTGACTGTCCCAGGGGGGCAGGTCACATGGTAACTGAGAGCCACAGTCCTTGAACTTTTCAAACAGTAAACGCCCAGCCCAAACCCAATGGTGTCATTTAAACCCCCAGCCCAAACCCCATGGTGTCATTGAGTAGGGATTAATAATAAAATGAAGAAATGCTGTGCCTGAACTGCATGTGGAACATTTCCCAATCAGAACAGGAGATTGAACTGGGAAAAATGTCGGGCAGTCTCGGGTCCGATTTTGCAGAATCGATCAGCACTGCCCCTCCGTGCACATCAATCCACCCATTTATCAGAAAGGGAATTGACCCCAACTAACAGGAACTGGTGGCACAGAACCTTCTGCCCCATTCCCCTACACAACTAATCTCCAGAAACCAAGAACAACAAGTTGTCTCAACCTCTTGACCCAATCATGTCAAGAAACCTGGATGTATCAATGCTCTCATTCCACAAGCATCGAGCAATCAAAATGTACTTGCAATACAACGGCTTCACAAATGTGAATGCACTCCTAAATGTTCAATGGCTTCATTAAATATATTCACAAATGTGAATGTACTCCTAAATTTTCAATGGCTTCACTAAATATATTCACAAATGCATGGTTAATTTGTAAAGTATAGACATTAACTGATAACTTTTATGTTCATATGAAACAACATTTCAGCAAAGATAAAACAGTTGGAATAAAGCAGCTCAATGAGCTCTTTCAAGTATTGGCACTGAAATATTCAGGAACTGTCCTTCAATGTTTTTTTATAAATTAGGGGCCAGTTTAGTTGAATTGTACCATGGTTCTGTATTTACCACAATTTAGTTTCATTTTGCCGTAACCTGCATGGAACAAGAATATTTAATATCTCACACTTCTTACTGACTGTCAGTTAAAACTATCAAATGTATTTTCACACATTGGGAACAAGCAATCCCCTCACTCAGACTGCACCATCACAACTGGGTTCACAGCTGTCATCACAGCGAGAATCCAATGATTAACAATATGGATTAAATGATCTTAGGCACTTTTCAGCATTCCAGTCTCAACATTGAGTTGAACAATTTCAGATTAAACCCTCTGCCTCCATTTGTTTTTAACAGGGCAGCTGTTGGTGATGATTCTGCTTTTCCCATTTACACCTCCTCTCAGCCCATCTATAGTTTCTTTCCTTGTCCATTACCATCTCCTTTTGCCTTACACCATTGTCCCTTTTATCACTTTGTCTCTCCTGTCTTCCACCCTATCATGGTCTTCCCCTTTGTTGTTTCCCCACCTCCCCTTTTCCTGCCTCTGGCCTGGTTTAAAACCTGTTACATCTCAAATTTTTTCCTGTTCTGTCAAAAGGTCATTGACCTGAAACATTAACTCTGTTTCTCTCTCCACAGATGCTGCCCAACCTGCTGAGTATTACCTGCACTCTTTGATTTCATTTTGGATTAAAAGCTCTGTTCATCTGAAAATAATTATTCCATTAAGTTCAATGAAAAGCCTGAGCTGCAGATTGAAAATTGAGACTGAAATATTGGGAAAGGTTTACAGTATTTACATCTCATGTGATCAGCCCACAATTATTACCCACTAACTCTGTGCAAATGACAAGCTGGGAGGTGAAAACCTGTCAGCTGAACTCGACCTGTCAGCTGTCACTTTCACCTGTTTCGAGCATGTTTTAAAGGGGTTCCTTGTAACAACATTACCCTGGACTGACAGTCAAATTGTGGTGTGGTGTGTGACCTCTTTTTCTATTTTAGGATGGATATCTGGAGGAGGAAGAGAAAATTGAGCAGGAGCGTCCCATTCTGCTCAAGTTCAGTTGTCTCTGGAAAATTAACTAATCAGAAAAATCTCTCTAACCCCTCCTCCCGAAAAAGTAGCAGAGAAGTCTAAAGGAAAAAAGAGAAAACATGCAAAACAAAGAAAAAGATGTCACAATATATTATTCTTTCTGGTAGAATGATGAAATAAATTTGTCGGTTTTATTGATCTGGGATATTCTGCTGTTTCACTCAGTATTCTCCCCCTCGTGAAGTGTATTTTTCAAGAACAAACAACAAAAGATAATTACATAATGTTGGCAAAACTCTTAATTGAGAAAGAACAGAATTAACCCATTACACCAGAAAAGGATAATATCTAATCCACTGCACTATCCAGACCCAAAGGTAAAAGGACACGAGAGGACTTATGCGGAGGCAGAAAAACAAAGAAAAGTTGATGGTTCTGTGATATAACATTCCAAAACCTACCAATATCTTACACAACGCACCAACCTGTTTCAAAAATGAAAATTGACACCTAACCCACAGAACCATCCAATCCCAAAGGTGAAAGGTCAACATCTAACCCACTGCCCCACCCAGTAATTGCGGACTACAGCAGGAAGTTCTAACCTAACAAGGTGTGAGGTTCACAGGAATGTAAAATAGTCAAAGCCAGTGGGGTAGGCTTTTCATAAAAAAACAAATGGGATTGTAGAACTCTATCTTCAAAATTCCAGGGCTCTCACACTATGGAACTGGAATTTTCGTATTCACTGTAAATCAGAGTCCAGAAATGGTTCTTAAATAGCTTTTACCTTCCAAAGTACAAAACAGCAATTCTGCAAGTCAAGAACACAGGAATGTATTAATGTGAGAGATTCTGCAGCTACTGCCACACCCTATAAAAGAATATGGGGTCTACAAATAGATCACAACTCCAAAATTAAACTCTTAAAACAGATTACTTAAGAAAGTGTCTGATAATATGAATAAATAGTTGATCACATTTTAAAATTCTAACACTCAAGTAATGTACCCTGAACATCATAAAACGCCTTAAAGCCCTTCATAAGGGTATTATAAAACAAAATGTCATTGACTCATATAAGGAGATATTTGGAGAGATAATCAAATACTTGGTTAAAAATCAAGATTTTAAGAAGTTTTTAAAGGAGGAAAATGAAGTGGAGAGTTTTAGGGAGTGAACTGCAGAGATTATGGCCTTGCCAACTGCAGGCATAGCTACCAATGGTGGAGCAATTAAAATCAGGGATGCATTAGGGTTGCAGAAGTAGCACAGAAGTGTAAAGAAAAAGAGAAATCATGCAAAACAGATATAAAGATGCCACAACATATTACAGTTTCTGGTAGAATGATGAAATAAATTTGTAGAATTCATTGATCTGGAATGTTCTGCTGTTTCAGATCAGAATTAGAGGAACACAGATATCTGAGGCTTGTAGGTCTTTAGGAGATTACAGAGATAGGGAGCTGACAAGGCCATGAAGGGATTTGGAAATGAACATTTTAAAATTGAGCTATGGCCTAACCAGATGCCAGTGAAGATCAGTGAACACTGGGGACTTGGGTCAGGTGACTGGGACTTGGTGCAAGTCAGAACACAGGCAGCAGAAACAGTCAGTGCCCAAGACCTGGACAACATTTAGGCTTAGGCTAAGAAATAGGAAGTAACATACATGTCAGACAAATGCTAGGCAATGACCATCACCAACAAGAGAATCTAACCATCTCTCCTGGATGTTCAATTGCATTACCATTGCGTATCTTCCACTGTCAACATCCTGGGGTTTAGCATTGACCAGCCATATAAACACTGGGGCTCCAAGAGCAGGTCAGATGCTGGAGAACTGTTACATCACAGGGATGTTAGTGCTTGACTGGCTGGTGAGTAATGTGGCTGCATTTCCCTTTATCCAGAGTTAGGAATTTTGCCCGAGCAGCTGTGTAATTTGTAAAAATGAATTATTTTTAGGTAATTAATGTTAAGTAAAACATTTCAGTTAACCTCCCAATATTCAAGTGATATCAGCAGATAAGAAGTGAGCAGCTGGTGAATCTTTTTTTAAAGTAGTAAGTTTTATGTCTAATAGAGAAATGACAGGGCAGCTCAGACCCATGTACTGCGCATCCTGTTTTATATGGGAATTCCAGGACGCTTCCTGTGCCCTGGATAACCATTAAGTACAGGAATTGTCATCAGCTGAAGCAGCTCGAGCTCTGGGTTTCAGAGCATGAGCAGTAACTGGCGTCACTGCGGCATGTCTGCAATGCTGAGCGCTTCATGGATAGCATGTTTATCGATGTGGTCACCCCACAGCTTAAGCGTATGCAGAGAAACAATGCATGGATAACCACCAGCACTTAAGAAGAAACAGGTAGGTAGTGCAGGAGTCTCCTGAGTATATTTCACTCTCCAACCAGTATTCAGTTCTGGATGCAGGTGAAATTAGTGATTTATCTGCGGGTTGCAGCCTGAACCAAATCAATGACATCACAACTGGCTCAGTTGTACAGGGGTCACAAAGAAAACTGGAAGAACAATAGTGATGGGAGACTTGATAGTTGGGGGAACAGACAGGCACCTATGCAGCCGCAGACATAAATCCAGGTTGCTTTCCTGGTGCCAGGGTCAAGGATGTCACTTAACAGCGGCAGAGCACACTGAGGGTGGAAGGTGAACAGTCAGATTGTGGTCTCCATCACTACCAATGACATACAAATCGAGTCTCACAAAACCAGCAACCTCAGGAATCTGTGACGATTTCCGATCTTGCTGGCTTTCGAAGTGGAGGTGATGGTTGGCTTCAACCTCATGCATGTTGCAATACATCTGCTCCTATGTGCACATACCGCCCTTGTGCCTTGTTTGGCCTGAAAGTCTGACTATTTCCCTTTATGTTGCTTCTTTTTATTCTAAAGGTCATGTTAGATCTGGGTGGTTATAGATGCTGCTTACCTGTCAGTAACAGGGGAAACTGCTATACAGTACTTTCATTCATCACCGATACCTGCAGCAGGACACTAATGGTGAGACTTGCACAATGTTGTGATTAAAGTTCAGGATGGGCCAAGCTGGGTTGGGTGGGGTCAAGGGTGGCTCCGACTGGAACCGACAGGCACACCATTCTACATGGAAGCATTCATTTTCTTCTTTATTCTATTACTGGCCAGATGGCACATTTGGAATTTTGCTCTCTACTGTAGATCTGTGGTCAATTAATTAACTAAAACTAGCAGAATAATACAAATCTTTTGAGGGCTGAATGCTTAAATTATTAAACTTTTAATTATGCATTTGTCCCCATGGGGTATCCTTGCACGGCCTGCTTAAAAAAGCATCTGGTTTTCGGACATCGCCAGCTTTCGGATAGCCGGATTTGAGGTACTTTACTTGTAGATTGAAAAGAGGATGTCAGAATTTGAGGAGCTAGTAAGGAAATTGGCAGGCAGCGCCTCGAGAGTTAGTAATCTCTGGACCACTGCCTTGTGCATGTGAGGATAGTAATAGGAGTATAGAGTACACGAATGTGTGGCTGGAGAGGTAGTACAGGACAGAGGGCTTTAGATTCCAGGGACATTGGGAACAACTCTGTACAAGCTGGAGGCGTAGAGCAAGAGAGAGGGCTTTAGAGTCCTGGGACATTGGGAACAGCTCTGTACAGCCTGGAAGGGTTACATCTAAACAGAGCTGGGATCAATTTCCTTGCAGGCTGCAAGAAGTGGGGTGAAAACTACCACCTAGCCAGCAGATACCAAGCAATATGTGTATATAAAATTGCTACTATGAAAGGGGTTTTATTGTTAAAAGGTAGAGTTCAAAGATTCTGGTGATACAATGAGAATTTACATTCAATGAGCGGTGCTAGGTATAACTTCAGCAGTTTTGTGTGTGTAGGGCAGAGGCAATGTGAGATCAACAGCAGCTGTAAGCTTCCAATTAGCTCCACAGGAACCAAGGTGATAAGAACCTCATTTTGAATTTGTAAAGTGAAAATGCTTTGCCTGGTGTTTGGTTAAGTCTATAGGTTGCTGTTGCCTTAATGGAGATTAGTTTCGGAATTTGTTAAAAGTTATGATGGTAGTACTTGTAGCCATGTTTAATGTGTTGCAACTTAATAAAATGTTTAATCTAGTTTAATATAAAACCTCTTGAGAACTAGTGGTCTGATTCCTGAATTTAGAGTTGCATCGCAAATATAACATTTAAAATTATAGGTTATGACAGTGGTTTAAAGCTTCCCTCTGGGATTTTTAAATAACTCAGCTTTACCAAGTGCATTGGTCTTAACAATCTACTGGGTTCAGCCTTTTACCTGTCAGTTTATTTCGTGTGAACTATTGGCCTGGGCTCGTTCTCTTGATCACCATCCAGTTCCTCAAACAGAATTCTATGTTTGAGTGGGAGATGGAAACCAGGTCAGGTTCGCCTTTAAAGGGCTCCAGGTCCAACAGACCAATTCCTCCATTTGATCCCAGGCTTCAATAGACTCCCTTTCTCCTTTATTGGAATTTTATTCGATTTATGTAATTTCCATCTCCTGTTTGAATATTTTCCAATGGTGACCAGAAAATGTTATTTTCAAGTCCATCATTTGTCACCCATCCTTAACTGCCCTTGAGAAGGTGGCCGCCGCCTTGAACAGCTACAGTTCATCAGGTGCAGGTGCACCCACAATGCTGTTAGTGAGGGAGTTCCTGGATTTTGACTCAGTGATAGTGAAGGAATGGCAATATAGTTCCAAGTCAGGATGTTGTGTAGCTTGAAGAGGAATTTGCAGGTGGTGGTGTTTCCATGCATTTGCCCTGGTCCTTCTAGTTGGTAGAGCTCACAGATTCGGAAGGTGCTATCGAAGGAGTCTAGGCGAGTTGCTGCAGAGCATCTCATAGATAGTACACTCTGCTGCCACTGTGTTCTGGTGGTGGAGGAAGTGAATGTTTAAAGTAGTAGATGGAATGCAGAAAAAGTGAGCCGCTTTATCCTAGATAGTGTCAAATTCTTGAGTGTTGTTGGAGCTGCGCTCATCTAGGCAAGTGGGAGAGTATTCCATCATACTCCTGACTGTGCCCTGTAGATAATGGACAGACTTTTTTGTAACTACTTTGTACAACTGAGTAGCTTGCTAGGTCACTTCAGAGAGCAGTTAACAGTCAACCATATTGCTATGGGTCTGGAGTCACATGTAGGCCAGGCTGTGAATTCTAATAATTGTCGAACAAGCCACTCTGTATCACACACTCCGTTACAATGTAAACAAATCGCAGGAATGATGAGTTACAGGGGGAGGGGTAACAGGTATTCACCAATTAACTGAAGAGGTGGAGGAGTCATTTAAAATACTGGGATCCCACTCAACTGCAGCAACAGGGGAAGGTATCATAAGGGGTCTTTGTCCCATATTTGGTTTGTTCAAACTAAGTAGTAAGGTTCTGGTATTTGGCCAATGACCTCAGCCCTGTCATGGAAAGAAAACTAGCAGACTTACTGCAAAAGTCACTGCAAAGACTTTCTGAAAACATGCAGCAAAATATAGGGCTAACAGCAGAATCCAAGACCCTGTTTGCAGTGACCTCAGAGAGGATTTCTCAACAATTCAGAGCAGCCTTTGGTGAGTGGCAGCTGTTGGAATCTGATTATGCCCCAGAGAACACAAGAGGCTTACACATCACTTTAAATGTACAGGAGTTGACTGGCCTGATGTAAATGATAAAATGAAAACATTACAGAATGATAAAAATGTTGATAGAAATAAATACTGTATATTCGTTACCAGGTATTTGCTCACTCGACTCATTCCTGGGATGAAGGGCTTATCCCATGAAGAAAGGCAGAACAGGTTGGGGTTATATCCATCGGCGTTTAGAAGAATGAGAGGGAACTTGACAGAGTAGATACTGGGGGGATATTTCCACATGTGGGGGTGACTACAAGTAGGGGACACCATTTAAGAAGAAGAGGTCCCCTTTTTAAGATTGAGATGGGGAGAATCTTTTTCTCTGTGTGTCGTTAATGTGCGGAATTCTCTAACCCAGAGATCAGTAAAGATTGGGTCATTGAATTTATGGGTCAACCACATTACTCTGGGTCTGGAGTCACCTATAAGCCAGACTGTCAATTCTCTAATAGTTGTCAAACAAGTCACTCTGTGACAAGCACTCTGTTCTCACATTGCGAACAAATTGTGGAAATGACAAGTTACAGGAGGAAGGATAACAGATAGATTTTTGATAGACAAGGGAGTCAAGGGTTATGGGGGAGAGAGGAAAGTGGAGTTGAGACCACAACCAGATCAACCATGATCTTATTGAATGATGGAGTAGGCTTGAAGGACCGAACGGCCTACTTCTGCTTCCAAGTCCTGTGTTCCTATATGTTCCTGTGTATCCAAGATTTCCAGTGCACCATGTTGTAAGAGCAAGATACTTTGCAAACTCAGGACACTTTCTTGCAGGGATAAAGAAATATTAGTAATCCCCATAAGGCCCATTTTCCTGCAGCTCAGTGGCAACAATACCCTGATTTCCTGAGTAAACAGGAGACAGCTCTGAGGATTATACACTCCTGCAGAACAGCAGCACCAGTGTACCTTCTGCTGAGTCTCCTCAGATTTCTTCATAGGTAGAAGAAAATCAGCAGTTCAAAAGCTTAACAGCAGAGCTTAGAGGTGATACAGTTCCCATGTGCCTGTTGCCCTTGGTCGTAGATTTGGCAGGTATCTAGCAACAGTATGGCAATGATGGAAGGAGGTGTTAAATGTGGTGCCAATCAGGCCGTTTTGTGCTGGATATTACTGACTTCTTAAGTTTGTGGCAGCTGTATCGATCCAGGAATGGAGACAGCATTACAGCACACTCCTGGCTTGTGAAATGTAGTGGTAGAAAAACTGTGGGGAAAACAGAAGATTGGACACTTGAGCAGCTCAGAGGCTGGGTATTCTGCAGCAAGTAGCTACAGTATTTTTGTGATTAATCCTGTTGAATTTCTTGTCATTGGTGACCCACAGGATGCTGATAGTGAGGTATTCGACAATGGTAATTCCATTGAATATCAAATGAAGGTGGTGAGGCTGGTCACTGTTTGTCTGGAAGTTAAGTAGCAAGTAACATTCACACCACAAATTAGACCAAACCTGGTGTTCCTAGCTCCTGCTGAATGCAGGACTATTTCATTAGCTGAAGAATTGCAACTTACAGCAATGTAACCACCAGCAAACAACCCCTTCTGACATTATGATGCAGCAAGGTCCCTGATGAAGCAGATGTCGCCCTGAGGAACTGCTGCAGTAATACCCTGCAGCTGAGATGATTAATCACCAACAGGTAACACAATGGAAGATCATTGTGGTTATGAGTCCAGTACAGGGGAGATTCCCTCCAACCTCCACTGGTTTCAGTTTTACGAAGCCTCCTTAGGCCCATGGTCAGTTAACATCATGGTCAGTCATTCTCACTTCACCACAGGGATTTAGCTCTTGCTTTGAGGTCTGAAACCAACTGATTCTGGACAAACTTACAATTAGCACCAGTGAACAGTTATTGTGATTAAGTGAACCTCGATAGGACTGTTGACAACATCTGAGGAAGGGCGGATGCTAACAGCAAGAGGTTTTGCTACCCATGTTTGATCTGAACCATTAGACTTTATGTGGTTCTGAGTCAATGTTGTGAGCTCTCAATGTCAGTTCCCTTCTGACTGTATATTACTGGACCACTATCTCTGCTGGATCTGTCCTGAATGTCAGACAGGACATACCCAGAAATCGTAATGGAGGAGCCAATGTTGGCTGATAAACTCATACTCATTGTTGACCTATCAGGCCACTGCTTAACTGGTCTTTAGGACATCTTTCCCAATCATGGCAGAAGTCCCAGATGTTAGTAAGGAGGACTACACTGTATTGATAGATAAGGTGGACCTCTGTCATCTATTAGTTCAATATCCAGATTGCAGGCAAGAGGCCCATCCATTTTTATTCTTGGTTTTCTTTCTATCAGTTCCAGGCAACTGAGCAGCTTGCAGAGGGCTATGAAGTGTCAGCCACATTAATTCTAGTCCAACACCAAACACATGCTGAACAGGGTAAGAATGACAGGTTTCCTTTCCTAAAGGATATTGATGAACCAGGTGGGATTTTCTGACAACTGAACAGTTTCATAGTCACTTTTACTGATACAAACTATTTTGTTGCCAGGTTTTCTTCAAAATATGAAACTAAAATTTTACCATGAAATGAAATGAAAGGGACATTGCTGACATCCTCCTGACCCACAGCATGGATATATACTGGTCCCATGAACTGGAATGTTCAGCAGAAGTGTCTTCAACCTGGTGAAAGGTGTGCAAAGTCTCTGATGCTCTCAGTGTACAAGTCTAATGTTGTCTACCAGGCTTATTCATCAAGAGCTGCTTAATCTAGATCCTCGTGCTTTGGCAAAGAGGCATGCCATTCATGAAGCTGCTTCTCCTTCTGTAAACTGAGTAGATTGATAGAGGCGAGAGGTCTCCACCCATGCAATTTTTTTCCTTTTTGCTACAATTCTCTCTCACAACTTGGGTCATCCGTCTTGCAATGAACTAAAGAATGTGCATTTCTAGCTGTCAGCATTGAATGAGAGCAGTCTAGGTAAATGAAAAATAAGTGACCATGGCCTACCTCAGAACTCTGTTCCATTGTTAGAATGTGTGTGACAGGGTGAAACCCATGGTTTGGATCATTTACATGTAGGGCAGGGTGAGCTCAGATGTCATTTCTAAACATTAGTGGGGCATTGCACCATCAGGGATGGGGAACTTCCGAACAGCATCTTGCTGCTACCTTGAAGGACTTTCATTCCAGTTAGAAGTTATTTGCAATCATGCACTGGGGCGTGAGGTAGACGCTGAATTTCTTATATTTTTTGTCAACTTACCAGTACTATCTGTTCTGGTGAAGGGAGAGCTGGTGTTGGTGGTAGAAATGTTCTACTTCTAGCAAAATTTCAGACACCAGGAGGAACTCTGTTGCCTCCCCCCACAACCTCGAAGAAAGGAATTTCACAGACACAGACACTGGTCTTTATCATTCTAGAGTAAAAGCAAAGTGCTCTTTGTCCCTTTCACATTCGGGAGGGAGGGGAAAGCGGAAGGGGAAGGGGCAGTGGTGGAAAAGGGTCCTGCTATAAGGTGTGGTACTGCAGCATGGTGGTAATGTCACTAGACTAGTAAACTATGCAAATGCTCTGGGGATACAGGTTCAAATCCCACCACAGCAGATGGTGGAATTTAAATTCAATTTGTAAAATCTGGAATGGTTATGACAAAACTATCATTGATTGTTGCAAAAACCCAATGTTCACTGATTCCTTTTGGGCCAGGAAAACTGCCATGCTTACCTGGTCTGATTCATTCTTAACTGCCCTCTGAAATAGCCATGCAAGCCAAACTCAGTTGAAGGGAAATTAGGAGTGGACAACAAAGTGCTGGTCTTACCAACAAGGCCCACATCCCACGTTAAGAATACATCTTTTAAAAACTGTGTCCAATTAAAATTCATTTCCATCCCAGGTGCTGTTATGCATAAACATTTGTATCACACAACAATACTCCGGCTTGCAAAACCACAATACCCAGTGTCATGGTCCTAATTTCTATCCAGTGGCCACTAATGGAATATGAAATGTGACATTGGGTGTGGTGACATCACATCATCACAGATATCACTAGCGTGCTAACTTTTTGGTTTAAATATGAAAACTACCCCTTGGGTATGGTCCAGGGAGAACCAACGCTCACAGATCCACACCCTGTCTGAGTTAGTGCCTTCAGGAGAGGAGAAATATAGTTAGGAAATATTTCTTTTAATAAAAGGATTTCTAAACTTTCACCTACCTGATACCTGGACATGGGCCTCTCATCTTTTGCTCAATAACCGTTTTTCCATGAAACATGAAAACCTCTTTACTGAATCACTTGTGACATTAGTATGACTCTGGATAGTAATGAGGCCTCTGGAGTCCTTTATGAATTCTGTTTCTGACTGGGTTGTCACATCTTGTCCATTCCCATTCACCCACCATATCACTGGCTCAGAATATCATCCATCTGATTTGCACACAACATGAAGTCCTTCTTTGTTGTTTTCCTCCAAGTGAATCAAAGGCCGCTGTCCAAAACCTGCAATTAGTTAGAATTCCTGATTAAATCCTATTACTCATTTTTATTTTTTAAATGTTTAATTTCAACAACCCATAATCATTTTAGTCTTTACATAAAATTCACCCCGAGGAATCTGTCTGTGAATCTGAGTCAGACTACTTTTCCTGTTTCCGGTATTATCATTCTCTTTTTTAAATTAATTTACAGGATAGGAGCGTTGCTGGCTGGGCCAGCATTTATTGCCCATCCCTAATTGCCTTGAGAAGGTGGTGGTGAGCTGCCTTCTTGAGCCACTGCAGTCCATGTGGTGTATGTATACCCACAGTGTTGTTGGGAAGGGAGTTCCAGTATTTTGATTCAGCAACAGTGAAGGAACAGCAATATACTTCCAAGTCAGGGTGGACTCCCTCATCTGGCCTTCACCCAATCGCTTTGTCAATAACTGCTGCTGTAATATCAGCAGTTCTTGTTTGTTGAATTTATTTCCCTTTTCATTTGTAGATCTCTGTTCCATTCCAGAAAGCATCGAACATATCAACAAAGAGAGCACTAATGTTATACGGCAGAAAGAACTCTGATGGGCTGAGGATGAACATCAATTCTCTGCTGATTATTCCTATCCTCCTATTGACCATGACCCACAATCGAACACCAAATCATAATCTCCCAATGTTATCAAACTCACCCTTTCAGAAACCTTCCTCACCACCGTCCACTCTTTCCCAAGCTTCCACTCTTATTGTTCACCAGCCCATAGCCAGTTTCCAATTCTTCCCCATGATAAACAATAGGACTGTCTTGTGAGATGGATTACTTTAGTCCCATTGAACTAATATCCTCTGACCTCATCTCTTGTCCAATCTGTACCCAACACCATCTGTGACTCTTCCTATACCTTCTGACTTTGACGATTTCATGTTTTCCACCATGCATTTCCTTCTACCATCCACCATCCCTCAAAACCTCCATCTGTCACCAGGTAAGACTCCAAACACAGGAGAGTATTCAACTTACCTCATTGACTTCAGTTTTACTCAGGCTCCTTGGGGTCACACTCAGCTCAATTCTGCCTTATGTAATGATAGTAACTCTCACCTCACCAGTGGAATTCATTTTGATGACTCCTTCCATCAGTTTACTGATGATTTGAAGTAGGCTGATGGGGTAGCAATTGACCAGATTGGATTCATCCTACTTCTCAAAGACAGGACCCACCTGGGCAATTTTCCAAATGTCCACAATCAAATATTGATTAGAAACCACATTGTGGACCACACTATACCCAGGATATTGTCTTGGAAAAGAAGTCTCCAACGTCACAGAGCCTTATTTCCTTATGGGGTGTAAATCAAGTGGAAGTACTGGGACTTCTGGCATCACCTTTTCAAGGTTGACACTAGTTATTTATTATTTTTATTTATTTAGTGAATGCAAATCCCTGAAGCCAAGTGATAGCCTCCTTGTTTGCAAAGTTTCAGGTGATCAGTCCACCACTTAGACTGTAGACGGGACTAACCTCGGTACTGTGCAACATTGTTTGCTTCTTTCCATAAGTGCATAAGGGGTTTGTGCTGAGATCCCAGTGGTGGAGGCTGGCCGCACAGGGGCCCTGGTCTGTCCTGAATCTGTTCAGCAGTGAGCACACTCGCTGTGGTAGTTCAAAGCCTGCCATTGACAGGTGACACCAGCAAGTTGTGGATACACAAAGCAACTTCCCCCTTCCCATTGAAATTTTGCACCATCTAGAAAAAGGTGCCTTCAAAATGCTCCATCAGGCCCATGAATTTTGTCCTCATCACATTTAAAATAGGAACTGTGCAACTAAATTACATAAATAGAGTGTTGAGTGACACAGACTGGGTACTTCCAGTAATCAATCAACCCGATGATGCTACCCTTCTGTACACACATTTATCTGATGATACCTTTCTCTGCATAAAAGATTTCCATGAATGACATGATGCCAATTCGTGGCGTCACATATTTGAAGGGGCTCAAAGTTAATTGCAGCACATGCCTAGTGTGGTCTGAGCTCAGAAATGTTAACATACTCTGTTAGTGCAGTTCAGGCCTTCGAAGGAACCTACTACGTGCACGCTTTGGACTTGGGAGTGTTCACACTGTGCACTCCCTGAACTCAGGAGTATTAGCATGTCCAACGTTTGAACTCTGAGGGATTATGTCTAAGGTGTCAATATACTTTTCTATAAATCTCTGCACAGTTGAGCAGAGGTTGATCTTTGCACTGCCTGCCTGCAGTCTGAGTACCACTGACTGGATCAAATTGCAGGCAGAATGCTGGCTGAGTGGTATCCAATTTAACCTCTCTCTTCCCTGTGTTGTCTGTACGCTAGGGCACAGAGTTTTATTTTAATTGAAGAGCGACATAGATTTCCAATCTGGGCTAAAGATAGCAGTTTAAAATATTTGCTAAAGTCTTGAACTTTCCAGCAAGTTCTTTGTGGTTTTCATTTTCCAATAACATACAGCTTGCTAATTGTTCATGAATTTTAAAAATGCTGAAACTTGACGATTGTGCCTCATACTCATCAACCATTAGTAGTTTGCAACTAGAGGAACCAACCTCCAACTTTCAGATTTATCACTGCTTTGTCATAGTATGTTTTGGAGTCAATGGAACACGTATAGTTTCTTTCATCTGATGCTTTTATCTTCTTCAGTTTGAGGGAGGCATTTCCATGGAGAAATTAATCTTTAAAAAGTTTGGTCCTCTCTTGATAAGCTTTGGCCTGCACATCAGGTTGATCCTGTCTGGGTGTATAAATGTACTGGTGAAGCTGAGTCCGATGTAAACCATCGAACCTCCAGGTTATCCAGAGATGTAACTGGTACCAAGTGGCACTCTAATACACCATCTTCACCTACAGTGACTATGATGGGATGATCCGGCACAAGAACACGGAATTTCCTTGTAAAATATAACATTTTAAACATCAATACCTATTCCTGCAGGAATAGATTTAATCTTCGGAACAGTAGTTCAAAGAAAACATATAAAATTTCATTTTTAGTGTTAATATACTTTGAAAAATCATGAATTTGGAAAATAAATTCATAATAATGCCCCCAAAAGGGCAGAATATTACAAAAAAAGTATAACTATTTCCTCTTTATTGTTTACATTTACTGGCTCATCAAATTTACTTTATATGAACAGATCAGGTGATAAATGGGTATTGTGACCAGTGATCTCAGATAGAGTGGTACAGTGGTTCAATGGTGGTGTCCCTCAAGGCTTCATATGAAAGTAATAAAGCTAAACTTGATGCTGAGCCCCATTATGGCAAATGGTCAAAAGCTTGGAGTTTTAAGGACCATCTTAAAGGAGAAAAGAGAGTCAGAGAGGCAGAGAAGTTCAGAGAGCGAATTCCAGAGCTTAGGACCAAGGCAGCTGAAAGCACAGTCACCAATAGTAGAAAATTTAAATTTGGGCATGCTCAACAGCCAGGATTAAAGATCCAGATTAACTTGGTGAGTTGTGGGGCTGGAGTAGATTACAGAGCTAGGGTGGGGCAAGCCCATAGAGGGATTTGAAAACAAGGATAAGAATTTTAAAATTGAGGCATTACTTAATCAGGGAATAGATTAGAGGATACATAGGAAAAGGGATAGGTGGGTTCTTATTTCCTGTTTGAGACAACTTGTACGATAAATTAGCTCAGCAGGTGAAGGTACAACTTGGTTCACAACAAGGTGGCAGTAATATCTGCATTGACGATTCCATTACTTACCCAACATTACAGTACGAAAAGTCAGTAGGAACACAAGAATGAAGCATCTTCCTTTCATCATTAGAAAAAACTGATGAAGTGTTTCACCTGAGAAGAGAATCCACAGTTACAATGTTTAAAGATGCATAACCACAGCACTGAAATTAAGTGTATCAGCACATTCTTCCAATTCCGTTCTCTGCTATTTTTAACTGAAAGGGAGTCATTTAAAGGAAGTCAGTTAACACTTCGAGAAAAAAAAATGGAGTGTGGAATTTCAGACAAATACTTTAAGTGTTCATGCGTCAGTATCTAACAGCACAGGTTCAAGGCTGACATACTGAACTTGTGGCTTGTCCATGTATTTGAGTGAGTTTATTTTTTCTAAATGTTCTAATGAAACAGTTACACAATTTACAAACTTCACTTATGTCTAAGAGAAGTCAGAACATTCCTCATTAAGATAATTTCCAAATACTGCAGAAAATAGATCCAGGAGTGTGACTGTCTTAATCTGCAGGAAGAGGTTCAACCATGTGGGTGGGGGGAACCTTGGTTGAGGACAAAGGAAGCTATATAAATAGCGCTGGTATGGCAGGTTACATTATCAAAACAGATGTGACAGATGTCCCTCACAACCTTGCCTACACTTCCTCACACCCAGTTTCCTTTAAAAATTCCAATCCATTCTCCCAGTTTCTCTATCTCAAAAGGTTCCCCTTGTCCTCACTCTCCTCCACCCCACCACCCTCCATGTTCAATAGATCATCCTCACCCAGTGTGATGCCACCACCAAACACATCTTCCCCCTGCCCCAGTTTCAGTCGCTTTGCCGCTCCCTGGTCCACTCCTCAATCACCTCCAACATTCCCTCCTCTTATCACAGCACCTTTCCAGCCAAGCGCAGGAAATGCAACATCTGCCCTTTCACCTCCTATCTCCTCACCATCCAAGGCCCTAAACCACCCTTCCAGTTGAAACAGAGATTTACTTGCACTTCTTTCAATTCAGTATAATGTATTCACTGCTCATAATGCAGTCTGTTCTGCATTGGGAACACCAAATGCAGTTTGGGTGATCGCATTACAGGACACCTCCATTCAATATGCAAACATGACCCAGATTTTCCAGCCGCCTGTCATACGAACAAGGAGCAGGAGTAGGCCATTCAGCCCCTTGAGCCTGCTCCACCATTTAATAAGATCATGGCAGATATAATAGTAGCCTGAAATATGCATCCTACCTATCGCTGATACCCTATCACCCCCTAGCTTTCCAAGAATCTATCCGCCTCTGCCTTGACTCTAATCATTTTGATTCTCTACCTTGATCTAATGCCAATGTCTCCATCCTTAGCCTCCTGCAATGTTCCAGTGAAGCTCAACTTAAGCTCAAGGCTAACCTTCACCTCCTCAGGAGCAACTCGGGATGGGCAACAAATGTTGGCCTTGCTGGCTATGCACAAATCCCATGATAGAAACCAGAAGGAAAAAAACACATCTTTTGGTTAGGCACTTTTACAGCCTTCTGCACTCAAGTGCTGTGTTCAACAATTTCAGACCAGAAGCTTTGCCCCTTTTTGTTTTCTTTGCCTATGCAAGTTTCAATTTTACTCCAGTTTGTTTGTTTTTTGCTTTTGGATGGACAGCAACAGAGCATCATTCTGCCATTCACACCTCGTCTATAAACATTCTTAACCTTTCTTGTTTCTTTACTTGCCCCATTGCTACTCCTTTTGGCCTGGCACATTAACACTTTTGTTATTTAACCTCTCCTGTCTTCAACCCGATCACAGATCTTCCCTTTCATTCTTTATCCACCCTCACTCCTTTCACTTGCTTAAAACTTATTACATCTCACTTTTCCCAGCGCTTGATCGGAAAACTTGCTCAGAAACTAAAAAAAAAATCAACACAAATCTGGAAGGAATGTTACTACCCAACTGCATCACTTAATAAAGGGGTTAGCAATAATGAAAGAAGAGGCCCATTAAATCCAAAAGTAGCCCCCACAAAATCAAAAAGTAGCCCTTGACAAAGTCTCAAAAAGATTCCTCAAGAAACATATTCTTTTGACTCCTGCTCAATGCCTAGACCGAATCTGGATCCTAAGCTCCCATGGGCGGCCAGCATGACCATGATGGCAATTTCAGCAGCAGCATTCTCTTAATTGGTCATCACTAGGTCTGCTATCCAATTAAGGACAGCAGACTGGCCCAATCAGAGGCCGGCAGCTCTGTAGCCTCGGCAGTGCCACTGAGAGAGGTTGCTGAAGCAGAGGTTGAGTGGAGAACAAGAGGGTGCGTCCATGTTAATACAGCTTTGCAGGGGAGTTACAACTTATTTCCTCAGCTTTGTGAGGTCCAAGTTTTCCTCTTGTCCCTCCTTAATTTGGCTCAGCCATAATCCCCCTCCACTTGTTATAGTAATATAGGAAAATTGCGAGAGAGGTATAAGAAGGTCACTGGAAACTGCTGTTGCTGCCTCTCTCCTGGTCTCATACTGATCTAACATTGCTGTAACAAGGACAAATGCTGAAATTGGTCAATACTAAACACACTCCCACAATGGCCCAACAGGATTTTTCAGTGAATATACAAGTGTACTATAGAAGTTTAACATGACCTCCTTGCTTTTTTTACTCTGTGCCTCTATTGATAAAGCCTAGGATACTGTATGCTTTATTAACCATGCTCTCAACCTGTCTTGCCAACTTCAATGACTTATGCACATATACATTCAGGTCCCTCACCATTACCTTCTCAAGGGCAATTAGGCATAGGCAATAAATGCTAATCTAGCCAGTGATGGCCACATCCCATGAAAGAATAACTTAAGAAAAAACAAACATTAATTAGTGGGTGGAGAGTGGGGGTGGCCACCCATTCCCTCTCTCCATATTTACTCTTAAGCATGCTGTCCACGAAGCTCTCAACCTCACAAATGCACCACAATGATGCTAGTCAGCTGCTATTCAAACTCGGAAACCTGGAGCTTGAACTTCTGCGACTGATGAAACTTTCTGTACATATGATTACCCGGGACACAGTAAGCATCCTGGTCTTCCCACATGGCACAGGATGTATATTTTAGAGATCAGTGCAGCCCTGCCATCCCTCTGTCTATTACATAATAAACCTTCCAACTAACAAACCTATCCATCAATAAACCTTCTAATACTAATAATAAATTGTACTAGTATCAATAAACCTTACTACTAAAAATTAAAAAAAAGACTCACCAGCTACTCACTTCCCTTTGGTTAGCATCATTTAAATATAGGGAAGTTAACTGAACGTTTTACTTAAATTTTTAACATTTTTAATCTCCAAACTGCTTAGACTCACTCCCTAACTTTGAAGGGAGGGCAAACAGCAATACTCACCAGTCACCAGCTCACAGCTTTCTTGTGGTGTAATTGTTTGATGTATTTTATTTCCACTTTTTCTTCCAAACGCTGTAGCACCCCAGAACTCTGCAATTCGCTCTCCAGGTAGGTGGTAGTCCCTGCTCCTGCACCTGATTTCTTCCATGTCTGCTGCAGCTGTTCCGACCTTGTGATGTCATCTTGTTACTGGACGGAATTTACAGCAGAGAATCAGGTCATTCAGCCCAAGCAAGCTATACCAGTGTTCATGATTCACACAAGCCTCCTCCCACTCTACTTCATCTCACCCAAACATATCCTTCGATTCGTTTTCCTTTATGTATTTATCTAGCATCCCCTTAAATGTATCTAGCAATTCACCTCAGCCAGCATGTGGTACTTAATTCCGCATGCTCACTAATCTCTGAGTGAATGATTTTCTCCTCAATTCCTTATTAGATGGTAATGATTGTCTTTTTTTTAATGATGCACACAGGCCATTGACTCTGTAGCTGAGCTAACTTTTTTGATAAAATAATTTCCTAACATGAACACATATCTGCAGTGTCTAAACTCTATCAAGACAGGCTCCAACATGTGCTATCTGACCTTCAACCCACAGGTCAGGTGACCCCCGTATATAATACACAGTTTCATATAGTATCTAATACTGGAGTCCACAACCACAATCAGCTATTATCATGACATTTCCCTTTTTAAAAAAAAGTTCATGCAACTCAAGTACACAAAGTCTCTTATCTATTCTTTGTCACACTGTTTTGATCAGTTTATTTTGTCTTTTACTCACCTCTGTATCTCTGAGGTTTTTTCATAATTCTTCCACTAGATGTTCTGAATAGTGATAGAAGTGATTTTGAAGGACAAGGGGTCTTCTCCAGCTCTGTGTCACTATCACCCCTTGAATAGTTTTCAGGACTCTCAGGCTTTGTTATCTGTTGCTTCACTGGTGCATTTTGGTTTTTGATCTTTGGTTACACTTTCTGTTTCACAGCAGGGTTACGTTTCAATTTTTTTCCATAAGTATTTTTGGTTTCTCCATTTGGAGTCAACACTATGTAAGACCTTGGTTCTCTTGTGATTCCTGTGACAACAGCAGGATTTCAGATCCCTTCGTGCTGAGTCCACACTGTCTCTCCCATGTTTAGGTCATAGAAGCATAAAAACACTGAAAAATATAAGCAGAAGTAGATCATTCGGTCCTTCAAACCTGCTCCGCTGGCTGATCCTTTCTCAGTGCCATACTCTCGCTCTCTACCCATACCCCTTGATGTCTTTAGAGTCTATAAATCTATTCCCTTCTTAAATATATTCAGTGACTAGGCCTCCACAGTGCTCTGTGATAGAGAATTGCACAGGTTCACCACCCTCTGAGTGAAGAAGTTTCTCCTCATCTCAGCCTTAAATGGCCTACCCTGTATCCTGAGATTGTTGCCCCTTGTTCTAGATCCCCCAGCCAGAGGAAACATCATCCCTGCATCTAGTCTGTCCAGCCCTGTCGGAATTTTATAAGTTTCAATGAGATGCCATCTCATTCTTCTAAATGCCAATGAATACTGGCCTGATCAGCCCAATCTCTCCTCATACGACAATCTTGCCATCCCAGTAATCAGTCCCAGTTCAGGCAGAGGTTGGGTGCCTCACTCAAACTGTTCCTTCTTCTTCTGCCTCAGTTTGAGCAGGTCCTGCATGCTGTAGTTCACTGGCTGTAGAAATAACAGTTGGGCTCAGTCGGAAGCTTAGTTCTTAGTCTTCTCTCGATGAGGAGCCATGCTGGAGATGAACCAATGCCCTCTAAAGGAGTATTCCTGAAATCTAGCAGGGCCAGGTTGGGGTCTCTTCAATCCACCTTTGTCTTCTTCAACAGGTGTTTTAAGGTCTGCACGGTACGTTCCAACATTCTGTTGAGATTGTGGATATTTGGGACTTGACAGAGTGTGGCAAAACTCCCAATCCTGTACAAATTTGTGAAATTCAGTGCCTGAGAATTGTGGACTGTTATCCTAGATGAGCATTTCAATTATACCGTGGCAAGCAAAAATTGATTTTATAAAATTTACTAAAGTGATGCTCTTACTATCATTTCTCAGCAGCAAAGACGCCAAAAAATTTTGAGTAATAATCTAGTACACGCTAGTAGGTACTCACTGTTGTCAAATGTGAACAAGTCCACTCCAAATTTTTGCCAGGGCCTCTCTGGAATACTGTAGTTAAAGTGGTTCTTTTTGTTGCAATTTACTGTTCTTTTGGCACACTGCACATGCATTCACCATTTCTCCAATTTGTGCTCCCATTCCAGGCCAATACATTATATCTCAAGCTCTTCTCCTGCATGTTTCTATGCTGAGGTGACTTCCATGTATGCGCTGCAGCATTTCTTTCCTCAGTGTTGCAGGAATTATGATTTTTTTCTCCCTTGAAAAGTATTCCTTCTGCTGCATGAAGTTTCCCATGAAAGTTCTAGTACTCTTGTACAGCAGAAGGGGCTCCACTCCGATGAGTGGGCCAGCTTGGAAATATATCGCTATTCCTTCACTGTTGCTGGGTCAAAATTCTGAAACTCCCTTCCTAACAGCACTATGGGTGTACCTACACCACATAAACTGCAGTGGTTCAAGAAGGCAGCTCACCACCACCTTCTCAAGGGCAACCAGGGATGGGGAATATATGTTGGCCCGGCCAGTGAAGCCCACATCCCGCGAATGAATATTTTTTTTAAAAGTCAGTACATTTCCTTGCCCGGCTTGTATTTAACTCTGAACTGGTACTTCTGCGGACGCACTCGTAATCTTTTGATTCTTGGTGGTGCACAGTTCGGGGGCTTTTTAAGTATAGCTTCCAAAGGCTTATGATCAGACTCTACCTCCACGTCTCTGCCATAGACAAACTAGTGGAAACATTCTAGGCCAAACACAATTGCGAGTATTTCTTTCTCTATTTGGGCATATCACTGCTGTGTTTCTGTCATTGTCTTTAAAGCATATGCCATCGGTGCCTCATTTTGCAAGAGGACAGCTCCCAGGCTAGTCTTTGAAGCATCTACTCAGATCTAGACTGATTGACTGACATCATAATACTTTAACACTGGTGGCTGCTTCAGTGTTCTCTTCAGACTGCTCAAACTTCCTGGTGATTTTGTTCCCAGTGCCATTCCACATCATTTTGTAGGAGTTCTCTGAGCAGTACCGTCAAGTCTGACATGTTCGGAATGAATTTCCCAAGATAGATCACCATTCCCAAAAACTTCTCCAAGTCTTTCTTACATTCTAGAGGTGGCATGTTCATGACTGCTTCGATTTTACTCTGGTTTGGTTTCAGTCCTCCACTTGTTAGCACATGTCCCAAGTACTTGATTTCATGGAGACCTATTTTGCGCTTTTCCTTCTTCAACTTGAGGTTCCTTTCTCTAGCTCTGGCTAGCACCTGCCTCAGTCTATGGTTGTGTTCTTCTCATGAGACTCCCCAGACCAGCACATCGTCGATATAGGTTTCCACACCCTCTAACAGCTGCTTCACTATTCTGTGGAACACCTCTGGAGCTGAAATATCATAAGGTAAGCGTAAAACCTGTATCACCCGTATGGTGTGTTGAAGGTACAGAGATAGAAGTTGAGTTCATCCAGCTTGATTGGTCAGAAGCCTGAACTTGCATCCAAGACTGAATAGTATCTAGCATCAGCTAGCTTGCATGTGATCTCTCCTACTGTGGGCAGCTAGTAATGCTCTCCTTGTACTGCCTGGTTTAGGTCTCTGGAATCCAGACAGAGTTGCAGATTCCCATCTGATTTTTCTACAATTACAATTGAATTAACCCACTTTGTTCAGTTCTTCAATTTTCTTGATGGTGTGAAGTTTCTCCATTCTGTCCAACTCTGCTTTCAGTCAGTCTCTCAGCATTACTGGTTGTCATGAAGAGATATTAATGTATATAATGTTATTGGTAATTATTTTTTTAAATAGAGGTTTAAAGCTGTGTGTGTGCGTGTTAATTGGATTAAAGCCAGCTAGTCTGGCTGCTTTGATGTATAGTAGTTTTGAGATGTAAACAGTAAGGTAAAGGGTGCATTTGCATTTTGTTGAACAAACCATTCAAGAGTGGGAGTGAAATCTTGCACCTATCTAGGATAAATCAAGCAATGATTATATTACTAATAAAATTGGTACTTTGAAAGGGGTTCAAAGGGCCTGGCAATACGATGAGAATTTACATTCAAAGAGAAAGGCTGGGTTTCACAGAAAGGAGTTTGTATGTGCAGGTTAGAGGCATGTAATATCTAAGCAGCTGTAAGCCTACAACCTTCTGCAAAGGAACCAAATTGAAAGGAACCTCATTTTGAATTTGTACGGTAGAAATTATTTGCCTGGTGTCTGTTTAAGTCTATTGTTGCCTTGGTGGAGTTCTTGTTGCCTTAGTGGAGATTAATTTGGGAATTTGTTAAAAAGCTATGTTAGTAGTAATTTGTAGCCGTGTTTATGTGTTTAATTTGTTGTAAATTAATAAATGTTTCATTTAGTTTGATATAAAAACCTTTCGAGACTTGGCAATCTTATTCCTGAATTCAGAGCTGCAACTCAAAACATACCAATTGAAAATATAGGTTACAGTTTAAAGTTTCCCTCCGGGATTTTAAATAACTCAGCCTTTACCACCTGTTGTGTCATAACACTGGTATTTTCCTGGGCGGGTGTATTTTGGGTGTCACAGGTTTGTCAATCTTGATGGTGTGTTCTCCTTTTAGGTAGCCAATCCCCTGGAACACATCTTTATACTCACTCTGGATGTCATTAATGGTGACGGTCATCGTTCTCTTGATTAGCTTCAGATTTTCACAAGCTTTGATTCCAAGAATAGGTTTTGCATCAGTTTTCACACCATGAATGGAAGTGCTTGAGACTGTTTTTTGTAGTCCACTATGTATGCACTTGCCTTCTACAGCAATTTTTTCGTCTGTATAAGTAGTCAGCTTCACTTTTGTGTTAGTTAGCCATTTTTCCTTGCTTATCTTACAATACAAGCTTATGGGAATGACATTTAGTTGTGCACCTGTGGCAAGCTTGAAATTCACCATCGTGTTGGCAATTTTTAAGCTAACCTTCCATTCGTCCTCTTTGGAATTTGTTGTTACTGCACCAACAAAAAGTTTAATTTCAGTGTCTGTGTCATCATCTGCAATTCTGTGCACTTTCTTCGATATACATATCTTAACAAAGTGATTTAGTTTATCACAGTTCTTACACTGCTTTCCTTATGCTGGACAACTATGTCATAAATGTTTTGTTCTGCACTGGCTGCATGTAAATGTTTTAATAGCAGTTTTGTTCTTTTTACCTTCAGGCTGTCTATTTGTTCCTTCCCGGGGCTGTTTCTGTTTAACTGCATCTAACTGCTTGATTGTGCATGGCTTATCATCTTCTGTTATCTGTTTAATCTCAAATTTCGTTGTCTCTGCCACTCTGCAGATATTTATTGCTTTCTCCAGTGTGAGAACAAATTCTCTCAAAAGCCATTCTCTCAGAGAGTCATTTGCGATCCTGCAAATTATTCTATTGACTTGAGTGGTTCTTCCATCTCTCCAAATTCACAAGATTTAGCTCATTTTCTCAGCTCAGTTACATACTGACCAATGTTGTCAGTGCTTTGTGTGCACATTAAAAAAATCTGCATCTTTCATACATTATGTTTTTCTTAGGACTGCAGTAGGCTTCAAAATATCCCATTATTTCTTTCAAGTGATTTTGTTTCTCATCACTTTCAAAAGTGAATCTGTTATAGACTTCTAGGGTTCCTTCCCCGCCATGTGAAGAAAGATGGAAGATTGTACCCAATGGTCTTTTTTAATCACTGCCTCCTGCTGTGAGGTACAGCTCAAATTGCTGCCAGAACATTCTCTAGTTTTTGGCGAGATTGTCCTCCAAACTAAACTCTATCGGTGGTTTCAGAACCTCCACTGGCGTGTTTAGTTTACTTCTGACACCATGTCTTGTTTCTTGTTTTAATGATGCACATAGGCTGCAGACATTGTAACTGAGCTAACTCTATTGATTACATAATTTCCTAACATGAACACATATCTGCAGTGTCTGAACCCCATCAAGACAGCTCTAACAAATGCTATTTGACTTTCAACTCCCAGGTCAATGACCCCATGTTTAATATAGAGTATTGTATAATAACTAATACTGGAGTCCACAACCACAATCAGCTATTAAGATGAAAATGCTCTTATAAATATTGACACTCTAGTTTTTGGATGCGGCTACATCCTAACTCTTTCTATTCAACCACAGTAATCATAATTTCAAAGACTTCTCCAAATCATCTGTCACTCTTTTCAAGAGAAAACTGCCCCACCACATGGACTGCAGCGGTTCAAGGGGGCGGCTAACCACCATCTCCCCAAGGGCAATGAGGGCTGGGCCATTAGTGCCCGCAACCCACCGACCAATGTAAGAGAGAGAGAGTACGTGAAGAAACGATTACATCGGATCAACACTGGATCAAACAAGTGGGAACACAAGCAGGAGAAACTGGTAAAACAGGACTTCTCAAGCAAAGAGATAAAAACAAAAAAAACTGCGGATGCTGGAAATCCAAAACAAAAACAAAAACATAATTACCTGGAAAAACTCAGCAGGTCTGGCAGCATCAGCGGAGAAGAAAAGAGTTGACGTTTCGAGTCCTCATGACCCTTCGACAGAACTTGAGTTCGAGTCCAAGAAAGAGTTGATAAATTATATAGATTTTCCTTTTCCCACCTATTTCCATTATATAAAAAAGAAAAAAAATTTTTTTACACCTTTTATGCTCTCCCCACCCCCACTAGAGCTATACCTTGAGTGCCCTACCATCCATTCTTAATTAGCACATTCGTTTAGATAATATCACCAACTTTAACTTTAACACCTATGTATTCTTTTGTACTATTGTTGTTGACATCCTTTGATGATCTGCTTCTATCACTGCTTGTTTGTCCCTACAACCACACCCCCACTCCACCTCTCTCTCCGCCCCCCACACACACACACCTTAAACCAGCTTATATTTCAACTCTTTCTTGGACTCGAACTCAAGTTCTGTCGAAGGGTCATGAGGACTCGAAACGTCAACTCTTTTATTCTCCGCCGATGCTGCCAGACCTGCTGAGTTTTTCCAGGTAATTCTGTTTTTGTTTTTGTTCTCAAGCAAATTCTGTCGTGTTTGTCGCCCGCGTTCCAGATATTCTACGTTTGCTCAGGAATGTGGTGTCGCAACTCATTGAAGAGAAAATCTCACTTCCTGATGCACTCAATCCAAGTCCAGCGGCAGCAAATTGCAGCACGTTAGAATTAGAAAGTCGCTGCTGTGAACATTTACATCCCAGTGTTGGGTCAGGAAGGACAGAGGTCAGGAAGGACAGAGGAGACAACGATTCCCATCTCACAGCCCTTATAGAAGCCCCTTCCCACTAGTCAGCTTCTCTCCCACCGCTGAACCGCCCTCAAGGGCCGATAGGATGGGACAAGACAGCGGGTTTAAGCACTCACCGGTTCCCGGGGAAAAATCCTAAAGTGAACCCTTTAACCCAGTGATTCCCACACAGCTCCCTGTGAGGTGAGATATTGCTGACCCCACTAACTTGGTCAGCACTTTGAGCAGCCGCTTTCCATCTCCCCGGGAACCTCCTTATCCGGAACTTCCTGATGGGAATTTGTCCCGGCTCATCCTCGGGCAGTTCGTAACTGGCCGGAACCGGGACAGTGAAAGACAGGTGAGTAAATCTGTGTAACTGCACTTTCAAATTGTCTTTTCTTAATGAAACTATAGGGAGACACATCAAAAGTTTAAAAAAAAACGAATAAAAGGTGTCCCTTTATTGAGTAACAATAATAAAAAACTATAGGAAACTGGTGAACTTTAATATTACTTGTTTACAGAGGCCCGAACAATCCCCATTCACCACTACTCTCCTTCTGCTGGCTGAACTTGTTCTCACACTGAACAATTTCTCCTTAAACTCCTCACTTCCACCAAATAAAAGGTGTGGCTATGGGTACCCACATGGGCCCCAGCTATGCCTGTCTCTTTATGGGGTATGTGGAACATTCCTTGTTCCAATCCTACTCTGGCCCCCTTCCACAACTCTTTCTCTGGCACGTCGATGATTACTTCAGTGCTGCTTCATGTTCTCGTGTGGACCTGGAAAAATTTATCAATTTTGCTTCCAATTTCCACCCATCATTTTCACATGGTCCATCTCTGACACCTCCCTTCCCTTCCTTGACCTCTCTGTCTCAATTTCTGGTAATAGACTGTCCACCAATATCCATTACAAGCTTATCGACTCCCACAGATACCTCAACTACAGCTCCTCACACCCCGCTTCCTGTAAGGACTCCATCCCATTCTCTCAGTTCCTTCACCTGCGTTGCATCTGTTCTGATGATGCCACTTTCAAAAGCAGTTCCTCTGACATGCTCTCCTCCTCCCTTAACTGAGGTTTTCCACCCACGGTGGTTGACAGGGCCCTCAACTGTGTCCTGCCCATCTCCCACGCATCCGCCCTCACACCTTCTTCTCCCTCCCAGAAACATGATAGGGTCCTCACTTATCACCCCACCAGCCTCTGCATTCAAAGGATCATCCTCCGCCATTTCTGCCAACTCGAGCATGATGCCACCACCAAACACATCTTCCCTTCACCCCGCCCCTGGCGGCATTCCCCAGGGATCATTCCCTCTGGGACACCCTGGTCCACTCCTCCATCACCCCCTACACCTCAACCCCCTCCCACAGCACCTTCCCATGCAACTGCAGAAGGTGTAACACCTGCCCCTTTACTTCCCCTCTGCTCACCGTCCAAGGGCCCAAACACTCCTTTCAAGTGAAGCAGCATTTCACTTGCACTTCCCTCAATTTAGTTTACTGCATTCGTTGCTCCCAATGCGGTTTCCTCTACATTGGAGAGACCAAACGCAGACTGGGTGACCGCTTTGCAGAACACCTTCGGTCTGTCCGCAAGCATTACCCAGATCTACCTGTTGCTGGCCATTTCAACACTCCACCCTGCTCTCATGCCCACATGTCCATCTTTGGCCTGCTGCATCGTTCCAGTGAAGCTCAACGTAAACTGGAGGAACAGCACCTCATCTTCCGACTAGGCACTTTACAGCCTTCCGGACTGAATTTTGAGTTCAACAATTTTAGATCATGAACTCCTCCATCCCCACCCCCTTTCCAATCCCCCCCACCTTTTTTTTCCAATAATTTATATAGATTTTTCTTTTCCCACCTATTTCCATTATTTTTAAATGTATTTCCATCCATTGTTTTATCTCTACCTTTTAGCCTTTTTCGATTCCTCCACCCCACCCCCACTAGGGCTATCTGTACCTTGCTTGTCCTGCTTTCTACCCTTAATTAGCACATTCCTTAGATAATATCACCACCTTCAACACCTCTTTGTCCTTTTGTCTGTGACATCTTTTGGTTATCTCCACCTATCACTGACCCTATATCCAGCTCTACTTGTGTTCGCCCCCCCCCCCCGCCTTAAACCAGTTTATATTTCACCTCTCTTCTATTTTTACTTAGTTCTGTTGAAGGGTCATTTAGACTCGAAACGTTAACTGTGCTCCTCTCCACAGATGCTGCCAAACCTGCTGAGTTTTTCCAGGTATTTTTGTTTTTGTTTAATATTATTTGCTTTCTCAAGTATGCCCTCCACTCTCTGCAGTGCAAACAAATCCCGGAAGAGCTCCGTTGAATTAAAGGACACCATGAGCTCCATCTCCAGGGCCACCCTGGTCTGGACAAGGCTGTGGAAGAGGGGCAACAGTTGGAGTAACCCCTATCCTGGGCCACAACTAGGAGCTGTAGTTAAACACCTCGTCCAGACCCCACGTTCCCTTCTTCATAGAACATCGTCGTTTTTGTTATTTAACTGCAGAATGTGACCCTTTATAGAAGACATTTGATTAAACATACATATTAAAACATAGTTACCAGGGCAGCCAATCTTTTGCCATTTGCTGTTCTTTGCATCGAGAGAATATGTAAACGGTTCCAGTAAAATTAAACAGATGAGGAGAAAGACCTGGAAAATCTGACAATGTCGACTGTGAAAGTACAAGTTTTTCTCAATCACATAAAGTGTAACTAAACCGGTTTCAGGAAAATAAATACACATAGTACATTAATGTAATTGACCCAGTGACATCTGTATTTGATGTGTAAACACTTCTTCAGCAGTGATAGACAAAGACGACCTCATAGAACAGGATGGGATAAAGAGGGGAAAACATCAAATGATCAAATCAAATCTGAAATAAAACTAGAAAATGCTGGAAATAATGAACAGATCAATAGAAGCAATTCAGAGAAGGTTCACTTGACTGATATCTGGGATGGGGAAGTTATCTTACAATGAAAGATTGGACAGGCTGGGCTCGAATCTATTGGAGTTTAGAAGGGGAAGGGGAGGAGGGAGGGAGGGCGGGAGGGAAATCCCACCATGGTGGAATTTGAATTCAGTTTATAAATCTGGAATTGAAAGATAATCTCAGTAATCCCATGAAACTATCATCGATTGTTGTAAAAACGCATCTGGTTCACTAATCTACTTTAGGGAAGGAAATCCGCCATCCTTACTTGGTCTGACCTATGTGTGACTGGAGACCCACAAGTAGTTGACTCTAAACTGCTCTCTGAAATGGTCTAGGAAGCCAATCAATTCAAGGGTAAATAGAGATGGGCAACAAATGCTGGCCTTGACAGTGAAGCCCACATCCAATGCAAGAATAAAAAAAGTGTTGGACATCCCCTGGTCTCAGAATGAGCGAAGCTGGTAGTCTCTTGGGGAAATGAGGCCAATGGCCAGGGTGGGAAAGCAGCTCAAGTGAACGAGAATGGCAGCTAATGGGGGAAGATATCCCGGGGATCAGATGGCGGTGAAACTGGGTGTTGAAAGGGGCCTGAAGGATAGATCGACAAATCATTTTAAGTAGCTGAAAATCCAATCCTTATTAACTCTGCAGACACTCGGGCCTGACAACTCCTCTTAGCATTGCCCCCCACATTTAAATGTCTCCCTTCTTTCTTAGCAGCCTGAACTGGATGCATGTTAGTTGATCGCCCCCAAGGAAGTGTTGAGTTTAAAGAGACAAGTTTTATTTGATAATTACAGTATTAATACAAGTTCAAAGTTCTCTGGATGCGGGAATTCTGAAAGATAAGATAATACTGGGAACTCTCAGCTGGTTTTGTAGCATCAGTAGGGAGAGAAAGAAGGCTCACGGGTTAAATGGATTAGCCTTCACCACAACAGAGTACTTAGAGATGCATCCTTTTCCCACCTATTTCCATTATAAAAAAAACCCCACTAGAGCTATACCTTGAGTGCCCTACCATCCATTCTTAATTAGCACATTCGTTTAGATAATATCACCAACTTTAATACCTATGTGTTCTATTGTACTATTGTCGTTGACATCTTTTGATGATCTGTTTCTATCACTGCTTGTTTGTCCCTACAACCACACCACCCCTCCACCTCTCTGTCTCTCTATCTCTCCGCCCCCCACACACACACCTTAAACCAGCTTATATTTCAGCTCTTTCCTGGACTCGAACTCAAGTTCTGTCGAAGGGTCATGAGGACTCGAAACGTCAACTCTTTTCTTCTCCGCCGATGCTGCCAGACCTGCTGAGTTTTTCCAGGTAATTCTGTTTTTGTTTTGGATTTCCAGCATCCGCAGTTTTTTTGTTTTTATTACTTAGAGATGCAACAGTTTATAGGCTTCGTTTGCTGCCAAACCCGCCACTATCTTCATAGAAGGCAATGTGCAGTAAGTTACAAGCGCGGCCGCCATCTTTATAGGGGGCAATGTGCAGCAGGTCACAAGCGCGGCCGCCATCTTTATGGGGGCAATGTGCATTCACGCACATGCACGGCCACCATCTTCATTGGGGGCATTGTGCAGCAAGGCACATGCGCGGCCGCCATCTTCATAGGGGGCATTATGCAGCAACGCACATGCACGGCCGCCATCTTCATTGGGGGCATTGTGCAGCAAGGCACATGCGCGGTCATCTCAGGCCCTGGAATTGCAAATATCACGGCGTCGACAGCAGAATCGTCTCTGCCACGGGTGCTGTCGTTCTCTTTCTATCATTTGGATTTCCTTACTTTTATTTTACCCCTTTCTAACAAGGCACTTTTAAAAAGAGATACTTGCCTTTCCTTCATGGGTATCAATGTTCAATGCATTCAAAAATACAGCGCATAATTTGAAAATTAAGGTGAGGTTTTAAAATACAATTCTCTTACCCAATATTAAACCACAGCTTTCTGCGTGTTAATAAAAAAATCAATTTAATCTGTTACTTGTACATTCAAGTTACAATTCCACAGAAGGCAAGCAGCACGTTGTAAAATAGTTCTCTATTTCAGGCCATTAAAAGTATCCAATACAGGAAATATAAAGGAAAATATAAATAGATGAAAATATTTAATTTGGCACTAAATTGTAAATATCTTTCAGAGATTAATGGGATATTTGTTAGAAATTAAAAAAAACATCTGGTGCAGTTGTAGGAGTTTTTCCCTCAGTGATTATCAGAATATTAATCGGACAACAAGGAAGGAGCTTTGTTCTAACCACTGTCATGTAACACCTCTGCTGAGTGAGCTGATCTCGCTGTTGGCAGTGTGGGTCTGTGCTGAGTTGTTTGAGCTCAATAGTAGGAGCCTACAATTAACCTCCACTATTTAGTCTCGTATGAACGATGACCATCTGAGGGAGATACTGGAGGGCTGCTGCTGCCCTTGGGTCCAAATGCCAGCATGAGTCACGTTCAGGGAGAAAATGAAGAACAAAGTCTCCCTTCCCACCACCTTTGCAAACATACTTCCTTGTCCATATTTACTTCCAGAGTTATTTAGATATTGCTTCATGTGCATTAGCAATTCCTGAATGACCTTTAAGTACCTTGTAATTTAACCCCGTAGCAGTTATAAAAACTGAACAGAGGATTTTCTCCCAAATTCCCACCTGAAAAAGAGCAGTCCTGAGGTAGAGTGTGCAAGAAAATCAAAGGGAGACCTCCCATCAAATCCCCACTGAAACTGGACAATTTCCTGCTTATGCTATGTGGCAGATCTCTCGCTTTTCCAAATCTTGTCACTGCTACTTATGTTAATACTAGGTAAGCCAGTTCTTTAAAAAAACTTTTAAAAAAATGTTTAAAAACAGATTTCTGTTCCCATTAACATTGGCCGCATCTATTTGTTTTGCTGTAGCAGCAGACTTACTACTCACACACCCCTGCTGCCCAGTGAGTGAAACCTCTGCCCCTCAATGAATCTAAAAAAACAATACCTTTAATCTGTTACCAACTTTGATTTTACATGAAAACACAGACAGTGGACTGCACTGCTAGAAACCAAATTTACATTATTTCAAGTTCACACAAATCAGCCAGTACTGTATAACAGCGTCAATTCCTGCAAATTCCCACAATGATTGTCATCATCTCCCGGCAGCATTTTAAATCTTATCTTAGAATGCAAGATTAATATTTACATATTGACATGTTCCTTTGACTGACTGTCAAATTGGAAAGTATTTTGTTGAAACCTTGAGGCCAGAGACCTTTCAATTGATCTAATGTTGAACTGGGCAGATTCTCAGCCATTTGTTAAGATGTGTCGAACTGAAGAAAGGATAAAGTTTCTCTGTGAATTTGCACCCAGTGAAAGTGTAGAGGTAAGATTTTGTGTTTGCACTATAAAATGAAACTATTCCGGACTCATAATTGAGATAAACGCCAATCTTCCTGGGAATCTTATGGACACAGATATCAGATTTATTGTCAGAGTTTGCCTGAAATTTATCCTGAGCCCTCACAATGGTCCAGAATCCATTCCCTGTTAACAGGTGGATATCTCCCTTCCTGTCCACAGTCTCTTTGGCTACTCCCAGAGTCCAGTGCTGATTCCCCGCCACCTCCACTTCCCAGTAGTGTGTGCCCGATGTGAATCCCTCTGATCCCAACACAGATTCCCAGACTGTAAACCTCTCTCCATGGTCATCGACATTCATCTCTGTCCGTGTCAACCTTACGTTCTTCAGATCTTTAGATACCTCAAGCCTTGGATTTGCTGTTTCTGTATCCAGGGTTACAGAGGCTGGGAGGAAAAGGGCAGAATTAGTGAGCGCTTAAGGCTCGCTTAAACCAATTAACAATAATGTTTGAAAGACTAAATGAAGCAAGAGGTATTGTAACAATAATCACAACTGGAGAACAACTACTTACATCTTTATCGCACTCCTGGCTGGTACAAAGATGCTTGAAAAGACTTTAGAAAAAAGCAGTGAATACAGAACAACAGGATTTCAACAGGAAGCCATTTAGGAGGGATTTTAAATTATGAAGAAAAGTGTCAGCGTGGACAGATTTGAGGAAAGAGTTCCAGAGGGAAGGGAAATGGTGGATAAAGGAGCAGCCACTGCGTTTTAAATTGTGAAGAGAGGAGAAAGCAAGGCTCAAGTTGATGAAAATGCCAATCAGGGTTTTAGCAATGGCAGCAGAGATGTAGAAGTGTAAATGGTGAATGCAACCAAGATGGTAAAATTAATAGAATAAATTTCTGATGAAAAGGTCATTGACCTGGAACATGAAGCCAGATCTGTGGAGTATTTTCAGCAATTTTTGCTTTAATACTTAAAAATATTGACTGAGTAATCCAAATCCAAACATATATGCAACACAATTGTCCATAAATACAGAATTACATACTGTCACTCTCTATCCACATGGTCCAATTTATCCCTCATCACTATCAAGATAGAGGACCAACCCTAATTCAAAATCCAATCACCACTCCTTTAGTCTACTCTTAAGCATCAGCAAAGTGATGGAAAATATCATTGACAGTGCTATTAAGTGGCACTAAGTCACTAATAACCTGCCCACTGATACTCACTTTGGGTTCTGACAAGGCCACTCAACTCCAGACCTCATTACAGCTTTGGTGCAAACATCAACCAGAGTTGAATTCCAGAGGGGAGGTGAAAATGACTGACCTTGCCAACAAGGCAGCATTTGACAAGGTGTGGCATCAAACAGTCTTCATAAAATTTGAGTCATTGGATATCAGGAGTAAACTGTCCACTAACTAGAGTCATGCCTTGGGCAGAGGAAGGTGACAGAGGCTGTTGGAGGTCAGTCATTGCTGCAGAAATTCTTCAGGGCAGTGATCTCAGACCAACCATCTTCATCTACTTTATCAATGACCAGCCCTCCATCATAAATGTAAGAAGAGGGTGATGTTCACTGATGATTGCAAATAGTTCACTTCCATTCGCAACTCCTCATATAATGAAGCAGTGCCCACAGGCTTGGACTGATAAGTGGCAAGTAACACTTGTGCCACATAGATGCCAGGAAATTACAATCTCCAACAAGAAAAAAAAGGAACACCTCCCCTTGATATTCAACTGCAATACGATTGCTAAATCTCCCACAATCAACACCCTGGGCATCACCAGAGGCTTAAATGGACTAGTCATATAAACACTTTGGCTATAACAGCAGATCAGAGGCTGGGAATTCTGTAAATGGTAACTACTTCCTGACTCCCCATCACCAAGGCACAAGTCAGGAGTGTGGTGGAATACTCTCCACCTGCCTGGATGAGTACAGCTCCAGCACTATTCAAGAAGCTGGAGACCATCCAGGAAAAAAAAAATAACCCACTTATTTGGGACCCCATCCACCACCTTAAACTTTTAGTCCTTCTACTGATGGCGCACTGTGGCAACAGCGTGTACCATTTATAAGATACACCGCAGCAATTCACTACAGGTCCTTCCACAGCTCTTTCCAAACCTGTGACTTCTACTGCCTAGAAGATCAGCAGGCGTGTGGGAACATCACCAACTACAAGTTTCCTCCAAGTCACAGACCATCCTGACTTGGAAATATATCACCATTCATTCATTGTCCATTAGGTCAAAGTCCTGGAACCCCCTTCCTAACAGCACTGTGAATATAGTTACACCACACACTGCAGGTGTTCAAGGTGGCAGCTCATCACCACCTTCAAGGATAATTAGGGATGGAGAATAAATGCTCAACTAGTAGGGATGTCCACAAGCAATGATTTAAAAAGTTGAAGGGTATGCAGGTAGAGTTAATGTGGATTGGAGGGTCACCAATAGGAGAGATGGAATGATATTTAGGAGGCATAATGCAATTTAGTCTTTGAAAAAGGAATATTTGGGGATTGGTTAATAGTTGGAGACAATGGATATTTTGTGAAGCAATGGTCATGTAATTGCTTGTCATGGTAATTTGCATGGAGATAAGCAGGGTTCAAAATACACTGGTGTGGCAGGCAAATCATCATTGACAGCTCCAAAATATCCCATGCCAAATCAAACATGGGCAAAGTTAGTGAAGGCATTGAGAGAAACGTTGCCCCTGTACAGGAAGCGATTAGGAAACCTAATGCTGCCCCCATTTTCACTTTTGTGCAAATCCAGCGCAAGCCAGAAACCAAGCTCTAACTGCGCATGCTCACTTTGTCACTTTTCTCACCGTTACAACTTCAAAGCCCCTTCCTTCCCTCCTGCTCGCCAGCTCTCCCAACTTCTCCTGATCACCAGCCCTCTCAACCCCTCCCACTTAACACCTTTCTTAAATTGCTCCTGCTCACCTATAAAGGATAGAACTCTGCACCTTTAGATCAATGAATGGAATCTGAGGCGTAATTTTCTGGTGCTTTTCCTTTCCAGAAAAAGGAGTGTTCTGTATCATTTCGCATTCTGAAGCTTGTAGTTGCTGAATTGCATTTTCAGAATACGTAATGACAACCTGTCCTTTAAATGTTTTCCTGTATAAGTAGAAATACGGAGTCAATGGGAATCGGGGGGAAAACTCTCCACTGATTGGAGTCATACCTGGCACAAAGAAAGATGGCTATGGTTGTTGGAGGTCAATCATCTAAGTTCTAGGACATCACTGTAGGAGTTCCTCAGGGTAGTGTCCTCAACCTAACCATCTTCAGCTGCATCGATTACCTTCTCTCCATCAAAAGGTCAGATGTGGGGATGTTCACTGATGATTGCATGATGTTCATCACCATTAGCGACTCCTCAGATACTGAAGCAGTCCATGTCCAAATGCAGCAAGACCTGGACAATATCCAGGCTTGGGCTGACAAGTGGCAAGTAGCATTCGCACCACACAAGTGCCAGGCAATGACCAACTCCAACAAGATCTAACCATCACCCTTGACAATCAATGGCAATACCATTGCAGAATCCCCCACTATCAACATCCTGGGATTACCACTGACCAGAAACTGAACTGGACTAGCCATTTAAATACTGTGGTTACAAGAGCAGGTCAGGGTCTAGGAATCCTGTGGCATGTAACTCATCTCCTGACTATCCAAGGCCAGTCCATCATCTACAAGGCACAAGTCACGAGTGTGACGCCATACTCTCACCTTGCCCGGATGAGTGCAGCTCCTACAATACTCCAGAAGCTTGACACCATCTAGGACAAAGCAGTCCACTTGACTGGCACCACACCCACAAACATTCACTCCCTCCACCACTGAAGCACAATGGCAGCAGTGTGAACCATCTATAAGATGCACTGCAGGAACTCACCAAGCCTCCTACTACAAACCAATGACCACTACCAGCTAGAAGGATAACGGCAGCAGACACATGGGAATACTACCACCTGGAAGTTCCATTCCAAGCCAACCACTATCCTGATTTGGAAATATATCACTGTTACTTCACTGTCGCTGGGTTAAATCCTGGAACTCCCTCCCTAACAGCACTGTGGGTGTACCTACACCACATGAATGGCACAGTTCAAGGAGGCAGCTCACCACCACCTTCTTAAGGGCAATTAGGGATAGGCACTAAATGCTGGCCTAGCCAGACACTGACATCCCACCAAGAATCAAAAAAAGTACAATAGACAGTTCAGTAACAATTTAATTTGAAACTACCACTTGTATCTCTTAAAATCATAATCTAAGAAGGGCAAAGGACAAAGAGCAAAGTAGACAGAAACTGTGGGTAATTACTTTAAACTACCAGCTCTGTAATCAATGTGAGTAAAGAGGAAAGTGATTTTATCAATTATGCGCCGTCAACATGACCCAGGGTGTGTTCTGATTGATGCCACAGAAGCATATTCACTAAATATTGGAAAAATAACTTTTGGAGTTAAAATGGCCAGGATTTTCCAACCACCCTCCATTTTTATTTGGTGGAACTGAACAGGCCAAGATGGAAGTGAGTCAAGGACCCTTTCTACCAGATGCTGGCCTATTTTTATGATGGTGACAAACAACGCACACACCACACACACACATAATTCAATGACATTTAAAGTGACAGGGTTGCATCATTCTGCATCTTCTGTTATTTATGCCAGAGCAGCATTAGGAAGCAGGGCACCTGTTTACTCCTGATGTCTATTCTTGCCGTGGTAGAGAAAGCAAGGAGGATGATTACAACAGCTTAGATGCAATTTTAATGGTTTTATTTCAAAACAAAGCTTCAACCAGCAACGCAGATGATTCCAGGAGCCCAATGGAGGAGTTCATGAAAATGAACCAAGAGCCCCCAAAAATCAAAAAATATCCCTTTGGAAAATTGAGCTAGGCGGTTTTATTTCTCAAAGAGCCCTCGAAAAGAAAAATAATTATTTTGAGCCTTGGAGAAGAAATATACATTGTCAGTTAGCATGGGGCTCAGAAGAGGAAATGTCTGCTAAGGAGCAAAACATAAAGTGGATTGAGGGAGCTGATAGGTGAATTTCGTGTAATGTGGACTAGCTGGGAGATAGGAGAAACTGTGGAATGCAGTGTGGATGGGAACTGAATCAGGAAGAGGGCAGGAGTCCAGGGAGTGGAAAGGATGAAAGAAGCAGAGGCCACTGTGTGGATGACCTTGTTTTTTACCCAAAGAAAACCATTAATTCTGCACATTTGAGAACTGGTTTTCCCACTTCACATGGCTGCCTGGGTAGGCCCCAAGCCATGCACATTGGATAATTGCAAACACAGCCCTCAATTTGGCATCCATTCCAATTGCAAGATGAAAAATTGTAGGTAGTGTACCTGCTATTTCCTAACAATGGTGTTTGAGACTCTCAGCCAGCAGCATAACCCAGCAAATCACCCTGATGTATCCAAAAGAAGTTGAAGTGTGAGGAGAGGGGAGTCTCTACAAACACAATTTCAGGTGCTATAGTGATTATAATCAAGGGGGAAGATCAGTTGCAATCAAATTTACCTAAATGTTCATTATCACAACTTGAGGGTCTTACCTTCACACTCAGAAATCTTCTTCCAATCTGAAAACAGAAAAAAATGAAGCAATAAAACTGAAGAAATCAGCATGTAAACAATTCCACAGAAAAAAATTAAGGTGCATTTTTTAACTGATGACCATAAATTGGAAGACAAGCCCCTCAGGCTGGGTGGCTCCTTTTTCGGCTGGTGCAGACATGATGGGCCAAATGGCTTCTTTCTGTTTTGTAAACTTTCTATGATTCAAAGTAACTGAAACCCTGGTAATGCAACACTGCCACTGTCAGGGAGGGGAAGGGAGGAATTTGGAACATAATCTCGTCATACTGGATCTCTACCCCTTTAAGGTCACTTCCAAATTTCATGGTAATTGGGGCAAATGCTTTTTGTGCTCTACCCCCTGTGTGGGGACATGAAAGGAGATGGGACAGGTGGGTTGACATCATCAGCCAGAGATCCTGGCAGTTGCTCCCAAAACTATATACCACTGCATATCAGTCTGTGAGGACTTGGTTCCAGGGTAAGTGGGTCAGTTTTTTAAAATTTCTGTGATTGAACAATACACCATGAATTTCAATGCCTGTTTTACCAATTTCCTGCTGGTGAGAATTGATTTGGGCAGCCTCAGCAGGACGCATCTTGTATTACACATACACCACACACAACCTCTGTCACTTACACACAGGTTGCAGAAAAATACCAAATTAATTACATTAAGTATATAAAACTGCCCTCACTGTAAAACCTTTAATGGTTTTCAAAATATAAACTGTGAGAAGGAAATATTTCATAGAATGTTAGAGCACAGAAGGAGCCCCACAGACTTTCAAATTTTTCTATTTGAAGTATATATCCAACTCTCTTGAAAGTTACTATAGAGTCTGCTTCCACCACCCTGCATTCTCGATCATAGCTCAGTGTAAAAGGCTCCACATCTGGTTCCTTTCTAATTATCTAGTCTTTGTCCTTTGGTCCCCATCCCTCCTGCCAGTAGATACAGTTTCTCCTTATTAACTCTAACAAAACCCCTCGTAAATTTGAATAACTATTAAATCTCCCTCAAACTTTTCTGCTGTATTTGCCCATTACATTTGCTACAGAAAGTTATGTTTTGTCATTATCAGTCCCTTTCAACATTGTGACAATTGTTAAAGACTAAAATCAACTTTTCTGACAGTTAAAATTGACCAAAACAATCTCATTCCTTCAGGTTTAATTTCAGAGAGATTTTGAAAGTGTTAGATTTTTAAAGTGCTTTTTTTCCCTTTCCGACTCTTCTTCTCCCTCTCTTATTCATCCAATCTTTCTTCTCCTCTCTTTTCTGTATATGACTTGACGTTGAATTTACCCCCTTGAATTTACCACCCTCAGTCTTTTGAGTTTATTTCTCAATCTTTAATTCTCATTGGTTAAGGAGATTGACCGTTTGCTCTATTGTTCTCTCAGGTCCCAGATGGTGTTTCCCTCGTTTTGCTGTTATCAGTTGGCACCTTCAGGGTAAAACACACCTTCAGGGTAAAACATCTGAGGTGCTGGGTAATTCTAACAATGTCCTGCTACATCAAATTCTGACTCTGGGCTGTATTTTCATCGTGGCGAAGGAACCCAACATGGGGGTGGGTTCCAGTTCCCGAGCCGCACAGTGCATTATGGACACGCCCACCACTATTTTGAAATGGGGATTGCCAATTAAAGGCCAGTGATCAGGCTTGCCATCATGAGTGAGGTCTTGAAGCTGGAGGGCCGATGGGAGGCCCCTCAGCACGCACAGACTGGCAGCCCCACCAAAGCTGGGGACAGCAAGGGAGACGTCAACTCAGTTTTTGATTTTTAAAATGGCCACAGCTGCCTGGGTGGGATCCTGGAGGGGCAACCCCTCCGTAAGACAGCCAGTAGTCACACCTGTTTCATGGTGGGTGAAGTTGGGAGCAGGCCGGGGGGTGGGGGGGCGGGGTGTCCTTCACATGAAGGATCAAGGCAGCCCCCATTGCCCCGTTCCACATGGGCATGCTCCAGGTCAATGTGGGCCTCCCATCAGTTTGTCAATGATTGGTTAGCCTCCACTCACCAGTTGGTAGCGGATCTGGTCCTGACCCAATCTCAGGATAAGGATCATGGCAGCGAAGTACCATGATAGCTGGCAGCCCCAAACTGTGGGCTCGGCCGCCACTGATCCAAACCCCAACCTGGCAGAAAATTCGTCCCTCTATTTCTCATCAGATTATATGTGTTATTATTGCAGCAGATATATTTGCGAATACAATTAATACAAATAACAATAACTTACTCACTGCATTAATATACGGCAACTATTTACGTAAAAGAGATTGTCCTACCTGCTTCAACAAGAGATTTCCACTGGTCTAAAAAATAAAAAATATGAAATACACTTTGTTAATCTGATTGTCACAAACATTAAAATATTGACACTCTCCATATTTGAAATGGTTTGAACATTGAAATTTTAGCATGGAGGCGCAAGCCTTGGTTCAGTTGTATCTCTAACCTCCAAATCAGAGGCTGTGGGTCCTACTCCAAAGACTTGAGCACATAGTCCAAGTTGATACTCTTAGTGCAGTATTGAGGGAGTGCTGCACTTTCAGAGATGCCCTCTTTCAGGTGAGATATTAAACCGAAGCCTGTCAGTTGGTTGCAAATGATCCCATGGCATTTTGAAGAGGAGCAGGGGAGTTTTCCCAGTTTCCTGATCGTGATTTATTCCTCAACCAACATTGCAATGACATTTAGCTGCTCAGTTGTCTCACTGCCGTTTGTGGGACGTTGCTGTACACAAACTGACTGCTACATTTCCTACATTACAACAGTGATTGCGCCTTAGGAAAAATGCTTTGGGACATCCTGAAGTCATCATATGAATACAAGGTTTTTCTTTGTATCACCCTCTTAATCAAACAGTTACAATAAATTATTGTTCTTATATACTTTCAAGCAATTATAAAACCTATTAGGGAGACAATTTTCTCCTCTAAATTTGTCCCTGATTTTCTTCCCGTGTCCTAAAGATGCTGGATATTACTGGGTAGTCCCTGTCGTGTTTTACTCAAGTGGTCATTCTTCATGTATGAGCTGAGACATAGGTATCATGTGATTCAATCACCAAGGGCATCACGTTTCACTGAATAACATTCAGTGTGAACCCCGGTTGATTTTTTTCCCCTATCCCTTGTACAAGTCAGCTGATTCAGCACAGATTGACGATCTAACCAAGGCCTTAAGCTCCGACTGGCTCACTACCATATTGGACAATAGCTGGGATTTTTCAGAAGTGGCAGGAACCCACTGCCAAGGCTGAAATCAGGAGAGGCAGCCCCACATCAGCTAGCATCAGGACCTGGGGCTGCACTTTACAGGCAGCAGTCCTACTAAGCACAGAATCCACACCCAAGAGCTGCCAGCCTGATCAGAACTTCAGCAGCACCAGCGAAAGTAGTGGTGACAGCTGGGCTGCACCTGGAGGAAGAGGCTGCTTCAATGGATGTTCACCCTCACAATCAGGTAAGTGGGGTTTAAGGGCCAGTCAAGCAGAGCCTGGTGTGAGGGCACATAGCACCAGTGCTGCAGGGGCCAAAGCCATGAGCCATCTGCTACTTTTCCTGCTGCCAGAAACATGGCATGGCAGCGGGAAGACATCAGGCACACCGCCCAAAACCTTCCCATGCTATTTTGCTTACCTTCCCACCACTTAACCTGTCCTCAAAGGCCCATAAAGCTTAGGGCAAAGACTTTACATAAAGAGCTATCAAGGAAAATTTATTCCCACTAATTTGATATTCCCATTGGAAATTTGCAAGAATAGTTGGTGTGAGAAGTTGGCCAGGATTTTTAGAATGGTGAGGTTTCCCTTCCCACCATCTGAAGAGTCAACGGAGAACACATACCCGCTGATTCTGCCTGCCATGCAGCCATTTCACGCTCCAAGTGTTAGCTGGCTGCAGACAGGGATTCTGCCCTTCACTCGGGAAGAAGCCCTGCCTCAGGCAGCTGTCAGCCAATCTGATTGGTTGGCAGCTCTCTAATCCCTACAGCGCCAGAAGCTGCAGTGCACAGGACTGGGACTGCAAGCAATCCTGTAAGTCCTGGAACAGGTATGTGTGGGGTCTCAAGGAAAGGAGGTGAGGCCCAGGGGAAGTAGGCTGAAGGGGGCAGGGGTGTTGGTAATAGGCCAGTTCCTGCCTGAGGTCTGCTTTTTGGGCTTCCAGCCTGCTGCTGAACTCCTCCCACCAACCTGAAAATTGAGGCTGGGATGGAAACAGATCTTAATTGACCAATTGAGATCTTCATATGATGTATGGGTGGGCAGGCAGGCCTGCCTAGGCCTCACTCAGCCAAGCGTAAAATTGTGGAGAGTTGGGGCGGGCAGGAACCCAGTGAGAAGACCATCTTGAGAAATTTTTACAGTCACCCCCTGCCTACAAACCTGCTGGTGGGGGAAGATAAAATTCTACCCATGGAGTTGTCACACTATTGCATTGTATTTTGAGATTGACCAGTGATTGCATGTTAATAGAAAAAAAAGTGTAGGAAAAACCTTCATCTGCACAATTTAATCCACCCAACCTTAGTGTCCTTCACAAAAACAGAATTACCTGGAAAAACTCAGCAGGTCTGGCAGCATCGGCGGAGAAGAAAAGAGTTGACGTTTCGAGTCCTCATGACCCTTCGACAGAACTTGAGTTCGAGTCCAAGAAAGAGTTGAAATATAAGCTGGTTTAAGGTGTGTGTGTGGGGGGCGGAGAGGGCTCGAAACGTCAACTCTTTTCTTCTCCGCCGATGCTGCCAGACCTGCTGAGTTTTTCCAGGTAATTCTGTTTTTGTTTTGGATTTCTAGCATCCGCAGTTTTTTTGTTTTTATCTTAGTGTCCTTCAAGCAGGTAGTGGTCAACCTGTTACAGTTCTTGTCACTCTATTTTAATTACAATCTATTCATTAAACTTAAAAGGTCAATATTTTACTTCAAGTATTTATATAGGTGAAGATATGCGAGGAGAGTAAATAATGTGCCTCGGTTTGTTTACGTTTTTGGAATATCAGCATCGAATGAGCAGAGATTTCTGAATGCTGAATTAAATAGGGGAATGATCCATTGTCTCTTAACATTACCATCACTGAGTCCCCCACTAACATCCTGAGGATTACCATTTACCAGAAACTGAACCGGACTAGCCATGTAAATACTGTGGCTACAAGAGCACGTCAGGGGCTAGGAATCCTGCGGCGAGTAACTCACCTTCTGACTCCCCAAAGCCTGTCCACAATCTACAAGACACAAGGCAGGAGTGTGATAGAATACTCCCCTCTTGCTTGGATGAGTGCAGCACCAACAAGAAGCTTAACACCATCCAGGGAAAAGGAGCCCCACTGATTGGCACTCCATCCACGGAAAACATTTACTCCCTCCAGCACTGATGCACAGTAGCAGCAGTGTGTACCACCTACAAGATGCACTGCAGGAATTCATCAAGACTCCTTAGACAACACCTTCCAAACCCATGACCATTACCACCCAGAAGAACAAGGGCAGCAGATACATGGGGATACCACCTGCTGGAAGTTCTCCTCCAAGCCACTCACCATCCTGACTTGGAATTATATCACCATTCCTTCACTGTCAGTGGCTCAAAATCCTGGAGCTCCCTTCCCAGCAGCACTGTGGGTGTACCTACACCACACTGACTGCAGCAGTTCAAGAAGGCAGATCACCCCTACCTCCTCAAGGGCAACTAAGGATGGGCAATAAATGCTGGCCTAGCCACCCTACATCCCAAGAACGAATAAAGAAAACTAGCTACACTCTTCTGGAGTTTTGCTTTCGATAGTTTTCATATATTTAAAAGCAAGAACTCTTGACAGTTGAGTAGTTTCTGTTCATTCTACATATTTTATTCTAACTATTTGATATTGCTATTTTGATACCAATAGGTACTTTCACTTCATTGATTCTTTGTTGTAATGGTAAAAATCCTTAACCAAAATTAGAAATTACAGCTTTCAGCAATCGTTTAGATAATTATCTCAGTCACTCAAACAGTTAATTAAAAAAACAAATTTCTTCAGAGCTTCCAGGAGAAAAGCAGCAGGGATCCACTTGTGATGGGGGATTAGAAGTTGCTATGCCAAGATCACACATAGCTGCCTCCCGATGAGCAAAAGTGAATCCCACCCAGAGATCAGAGTAAAGACAAGAGGAGTAACAGGACCTCTGAAGAAATGGTTACTTTTTAAAAATATATTCTTCTTTATGGGTCATGGGATGTGGTTAACACAGGCTAGACGAGCATTTATAGCTCATCCCTAGTTGCCCTTGAGAAGCTGGTGGTGAGCTGCCTTCTTGAACCACTGTAGTCCATGTGGTGTAGGTAAACCCACAGTGCTGTTAGGGAGGGAGCTCCAGGCTCTTGATCCATAGACAGTGTAGAAACAGTGATATAGTTCCAACTCAGGGTGCTGAGTGACTTGGAGGGGTGTTCCCATTTTGCTGCCATTATCCTTCTAATTGGTAGAGGTCATGGGTTTGGAAGATACTGTTGAAGAAGCCGAAATGAGTTGCTGTAGTGTATCTTGTAGTCAGATCATTTCTTCCCAACTGTCTCAGGCTGTTCACAGGGATGGAAGGAGTGCCAATCAAGCAGGCTGCATTGTCTTGGGCAGTGTCAAGCTTCGAGTTTGTTGAGCTGCACTCGTGAAGGCAAGTGGAGAACATTCCATAACTCCTGACTTGTGCCTTGTATATGGTGGACAGACTTTGGGGAGTCAGGAGGAGACTTAATGTCTGCAGAATTCTGAGCCTCCAATCTGCTCTTGGAGCCACAGTATTTAAATGGTTAGTCCAGTTCAGTTTCTGGTCAATGGTAACCCCCAGGATGTTGATAGTGGGGGATTCAGCAATGGTAGTACCACTGAATCTCAAAAGGCAATGGTTAGATTCTCTCTTGTTGGCAATGGTCATTGCCTGGCACGTGTGGCAAAAACGTTACTCACCACTTGTCAGCTTAAGCCTGAATGTTGTCCAAATGTACTAAGACCGGGACACAGACTGCTTCATTATCTGAGGAGCTGTGAATGGTACTGAATATTGTGCAATCATCAGTGAACATCCCTCTATCATAAGGTCAGAAGCGGGGAAGGTCATTGATGAAGAAGCTGAAGATGGTTTGACCTACAACATTGTTGCAGGCGTTCCTCAGAGTAAAGTCCTGGGACTGAAATGATTGACCCCCCCCCCCCCCCCCTCAACAACTAGAACCATTTTCCTTTGTGCTGGGTGTGACTCCAACTCTCCAGTGGAGAGTTTTCCCCTCGATTCCTATTGATTTCAATTTTGCTTGAGCTACTTGATGCCACACTGTCAAATGAAGCCTTAATGTCAAGGGCAGTCACTGAGTAATTTCTGAAAAGTTACATGATGTAAAAGAAATGGCTGAAGACCTTGGGGAAATGCAGAGTAGGATTGTCCACTGGGCATTTCTTGAATTATTTACTGATACAAGGTTGAATTGTATGCACATCAGTCAGTTGCTGGCTCCACCATGGTTTAGGAAGGAATTTATCATGGAACCTCTTCCTCATTTGCTGCATGAATGCACAGTCCCACCATTTTTGGCTGGATGTTGTAGGGAAGCAAAGCATCACTCTGATCTGTTAATTACAGGGAAGTTTAGTTCTGTTTATAACCTGCAGTTTTGCTGTTCAGCATGTGTGCAGCCTGTGTTGCTGGTGCCTTAGTACATGTTATGCCTACTCTTGCAACTGATATATCTTCTACAATCCCTATTGAATTTTCATCACCTATTTTAATGGTGATGGAGGAGTGAGGTATGTATCACAAGATAAGGTTATGGATTGTGGTGGACAACAGTTAAGCTGCTACTGACAACCCATAGCATCTCATAGTTTGATCTGCTGGACCTTCCTTAGCCTGATGGTGCTGCTACACTAGGGTGGGGCATGTGTAGATGACACTTTGCCTTCATAAGGATTGTGACATAGTTATGCTTACTAATGTTATCATGAATGAATGTGTCACAGCATGTTGGTTGGAGAAGACTGTGTTGAGTTGGTTATTTCTTTGTATTGGTTCCATCAACAGCTGATACCGGCCTAGTCTGGCAGCTGTGCCCTTCAGAATTCATCCAGTTTAGTCAGTGCTACAATTAGCAACTCACTCAGTGCTTCTCTCTGTGCTTGTTTTGAGCACTGTTCCAAAATGGCTGGGCACTGATTCATAAATTGAGGAAGCAGTAGGTAGTGATCAGCAGGAAAATTTCATCCTCGTTTGACCTGAAGTCACAAAACTTCATGAAGTCCAGAGCCTCCATTCAGAGCTCTCAGACTCACTTTGACAGTACACGGTTCTGTCCCAATTCATTGAGCCCCACATCTTACCAGTGGGACAAGACTGATCCAGATACAGAGGTAGAGGGGTCTAGGTTGTTCACTGGCAAATGTAATCCTCTTGCTTGACTAGCCTATCGGAAAAGTCTACCAACTTGGGCACCATCATTAAATGTTGGCAGAGAATGTTGGGCATCTTTAGCTGATAGCTAATCATCAAAAATTATTTTGCAGAAAACTAGTAAATAGTGCTCACAGCTTTAAGGTAATAGTAATTGAAAGGTATACTGCAGATAAAAGGCTTACCAAAAAATGTTTGAATAATATTTAAAGACCCAGTTTAATATTCATTACTCAGTGCATTGGCTGTCCCACCTGTACATCTAAATGCCCAGGCCCAACATGTTTTGCTGTATTATAGATAATTCAACATTAAATCCTTACCAAATTGTTTGATAGATTTGTCAAGTTCAAGATCTGAAAAAAACAATAAATATAAGTTGCAGTTATATCAAAAAATGGTTTATTTAATCAGTCAGGCTTTTACGTTCTAACGTGAATAAACAGTATTAATTTCCATTTGAGAAAAACCATCAGCAGCACTTTCTCCAGAATACTGTGCATCCACTTCTAACATCTTTAGGTGTTTAAATAATAGATTGTGCTACAGATTATACATGTGGTACTGTACTGTGTAATTGGTTTATTTTTTAGGGAGAACTAGATGGGAAATGAAAGAAATTAAACAAAATATTGTTAAAGATATTGCGCAAAATTAAAAGCAAAGTTATACCCATGAAGAAAAACATTAAAACAGCATGGTCACTTTGACATTCCACTGGCTTTTAGTAGAACAGCAGCCCTTTTGCCTTCATCTGAGACCAAAAACTATAATGATTGAATTATCAAAAGATACAAAGGATCACTAACTATTTTTCTTAATTTAACATAAAGAAACCTGGTTCTGTTTCTACATGTTAAATCCTGAACCTGTATTCACCAGTGTCACTGAGACTGAGACCATACCTTTGATGTATCTGTGTCTTTTCACACTCCAAAGTATCCCAGCAGTAAAAGTTACTATTAGAAGACAGAGGATCACAGATAAAAACACCAGCCAGCCTGAGACAGTCGGGAAGAAATCACCTGCAAAGTAAATATCAGTGAATTAGATAATACTGCCTTCAACATATTCCACAGTAATTGTTCTTGTAGGATGCCTGGTATTAGCAAAGTTAAAAGTTTATGGCCCCCTGAGTTATGCTAAGGTTTCCACAAGGCAAGTGGCTATTCCGCTGATCACTATTTCGGCACAGCTTTCTCAACGCACAGCTCATCCACCCTCCCAAAGTTGGCTTCTTTAAATATGTGATGAGGGTTGGATTGCATTATTGGGCCCAGACTGCAATTTTAACTCAGCAAGTCAAACTGAACCAAGTCAGAATATCGAGGACAGGGGTGTGAAGAGGCTCTGAAAGGTAAGCTATTCACTCATCTTTCTAGGGCCAAGAGGGGTTGGAGTGCTCTTCCAGACCCCGCAAGGAAAGTTTATGCCTCCCTTGCCCTAGACACCCTTTCTCCAAAACTACCTGCATGCTGGTAGGAATTGGTTGGCCAATTTTCCACAGGCTAGCGGCCACTTGCTGGTCATTCCAGGGAGGAACGGTACCAAATTACTGAGGTCTGGGGATTAATGTAGCACAGGCTAATTTCTACACCAGATGAGATTCCAACTATGTTATTTTTCATCTCCACCTCCCACTAGGATTTTGAGTGTTTTCTTAAAAATCAGACAGTTCTTCAATCTCCCTTTGTATTTTCTCCATATTGTTCTTCCCTATGGTACTGGCTCCAACATGAACCGTGACTTCAGGAGAATGATCTTACTTTTCCAGACCTTATCCTCCTGTTCTGTTTAGATCCTTACCCTATAACCTATGGTCCTCCTTAAATCAGACCATTTGGGTTCCAGATTGTGGTTGCAGAAAAAGTGACCCAATTCTTTTCTGACAGAAACATGTGTACCCTCAAGTAAAAGGAAATCCAGTTTGGAAGCAAATCAGATTTGATGAGCAAATGTTGCAGAGATAGCACACCCAACTCCCCTATTTGAGATATGGTAAATGAACGTGCATCTACATGAAGTGGGCATAAGGCGGACATGTTTCATACTTTACAGCATTCTCCCTAGAGCACCAATCCTTACAGTGGATGGTAACCAGGCTCAATATTGTTTACACCACCTGAAGCACTTTATAGCAGACACGCAAGGTGGCAGCGTATATTAAAACGTTTAATCATTGTACATCCATCCCTCAAGTAGGGTCCATCGTCAAGATACAAAGTATGATTGAAAAACTTGCTAGATTAATATATTTCATGGTCATAGCACTTCAATTTCCTTCTGTTAAACAGCATAGCTACATGAAGGACAGTTTAGTTTCGAAGAATATGCACATTTGTGATCACGCATACACACGTGCTCCTTCAACAGTCAGCATTTTGAGATTGCTTCCTGATTGTATGAGGTGAGACCCTCAAGGGTACAATCTGAATCTGGAGCAACACTTCTTATTCTGGAGTAGGTAGGAAAGGTACGTTTCCTCTGCAAGGGCCTGTGGATCCACCATCTTGGTTAAGAGCAGGACTGTGGATACAAGTGGATCATTCCTCTGCAATTTTTCATTGTTATTCAGCGACTAGAAGACAAGAGGAATTCCACTGGGAATGCCCAGTCTATTACTTGGGACTGCTCCAAATTGTAGAGAAAAAAGGTAACGGGCCAAAAATAAAACAAATCTTCTAAAAAACGTGCGACAAAAGCAACCCAAAGAAATTACTGAAACCAGAGGAAGAGGTTTAAGATAATTAGGAAGTCACTTCTCTTGGCAGCGATCTGGCGAGTGTGCTTATTGATGAAACATCAATGAAATTTTCATCTTAGAGATGAAGAAAAGTGCGTCATGTGGGAGGATCAAACCACTGGTAGCTGTAGGACAGGGAACCTTCAATGTGGCTAGTACACTCCAGTGATACTAGCCTCCCAAACCCCAGCATCAGGTTGCTGCTCACAGTGCCTTTCAAGCTTTTGGTCTATGCCCCTGATTTTCCACACTACACATTCTCAGCATCAGGGGTAGAAAAGTTCTCCCACTATACTTAGCCCTACAGTGCAATGAAGAACACAGCATCTTAGCAGAGCAACAAAGAAACAAAGAAAAATTTCAGATAAATACTGACAGAAACAAATACAAACACAAGTGAACACAACACAGGAGAATTTTACAAATAAAATATGTACAACGAAGAAAAATTAATGTAAGAGTGAAAAAAAGACTAAGTGCATTTAAACACCCACCTTGGGAAGAATAAGGAAACATGATCAATATTTATTCTATTGCTAGAACAAAGAATCAAAACCAGTTTTAAGTACCAAGATGTAGCAGTAGGTTAATATTATAATCTCCAGCAGAATGAGTTGCTCGGGAAGAACGCACAAGCAAGTAAACATTACTTCTACTGGGGAAAAGTAATTTCTATCTTTGGCCGTAACAGTCCAACCCACTTAGATAGTCCTGGCCCTGGTGGGTTGGACATTCAGGAACTACTGCAAATGGCACAACTGCCCATCCTCTTTATGGAAACGATTCCAGTCCTGAGAATTAGAATAGTCTATGTCAGGAAGTCATGTTTTTGACCATGAACTAATATCCAGGAATTTCAAGGTCACCCTGTTTACACAAATATACTGCTGAAGTAAATTCACCATCAAGTTTAACTGATACCAAAAGCCATTCCCAAATTCACTTTACAGGAGAATATCTTAGTCCTAATTTGATATATGGTATTATTGAGTCAATCACTATTCCCTTTAATCGACTGTGTCTTATAATTTACAGACCTGATATCTGGATTGCTGCTTCTTGTTCTTTTTTCAACAGGTTGTTCTGTATGAGACACTGGAATCTGTTTGATGAATCTCTTGTTACAGCAAGAGAGCTCTGGACATTAACAAGACCTTTCAAATCTTGATGGTAACTTATTTCAGACTGTCCTGTTAAGTTCTGTCCATCTCCTCCAGTCCACAGTATCTGTGGCTTAGGGAACCATCCATTAGATTCACACACAAGCTGAATTCCATTTTTATAGTATCCATCTATCTGGATCCAGTGCTCATGTCCCAAACCTAAAATAAGCAATCAACATATTTAAAAATAACATTTGTTGTTAACAAACTTATGGAAAATATTATTCTACTGTTATGGAGTGATATAATCAGAATAGTTCTGTTCTGTAACTGGGTTCATCCCAGAAGGCAGAATGCAGGAACAAAACACTCAAGAAATGTATAAGCAGTTGATTCTTAACTAAACCCCCCAACTGGCTCCAGCCCTCACTTACATGAAAGAGCAGGAGTTAAGATAGTGATACCATTAAATGTATACCAATGTGAAAAACTTAACCAGGTCTCTCAACCTTTCCAACAATTATACATGCCAATAAAGATCAGGATTTGTGCATCTGAAACCCACATCAAGGATCACACATTTTCTAGCATCAATGGTATTGAAATGAGTGAACACCAGGTAAAGAAGTACACTCCCTCTGAACCTGCATGCCATGTATATTTGCACAATGGGTGAAGTTGCACTTCACTGTGAAGAAAGTCAAGATGAAACCAGAGACTTTGCGCTATCTTTTTAAAGACCAGTATCTCTAAAAAATGGAACAAAGCAGTTAGCCACCATAAGAAATATGTGATCAGGCGATTCTAATGTACTCATCGCAGGATCCAGTTGATTTAATCTCATGTGGCCATGTGAGTTTCTTGCAGGAAAGGTTGAGCACTTCCATCAGCGGCTCTGAAATATACAGTGGTGTTGCCCAATGCCTCGGATATTTAGCCAGGCGTTGATCGTTCTCAAGTCAAATGTAAATGTCACCAACATCACCAGGATTGAATTGATACAAGTACTGTGTAACCACCACTCAGTTACCTGCTGAGGCACCTTTCCAACCAGCAATGTGCAAGGTTGTTTTGATAAAGTTATTCCTTTTTTTCATTAATCTTGTCTTACAAAGAACCTTAAAACAAGCACAAAAGGAGGAATCTACTCCCTATTTCATTAGTTTGCTTGTAAAGCAAACCACAAACAGTGTGGCAATGTTGTCTTTATATTAAAACAGGTAAACAATAATGGGCAGAATATAAAGACTAGATATCTGGGCAATTAAACATATTCAAAAGTGAGTTACTTTCAATGCTGTCTGACTTACTTTCTAAATCTTTATTTTTCACATACTAAGGATGAAAAACTGGTAATGAAGCTCATGAGTTGTTTTCTGATGGAATTACTTTAACTTCATGAAATCAATAAAATCTGACTGTCATTAGTATTCCTCTTTAATTAAAGAATTATAAAATTAATTTGAACCCGTCACTTAGTTTCTGTCCCTTTGAATATTCTTGTTGCACCAAATCTGTGCTTAAAGAATCTATTAATGAAACGTACCAGTGCACAAATATTATAAGAGGAAATGAAAAAGATTTTGTTTGTAAACAAAGCACTTGAATTTTGACCAGAAATTAGTTTAAAGTACCGTGTTGTTTTCCCCAGTGTGATTAGTTTTTTAAATAGATGTGTTTGCTAACCTCCAGCTTTCAGCTCAATCATAGTTTCTTCAAAATCTGTTTCATCATCAACTGAGCATATGTATTTCCCTTCATCACGCACCCTTGTGTTCTTTATTCTCAGAGAAACATTTCCTTTGGTCAGCTCATCTTTAAACAGTTCAGTCCTTCCTCTGTAGTCATGATCCTGAGCAGCAGTGTCATCTTTCCCATTTCTGTACATGTGCACTGCTGAACCAAGATCTGATTTAAGCCATCGCACCACCATATTGGTGACGGATATTTCTGGCTTAAGCCGACATTCCAGTAGAGCATCTTGACCCACGATGGCTATAACAGGATGACTTGGTCCAGTAACTGTGAATTTACCTGTGGGATTATTGTCCAATTAAATTACTTCAACTTTCCAATATCTTAAACATTAAAACTTTTAAAATTGTCATTAGCATCCCTTCTCAAACAATTATAAACAAAGCTGCTTAATTTGAAGCAGAAGATTAAATCTATTTTCTATCTAACAATTGGAAGAAAATGTTTATTTTAAAAAATCATTGTTTTGCAAAAGACATTATGAGCTCGGTAAATAAATATTTCCATTTTAATACCGAACAGAAATTATGTGGGAGATTTCTTTTTTGTAATTCATATTTTGTGTATAAGTGAAAATGGAAGGAAGAAAGGAAAACATACTTGTTTTTTTGTATAGTTACTGATCACATCCTCAGGATGCTGCAAAGCATGTTGTAACCAGGGGATTACCTTTAAGTGTGCAATAACCAGTAATTGGAAGCATGTGAGGCAGCCTATTTGCAGCAAACATGATTCCAACAACAGCAAAATAAATTACTGGCCATGTAAAGTGTCTTTGTTGATGGTAGTTGAGTGTGGCATGTAAGCCAAAACACCAGGAAAATTGTGTTTTCTTTTCTGAATTATGCTGTAAGGTCTAAGGTAGATAGGATCTCAGTTAATATTTGATCTGAAAGACCGTGTCCCTGGGCAGGACTTTCCAGTCTTGCCGAAACTCAATGGACTTCTGGCTGCCTTTCCAAATTTTCCGTTGTTGCACGCGATGGGTCCCACCAAGGGTGGGACTGGAAAACCCTGGCCCCTGACTGTCAGATTCCCCACATTGTTTCTACCTAGATTATATGCTCAAGTGCAGTTAAAGGGAAAGTATGTCTATTAAGTTATTCTAGCATCCTTTAATGCTATAGGGAGAACTATAATGCATGCTTATGCCTTTTAGTTGCCCATTGTTATGTTCAGATACTGATTAGCAGGAAAGGGAGAGTGCATAATTAAAGACTAAACACATGTATAAATGAAGTGAAATGAGAGAAGGGAACTTGGTGACTGTGGAACAGAAACATGTTTAACAACAAATAAAAGGAAAAACTTGCAGAAGAGTGGAGCAAATATATAAACAGTAGATCTCCAATGACATTGTTCACTGAATAAGCAGATACAGTAATCCCCTACTTAGAGCACTTTCTAGTAATGTATTTTCGTTTTACAACTGTTTTCATATAAGGAAACATTTTTGAATAGCACTGGCAAGCAGGACCTTAATTTTCAGCTTAATGCATCTGGTAAGCCTGAAAGGACTGAACAGACTGCTCCTGTTACTATGGGCTGGACTTTCACAGAGTCGGGAATACTCCGGAGACCTTTAAAATTGGCAGGCAGGACCTGGATTTGAAGTCCCACCTCCATTTCCAACCGTTCCCATTTTCACCAGTACAGATGAGGGAAACCCCAACCCCAAATGCACCATTTAAATTCAGTGCACTGGACAAGCAGATTGATTTTCACTCCAGGAACGACCTCACTCTGTAGTATGTGTTCCATAACTTAATGGTGGAGATGTAAATGCCTGTGAAGGCTGGATAAGGTGTGTAGAACTGTCAAGGTGTCAAGTTATTTAAATGGCCAGCCCTTTAAACTTTAAAAGTTTAAACTTTTAAAAGTTTTTTTTTAAAATAGTGAAGTCCGTAACAGATTCTTAGAACTTTATTTTTTTTTATCTCAGCATGGCTCCTGATGTCTGTCCATGGGGGATACTGGGTGAGTTAGCATGGTGGGTGTAAGGGGAAAGGGTGGTGGGTGAGGAGTCATGGGTTGGCACTAAGTAGGCATAGGGATATAATTAGCTATGGGAGATGGGTAGAGGGCATAGGTTGGCATGGAGATTGAGAGGGTCACAGAGGGATGGCTAGGGGGCTGAAGTTAGCATGGATGGCAAATGCGCATGCACGTGTGCATTTGAGGGCTGAGGGCTGAGGGCTACAGGGCCTAATATTAAATGAAACAAAGTCCCAGCCTCTGAAGCAAGCCACTTGGGTACTCGGCAGCTCCTATGACTGGCTCCAAACGGTTTCCAGGAGCGGCAAGCCTGACTCCAGCCCACAACTGCTCCCCACCAGACGAAATTCCCATCTTTGCGGGCACATTTTCCAAGGTGGGCGTGCCAAGCTGGGAAATGTCCCAACTCCTGCTATCCCCTCGAGGATGAAGTGACAGTTCTTTATATCCATGTTCCAGTCTGTCTTGGTGGGACAATGAAATATTTCAACTTGTCCTGGTGAGAGGTGACTCAGCCCTATTCTCTGCTGATGGTGAAACAGGAATGATTCCTAGGCCTGCAGCTGCTCTGGTCTGTATTGGTGGTAATACTGGGCGGAGCCAAGTTTGCCATCTTCACTGGGCACCGCCCACTAATAGCCAGTAAAAGCGCCTGACTTCAGGACTGGTAGTGATTCTAGACTTCAGGCCTGGTAAGGAGCCTGGACTCTGGGCCCAGCAGCAATCCTGAATTCTGGGCTTAGTAGCAATACCAGATTTCATGTCAGGTAGTGATCCTGGGCTTTGGGCCAGGAAACGATTCCAGATTCCAGGCTCAAGGCTGGTAGCAATCGTGACTCCAGTCCTCTTGGGAATCCTGGTCTCTGGGCCCGGACTACCCGGACTCTGGTGCACTGACCTCTACCTCGCAGAGGCTGAGCACCAGCTTATAGACACTTCTTCCCATCTCCCCCTGGACCATGACCCCAGGATAGTCACTGACCTCATCTCCTCTACAGATCTTCCCTCCACACCTTCCAACCTCAGTCTCCCAACCTCGGATGGCCCGCTTCTACCTCCTTCCCAAAATCCACAAACAGGACTGTCCCGGCAGACTGATCGTGTCAGCCTGTTCCTGCCCCACGGGATTCATTTCTTGCTATCTTGACTCCATTCTCTCTCCCCTTGTCCAGTCTCTTCCCATCTACATCCGCGATTCCTCTGACACCCTACATCATATCAACAATTTCCAGTTCCCTGGCCCCCAACCACCTCTTCTTCACCATGGACTTCCAATCCCCCTACACCTCCATCCCCCACGGGATGGTCTGAGGGTCTCTCAGCTTCTTCCTTGAACAGAGACCCGAACAATCCCCATCCACCACCACTCTCCACTGTCTGGCTGAACTTGTTCTCTCATTGAACAATGGGTATCCACATGGGCCCCAGTTATGCCTGTCTCTTTATTGGGTATGTGGAACATTCTTTATTCCAGTCCTACTCAGGCCCCCTCCCACATCTCTTTCTCTGATAAACTGATGACTGCTTTGGTGCCACTTCATGCTCTCGTCTGGATATGGAAACATTTATTAATTTTGCTTCCAATTTCCACCCCTCCATCATTTTCACATGGTCCATCACTAACACTTCCCTCCCCTTCCTTGACCCCTCAGTCTCAATTTCTGGTGATAGACTGTCCACCAATATTCATTGCAAGCCTACCGACTCCCACAGCTACCTCGACTACAGCTCCTCACATCTTGCTTCCTGTATGAACTCCATCCCATTCTCTCAGTTCCTGCCTCCATCACATCTGTACTGATGATGCCACTTTCCAAAACAATTCTTCTGACATGTCTTCCTTCTTCGTTAACCGAGGTTTTCCACCCATGGTGGTTGACAGGGCCCTCAACCGTGTCCGGCCCATCTCCTGCACACCTTCCTCTCCCTCCCGGAAACATGATAGGGTCCCCCTTGTCCTCACTTATCACCCCACCAGCCTCTGCATTCAAAGGATCATCCTCTCCACCATTTCCCCCAACTCCAGCATGATGCCACCACCAAACACCCCCCCCACCACTGCGCCATCGGCATTCCCTCCAGGACACTCTGGTCCATTCCTCCATCACCCCCTACACCTCAACCCCCTCCCACAGCACCTTCCCGTGCAACACCTGCCCCTTTACTTCCCCCCTCCTCACCACCCAAGGACCCAAACACTTCTTTCAAGTGAAGCAGCACATCACTTGCACTTCCCTCAATTTAGTCTACTGCATTCACTGCTCCCAATGTGGTCTCCTCTACATTGGAGAGACCAAACACAGACTGGGTGACCGCTTTGCGGAACACCTTCGGCTTGTCCGCAAGCATGACCCAGACCTTCCTGCCGCTTGCCATTTCAACACACCACCCTACTCTCATGCCCACATGTCCATCCTTGGCCTGCTGCAATGTTCCAATGAAGCTCAACGCAAACTGGAGGAATAGCACCTCATCTTCCAATTAGGCACTTTACAGCCTTCCGGACTTAACATTGTTCAACAACTTCACATCATGAACTCTCTCCTCCATCCCCACCCCCTTTCTGATCCCCCCTTTTTTCTAATAATTTATATATTTAAATATATTTTTCTTTTCCCACCTATTTCTATTAATATTTTAAAATTTATTTCATCCATTGTTTTATCTCCACCTTTTAGCCCATTTCAATCCCTTCCCCCTACCCCACCCCCACTAGGACCATCTGTCACTTGCTCATCCTACTTTCTACCCTTAATGTCACCATTAGCACATTCCTTAGCTAATATCACCACCGTCAACATCCCTTTGTCCTTTTGTCTATGACATCTTTGGCAATCTCTTCTTTGCCTCCACCTATCACTGGCCCTCTATCCAGCTCCACCTGTCCCATCCTCCTTAAATAGCTTATATTTCACCTCATTTCTATTTTTCTTTCGTTCTGAAGAAGAGTCATACAGACTCGAAATGTTCACTCTGCCTTCCTCTCTACAGATGCTGTCAGACCTGCTGAGCTTTTCCAGCTATTTTTGTTTCAGATTTACAGCATCCGCAGTATTTTGCTTTTACCTGGACTCTGGGCCTGATGCTCACTCCTCCCCTTCTCTGCCTCCATGTTGCTGCCAGCCAGCGATATTAGAGGAGGTATTTATCTGCTTTATTTCATAGTGAGGCAAAATACAGGAGTAATTGTGATCAGATTCACCTGAGTTATATTGATTTAACTTATTTCCGTATGATCACATGAATAGATAACAAATGGTCTATGCTGCCCACTTCAGTAAGTTAACATAAATCAGAAGAGTCCTGCATTCTGCTCTACAGCACAGGCCAAAGCCTTCTATCCCTGCAGATTTCCCTCTTATTACAGCCTTTTGATGTCAGACTGTCAGTCCATCTGTCTTTTTTCTCTGTCGCTCCTTTTAAAAGCCTGATTCTAGCATTAGCTTTTAGTCAAAATAATTATCCCACCACCCTATCTCCCCAAAGCGTTCAGGCTGCTAGATAATGATGTCCGTTAAGTTCAAATGAGTAGGATTGCTGTAACAACTAACTTCTATTATTTGACAAATGGTGGTTTAGATCTTGTACAGAATGCTCATGTTATGAGTTTAATTAAATAAAACTTTCCAAAGCAATTCTCAGTACTGCTATAAAGCAAACATTTATATACCAAACCACATAAGGAGATATTAGGGTTCATGGCCAGGAGATTGGTCAAAGTGATAGGTTTTAAGGAAGGTCTTAAAGGAAAAGAGGTGGAAAGTGGAAAGAGATGTTTAGGAAGGAGTTACAGAGCTTAGGCCAAGATGACTGATGACCACTAATGGTGGAGCAATTAAAAATCAGGGATGCTCAAGAGGCCAGAATTAAACGATCGCAGATATCTCAGAGGATTGTGGGGCTAGAAGAAAATACAGAGATAGGGAAGGGTGAAGCCAAGGAGGGATTTGAACAAGGATGAGAATTTTAAAGTCAAGCCATTGCTTGACCGGGAGCCAATGTAGGTCAGTGAGCACAGGGGTGATAGATGAACAGCACATAGTGCAAGGAAGGACATCAGCAGCAGAGTTTATAGAGGATAGAATGTGGGAGGCCTGCCAGGAGTATATTGGAATCGTCAGGTCTAGATGTAGCAAAGGGTTTCAGCAACAGGTGGCCTGAGACAGGGAAGAAATCAGGTAATGTGACAGAAGTGAAAATAAGTGGTCTTAGTGATGGGGTGATTAAAGTAGATTTAAAAGGAGAAAGGGACAGTACCCAAACAGTTAAAAAAACAGCTAACATGGATACCAGGAGGGGAAGTTGGGTGGTCAGCAGTTCAGTAGCAATAGGGTTGTGGGAGTAGGAGATGGGTCTAATAAAGATGAGCTTGAAGAGTGTATAAGGGGAAATATGAGAGAAACGTGAGAAAGATGCGAGTTCAGAGCTAGGGAAGGGGGAACTTTAGAGCAAGTCTGGTCCAGTGGGCTAGTGGAAGGGAAGCAAGTGACATAGGCAGCTGATTGGACGGTCTCAATCTTAGCAACAAGTGCACGAACTCCTCACACTTATTGCTGGAGGTGAAAGTAGAGGGAGGGGTGGATAGGGTTTAAGAAGACAGTTTGTAGTACAGAAAAATACTTAGGGGTTATCTTTGCATTCCAGGATGATCCTGGAATAGTGAGCAGTTTTAGCAGATGAGAGCAGGGCCCAATAGTGCTTCATGTGGTGTAGCCGGATCTAGTGGTGAATGGTTAAACCAATAGTCTGCCATATCCATTCAGGTTTGCATCCCCTGGACTTAATAGAGATGAGGAACAGCCAGGGGGAAAGAGTAACTATTTTATTGGAGACTAGGTATTAAAGACTGAGTTGAAGGTATGGTTGAGTAAACCAGTAGCTGCAGAAATGTGGCAAATGGAGGGCTAAAGGCTAAACAGGTGAGATTTTGAAAGTGCAATTGTCAGTGAATTGGGGGATATTTTCTGCAACCCCCCTCTCCTCCGCCAGTAGCAGATACAGAAGGAGGTAGTGTTGGATATGAAAGGGGGATGTGGGTGGAGAGTGATACAAGAAAATGATTGGAGACAGCCATATCTGTGATTGATACAATGGGAGTAGCTCTCTATATGAAATATAATATACACTCATCAACTCTTCTAGCCTGTAACTTTAAGCTCTGTGAGCTACATTTAGCTCAACATGAGCATTTTCAATTCATAGATCATGAATATTCCCATCACTCTGACCCTCACCACTCCTCCCTCTCCTTACGGGTAAAGTATGAAATCTTCACCCGGTTGCAAACAGATGTCAGATTCTGCATACGTCACTCCTGCAAAAGAATCTTAAGATGTAGGTTGCTCCTGAACTGCCTTTCTAACCTCCAGTCTGAAACTGTTAAGTGGCTTTGCAAAGCAAGTCTACTGGCCAAACAACAGTTAAATTCTGAAACAGCTGATGCTAAGTTTACAAAGTCAAATTATTAAGTTAAGAGACACAATTCCAGTTGCAGCAAAATACAGTTATTTATTGCATATTAACTAAGTATAATTACATGAAAAAAATCCTTACCATATATGGACAGCGGAACCCCAAAGAGTAAAAGCACGATGAGGTCAACTCCTTCCATTTTTGAGAGATCGTAGAATAACCATCCCTAACACATAGAAAATCAATATAGCTCTCATAATGTGTTAGAAAGCTTATGTTCTGTGGGTAGTATTAATATATTATTAAACAAGCTTTGTGTCACTTCTAGCAAGTCACTTCTGGTTAAATGTAAAACAGATTTAACTATTTAATGGCCAAATTCTATGAAATTATTCAATAATTCTGAAAATACTCTATTTTGCAGATTAATAGAATTCGGAGTTCACATTTTAACTTTACAGAATATTAGATTTATTTTGGAACAAGAGAAAATGTTTTTATATAAAAACAGCGAGCGTATCTTTTTAACAGAGACGCCAAGGTAAAAGTTCCCCTAAAGAGATGTTCGGACAATTGTCCAAAAGTTTGTTCAGAGTGGAGGTTTTCGGGACCATACGGAAGAAGAGAGAAGTGGAGAGGTTTAGGGAGGGAACTCCGGAGTTTCGGGCCCAGGCAGCTGAAGTCACTGCTGTCAATAGTGGAGAATCGGGGATGGGACAGAATGTCATCGGAGGATGGTTTTAACACAAGAGAAACTCTTAAATTCATGACTTATTTCAAGAAAGGAGGCGTCGCAACTATCTACAGGGTTGAATTATTTGACTTTAAATATTAACATCAGCGAGTAAAGTTTCATGTAAAGGCCGACACAAGATTATGTTCCTCCTTTTTATTTCCGTCTCTCTTCCGGGTCGCTGTGTTTGTCTCTGACGGTTTAATGTGTAAAATTCCCTCTCCCTCCCGTCTCCTTATACTGATAGGAGCCAGTTCCAGATTCTGTGAAGGTGATTAGAGACATTTTAGAAAGTTTCCAACTTTTCACTGGACAATCTCCAGCAGGTCCCCGATCAATTCCTTGTATTTGATCGGGACCTTTCAGCATGAATAAAAACCACCCAATCCCACTGGGAATGGACTCTTCCCCCGAAATTAAAGAATATTTGGGACTCACCTCTTACTTTCCCACAACCTGATCGAAGATTTTCCGCCTTTTCTCAACAGATCTGTAAAGAATAAACACGTTCACAACAGCGCGTCCCTCCCTGAAAACTTTCACTTTCGCTTTTCCGTGAGTTACCGAATTGAGTGACGGTCCCTCGTTTTGAATCAGTCTGGAATCTCACATAAATTGCTATTTAGCAATAATCCCCAGATAATTAATAACGTGTCATCTCAAAGCACGTGTTTAATTAATAAAGTGAAGACTGAGATTATTTCACAGCAGTACCATAATTTTCTGGGCAACGTTCTTTTGACATCTAACCCTTTGACTGCACTAAGATCCGTATTGGGCAAGAACCACTTGTCAGTCCAGAACATTCTACCTCAATCATTAAACCACAAGGGAATTTCACAGCCTCAATACTGAATCTTGCATCTATAGCCCTTTCTACTTGATTTCATTGGAAATAGTCTTTCTACCCATAAATTGCATTGAGGATGAGAAAGATAAACCCAGGTACGAAGTGGACAAAGCTATGTTGGGCATGACGCTGAGCTACCTACCATTCTAATCAGGAATTAATGTCTTGTTTGATTTTCTGTAATCCTGACCCATCAACTGCTTTGTTTTTACTTTATTCTTGGGGTCTGGGTATCACTGGTAAGTGATTTTTTTTATTCATTCACATGATGTGGGCTTCACTGGCTGGGCCAGATTCATTGCTCATCCCTAGTTGCCCTCGAGAAGGTGGTGGTGAGCTGCCTTCTTGAATTGCTGCAGTCCATGTGTTGTAGGTACACCCACAGTGTTGTTAGAGTTCCAGGATTTTGACCCAGTGACAGTGAAGGAACGGCAATATATTTCCAAGTCAGGGTGGTGAGTAACTTGGAGGGGAACTTCCAGGTGGCAGTGTTTCCATCTATTTGCTGCCCTTGTTCTTCTAGATGGTAGTGGTCATGGGTTTGGAATGTGCTGTCTAGGGAGGCTCGATGAATTCCTGCAGTGCATCTTGTAGATGATACACACTGCTGCTACTGCACATCAGTGGCAGAGGGAATAAATCTTTGTGAATGTGGTGCCAATCAAGCGGGCTGCTGTGTCCTGGCCGGTGTCAAGCTTCTTGACTGTAGTGGGAGATGCACACATCCAGGCAAGTGGGGAGCATTCCATCACACCACTGAATTGTGTCATATAGATGGTGGACAGTCTTTGGAGAGTCAGAAGGTGAGTTACTCGTTGCAGGATTCCTAGTCTCTGACCTGCTCTCATAGTCACAGTATTTATATGACTAGTTCAGTTTAGTTTCTGGTCAATGGTAACCCCCAGAATTTTGATAGTGGGGGGTTCAGTGATGGCAATGCCATTGAATGTCAAGGGGCGATGGTTAGATTTTCTCTTGTTGGATATGGTCATTGCCTGGCACTTGTGTGGTACAAATGTTACTTCTCACTTTTCAGCCTAGGCCTGGATATTATCCAGGTCTTGCTGCATTTGGACATCAATTGATTCAGCATCTGAGGAGTCGTGAGTGGTGCTGAGCATTATGCAATCATCAGCCAATATCTCTACTTCTGACCTTATATTGGAAGGAAGGTCTTTGATGAAGTAGCTGAAGATGGTTGGGCCACAGACACTACCTGAAGAACGCCTGCAATGATGTCCTGGAGCTGAGATGACTGACCCCCCAACAACAACAACTGTCTTCCTTTGTGCTAGGTATGACTCCAATCAGTGGAGATTCCCCCCACATCCCTGATTCCCATCGACTCCAGTTTTGCTAGGGTTCCTTGATGCCACACTTGATCAAATGAAGCTTTGATGTCAAGTGCAGTCACTCTCACCTCAGGAGTTCAGCTCTTTTGTCCATGTTTGAACCAAGGCTGTAATGAGGTCAGAAGCCGAGTGGCCCTGGTGGAACCCAAACTGGGTGTCAGTGACTAGGTTATTGCTAAGCAAATGCCGCTTGATAGCGCTGTTGATGACCCCTTTCAAAACTTTACTGGTGGTGAGCAGACTTATGGGATAGTAATTGGCTAGGTTGGATTTGTCCTGCCTTTTGTGTACAGGACATAGCTGGGTAGATGCCAGTGTTGTAGCTGTACTGGAACAGCTTGACCATCCTCATTTACCTGGGAAGATTGCAGTGGGCCTTATTGAAACACTGGTAGTGGTTTGATATAACTGACTGCCTGGCTAGATCAGTGTTCTCAATTCTTTGGTTGAAGGACCACTTTTCAAATGATGTAATAATTATTTAAGTTATAATAATCAATGAAAGTACCACACATATTAGTTTAAGAAAGTCAGTATTTGCTTACGGATGTCAGTGTGAAAGCTGTGCCAGCTTCTCACTGCAGTGTTTGTCTATCCTTGGGAAGAGCAAAGAGAGATGGACACTAGTGAGAGATCAGAGTTCAGAGGCCACCAACCATATTCAGAAAACTCTTAGTGTGATCTCAGAGAGAAGTAGGTAAGTGACTGGTTGGTGAATATTTTTGCTTTAAAATCAAAATTGAGAAATTAAAATTTCAATTTGATTACTCTAACAGGAAAGGAATTAATAAGTATAATCAGAGCAAGTCTAGAGGCCTTAATTAACTGGTACAGTAGTTTAAACTGGTACAGTTACTGGTACAGTAGTTTAAACTGGTACTTGGGAGATAAGTATTGTATTGAATTTATAGCTTAACTACTTAATATCACCACAAACAGTCATTGAGTGATATTATCAAACTTGAAACCTAATTAGTTAACTAAAACATAATGAATATGGTAGGGCAGATGTGTTGCAGCTGTAGCATGTGGGAAGCTGGTGAACACCCATTTAATTTATTCTGATGCCTATACGTCCTACTGAAAGTATGTTGCCCAGAACTGCATGAAATACCGAATGGAGACGAATAGTTTCTTACACAAGTTCAACATAACCACCTTGCTCTTATACTCAATGTTTCTATTAATAAAGCCTAGGATGCTACATGCTTTATTCACCACTGTTACCTGCCACCTTTAAGGACTTACCCACATATACATATTCAGGTTACTCTGCTCCTGCACCCCATTTAGAGTCATACCTTTTGTTTATTAGCTCACCATAAAGTGCTGCAGAGACACTTTGGTGACCTTACATGGGCAAAGTTTCCCTGTTTGAAACTAGGCAGAAGCATCATCAAAATTTAAAAATAGGCCTGCTTTTGGCATTGTAGAATGCTCCATCCTGTCCAGCCTCAAAAGTAGTAATCTCTAGATTTCCCCCAGTGGTCCTTCAGAGTGAATACAGAAACTGCAAGATAGTGGAGCTGAATGCATGGCTGGAATGATGGTGTAGTAAGGAGTCCTAAGTCATTACCTCTCACTGAATAAAATAGTTCTTCCTCATTTCTCCTATATATTTTACCAAAAACCTTAAATCTATGTCCCCTAGTCCTTGTACCTTCAATTAACAGGTATTGATTTTCTTTTCCTGCCTTATCTAAATCTACCATTATCTTGTCCATCGCTATCAGATCTCTGCTCAAACTCCTTTGCTGGAAGGGTAACACCCCAGCTTCTCCAACCTAACTTTGGCTCCAGGGATGAGGGATTTTAGCAACATTGTTAAATCTCTTCTGTGACCTCTCAGAGACCTTCACATCCTTCCTAAAGTGTGGTGACCACAACATTCTAGTTGTGGCCTAACCAGAGCTTCATAAAGTTTCAGCATAGCTTCCCTACTTTTGCAGTCAATACCTCTATTTATGAAGCCCAAGATCCCATACACTTTGCTAACTATTCTCTAAATAGATATATGCATAAGATCCCCAAAATTCTGCTGTCTCTACACTTTAAGAACCATGCCATTAAGTCTTTGTTACCTCTCTATTCCTTCTGCTAAAATGCTTCATTTCATAATTCTCTGTAATAAATTCCATCTACCACTTAACTGCCCATTCAGCTAGCCAATGGGTATCATTCTTTTCATTTGCCAAGCCTCCAAGTTTGGTATCAACACCACCTTTTGAAATCTTACTCTATTCCAAAACAGAAGTTAGAGAACACTACTGACCATCACCCTCCAGTCTGGAAAACAGCCATTTACCACAACCTGCTGTTTTCCACCCATAAGCCATTTTTTTAAAATCCAAGTTGATAGTGACTGATTGTAGTTGATACACCTCAATTTTGTTATTCAGCCTTTTGTGGAAGGGTTTCTTCAAATCCATGTAGGACAATATCCATTGCATTCCCTTCACTAACCTGCTCTGTTACTTTACCAAAAAAAAAAAAATTCAGTTACATTAGTAAGCACAATCTGCCTTTTAAAAATTGGTACTAGCTCTCAGTTAACTCAAACTCTAAGTGCCTGATGTTTTATCAAACTTTACCACCATCTTCCACATTTCTAGGGAAGTTTGAAAGATTTGGCAAGCTCCTCCAGTTCCCTTTGAAACCTGGATGTAAATCATCTAACAAGCAATTTACCCTCTTAGCATAGCCAGCCTTTCCAGCACAACCAGTCAATCAGTCTTCCTTCTATCCATTACTTCTCCCATCTCCCTTTCCACTGATTTTTTTCAGCAGCCTCTTCCTTAGTAAATGCCAATACAAATCAATCATTAAGTATTCCAGCCTTACCCTGCACTACCAAGCAGATATCACCTTTGTTCCAATAAGCCCACCCACCTCTTCCTACCCCTTACTATTTACATGCCTATTTACATCAAGTTACCTTTTATGTTAACTGCTGTTCAACAGGTAGTGATTAGCCTAATGCCAAAACAGACTGCAGAAGACATTGAGGGTCACAACCATTTGTATTGTCTAACCACAGTTCAATGCCAAACCAGCTCCCATTCCTTGCTTCTGAACTCTCTTCCTGTCCAGAAGCCAACACACTACTGGGGCAAAACCTAGCTCTTAAATACAGTCTTCAATATGCATCACCTGCTCTTAATTATCTGAATCCTGTCCTACATTATTCTTAAATTACTAACATTGTCAACTGCCATTCTATTCCCTGATTCTCTCTTTGCCAATCTTATTTTCCTCTTCACTTCCCCTCTTCACTTATTATATTTGGCCTGGTTCTTGCTAGAAGAGTTCACCTGATTAGCATGATACACCCTTTTTTCTGTTTCATCATATTCTCTATTTCCTTCAACATTCAAAGAACCCTGATTTTGGTGCCTCCACCTTACCCTCTTGTTGGAATGTAACTAGCCTGTATCTGAAACATTTCCTCATTAAAGATTACCCATTGCTCCATTATGGTTTTTCTCGAAACAACATTGGTTCCATTTTGCCCTAGTTAGCTCCCCTGACATCCCACTGAAGTCAGCCCTCTTCCAATTTAGAAGTTCTACTTTGTGTGTTCCTTTCTCTTTTCCATTATTAATCTAAACCTTCTGATACAATGATCACTCTTTTCCAAGTGTTCTGCCACAGAACTTGGTCAACTTGACCCACCTCATTCCCCAGCATCAGATTCAGCAATGTCTCCTTCCGAGGTGGATCAAGAACATACTGGTCAATGAACTAGCCCACAAGGGAGATCATGTGTAGATTGTCATCAATCCCCAAAGGTGTTAATTTGCTGTAGCATTATGTTGGGCAATGTGCCAGCCAGAGTTGAATAGCTGGAGATATGTGGATGCAGCCAGAAGTGAGTGTGAGGCTGGGATCAGTGGATTGTTTGTGAGGAGTATGTAAATGTTAAGTGTCTTGAATGCTAGGAACTGCGGTTTGGTGAGCAGTGCATCTCATTAGAGTGAGAGGTTGGTGGTATGGTGGGTATGAAATGTCATTTGTAAATTCATTCAGTCCTTCAGGACCTGTGTGAGGTCACTGGAGCTCTTCCAGAATTGCTGCCAGGTCCTCAGGACCAAACTCCTGACCCCCATAGCCACTTGCTCTCACTTACTTCAGAGGACTTGCCTTGAGGGTTTCCTGTCCACCTATGGAAATATGGTCTCCCTCCTCCTGTCCATGCTGATGATGAGGACCTCCAGTATCACATCAAGGAAATCTGGGAGCTCATTCTCTATCCTGGTATTTCATCTAATGATTGTTGCAGTCTCATCAGTGGTATTCAAGAGCAACTTCCTATGAAACAATGCAGTTTCCTTTTAGATGGCACAGAATGCATTTAAGAGGCGGAATACATGTTCGCCCTGTAGTCTACCAGGCCCGCCAATTGAGTGTACTGCTAGTCAGTGGCATGGCCTACATGCAGCAATCACTAAAATGAGAAGGCAGTGGAATGAATGGGGAGAAAACACACTCAAACCAATTTTCTCTCACATCTCCGCAGATCCCCCACCGCCTATCTACCATGACCCCCAAAATGTCCCCGATCCCCGGTGAATCTCTGCAACCGACCCCAGCAAGTCTCTCTGCCCTAATTCCCAGTGAATCTACTACCCTACCGCCGCCCCCCAACCGACCCCACCAATGAAATGATCCCAATGAGTCTCTCCAATTCTCTACTGTTTCTCCAACTCTGTGACCCTGGATATGGAAACAGTGAATCCCTAGCTCGAGGTGTCTGAGGATCTGAAAAATGTGAGGTGGACCAATACTTGAGGAGCCCCCCTGACACTGCAAAGAAGTTTACAGTCTGGGAACCTGTGCTGGAATCAGGATTCACATCAGGGAGATATTACTGGGAAGTGGAAGAATCAGGGAATCCGCATTGGACACTGGGAGTAGCTGCAGAGCATGTGGACAGGAAGGAAGATCAGAGAATGGATTCTAAACCATCCAGCAATCTGAGGATCAGTATAAAGTCCTCCCCCAGTCAGTTACATCCCCGGGAAGGTGAGAGGTTATCTCAGTTATGAGTCTGAAACAGTTTAATTTTATTATGTGGACATCAAGTCCCATCTCCACACCTTCACTGGAAATAAATTAACGGAGATTTAGCCTTACTTCTGGACCTGAGATGTAAACAAACATCTGCTCCGGTTCTGAACTGAATCTGTAAATTAGGTGGGGCCTCGGGCCAGCCACATCATCCATGATGTCAGATTGTCCATGACCATTTCGGGCCAGGAGCAGAGGTCAGGGGTTGGAGGTTCAAGATTGCCATTAACAACAGTTTGTAAATGAAATGTATGCATTGTAATTTCCAAATTATGTATTGTAAAATTCCAATGAGATTGTAAATAAAACTAATACATATATTCATGTCAGAAGACAAAGATAAAAAATAAATTCAGTATTTTGTGCATCTTCTTCATCTTTTATTTACCAATGATGAAGTTGCTGCCCAAGTCATATTGAAAACAGAGGGAGCTAAAACAATTAATGGGCTAAAATTAATAAAGAGGAGATATTATGTAGGCTGGCTGAGGTTCATGCTAGTAAGTTACCAGGATAGATGAGATGCATCCAAGAATACAGAAGGGAGGTAAGAGTGGAAATTACAGAGACACAGGCCATTATCTCCCAATCCTCCTTAGATACAGGGGTGATGCCAAAGGAATTAAGAAGAGCAAATATTATTCCTTTGTTCAAAAAAGATTGTAAGGATAATTCCAGCAACAGTAGGCCAGTCAGTTTAACCTTCATTGGGAAGTGTTTGGAAACAATAATTTCAAAATTAACAATCATTTGGACAAATACAGATTCGTTAAGGAAATCCAGTTTGGATTTGTTAAGAGTAAATCATATTTCACTAACTTGCTTGAGTTTTTAGATGAGGTTTCAGAGAGGGTTGTTGAGGGGAATGCAGCTGCTGTGATATACATGAACTTCCAAAAGGCATTTGATAAGGTGTCAGATAACAGGCTTGTTAGCAAAGCTAGTGCTTATGGAATTATACAATGGTTACGGCACAGAAGATAGCCATTTGGCCCATTGTATCGATGCCAACTGTCTGCGAGTGCAACTCACCTAGTCTCATGCCCATGCCTTTGAATTCATAGACCTGCTGATGTTCACTTCAGATAATTGTCCAATTCTCTTTTGAAGCCACAGTTGAATCTGTCTCTACCACACTCACAGGGTGTGCATTCCAGCTCCTAACCACTGATTAAAAATATTTTCTTCATGTTGCCACTGCTTCTTCTGCCAATCACCTTAAATAGTTGCCCTCTATTTCTTAGTCCTTCATCAACAGAAACAGTTTCTCCTAATCTACTTTGTCCAGACTCCTGATGTTTTGAACACCTCTGTCAAATCTCCTCTTAACCTTCTCATCCCCAAGGAGAATAGACACAGTTTCTCCAATCTATCCACGTTATTGAAGGTTCTCATCCCTGGAACCATTCTTGTGAATCTTTTCAGCACCTTTTTTCTCTCTCTAATGCCTTTTACCCGCACGCCATCATGACACTCTGCTCCCTCTCTCACCCACATTATCCTGACGCTCTGCTCCCTCTCGCTCCCACATTATCCTGACGCTCTGCTCCCTCTCGCTCCCACACCATCCTGGAACTTACACCAAGAGATGAAATACAGAGACTGCTCACACCGAAAGGACAAATCCCAGGAAACACTTCCACTAAGAGAATGAATCTGGGGATCACTTACACTGAGACGCCAAATTCAGGGAACAGTTACACCAAGAGACTGAATCCAGGGACCACTTACTCCAAGGGGAGATGGTAGCATAGTGGTTATGTCACTAGACTAATGCCCTGAGGGCATGAATTCAAATTCCGCAAAGAAGCTGGAGGAATTTGAATTCAATCAATAAATCTGGAATATTAAATTAGTCATTGTTTGTTGTAAAAACCCAACTGGTTCACTAACGTCCAAAGCAAAAGTAAGGAAATTTACTATCCTTACCTTACCCTGCCTGGCATACATGTAACTCCAGACCCACAGCTATGTGGCTGACTCTTAACTGCCCTCTGAAATGGCCCAGCAGCCATTCAGTTCAAGACTATAAGGAATGGACAACAAATGTTGACCTTGCCAGCGATGCCCACATCCCATGGAAGAAAAAAAAGAGTAAATCCAGGGGAACATAAAGCGAGGCACACAATTCAGGATCACTTGCACCAAGAGGCCAAATCCATGCAGCAGCTACTCCGAGAAATCAACGAATCACTTTCTGATCATCAGGGATTGGATATAAAAAGAAGAGAAGAGATTTGATCCCCATCATTGACTTAATAAAAATGAAAAAAGGATGGATTAAGGGCAATCTAACAATTGCATTAATAAAAGGGGTTGCACTAATCCTACATTTGTGCAACAACAAAAAAGAGGGTTCTTTAGATAGCTCTTTTCATGGCCGTGGACACTTCAATGCACCTTACAACCAATGAATTATTTTTCAACAGTGTAGTCACTGTTGTAATGTGGGAAATGCAGCAGCTGGTATCAAAGAACTCCAACAAACAGCAATCTGGTAATGCTCAGATATCTGTTTTTGTAATTTTGATTAAGGAATAAATATTGGCCAGAATATCAAGGATAACTCCACTGCTCTTCTTCAAAATTACTAAGGCTGGGCGATAAATGCTGGCCTAGCCAGTGAGGTCCACACCCTGTGAAAGAATAAAATGTCATGGCATCTTTTACATCCACCCAAGCAGGCAGCTGTTGCCTTGATATAACATCTCATCTGAAAGACAGCATCTCTGACAGTGCAGTATTCCATCACTACTGAGCATGTGTCAGCCTTGATTTTTGTGCTCAAGTGGGACTTGAACTCAGAACCTTCTGATTCAGAAGGGAGAGTGCTACCAACTGAGGCACGGCTGACATGGCTGACTAGCCTCCTTCACTTCCTCTCCTTCTGGAACCTATTTATCCATGTGGCCCGAGAGAAGGAAACAGAGGATGATTTCGACATACCATCAGGGGCCTTGCTTTCTGGTTCCATGACACTAAGGAGGATGAGCAGGTCCTCAGGAACTGCGCTGGTACCCTGTGTGCAAAACAGCTGAAGCGGCCGAGGCTGGCAGGTGTCAGCAATACTCCTTCCCTGGCTCTGCCCTGCATTGGTAGGGAAGACTGTGTGATCAATAGCAGAGGCACCCCCTAACATGATCTCCATTGGGGAGGGGAAGCATCACTGTGGAAGGAAGATGTGGAGGAAGAAGAGCACATAGAGGTGGGACTCCTGAATACAGTGCATGCGCCTAGGACCATATATGGCACTGTGCCCACATTTGTGCACCTTATAGAGAAGGGGGAGAGAGTGTAACAGATCTTTCAATGCAGGGCAAGAAATGAAGTGTCTGGAGAAATGGAGGTCTCAGTCCCTCTGCACCTGGTAGTAAAAGAAGAAACAAATGCTCCTTGGAAGAGGAGGATCATCCTGTAAAGGAGGGTCCATGGAAGATCATAAGAAATAGAAGCTGGAGTAGGCCTTTTAGCTCATCGAGCCTGCTCTGCCATTCAGTAAAATCATGGCTGATCTGATTGTGGCCTTAACTCCATTTTCCTGCCTGTCCTCCATATTCTTTGAATTTCTTGTCAATCAAAAACCTATCTAACTCAGCCTTCAACATATTCAATGACCCAGCAGCCAAAGGAGTTACACAGACTAACGACCATCTGAGAAAAAAATTCCACCTCATCTTAAATGGGAGATCCCTTATTTTTAACTGTGTCCTCTTGTTCTAGATTGTCCTATGAGAAGGAACATCCTCTCAGCATCTACACTCTCAAGCCCACTCAGAGTCTTACATGTTTCAGTAAGATTACTTCTCATTCTTCTAATTTCCAATGAGTATAGGTACGACCTGCTCAACCATTCCTCATAAGAGAAACCTTTCATTCCAGTAATCATCCAAGTGAACCTTTTCTGAGCTGTTTCCAATGCACTGTTTAATTTGATTTATGGGATACAACTCATTTGCAATAAATCCACAACTGTGAACTATTTTGTATATCATCTGGAATACACTAGACTTAACCTACAGGCAAGACTGAACACTTCAGATGGTAAATTCAAAAGATTTATGACAATTTAAAAGGTGGAAAAGTAACAAGATAAAAAGATAGAAGAAAAAGTTTAACAGTAAAAGGAGAAAGCTTAACTTAACAACTAAACAGACTTCTGACAGCTTCCTCAGGTGATCAAACCAAAGGTGTGAAGTGATGATAACCTCTGGTCACTCAATACACGGATAACATGCTAAAAAAATGGCTTCCCAAAACCTTCATTTTTATACCCTCAGCTCACATTTTATCAAGAACTAGCCTAACTGTCCAACAATAATTGAAAAACTTAACTATCTGCTGATTTATAATTGGCTCCTGACACTTGTGAGCATCTCCTGATGCAGTAATACAATGGGCTACTCAAAATGTTTCATATTTGAATAATGCACCATTCATTACCCATCTTAATGTAACTTTCCAAGGTCAGGAAGGCTTTGGTTTCATCACACCCTTTCTTTCCAGTCTGTTTGAAAGACACATCTTCCAATGTATAGACTTCTCCTAATGTACAATTACTGTATTTAAAATCAAATGTTAATCAGTTACAGGCTTATATTACCAGCCCTACCAATACATCTATTGAGTGATTACTTATCCTTCAACTGTCCCACAATTGCAGTTCACTACTTGTTCCATCATTACTGGCTGGTTTCCAATAACGCAGTAACTGGTTAGTTTTTAAAATGTCTTCTAGGTAATGAATGGGGCACTATTAGGTTAGTTCAAAATGACGACTTGGACATGTTAGTTTACTATACTAAATGACATTTTGAATTAGACTGAAAATGATCAAATCACACTAAAATTATTGGTTTTAAAACTACCAACAGTCCCCGATTGAGGGTGAAATAGATTGTTAATTTATTGATCCCTCACTCTTCACTTTATCTCATGGGTTTCTATTGGGTGTCAGAAATGACCTCCAGCTCAAATCAGAAGTATGGATTTGCAATATCCTGATGAGGACCCGCAAGTAACAAAGGATGAAAATAACGATAACTGTGGCTGTCAGTTGTATGAACACAAGGATGGTGGAAATAGTTCTTACCCACGGTGTTCACTTGCATTGACAATAGTTTCTCTCAAGAGGTGGCATCAGTCCTTGGGCTTCCATCCCTGTTTGTAAGATGTTGATCCTTGAGGAGCAGTTCAGGAAAAACATGCATATCAGGATGTAGAGAATCAGGATCTACATCTGTAACAAAACAAAGTTTCACAGCCTTCAATTGTTCCAGGTGGTACCACTTCCTCTCTTTACTTTTGCCTTTCACAGTGGTTAACATGTTAGCCCATTGAGTGGGGTGATCTGTACACAGAATTTTCAACGTTGTTTATAAAGTTCCATTTTTACTAATTTGACAAGTATCTTGGTGTTTAATTTTATCTTGATTGTTTTGAAGTCAGTTTCTCTCTGGAGTATGTGTCAGTGCCTTGATGAATCAAGGATGTTGTCTCACTCTATTGGTGACATTAACTATTTCATGTTGTTTGTCAAGTTGTTGCACATGACTGAGACCTGTTCTTGAGTGCATTCCTCTAAATATCCCCTGACCATTGAACCAGCCCATTTTTGAACTGATTTCCTGCATTCTCTTGGTTATTTCACACATGTATGCAGTGTCTCAAGATCATGCCACACACTCAAGAGGTCAACGTCAAGACTTTCAGATGATTTTATCAAAAGATCTTGAAGTCTTTGCTTACCTCTCCATGTATGGTCCCGATATTTCTGATAGTGGCCAGACGATCAAATTCAGTTCTCTTACAAAAAAATTCCGAGGCAAGGACACAAATATCTCCAATAGGAATCTATCAATTTACTAGTCTCATCTATTCTTTCCTTTCACTAGAATATATTTCAGCACTAGATCGAAATACATTCAAAATAGATTATTCCAATTCGGTGCTTTTTCTGTCTCTTGCTTCTAAATGTTTTCCCATTCTATTTCACTCAGGAGTCCTAGAGAAACTGTACAGTCCAATAAATATCCTCATAAAACAGAAATCAAGTATTTCTATTCGATTCCCAGCATTAGCATATTTTGCTTGTTCATTATTTTAGATGACATTTTAGTTTCTCAAAAGCAACTTACATTAGGAAATTTTTAGATTCAAAATTATTCTAAATTCAAATGACAATGTTGTTGGGCTAACAGGTTTCCTTTTTAAAAATTTCTTAAATTTACCTTTCTCTAAAAGGAACTGTATTTTTATATAACAATAGAAACCACTCTTGTAAACTGTGTGCATATTTTTATTGGTTTTTCTTAAATTAAAAGAGCTTGCATATGTGCATCTCTCATTCTTTACATCATACTGGACATATCGGTACCTGCAGAAAAAGAACAAAAATCCATTGTGGCTCTAGTCAAAAAACTTAAAAATTAATGATATTCAGTATTTTAAGAGCTATGTTCAAAAATACAAAAGCTGTGTGGAGATTAAAAAAAAGACCAGCTGTCTGCTCAAAGGGTTAACTTTTCTGCAGAACCTCAAGGGGACAGAGCAAAACATCCTTGGAGGCACACAGTTGTGTAAACTTATGTGACTTCATTTTTAAAGAAGGACTTCCTCAAACAAAGGAGATCTAAACACCATTTTAAAGCCCTGCTTTCTTAAACTTTTGAACTTTTCCCTCCCATTCCAACAAATTTGTCCCAGGGAACTAAACACAACAAAAAGAATCCTTACTAGCATTGATCCTAAAAGGGAACATTCTGCATCTCAGATTAAACCTGACTTTCTCCCAAAGCTTTTCACTTTCTTTTAGCCTGTGTAAGAGTCCTTGTCAAAATTTACTTTTTCTGGTACAACCATTAAACAAAGTCAAGAGATTGCAGAGCACTGAGATACAGAAGGATCTGGGTATCTTAGTGCATGAATTGTGAAAGGCTAGTATACTGGTACAGCAAGTAATTAAGAAAGCTAATTGAATGTTATCAATTATAGCGAGGGGAACTGAATACAAAAGTAAGGTGATTATGCTTCAGTTACACATAGCACTATTAAGGCCACAGCTAGAGGGCTGTGTACAGTGTTGGTCACCCTATTTAAGGAAGGATGTAACAAAAACAGAAATAGCTGGAAAAACTCAGCAGGTCTGACAGCATTTGTTGAGAGGAACACAGTTAACGTTTCAAGTCCATATGACTCTTCATCAGAACTAAAGAAATATAGAAATGTGTGAAATATAAGCTGGTAGAGGGGGGTGGGACAGTTAGAGCTGGATAGAGGGCCAGTGATAGGTGGAGGCAAAGAAGAGATTGCCAAAGATGTCGTGGACAAAAGGACAAAGGGGTGTTGATGGTGGTGATATTATCTAAGGAATGTGCTAATGGTGACATGAAGGGTAGAAAGCAGGACAAACAAATGGCAGATGGCCCTGGTGAGGGTGGGGTGGAGGGAAGGGATTGAAATGGGCTAAAAAGTGGAGATAAAACAATGATTTAAAAATAGATGGGAAAAGAAACCACCCTTGTCATTAAACCTGCTGACAAGGGTGGTGCTGTTGTTGTCTGGCGCCTTGGCCTCTACCTCGCAGAGGCTGAGCATCAACTCACAGACACTTCCTCCTACCTCCCCCATGACCCCACCACTGAACATCAAGCCATTGTTTCCAGGACTGTCATTGACCTCATCTCCTCTGGAGATCTTCCCTCCACAGCTTCCGACCTCAGTCTCCCAAACTTGGACAGCCTGCTTCTACCTCCTATCCAAAATCCACAAACAGGACTGTCCTAGCAGACTGATCGTGTCAGCTTGTTCCTGCCCCACGGAACTCATTTCTTGCTATCTTGGCTCCATTTCCTCTCCCCTTGTCCAGTCTCTTCCCACCTACATCCGCGATTCCTCTGACGCCCTAAATCATATCAACAATTTCCTGTTCCCTGGCCCCAACCACCTCCTCTTCACCATGGATGTCCAATCCCTTTACACCTCCATCCCCCACCGGGATGGTCTGAGATCTCTCCGCTTCTTCCTCGAACAGAGGCCCGAACAATCCCCATCCACCACTACTCTCCTCCGTCTGGCTGAACTTTTCTTTCCTTGAACAATTTCTCCTTAAACTCCTCTCACTTCCTCCAAATAAAAGATGTGGCTATGGGTACCTGTATGGGCAGTTATGCCTGCCTCTTTATGGGGTATGTGGAACATTCCTTGTTCCACTCCTACTCTGGCCCCCTCCCATAACTCCCATAACTGCTTCATGCTCTTGCCTGGACCGGGAAAAATTTATTAATTTTACTTCCAATTTCCATCCCTCCATCATTTTCACATGGTCCATCACTGACACTTCCCTTCCCTTCCTTGACCTCTCTGTCTCAATTTCTGATGATAGACTGTCCACCAATATTCATTACAAGCCTACTGACTCCCACAGCTACCTTGACCACAGCTCCTCACATCCCGCTTCCTGTAAGGACTCCATTGCCTCCATCACATCTGTTCTGATGATGCCACTTTCCAAAACAGTTCCTCTGATATGTTTTCCTTCTTCCTTAACCGAGGTTTTCCACCCTGTGGTTGACAGGGCCCTCAACTGTGTCTGGCCCATTTCCCAGTGCATCTGCCCTCACTCCTTCCTCTCCTTCCCAGAACCATGATAAGGTCCCCCTTGTCCTCACTTAACACCCCACCAGCTTCCGCATTCAAAGGATCATCCTTTGCCATTTCCACTAACTCCAGCATGATGCCGCCACCAAACACATCTTCCCTTCACTGCCCCGGCGGCATTCCGCAGGGATCGTTCCCTCCGGGACACCCTGGTCCACTCCTCCATCACCCCTTACACCTCAACCCCCTCCCACTGCACCTTCCCATGCAACTGCAGAAGGTGTTACACCTGCACCTTTACTTCCCCCCTCCTCATCGTCCAAGGGCCTAAACACTACCTTCAAGTGAAGCAGCACTTCGCTCGCACTTCCCTCAATTTAGTCTACTGCATTCGCTGCTCCCAATGCGGTCTCCTCTACATTGGAGAGACCAAACGCAGACTGGGTGACCGATTTGCGGAACACCTTCAGTCTGTCCGCAAGCATGACCCAGACTTCCCTGTCGCTTGCCATTTCAACACACCACCCTGCTCTCAAGCCCACATGTCCATGCATGGCCTGCTGCAATATTCCAGTGAAGCTCAATGCAAACTGGAGGAACAGCACCTCATCTTCTGATTAGGCACTTTACAGCCTTCCGGACTGAATATTGAATTCAACAACTTCAGATTATGAGCTCTCTCCTCCATCCCCATCCCCTTTCCGATCCCCCTTTTCCAATAATTAAATTTTTTTAAATATATTTATTTTTAAATCTATTGTTTTTCCTCCACCTTTTAGCTCATTTTGATCCCTTCCCTCCACCCCACCCCCACTAGGGCCATCTACCACCTGCTCATCCTGCTTTCTACCCTTAATGTCACCATTAGCAAATTCCTTAGATAATATCACCACCATCAACACCCCTTTGTTCTTTTGTCTATGACATCTTTGGCAATCTCTTCTTTGCCTCCACCTATCACCGGCCATCTATCCAGCTCTACCTGTCCCATCCCCTCTACCTGCTTATATTTCACCACATTTCTATATTTCTTTAGTTCTGATGAAGAGTCATACGGACTTGAAACGTTAACTCTGTTCCTCTCCGCAGAAGCTGTCAGACTTGCTGAGTTTTTCCATCTAGTTTTGTTTTTGTTTCAGATTTCCAGCATCCGCAGTATTTTGCTTTTATCTTAAGGGAGGATGTAAATGTGTTGGAAGCAGTTCAGAGAAGGTTTACCAGACTAATACCTGGAGTGGGCAGGTTGTC